>NC_137804.1:23204549-23817852 GCF_963383645.1 Muscardinus avellanarius | reverse complement strand
GAAAAGAAAAAACAATTTTTTTACTATGGGTAGTTTGAGAAATGTTAGTGTAGATCTTTCAGGGTTTTTTTTCTTAATTGATCATCTTCTTATATTGAGAAAATGAAGAGACTCCCCGACAAAAAGACATAAACATGACCAGCTTCTCTGAGACAAAGCAAACCAACTAACCAATCAAATAGCAGGACATCTTGTGATTTGGGTGTGTATTTCCGACTGGCAACTGACCTCAGAGGCTGCTGCCCCTGGAGGTGGGTCCTGCCACCCAGGGGACACCTCCTCACACGTCCTCGTTGGCATCGCCGGGCCTCTGTGGGCCGAGTTTGCAGCTACATCTCTGTTCCTAGCCTCCTCCCGAGTTCCAGACCAAGTCACACTGCCTTCTGGAATGTTCCCCCGAGTGTCTCACTGGCCCCTGAACATGTCTGTCTCCAACCTCGTTACCTCCCTGCTGCCCCTCACAGATGACCGCATCCCACACCTTAGTCTCCAAGTAGCAGCTTGGGTTCCCCTCTCCCCTTCTATGACAGAGTCTTAATGATTCTTCCTCTGAACTTCTGTTTCAATTTTTTGGGGGGCACTAGAAGTTGAACCCAGAGGCATTCTACCTCTGAGCTACACCCCATCTCTGTTTATTTTTAAGTTTGAAACAGGGTCTTCCTAAATTATTGCATGTTGGCCTTGAAACTGTGATCCTCCTGTCTCAGCTTTCCAAGTATTGGAAATTATAGGTGCGTACCACTATGCCTGGCTCTCTTTTAATTTATTAAAAAGATTATAATATATTATAATTTATTAAAAAGAGTGTCCATTGGCCTGACACTCATTTATTAAGTTCTGTACACACAAGAGTGAAGACTCCCCCACCTGGCAAGGCCTCTGCGGCCTCCGCCTCACTTCCTTCCACGCTGAGGATATCTGCATTTCTGGGATTCCCCTATTTTTGGGCTTTCTCCCAGCTCTCACCAAAATCACCTTTTTAAAACGTCATAGTTCTCTTAATTTGGGGGTAGGTGGGCTACGAGGAGAACAGGAAAGCCTTTGTAACAATTTTATTTTTGCTCTGAATTAATTTTGATCAGTGCATAATCAAAATTAGACTCTGTGAACGGAACTTATAGAAATGAGGCTCTGAATACTCAATAATCAACCAGAAAGTAGAATACGAGTCAGTTATATACCAGCAGTAAAGTGTTATAATCCTGGAGATGGTGCTGCATTAAAAGGAGTCGTTGAAGCTGAGTGTGGTGGTGTGCTCCCATAATTCCATACTTGGGAAACGGAGACTGGAGGATCGCAGGTGATAGACCAGCCTCAGCAACCTAGCGAGATCCTGTTTCAAAATAACAAATAAATAAATAAAATAGGTCTAGGGATCTTGCTTAGAGGTAGAATGCCCCTGTGTTCAATCCCCAGTACTATGAAAGAAAGAAAGAAAGAGAGAGAGAGAGAGAGAGAGAGAGAGAGAGAGAGAGAGAAGAGAGAAGAAAGAAAGAAAGAAAGAAAGAAAGAAAGAAAGAAAGAAAGAAAGAAAGAAAGGCCTCCTTTGTACGTTCCACACGGGATCTGGACAGGACTCAGCTTACCCTTAGCCTTTGTCCTCAGTCATGCCCCTGCCCACACCAGGAACACTCCTTGTACCTCATCCATCAGCATCAATCCTCGCTGTGGGGAGCCCTCACAGTACACTACAACTCTCCAAAACCTCCCCCGGTTCACCTGACTACCAGTCCTCCCCACAGCTACCTGTGTCCCACAGGGAATGATGTGTCCAGGCTCCATTGCTTAATAGTCCCAGCCCCTGGGCACAGCCTTTGTCTCTTCTGAGCATAGTGCCTCTGTATCTAGAAGGGAGATGTCACTACCAGCCTGGCCTTCTGCACAGAGCTATGAAGCACAAGCCAGAAAAGTGGGTGCAGTGACTCTGAAGACTCAAAGCGCTTTGCAAACACACAAACGCTTTCTCAAGGAGCGCTAAGGAACGTCAAGTAAGCCAGGCGTGGTGGCACAAGTCCATAATCCTAGTACTTGGGAGGCGGAGACGGGAGGATTGCAGGTTCAAAGTCAGCCTCAGCCATTTAGCAAGGCCCTCAGCAACTTAGTGAGACTTTATTTCAAAATAACAAATAAAATAGGGCTAGGGATGTCGCTTGGAGGCAGAATGCCCCCTGGTTCAATCCCTAGCACCACAAAAACAAAACAAAAGGACACCAAGTAATGAAGATTTTCTAGTGAATGGCCATGCAGGCTCTTTACCATGTACCACTCGGTCCTCAGGACCCTCTGGGAACTCTGAAGAATAGAAAATTCCAGAAGGCCCCGGCAAATCCCCAGCCAGACGAGCCAAGGTCTGGATGTACCTTGAGGACAGGGCTGAGTTCCTGTCCCAAAGAAAATTGGAGCTTCTCGGTCTTCACCTCTGAACGCTTAGCTTTAGGACTTGGAAAGCATCCTCCCCAAGCTTTGGAAAACAGCCTCTCCAAGTCTGCCCATAACTCTGCATTTGAAACGTTCAGCGGTCTGTAATGAATCATTTACACACAGGCCAGTTGGCTGAAGCACATCAGGATACAAGAAGGGAAATAGAAATGTGGTAACGGGATGGAATCTGCCCAGCCAAGGCACTCAGAGAACTCCTCAGACCTCAGCGCAGGGGACAGAGTCATCCTAACACAACCATGAAGAAACTCTAGGTGGAGAGGGGCTATCAATTACGGCATCTCCAGCTACCTTTACATGACGCGGATGCAAATGGCTTTATTTTTCCTAATTATGGGAAATAATGAAGTCTCCTCTCCCTCTTTTCTATTCGTGTTTTCTGGCCAAAGGTTCTGCTCATTTAAAACATTTGGTGTAGAAATCATACTGGGACATTGTTCTTGGGAATAAAAAAACATAATGGGGTTGAGTTTAATTCTAATATGCAGAGAAGAATATGAGTGTATCCTGCCTGATGGTAAAATACTGTCAAAATGAGTTAATTACTATTTCATCCTAAGACGGATCTACTTGTCATAGGAATGGGCAATTATTTCACACAAAATAATAATGACCCATGTAAAAAGTAATGACTGCAAGCAGCAGCAACCAGGGACAGAGTTCATCATGGCCTGAGTGAACGGCAATTAACAAGTGTCACCACTACCTATATGTGAAAAGGGGCCACGCTACTCATTAAATACTTACAACAAAAAAGCACCAAGGGCTTTTATTCTATTTCTTCCCGGGAAGCACCTGTATTCTTCTATCGGTGACAGAAACATTTACACATGTGCAAAAAAGCCTGCTAGCGTTGGGACAGCCGTGGCTGGAGGGGGCATTTGGGGCCCTTCTGCTTTTTGCACACAGGGGTAGTGTTTTCTCTAGAAATCGTGTTCAACAAGCTGGCCGTGGTGGCGCACGCTTGTAATCCCAGTATCTGGGAGGGTGAGACAGGAGAATTGCAGGTTCGAGGCCAGACTCAGCTACTTGTGAGGTCCTCCGCAACTTAGTGAGAGCCTGTTTCAAAACAAAGATTAAAAATTAGGACTGGAGGTGTAGCTCAGAAGTAGAATGTCCCTGGGTTCGATTTCCAGTACTGCAAAAACAAAAACAAAACAAAAACAAAAACAAAAATTGTGTTCAACAACCAAAAAGAAGAGAAGGGGGAAGGCAGTGCAGTCAGGCCATGCTGTCCCCCTCCTTGGGGTTGTCATGGCCACTGGCCCAAAAGATGAGGCCATGGGCAGCACGAATGGCCAGAAACACGAAACCCTTCCAAGGCCGCCCTCTCTGCCTGGGGAAGGTGGGAAGTGAATGATTGGACACACTTGGACCCTCTAAGGAGCCACAACCACAAACCACCTTCCTATTTAGAGACTAGAGCCCCTGGGATCTGCATCTAGAGACAGACTCCAGGTCAAACATCTCAGTCCTGAGCCGGGCGTGGTGGCACGCGCTTGTAATCCCAGTACTTGGGGGCTGAAACAGGAGGATCGCGGCAGCCTCTGCTACTTAGTGAGGTCGTCTGCAATTTAGTGAGATCCTGTTTCAAAATAAAGAATAAAAATAGGGCAGGGGGTGTAGCTCAGAGGTAGAATGCCCCTGGGTTCCACCCCCAGTGCTGCAACACACTAACAAAAATATCAGTGCTGCCTACTGTGGGAGCTGCCTAGGCTGTCTGGATCCAATCATTTTTATCTGGAAATCAACAGTAAAACATGGACAGGAAAACCTGGTGGACTGCAGGGTGTATCGTGTACAAATGCTGAAGAAAGAATTAAGACAGAATTCTTTCCTTCTTTCTTTCTCTCTCTCTCTCTCTCTCTCTCTCTCTCTCTTTCTTTTTGGTGGTACTGGGGTTCCTGGAAGCCCTTCTACCTCTGGGCTACACTCCCAGACCTATTTTACACTTTTTTATTTGG
Source organism: Muscardinus avellanarius (assembly GCF_963383645.1). Taxonomy (NCBI): domain Eukaryota; kingdom Metazoa; phylum Chordata; class Mammalia; order Rodentia; family Gliridae; genus Muscardinus; species Muscardinus avellanarius. Next base: position 23,813,449 of record NC_137804.1, on the reverse strand, counting down.
AAAAAGGGTCTCTTAAGCCAGCGCGGCTGGCTTCGAACCTGCGCGATCCTCCTGTCTCCGCCTCCCAAGTGCGGGGATTACAAGCGTGCGCCACCACACCCGGCAAGACAGAATTCTTATACAGACTACATAAACAGGTGTCAATCATTAACAAATTATTGAAAAAAAATCTTCGGATACTGGTACACACACACACACACACACACACACACACACACACACACACGATGAGCATGAGAAAAGGATGCGAGAAAAGTTAAATAAACACTGGTGAATGTCCTCCAAGGCATAAAACCGTAACAGTGAGGTTCTCTTCTGCATGTAGATGTCCATCTCCACTTTGGTACTACAGGAACCCAGCACCCAAGCTGCTCGGCTTCCTTAAAACCTGATATTGGTACAATGCAATGACCCAGGTACCACTTCACATGTTTTCCAAGACTGTATCTGAGCAGGTACCTGGATAAGATGAGGGCAGGCATACATTCCAGGTGTCTGAGTCTTTTCTTTTTTTGGTGGTACTGGGGTTCCTGGAAGCCCTTCTACCTCCGGGATACACTCCTAGACCTATTTTATATTTTTATTTGGAAACAGGGTCTCCTAAGCCAGCACGCGCGGCTGGCTTCGAACTTGCGCGATCCTCCTGTCTCTGCCTCCCAAGTGCAGGGATTACAAGCATGCGCCACCACGCCCGGCTGGCATCTGAGTCTTAATCTCTAAAATAATTTCTCCCCCATCTTCAGATGCTTCAATGAATTCTAGCTCTAGGATGCCCCTGCTCATGTTGATTTTTTATTTGCAGTAATCCAAAGAGGATGGCTTTATTTATACACACATCTTCATGAGTCAGAAAAACATTTTGTTCTCAAACTTATGCATGTGTAAACAAAAATAACTTCCCTCCCCTTGTTTCTAAATAACCATCAGAATTCTACCAGAGTAAGAAGAGCCCCCAACATCGTAGCAGAATTACCAGGAATTTTGGCCTAAGAGATCATCTGACTCCTGATCTATGGGTCTTGGTCCCTTCCATAATAGGAGTGGTTATTCCCAGGGAGCCTGAATGTTCAGTAAACTTTGAGAGGAGGGGGCAGAAGAAAACATGTACCCATTACAGGGAAAACTGAATTACTTACTCTTCTGCAAAATTCCTCATGATGACTTTCCATTGCTTATACAGCGATATCCAGGCTCTCTCTGGCCCCCTCTCCTGCCCTTTCCTCTTCCTCTCTTTGTGGTAGCGACCCTCTGATCTTTTGATCATCCTGCTCAGATGCCCACACATGAGATTCCCTCTACTTGGAGGCTCCCAATCTGCTCTCTGTAGCTGCACCACTGACTCCTCCTCATCCTTCCATCTCATCTTGAGGCACCTGCCTGACCCCTGGACCACACATGCCTGAGCATCACTTGCTCCTGGGTCAGCAGCTTCCCTTCTGATAGTGCTCATCACAGCAGGGACGGCCTGCCCATCACAACTGCACAAGGAAGGGATCGGATCTAGTTTGTTCTCTGTACCTCAGAACCTGGTACTATTCCTGGTCCAAAGTTGAGAGTCGGTAATATTTATTAATGAATTCACTAGTTGGCCGATTGGCCCTCAAACAAACCACATCTATCTGTACTGGGTGGGGAATGTAGTCATGCCCCATGTATGGACATCTCAGGCAGTGACAGACTGCATATACCACCACGGTATCATACGATGACATTGGAAGTGAAAAATTCCTGTTACCTAGAGAGGTTGTAGCTGCTCTAACATCACAATGCAATGTAATATACGTCTGCGGTGATGCTGGTGTGACAAACCCATGTGCAGTTATGCACAGTACATAATATGGATGATAAATGACAACGGTACTTGTTTGTCCATTTAATGCATTATGGTTTTAGTTCTTATTTTAAAGTGTGCCGCATCTACTTATATAAAATAAAAAAATTACTGTAAAACGTATGCCACGTTGTGCTTGCAGCAGCAGTGGCCGTGTCCAGTTTCTGACCTATCCTGTGCAGGTTAGCAAGGATGCTTTAGAATGTTTTCACAATGAGGAAATGGCCTCTCAGTGTGGTGCTCAGAACATGTGCCCAGCATTAAGTGACTCAGAGCTGTGCTTTGAAAGACTGGGTAAGGGAGAACAAGACAAACAGATGAGAACTCAGGCCTGGTTTGGGAAAGAACACTCCTTCTGCAGTAAATGTCCTGTTCAAACCCAAGTGGATCCTGCAATTGGGCACAGACCCTCACACAGCATGAAGAGCTCAAAACCCGACACATTTGTGGGCAGATGTGAATTCCCTGCAACGGGCAGTTTCCCCTGGTACCATCGCATGCCAGTGGCCACAGGACTCTGCATGCTCCCACTCTAGGAAGGGAAGGGGGCTGCGGCGACAAAGGCCCGCCGGGCGGAGAAAGGCGGGATCTGGGGTCCAGACCGCCTTGCAGGGTTGAGAGGAGACCCAGCAGCCGGCCTGCAGGCCTGTCAGCTGCTAACCCACCCCGGCCCTGAATGACGGGATCCAGGGGCCCCATAGCCTGCAAGGGGGAGCCACCCTGGGCGACCTGCAGTGTGTGTGAAGGGTGCTCCCCAGGGGTTGCCAGAGGTTCCCCCCAACACCTCCAGAGTGTGTCCGACCTGCCCCAAACCTGCTCTCCTGCCTGGTCATCAGGCAACTGCGTCTCACCCACAGGGCTCACCTTCTTAACGAACTCTGGGATGATTTTTTGGTCTGTCAGATGGTCTAAGGAGGAACAGCAATCTAATTCCAAGACATAGCCTTCATTGTGAAGATCAGTTTTCTGAGCTCTAAAAAGAGAGAGAAAGACACATAGAAAGATTATTATTTTGCACAGTATTTGTAAAGACTCACTGAGTATTTAAGGAACCCCAAATTCTTTCTTGAAAGTAGCTGCCCAAAACTGCATTGCTGAAAAATAATTGATGGTAAACAACTCAATATATGTAGTTCTATGCACAGAAAGACCTCTAAGACGTATGGCCATGCGAAACGCATGGGTTATAGAATGATAGAATGATAGGCTTAGTACAATAGGGCTCATGTAGAAGATAATACACAAGGACACAAACACATGCACATAAACACACACAGATACACTGGGAACATATGTGGTTTGTACTTGCCAGACAAAGGAAATGACCTACTAAGACACACGCCAAGTCAATAAAAGCAGTTACCTCCAGGGATGGGGAGGGCCTGTGTGGGAACCGGGGTTGGAGGTGGAAAGGAGGTGGTAATTAAAAGTTGCTTTAGCCCTAATATCTATTTTGATCGTTAATAAAAAGAATATATTCCTATGTCATTTAAAATTTAAAAATCAATTTTTAAAAGACTGTAAAAGGGTTTAGCCCCTAAAGAAAGCAATCTGGCTCAATCTATTAAAATTAAAGATGCATCATCACAGAAAGACTCTACAGCAACTAAAAGTAGAAATTCTGAGAAACTGGTGAATGCAAAGGGTGGTGGGAGGTGAAGGCCTTTGGTCTTGGGGTCACATGGCGGCTGGCCAGCAGGCCCTGCCATCTCTGCACACAGACAGTGAGGCATTTCTCCCATTCCCACCATACAGATATGCCCAAGGCACAGCACAGAGCACAAAACTGTGCTCGCCCGCAGCACGGGCCTCCAGAAGTCATCCCTCTTTGGGCTTCTGTGTGACACTGATGTGGGTTTGGGGAACTCCTGGAAGTCACATGGTTGCTGGAAATTGAAAGGGGTTTTGCTGCCCTCCCAGCCCACCTCTGAGGCTGCTCCACCTACGAGGGGCCCCTGCCAGCCCTGGCCAGAAAATTCTTAAAGGGGACATGATCATACCACACTCCCGAGGCACATGCATCTCACTGGGTGTCTGGATGCAGATTTTTTAAAATAATATTTTAGAAATGAATTTTTGAGATTCTTATGTAGTGTTAAAAGCAATTTATGCTACTATTAACCATCTGGGTATGATTTACATGAAATTTAAAAGTGAAAAAAAAAAAACTAAAGAGGATTTGGTTTTCCGCAGGTGTACAACCATGGTTCAGAAAGCAAACTTCAAGAGCATATTTTTATTTTACTTTTCCTCTAATGTATCCATCCTTTCCGGGGCAAGGTAATGAGGCGCATATGTTTGAAATGCAAAATAATAAACTGACTTCAAACTGGTTAACCTGGAATAAACTCATCTCAACAAAATAAACCAGTTCTGATCTCTAGCCTTCTTGCCTTAATATGTGGTCTGAGATTAGACTCCTGTTCTCGTTTTTCTCCCTAAGAAGAGCTAAAATAGAAGATTACAGATTTTTGAAAGAGAATACTTGGTCTTGACACTATTATATGTTTTACGTGGGGTCTCAAGCAACAAAGATGGAGACGAGGAAGGAGGGGGTCTAAGATATAAAATCTGAGCTACTCTGTCTCACGGAGAGTAATGCCAGACTGTATAAGGTTATTTGCAAATATCCATTGAGATTTTAAATGAGTAGATTAAAAATTTGTAATCATTTAGAAATGATTGTAAATGTTTATTTAGAATAAATCAACACTATATCCACTCAGTAAAACACAAAACAAATGGAGACAAACCAGGTCTGTCTATAAGCAACTCACAATCCAAATGTATAAGGAATATATATTTTTTTCTTTTTATGGTGGGCAGGTATTGGGGACTGAACTTAGGAACATTCTACCTTCAAGCTACACCCCAGCCCCTTTTGTTTTGAAACAGGGTCTTTCTTGGTTGCTGAGTCTGCTACATTGGTGAGGCGGTCCCCAAACCTGCGATTCTCCTGTCTCAGACTCTCAGGTACTGGGATTACAGGTGTGTGCACCACACCTGGCAGGAATAATCTTTAGTACAGGAGCTAGTAACTACCCCATTCTTGGTCATGGAACAAGAAGTTCTATAACAAGAAACACAGCTCTGGTTCACTTCACCAAATAATTATCGCAGTCACATCTGAACTGAAGGAGGGCAGAGGATCAAGACAAGAGAGATTACAAATTTTCTAAACAAACTACAAACCAATTACATCTTGGCCTCTAATTTCTTGGAAAAGCAATCTGGTGTACATTAGGGGACTGTATGTGCAACTAACAAGCCTTCCTTTGCAATCAGGAATTAGAATCACAATTTGAAAAGGCCATGGCACTGAAGAATGGTCAAAGGGAGAGCAGGTGGTTACGGATCCCCAAACCCTCTGAAGACAGATGCCAGCTCCCCCAGCCTCCAAGTCTGCACTTCGTGAGGGTTCCACTGCGGCTGGGAGGGCCAGGGCTGGGTGAGGGGAGAGAGTCACATACAAGCCCTCGCCTGCCTGCTCCTAGGTAAGGAGCCACTAACAAATCCTGCCCATGGGGCTGCCAGAGAGAGGGAGTTTCTGAACGCATGGGCACTGGGCGGGGTTGGGGTGGGGTGGTGACTTGGTTGCCATGGTGTCCACACCTTTGTGCACCCTTCATTGGGTGGGGCAGGGCTGGCTGGCTCGTTGTTCGGTGGGACTTGGCAAAGATGATAAGAGTATCACTCACATCCCATCCTATGCCTTGTTATTTAAGTTTCGTGTAACTTGGCGGGGAAGTCTTTGAAGGGCTCTGGACAGAGAAGTGAGGTGATCGCTTGATTTTAAACGGCTCCCTCTGGCTGCAAGGGGCAGTTGCGGACTATCTCTGCGGTCCAGGGGAGAGAGGATGGTGGTCACTGACTAGCAGCCTGACGAGTGCTGGACTCCAGTTAGGCTTTTAAGATGGAATCTTTGTGATTTCCACGTGGACAGATTGTAGGGTGTGAAAGGAAGAAGAGAGCTGAGGCTGATTCCGAGGGTCCTTGCCTCAGGAACAGGGAGAATGGTGCAGTTGTCACAGCATGATGGAGAAGGGCTGGGGGAAGGGAGCGCGGGCTTGGGGTGGAGATGGATAGTTCAGTTTCGGATCTGTTAAAATTGACCTGTCCAGCAGACATCCAAGGAGGCAGCTGAACACATACACCAAGAGAAGAGCCTAGAGATGTAAACTGGGAGGGGGGTCGACAGCCTACAGATGGCATTTTAAGCCATTTCTGAGGCCACATGAGATCTTTGTTAGTGAGAAGACAGAAGTCAAGGACCAAGTTTCAAGACCCTCTACCTCGAAGGGATTAAGGAGAGAAGGGGAGGAATCAGCGAAGACAGAAGAAAAACCACGGAAGAAGGAAGAAAACAAAGAGGGTGTGTAATTCTGGAAGTTAATTCAAGGAAACACATCCCAGAAGGGGGGAATGAGCCACCCTGTCAAGTGCTTCAATTAACAAACCCACAATTTTTCCCCCCAGTTACTTACCCTCTTGAAATTGCAAGAGGGATCCATCCTATGGAAACAGGTATGAGAAAAACCTGCTTACCTCTAATATATGAGCACCCTGTCAAACTGGCAGATTGTCAAATTAACATTTCAATTTGACTGATAAGAGTGTGGTCTTAAAAGAAATCACCATCGTTCTGCTGGGTGATTTCTCAGAAACAACCTTGGGAAACATTAACTAAACACAGCTCAGACTCATCTCACATTGTGGGGACCCCAGCAGCACACACACTGGAGAGCAGAGGAAGTCTAATCTTAGCCATTCACAAGGTATTTTCTGAGAGACAGGGGGAATGAAAGGATGTTACCGAGCTGAGAGGCAGCATCCAGAACACCAGTGTGGTGTGAACAGGCCCCAGTGTGGTGACCCCACTGCCGGAGACAACAGAGAGGCGCTAAGACTTTGGGGCCCACACAGGATTTTTAAAAGCCATCATGACATGACAACTAAATGCGGGGTGTTGCCCTAGATTGGATCCTGGAACTAAAAATAATTAATAGAAAAACTGGTGAAATCCAAATAAAACCTGCAGTTTAATTAATAGTAATGTACCAATGTCCATTTCTTAGTTTGCCAAATTGGATACTACAGTAATGTAGTACAAATTTTGATATCCTTATCAATCGATAGTGGGAAACTTTGTGAAGGGCACAGAAGAATTCTCTTAATGTCTTTGTAACTTTCTGTTAAATCTATAATTGTTTCCTAGTCTGCGTGTATTGCATCTGCCACTCTTCTGCAGATTGTCCTTGGGAGGGAATAGGGAAAGTCCAAGGGAAAGGAAAAACACAGGAAGAATGACTTACAGAGACTAGTCATCTAGATTCGCACACTTTCAGAAGAAAACATATCTTCAGGAAAAAGGACCAGACACAATAGAAACATATGGGGGTTTGCACTTCTTTTGGTTAGAAAAATCCCAAAATACTTCCAACTTCTTGCTTCCCCCACTTCTTTTTATTTTTCATTATGGTAAAATATACATCACATAATATTTACCATTTTAATCATTTTCCGTGTGTGAGTCGGTATCATGAAGTACACTTATGAGCGTGTGAAACCATTACCATTATCTGTTTCCAGAACCTTTTGGCCATCCCAAACAGCCATCATTTCTTGGACACCTATAACTAGGACTTGGGCCAAAACAGAATGTCAACAAGTAAAGGAAAATTAAGTTCTTGTCAAGCAAATGCATAAAAGTGGTCTCATATACTGAGCATCTGCACACAGACCTTTCCTAACTGCAAGAGAGGATAGCCAAGAACCCTTGCACTCACATGTCAACACAGACATCAAATTGTTTAAGAACATACTAAAAGACCACCTTCTTCTGTGTCACGCTGACCTCGTTACTCACACACAAACATCGACTGATATGAATGCAGCACTTACTCGGAGACCAGCCTGGAGACCCTCACTCATCACAGATGACCCTCACTTGTGGTCACGCCCTAGGCGGCTGGGGGGTCAAACAAGGGTCGCAAATGCAAAGTCTCACAGGCCATGGATTTCAGACAACAAGCATGTTTTAACCAAAATACGTAATCTAGACCTTTTGTCCTTATATAAACATACAGGAATGGCCACCAAGGAATACGCTGTGCCCCACTTTTCTTTGGAGTCCAATCAGACTCCTGTTATCTTCCCATTTCTCAGAGCAAAGTGGCTTCATGATAAAAGTCCCAGTTCAGGGTTGATGACACTTAGCAAGTGCCATGTTGCTATGGTGTGTGGGGGGGTGCTGTGGTTTGGAAACGGTTTCCCTGTGTCTCCAGAGAGTTTACAGGTTTGGATCCTGGATCCCAGCTTGGTGATGTCGGAGGTGATGGAATATTTAAGAGGCAAGAATCTGTGGAAAAGTAATTTGTTCCCTGGAGGTGCTGTCCCCAGGAGTTAGTGTAGTTCTTGCAGGACCCTGGTTGGCACTCATGAGAGGGCTATTATAAAATAGCAAAGGCCTTTGCCTTTTCTCTTGTTTCTTGTCTTGTGATCTCTCCCTCTCATAAGTGCACCCTCTATGATGGCATTTGCCATGCTGTTTGGACTTAGCATCCAAAATCTGAGCTAAGCAAACCTTCTTGCTGTATAAAGTATTCAACCTCAAGTATTTTGTTATAGCAACAGAACACTGACCACAGGGGGATGGTGGTACTGGCAAAAAATGTGGTAAATTGTGTAGTCTATATCTCAGCCATTACTAGAAATTCCAGGCCAGGGTCATCCAACCATCTAATTTTTTTTTTTTTTGGTGGTACTGGGGTTCCTGGAAGCCCTTCTATCTCCGGGCTACACTCCCAGACCTATTTTTACATTTTTATTTGGAAACAGGGTCTCCTAAGCTAGCGCGCGCGGCTGGCTTCGAACCTGTGCGATCCTCCTGTCTCTGCCTCCCAAGCGCGGGGATTACAAGCGTGCGCCACCACGCCCGGCTAATTTTTTTTTAAAGAAATCACTTAGTTGTATTTTTCTCTAGGCCCAAACTGTAAAATTTTGGCTCTAAGCAAAATTTTTAATGGTATATAGGCTAATGTCTTTGGGATTTAATTTGACCTTTTACCACCAGTCTGTGGTCTCTGGGTTACAAATACAAAGTTCCAATGTAAGTCACAGAAAGCTGAGTATCACGGCATAGATGAGAGCAAACAGATTACCTAATTGTATCATAATCAAATTAACTAACCCATAGGCCCAACACAGATATTTCATTCACTCTAACGCCTCAGTAGATTCTTCCTCAGGGAGAGAATGACAGCAGCCAATACATTTATACAGTTCCTGAATCTGCTCTCACCATAGCTGGGGCATTACCCTTTTCTAAGCCATTAAAAATACATGTGTTCATGTAAATACTGTTAGTACTTATGAGTGCATTAAATATCTAAAATTACAGCCGGCAAAAGGGCTAAGCCTCAGATTATTCTGATGAAGTGTCAACTAGTAAGTTAAACATTCATTTTAGTCTCATAGGCAGATCTGATCTGAAGCTACTAAAAAACAAGTGCCTGTCAAAACACGACTATAAATTATTGTTTTACATAATAATCATGTGACTAAAAACTATCCTATGCATTGCTTTTAAATAATAAACACGTAATAGGTCTCACTTCAACACATAAATCCCTTAGCTCGCTTCAAAGACCATGAGTTTAAACAAAGTCTTCTTTTTCCAGGACACTAGGCATAGCTTAAATTTCAGCTGTAAAAAGAAAGGAGAGAGAACGTGTAGTTCATCAACAGGGTTATTTTTGCTTCACTTAGAAATAATCATGAGAATGGTAACAAACACAAACTTAGACTACTAGGCACTTGTCCAACATGAAAAAATTAGTAAATGTCAGTTGATAGAAACAATTTTTTTAAATCTCTGGGAAACAGGAAGAAATTTAAAGATTTTTCTTTTCCTCCAAAACAACACTAGGTTTGGGCAGAATGATTAGAATGTTTTTTTTTTTTAAGGAATAGTAGAAAGATAAATGAGATTCAGATTTGAAAAATATTTTTCAACAAAAGAAAAACAATTGCTGTATATATTTTCATTATTTTATGTATTACTAATGACAATAATAAGACTGATTCATTCATCTATATACCACCTGCTAGACCACCAACCACATGTAATAGAAATCGGAGGCCCTGAGTTAGAACCTGACTTCAAGAAACCAACGGTCTAGAAGGAAAGATAAGCCACCTAGGAACAGAAGTATTAGGAAAGTCCAGCTATTTCCCATGTCAAGGATCGGGGAAATTTTATAAAAGCAAGGAGCATGTGAGCTGAGTCTTTGGGGCATGGGAATTAGTCACAGAGCAATGGAAAAAAGGACATTCTAGGCATTGAGAACAGAAATTAGCAAAGCCCTGGAGAAAAAAAAAATCATGAGACATACGATGTCAGTGTGGCAAAAGGTACCTAAAAGTGGGGATGCTTGTTACTCAGCTGAATCAAAGAGAATGAACCTGCCACGAAGGAGGGCTCTGGTGGCTAGTGCAGAGAAGTAGGGAACAAGGTTGCAAAGAAAAATGGAAGTCACCTTAATTCTGGTAAAGGGTACAGGTGGTACTAGAAAATGCTAAGATACAGATTTTAGGGGTAGTATAAAATACATGGCATTATATATGCTATAGGAAGAGGGAAAGAATATTTCAAGAGAGAGCAGGAGAAAGAGCTAAGCAGGATTTTTATAGCGGGAGGGAATGGATGGGAGAGAGACTTCAGGTATTTTTCCTCCCAGCAGTGGGTGGTGGTGATGGGGAGGGGAATAAACTGCTGTTTCCCAAGATGCTTTCAGAACCATGGGAAGAAGACTTTCTAAGATTTATTATGACCCTCTTGGCAAAGTGAACCAAATCTGCAAAAATAAAATGGAGTTAAAACTTTCCCCTAGTAGTAAAGCTTAAGAAATATGAAAGAAGCAAGGTGAGGTGGTGGCACGCACCTGTCATCCCAGTACTTGGGAGGCTGAGAAGGGAGGATCACGGGTTTGAAGATACCCTCAGCAATGTAGCAAGACTCTCAGAGACCTAGTGAGAACCTGTGGTGAAATAAAAACCAAAAATGGTTGGGGGTGTAGCAAGGAGGTAGAATGCCCCCCAGTTCAGTCCCTAGTAGCACACACACACACACACACACACACACACACACGATAAAAGAGACCTATGTAATAAAAACAAATAAATCCCAGTGAATCTTCAAATAAAGCATCAACTCTAGAGTTCATGGGGACGCTCTGAGGAGGGAACAGAAAGGAGAGGAATTAACCTATAATTGGGTCTTTGTTCCGTCTTCTGATTTGCCTCTTCTTTTTCACCAACAGACACTTAACACTTCTGTTGAAAGGGTCTGGTACCTACGGGAACATTCTAGAAGTGATGGGAAGAGATGTGGGTAACTGATACAGTCACCGCACAGTCTCAGGGAGCTGTCACCATGGCCATCAAACTATCCATTAGCATCACTTTTTCTAGAGAAATCTTGCCACATCCTGTCTCCTTGCTTGCAGTTAGAACTGGCTCCCTGGTGGTAAACCACACAGCCTTAAAAGGCCAAGAGGAAAACAGACACACTTTTCTGCGTTCTCTGTATCATATAGCTGTGCAAGAATTTCAATCCCCAGCAAGCTGGGCTACAGAGAAGAGAAGAGGAGCCAGCCCAGAGAATGGGGTTCAGGGGAGAGCCCCGCTTTCTTTGGAATCCTGCAGGCTCCTCCTTTACTTTGAAAGATAAATAACTAATATTAGTAATAATGCATAATTAATAACATTTCACCACAAGCAAAAAAACTGAAGAAAAGCATGTCTTTCTGACATTTACTGGTTCTGAGTCACATTTCTGCAAACGAAAATAACAATAACAGCTACACATGAGTGATTCTCAAAAGACTCTCTCGTGGGCCGTGACCAGTTTCGTGACTGGTTTCTCTATTTGCATTTGATGCACATGTTCCAAATTCAAGTTTGTTTATTGTTTCTTCATCTCTAGGTCTACCTTCCCGCTAACTGACTGGGTGAGGTGGTGGAAATGTTCTATTTTGCCCTGTCCAATGAAGAAGCATTTTGCTACCCAAGTACTTGAAATGTGGTGAGTAAGTCGGGCGTGGTGGTGCACGCTTGTAATCCCCACGCTTGGGAGGCGGAGACAGGGGGATTGCACAGGTCCGAAGCCAGCCACGCTGGCTTAATAAGAGACCCTGTTTCCAAAAATAAAAAAAGTATAAAATAGGTCTGGGAGTGTAGCCCAGAGGTGGAAGGGCTTCCAGGAATCCCAGTACCACCAATAATAATAATAATAATAATAATAATAATAATAATAATAATAATAATAATAAAAGATGTGGTGAGTACAACTGAGGATGTGACTTTTAATTTTATTTAAGTTTAATTCACTTAAATTTAAGTCATTGCTCATGGAGAGTGGCTGTATTATAGGAAAGAAGAGCTTAACTCTGTTCTCAAATTTTAATATACCCATCAATCACCCGGAATCTTGTTAAAATGAAGATGGAAGCGGGCATGGTGGCACCCACTTGTAATCCCAGGACTGGGAAGCTGAGACCGGAGGACCGCAGGTTCACAGCCAGCCTCAGCAACTTTGTGAGGCTCTCTGCAATTTAGTGAAACCCTGTTTCAAAATAAAGAATAAAATAGGGCTGGGGGGTAGCTCTTCGGCAGAAGCCCCTAAGTTTAATCCTCAGTGCCACAATAAAAAAGAAGAAGAAGAAGAAAAAAAAAGACTGATTACAAGTCTGGTGGGCCTGAGCCCCTGGGTGATCCTGTAGCTGCGGCTCTCTGAACCACACCTTTAGGAACAAGACTCTAACTGCTTGAGGAGCCAACAGTGTGACCCAGAAACGGCATGGCTCTGTCGTCTCCAAGGGATTTTTGATCACACATACCGACAGCGACTACTCCTGAGATGACTGTACTCACATTTTACATTTGTTATAAATCATATACACAAAGCAGAAAATTGAAAGGATGAGAATCAGATGAGAACTAAGCAGCATTTCTAAATGAGCATAATGAACTTATAGTAACGGCGAATATCTCCAGCACAATAGCCACTTGAAATGAAATTCACAGATAACACGAAGAGAAACACATTCGCACATCACAAAGTCTTCATTATCTGAATAGGTAGGCACGGGTGTTTAACTCTCATGTTTCATCTAACAAACTCTTACAATAAGTCTTGCAGGGCCAGGATAGCTCTGTGTTTGTGTGTGTGTGTGTGTGTGTGTGTGTGTGTGTGTGTGTGTGTGATATGCACACAAACAATGGGTCTTGCAGCATCAGGATGGCTGTTTCTCTGTGTGTGCACACATGTACACACGTGTGAGAGTACACATACATGCATAAGAGAGGGTGACAGAGAACAATGGATTTTACATTCACGGTACTGGTATTCTCTTCAATCTGCGGTCACTTCATATGATTCTTGTGAAGCCATGTGTATATTTCATGAGGGTTAATTTAGTTAGGATTATAGGAAATCATCCACAGATCTACTTTATTTAGATCCCCACTGAAAGTATCCCTCTGAACCCACCCCGTTATAGAATAATTCCTGCCCCCTCTGGTACAGGTGGCCTCTGGCTTTAACACTAAACCAGACCACATTCAACCTGAATGCTAGATATTAGTAATGCTTTCTCTCCTAATTTTCCAATAAAAATAAGCACAAAGAGAAGCTCCAGTTCTCTTTCAGTATCGGGTTTGTCTACTCCACGTTGGTAACCACTGTCTAAGTAGTATATAGAATTTTCAGAATAGTTACAATGCTCTAAAATAAAATTTACATCCAGCAATAATATTGAACTTGATGTTTTTGGAAATTATTCTCAAATCAGTATGTTAATGTAGTTATAATTTCAACAGGTTTTACTGGGAATTGGGGGAAATTACTTTAGGTTTTCTATGGAAAAAATCAAGGTACAAAATTGCCAAGATCCTGAAGAGGAAGAAGAGTGCTCTTCTACTGATACACTGTGAACTATAATCCACATAGTGTGGTGTTTGCGGGCACTTCTTAATATGATTTGTCATTTTTAGAAATAGCTGCAATACTACTAATACTATAATACTAATCGGAGTATCTGATTAGTAAGTGCAAGGCCCTGGGGTTCAATCCCCAGCACACATACAAAGAAAACATAGTGTGGCATTAGCACAAACATCAATAAGTAGATCAAAGGAACAACAACAACAACAAGAATCAGAACTAGATTAACGTATATATAGAAATCCTAACTGTAATAAAGGTGCCTATTTTTTTTTTTTTACGGGGGGGTTACAGTTCTGAGGATTAAATCCAGGTGCATTCTACCTCTGAGCTATACCCCCAGCCCTACTTTTTTATATCCTTATTTTGAAACAGGGTCTCACTACATTGTGAAAGGCCCAAGTAGCTGAGGCTGGCTACGAACCTTCAATCCTCCTATCTCAGCCTCCCAAGTACTGGGATTACAGGTGCGCACCATCACACCCGGCGAGACCCCCTGTTTCTAAGCCAGTAGTTCTCAGCGGGAGTAATCTGGCCCATCCGCAGTCACCTGGCAATGCCTGGAGACGTTTTTGAATGTCACAACTGTGGGGATGGGAGGTTACTACCAGCATCTAGTGGGTGGATGCTGGGAACGCTGCTGTCAATAGTATCAAGGCTGAGAAAGTCAATCCCAATTCTTAACCTAATTCTAACCCTACTCTTAATCCTAACGGTTGATTAAAAAGTTAAAGAGGAATAGTATTAGATGTGGAGAGATTCCAAGTGAACTCTCACCCTTCCACCTATGAAATGTGTGGACTTTAACCTGGACAAGCCGCCACTCTGAGGCTCGTTTTCTTCATTTGGCTTCAGGAGCAAAAATAACATATATCAGGAAGCTAGAGGCAAGGGCTCTGGCCAGCCAGGGCGACAATAAGCGATCGCTATCGCAGCTGTTTTAAAAAATGACAAATCACACTAAGCAGCGCCTGCAAACATATGAACGCTCTTCGCAAGGAAAGTGGGTTTTGTGTTCCGAGTGAGAGCCAGTTTTCTTGACTGAGCAGTGTGTGGGGCTTAACACTTCAAGGACACATGTTTAGGTCTGTTATCAGTCCCCCTGGCACAGGGATTATGTTTACCTTCTCCTTTCTAACAAAGGCTATTACCTTAGAAAACATACAACAGACACCCAATAAGCACAGTTTGATTTAGAAAAATAATGCACTCGTGGCCCTAGAACCTTCATTTGCAGAAACTGATGAGTCCTGAATGGAGCCATCCTGGGAGCTCCAGACAGTCCAAGTAGCAGCCTTGTGTCCAAACCAGCCTGGGGATTAGCTAGGCTTCTGCTCCTACAGCCCAGCCGCGGGAACTGAGGACGCTGCAGAGTCCAGAGAATTCTTGGGATTCCCTGAGGATGCTTCTGTGAGCTCCAGGGCCTGTGAGGAAACCATGGTGCATTCCTGCACCATGAACCTCAAGGTGAACGAAAGCTCTCTACTCACTGAGCTCTCCCTCCCTTCCACCTGCACTTCAGGGCCGGGAAGTCATTCACAACTCCTTCAGTCTCGTTCTCCTAGGACGTAAAGTGGGGTGCGGGGATAAGGGAAGATAAGATACTAGGGATCTTTCAGCTACAAAATAATGCAGGTATAAAACCTCTGCTGAAGGCATAATAATGTTTTCAACAAATATTAACAGCAAAAACAACCATCATGAGGACACGGTGAGAATTAATTATGATACTTAACACACACAGGAATGAAGTAAAGTGTTCTCAGACCCTCAGAAACAGGTGTTGTATGAATGCGCGTTGCTAATTTGGTTTTTAAAGTCTTTGTAGCCATTTTAAGTCCCATCCCAGGGTTGATGAATAGGAAGCGAATGAAATGCTGTGTTCCACTAAATCATATTTATAGCATTTACCGCTTTGTAAAATGGTTCCGTCTTTCAACCATTTAAAGTATTATAGAAAATAGTGGGGTAGATTATGGAGATAATCATTATATCAAGATCTCAAGAACATTTAAATCACTAATAATGTCTTTACATGCATCTGAAAGTTATTTCTCATCTGCTTTTGCATTCATACCTAAAAACGTAAAATTCAATTAGCACTAGTCTTAGGATTTCTAGGGCCAATGACTGGGCACAACCATTCTATCTGTTTTGGCTTGAAAAACACACAATCAAAGTTAACTCTGATCGACAAGAGGAGAAAAGGTAAAAGAGACCTTGCCAGGAAGATTTAAAATAAGGCAATCTGAGGTCCCAAATTTAATATTAAGTAGATGTATAAATTCAAAAATTTAGCACTTCCCTAAAATTATATGCAAACAAATTACCTACGCTGTGCATATAGCACACAGAATTCTATCTAAATGTCCCTAGAATCCACCTGTAATGCCACAGAATAAATCTTCCTAGAGAGTCCATTTTTATTTAAAGATTGTATGTATGTATGGGAGACGGAGGATCCTTCTTTTATTTAAAAACAATGACAGACACTTCAGGGTACTGTGGTATTCGCACAAGTTTTAAGACCAACAGGAAATTTCAAAGAAATTTAGTGTTGGTGCCTCTGCGTTAAGGTTACTGACTCGCTATTCCCCGCAGTTCCAAAATACTTCTGGGGAAAGCCTGGATTTCACTAGTATGCTAATTCTCTTTCTCAGAGGAGACAAAAAAATAAAAATAAAAAATAAAAAATGTCGGGAAAGACACAGGCAATCAAGGCCAGCTATAAAACTAGGGGAAAATGAGCTCTCACACAAACCAAGCACGTCTCTCTCCCTCTCTCCACTGGGATAAAGGCCGACCCTTTGGAGGAAAAGAATAAGAGTAACTAGGCAAGCCATTTAGGAGTGTGGATTGGAAAACCACGCTCTCTCCCCAGGAGAATGTGGCATATTAGATCGGAAAGTGCAAACACAATAATTAACAGTGAATCCTGAAACCAACACACCAGCAAAGGGTGTTACTCCAGAGCAAGATGGGAAAATAGGAGGAATAAATTAAAGTCGGCTTGGTGCTGCTGGACGGCTCCTGGGGGGTAAGGTGGCAGCCCGGGAGAGCTAATCAGGTTCTCCAAGCACCTCAGGAAGCCTGAGAAGATGGCGAAGGAGGAGACTACACTAGACATGAGGGGCAGCGGCCGGCGAAGAGCGAGCGTCCTTCCTATTTCTGAGTCCAAAATAACGACCTCTGCCCTAAACAAACACCTTCCTCTTCCCCGCTCTAATTTAACTTTGAAGCTACCTTTCTCAATTTCTGCTCTCTGGGAATACACTGCTGCTGTGGTTTCCTATCACGGTGACGCATGTCAATCACTGTGAAGCCAAGCGTTGCTTTTCTTAGCCGCGTGTGATTCCAACAATCAGCAGGCCCCAGGGCTGATCCTGGGCCTGGTGTGTGAGCACTTTCTAGGGCACACCCCAGCAGGCGCCTCCACCCCCTGTGTACTTCCCTTAATTACCAAAGCTCTTTCAAGAAGGTCTATAATTCTCCCAAGAGTCAAAATAATTGGTAAAAATTAGACATAAAGAGATACAAGTCCACTTAAAGAGGACACTTTCGACTATAATTTTTCAAGAAATTTTCTTTTTAGTTTCAATATAATTTTGTACTTTCCCAATTTTGCCCTTTTCAAATGCCAAAGAAAATGTTCACGTTATCTTGCAGACTATAAAAAAAAGGCAATGAAATGCATTTATACTTCACTTAAGGTCCACAAAAGATTTTCTTTTGAAGGCCATCCTTTGGCTGCGTTTTGAAAAGAAAAAGAAGACTGAAAAATAACATACATATACTTTTGTGGCAAATCACTGTTATTCTGGTATTGAAAAAAGAGTGTGTGTGTGTGTGTGTGTGTGTGTGTGTGTGTGTGTTCCGTTACTTGGGAACCATGCTGCGTGGCTACATTATCAAGATGCACTTTAGGTATTGGTAAACAAGTAAACCAAAGACAGATCCATCTTGCAATGAATTTATTATTTTTTTAGTGAATAATCATGCAAAATTCCACGGCACAGTTTTATTTGACTCCCTTCAGGAAAATTCTATCAAGTAACACTTACCTACTGGCACTCAGAAAGGAATGAGAATTCAGGAATGAAAGGAGACTGAGCAAAGAGAAGGGAGGTGGGTCAACATATAAAGAACACTAGCAGACAAGACAGAGAAGTCTGATGACTGATGGCTGTGTGCAAGAGGGAGAACAGACAGCTCAAAAGCTGCCTTATCATCCCACCAAAGTAAGTCTCACAGAAATCTTAAGAGGTGGCAAGAGGGTAGCCAGTGGCGTGGGTTAGGAATACACAGTGTTATTTTGAAAAATGAAACAACAATTAAAAGAGAAGTTTTTGTATAGAAATCCAGATTTCTGGCTTTTCATGGGGGAAAAAAAAAAGCATAAGATCTGGCAATATCTGGCAACGAGAGGGCAGACAGAGGTGAGCACTGGGTCGTCTTCCAGCTCCCAAGAGTCCTCGCTCAGAAAGCCCAGCTCCTCTAGGCATCTGAGTTTGCAAGCCCTGTCTTAGATTTGAGAATTCAGGAATTTAAACTCTTTGCTCTTTTTAAAGTCATGCAAAAGTAGTAATGACTGACCACTCTCCGAGACTTGCTTTCCTGGAAATAAAACAGCAAAATGCCAAAAGAATCGTCTCTCTGTGCATCACTTGACACCGGCGGCCCACAGCTGACTCACTCAGCAATCTGTGCTGCTCCCAGGCACTTGCGAGTACAGTCTGCTGAGATGGTCTAAGAGGAACTTTTTCTCAGACTCCAAGCATATGGTCAACTTGGAACAAAGCTGCTCAGTACAGTTCTCAGCAAACCCATCGCATCGTCTCAAAGAATCACTAGAGAGGTCTGGAATGGAATGAGGCCCGGCAGCTCTGGCTAGGTCAGCAGATTGAGAAGTGGGCCGGGCCCTGGGGCTCCCATGGCTTCCCCTCAGCACTCCTCCGCCTCTGCCCAGCTCCAGGCTCATTCCCCCTCCGCTTCCCCTGGACCTCGTGCTCTAGTTCCCCCTGGTCCATGTTCTGCTTTTCCAGGCTGTAGGCTATTCTGGGTCAGTTGCCCTGCCTGAGATCCCCTTCCCCATTGAAAGATAGATGGCGCGTCCCTCTGTTGCACAGAGACACGCGGAGATCCATAAGCACAGAGACACGCGGAGATGCATAATCGGTATTACGGATGTCTTTATTCGTGGGAGATCGGCCTCTAGCCCCCGTGTGCACGCGGGGCTGGTGGGGAGAGTGCGTCTCTCTCTCTCTCTCTCTCTCTCTCTCTCTCAGGCTCCCCTCTGAACTCTGAACTTGCTTCTTCCTGACCGGGAGGTGTGGTCCCCTCTCGGAATCACCGGGCTCCACCTCCTAGCTTCCCGCCCTGCCCCTTTTTGGGGCTGGAGCAGCTCTAACCTTTCACCCATCCCACTAGTTCTCTCTCTCTTCAAATCTACCTACTGCTGCAGACCCAGAGCAAATCAGTGCGGCAGGGCCTCCCTTTTCTAAAGCTCCTCCATCACCACATTTCTATCAGAGATGCAAACCAAGACCCAGAGCCCAGCTGGGCATTACCGTAATTTGTAGATGTAGTTGACAGCCCCTTGTAAGTCATTTCCTTGAGATTCAGGGGCTCCACAGAATCACCTTTGCGTGGTAAAATTACCGAACACACATGCTTCCTAAAAAAATCCAACTAAAAGGAAAGAACATTGACCACTTAAAACAATGCCAGTTATTCAACAGGCAGATAGGCCCCAGAGTGGACTGGATGGAGTGTGGAGACAAGGAGTCCCTGCTCCCTCGGTCTCATTCCCCGTGGATGCCTCTTAAGGGGCAAGCAGCCCCCACCCTGGGTAGGATTCCAATGAGCAATCTCTGGAAACCTGAGCAGCTTAGTTCTCCAAGCCATCTGATCTAGACCTGAAGGAAAATATGCACTGGTCAGGTAGAAAGATGCTGCAGTGCACCTATTGCCTTTCCTGGGCACCTAAAAAGAATTTTGAGGCTAACTTTGTTTTTTGTTTTTGTTTTTTGGTGGTACTGGGGTTCCTGGAAGCCCTTCTACCTTAGGGCTACACTCCCAGACCTATTTTATATTCTTTTATTTGGAACAACGGTCTCTTAAGCCAGCGCGGCTGGCTTTGAACCTGCGCGATCCTCCTGTCTCTGCCTCCCAAGCACCGGGATTACAAGCGTGCGCCACCACGCCCGGCCTTGAGGGTAACTTTGAGCATATGCATTTTCTACCCTCTGCATCAGCTATACCTCCTCTGCGTGCCGCACCCCTTAGTCAAAAGGCACATGATGGTGTCTGCAGAGTTCCCACGTGTCCTGATCCCTCTGCCATGGAGGGTATTACACCAGGCTTCAAAGCACTGGTGATAAGAAACATCTCTGTTACTGGACTAGCTCTAAACTGGCTCCAGGTGGAACGACAGTTCAACTGTTAAACAACAGAACATCACGGCGCATTCCATCTACAACTATAAAACACCCTAGAATTAAGTCCACACTCAAAAACCATTTGAAGTGACGTTTTAATAACTGCCTTCTCTTAGCCATCAAGTCATGAGATCTTTAGACACTCAGTCTGAGGAAAACTTCCTCCCCCTAGAGAAAGATAACTACACTTAAAAATTTGGAGTGAACACAACTATGTTGTCTGTTAAAAATCTCTAAGTGATCCAGAGACAGAGTTGAGGAGGAAAATACAAGCTCTTTTTCCACTTATTTTTCCACTACGGTTTTCATATTCGGCTATTCATTCTTGAGTCAGTTTTCAAAGTCATGGCTTTGACTAGATTCACCACACTTAAAAATCAAGAACAATTTACACTCAGATGTGTGGTTTGGCCTGCCGTCATAAACGGAAGTTATCAGAATTTTCAAAAGAAAAGACCTGATAATTTTTCCTGGATTCAGGTGAAATTTGTCAAAATGGTAGAGTGCGGAGGAATGTTGCTGTACAAAGTACTCCTTAATAATTCAGGCTGTCAGTGATGCTCTCACATTATCCACATGCCCCTAGAAAACATTTCACTACAAGACTTAAACTATCCAACACCATGCTCACCACTGCAATATTTTTTCAAAAGAAATAAAGCCTATTCCAGTCGGGTATGGTGGCACACACCTGTAATCCTAGTGCTTGGGAGGCTAAGACAGGAGGATCACAGGTTTGAGGCCAGCCTCAGCAAGTCAGTGAGACCCTGTTTCAAAATGGAAAATAAAATAGGGCTGGGGAGCCGGGTGTGGTGGTGCACGCTTGTAATCCCAGCATTTGGGAGGTTGAGACCGGAGGTTCGCGGTTCACAGACAGTCTCAGCTACTTAGTGAGGCCCTCTGCAACTCAGTGAGACCCCGTTTCAAAATAAAGAACAAAAAATAGGGCAGGGGTGTAGCTCGGAGATCAAATGCCTCTGGGTTCCATCCCCAAATCCGCAAAAAAAAAAAAAAAAAAAAAAAAAAAGGGCTGGGGATCTAGCTTAAGGGTAGAATGCCCTGGGTTTTCAGCCCCCAGAAAGAAAATTTAAAAAGAAAGAAAGAAAAAAAGGAAATACGACCCAAGTTAAAAGTTCCTTCTTTCCTTCTTGACATTTGACATTTCCTTGGTTTCTTTTCCAGTGAGCGGGGACATCATTTTTCAGATACCCAAAGCATGAGAGTGTTCTTAATTAGACTGGGAGGCGGGCTCCATGGCTACCATGGCTACTTGTGTCCTGCATCTACACCATCGATCTTCTCACCAAGTAGAGCTCCTAGCATGACACCTTATAAAGGAACAGGCATACCTTGCTTATTGAATCGTTGTTTTTAACGAATTGGAGGTTTGCGGCCACTCTGTGTTGAGTACATACATCAGTACCATTTTTCTAACAACTTACTCATTAGCACATTTCAGCAATAAATATTTTTTTGTGTGTGGTACTGGGGGTGGAACCCAGGAGCTTTTCTACTTACAGTCTATACTCCCAGACCTAATATATATATAATTTGGAAACAGGGTCTCACTACGTTGCTGAGGGCCTCATTAAGTAGCTGAGGCTGGCTTTCAACCTGTTTGATCCTCCTGTCTCAGCCTCCCAAGAGCTAGGATTAAAAGCGTGCGCCACCACGCCTGGCTAGCAATAAATATTTTTAATTAAAGTATATGTATTGGTTTTTCAGAGGGTACTGGGGAATGGAACTCAGGGGCATTCTACATCTGAACTACACCCCCAGCCCCATTTCATTTGTATTTAGAAACATGGTCTTGCTAAGTGGCTGAGGCTGGATTCAACCCTGTGATCCTCCTGTGTCATCCTCCAAAGTACTGGAATTACAGGCGTGTGCCACTATGCCTGCTGGCTTGTGAAATGACATCTTAGACACGATGCTATTGAAAACTTAAAAGACTACAGTGTAGAGTAAGAGCACCTTTAACATGTACTGAGAACCAAGAAACTTGCGTGTCTAACTTTACTGTGGTATTCACTGGAGCCCAACCCAAGGTATCTCCAAGATACGCTTGTATGAGCTCAATGGATGTTTGTGAATGAATGAATGAATGAAATTCAAGTTTGAATAGTTCTGTTCATTTTCCTGCTGTTTCTGAATACCCAAAGTCCAACTATTTGTTTAAAAAAAACACCAAAAAACTTTTGTTCCCCTTTCAAACACATTAGATTGATATCTGAATTCCAAGTAGTCATTCCATGGTCATTTCTGCTGATAAACCTCACTGGACAGATAGTAATGTCGAAAGTTTAGCTGGATCCTTTTCAATGTGCTCTACGTGTTAAACAGAAATTTATTCCCTTTTAGAGAGCTAAATAATTTTATTTAACAGCATCTATAGTTGTCAGAACTTTGGCATTCTTTGTGTAAAATACCACTTTAATGGTCCGTATTAAAAATTACTCCCATCAGGATTTTTTAATTTTTTTGCCACATAAACTCCCTACTGATACACAAAAAGTCCTGTGGGTTTCTTTGCTTATTTTTAGTAGTGTAGGAGCCTTTCCTTGTTATTTGAAAACATGATTATTGCACTGACCAGAAAAAAATGCCTGCACTTTATATTTAATCCAGGTGTAGTGGCGCATGCCTGTAATCCCAGTATTTGGGAGGCTGAGACAGGAGGATTGCAGGTTCAAGGACAGCCTCAGCAATGTAGCAAGACCCTCCGCAACCTATCAAGACCCTATTTCAAAATCAAAAATAAAATGGGGGTAGGGGTGTAGCTCATAGATAGAATGCCCAGTACCACAAAACAAAACAAAACAAAATAAAATAATAAAATAATGTTTATAATGACCCTGCTTCCCACCTCAATGGATCCTACCACCCAATACTATTGGGAATGGAATAGAAAAGCAGCAGATTCTCTTGGCCATTTTTGCCTTGTTTTACATGGTAAGTGACCAAGCTTCTGTGGCTTTTTTTTTTTTTAAGATAGTTCTAAATGCCCAATGTAAAGCTAAAGAAGGAATTGTCTTCTCTGTATCTGCTTACCAAGGAGCTGCCATGTTTCCTAAGGTCATCAAGGCAGGTGGCTCGGACATCCGCACCAGCGCGGAGACTGCCCACACCCCAGGAGACTGCCATCTTCCCTGTCATGAAGGCCCTCCTGCACACTGGTGTCTTGATCTCCTTAAGAGCTTTCCCCCTTTCTCTCTAATGGAAAGCCAGTCAATTTGCTTGTTCCCTGTCCTGAGCATAAGTAAAGAACCCCCAGTTCCACTGATGGCTTGTATAACGAATTATTCCCCAGAGTGGATGTTCTTATTCCCCATCTTCATCCAACGCATCCCATCAGACAACGCAAGAGTCTGAACAGGCCCCGCAAATCATGTGGCACCAGCTTCTCATTGTACCAACCAGAAAATGGGAGGGTCAGAAAAAACCCACTGATAAGATCTCCACGCCACACCACTTGCTGGGAGCTGAATGCAGCCCAGAACCCAGGCCTCCAACAGGTTCTCCAGTGTCCTTTTCTCATCGTTCCCGGCTCTTAAAGCTCTCCCTTGGAGTAGAATGGCAATCCCTATTAGTGTTGCTGAGTGCCAGGCACTGCACTAGACAAGAGCTCATCAGGTCCTCTGTATCACTGCGACGTGGAAGTGTGGTCCATGGACCAGCAATGTCAGCATCACCTGGGAACATGTTGGAGATGCAGGGTCCCAGGCCCTGCCACACACCTGCTACACAGACTGCTCTTTGCCAACAGCCCCAGGATATTCCCAGGTACACTAAACTTTGAGAAGTGCTGCTCTATCACGGGGAGAGAAAAGGACACATCTTCATGTTTTGAGTTGATGGATTTGTACAGTGCTTATCATACCAAGTGCTGGGCTAACATCACCTCCTACAGCAGAATTTCACGGAAGGACACTCCAGCGATCTGACCTAGCAGGCTCATCTCCTTTAAACACTATGGCCAGTAAGACAGTCTACGGAATAGCCTGGGGTCCAGAATGCTTTATGTGATGCACATAGTATGCGGGTTTCACTTTGCTTCATTTCTGAAATGGTTTCATTTGAAGACCGTTGAGTGAGTGGTGAAATGGGAGAGAGGTTGAATAATGAAGGTACCACTTCATCTAAGATCAAAGACACCCTGCTTCCCTCTTCTTCATAAAGGCGTTGGGTGCAGGAACATAGTAGGTGTGTTGTGCCAGGGCTAAAAATGCAGGTACAGGAGTCACCGCTCCTGGAAGCGAGTCAGAGCTTCTGCATCTGTGTGATCTTGACACATAATGTCTATGTCTCAATTTTCTCACCTTTAAAATGGGAATGAAAGCCGGGCACACGCTTGTGATCCCCAGCTTGGGAGGCTGAGACAGGAGGATGGCACAGGTTCGAAGCCAGCCTCAGCTACTTAGTGAGGCTCTCAGCAACTTAGTGAAACCCTGTTTCTAAATAAAATAGAAAATAGGTCTGGGAGTATAGCCTGGAAATAGAAAGCCTCTGGGTTCCACCTCCAGTATCACCAAAAAAAAAAAAAGGGGAAATAAAGGAATGAAAATAGCACCTATGTCATAGGCTGATAATAAAGTCAAAGTGCTTCTTATAAGGCCTGGCACACAATGTATGCTCAACAAAAATGTGAGATGCAGTCATTTTACATATCCTATGTGTCAGTGTAATGGAGAACCACTCGGGCCCCCAGCATCATTTCCCTTGGGATTGACCCAGGTATCGATTCACAAGTAACTAACATAAAGAAACCCATATGCATAAAACTGAGCAAAATTTCACCCTGCAAAAATCATAGTGATTCAGGACTGTAGCAAAGACATGCATTCCTTCCACCTGAAGTTCTAATGCGTGGTGACATGGACTAAGTGCCCCAGAGCGTGGTCAGCCACGAGGAAATAAAGGGAAGTTCATCTTAGTCACGCAACCTCAGGCCTTGAAACTGGCCGGTGAGAAGACCAGCCCAAATCTGTGTCCACTGCAAAGCTGCTCTTACACAGAGGGGCCATCACAGTGCACCTTTTCTCTCTGAAGCACGGCCCACAGATCCTTTTGTGAGAGGTAGCTGGAGTCTGTTTTCCCTTCCCAGACTTCATTTCAATTTTATTTTTATGAAAGCAGTAAAGACATATTGTGCATTCCATTCCATTTAAAATTAATATTGTTCCTTTCGAAAGATCAATCCCTAAAGATCAATCCTCCTCTTTTCCTAATTAGGTCCAATCGAAATATAACAGTAAGCACTCCACTGCACATGCCAAACTAAAAAACACCCAGGAGGCCTTGAAAATCTAGAGCAAGACCAAACCAACCACAGACTTTGACTTGGGTGGTGGTATTTTTTTCCCCCTCATAGGTGACCAAAAAAACTTATGGTAGAGTCAAAATTTTAAAGCATTTCTAAACTTTAGGAAAAGACATCAAGTTTGTATATAGTCTTTAATAAAATCATTGTGCTTTTCAGCCAAGCTTTTCAGATTAATGGTCTTATTATATTTTTAGTAGCTGTGCCATTCTGGGAGCACAGCTCTTCAGAGAAGACATTTTTTTTCTAGCTGAGTTAAATCCAATAAATTAAAAGGGGTGATATAATAAAGTAGAACTCTACTTGCAGTGGGGCATGGCATTTGTTTTCCATCATAGGGCTGTTATGGAGTTCTCCCTGGTTTTCTTAACTTTTTGCTTTGCCTGTCAGAGGGCAGAGGCCCTGGGAACAGCACGCCAAGTTATCCCATCTCTTCTCTCCCTTCCCCTCCTCCATTCAGCACATCTTAGCCGCCTCGAGATGCTAACCGGTCCTTCCTTACCTGTCAGTTTTCTTGATCAAGATGGCCCTAAAGATGTGCTCGAGGGGTGTCTTCTCCTGCTTGTGAGTGGGTTGCACGAAGGGATGCAGGGTGGCCAGAGAGAAGCCCTGCTGGTACAGCTCCAGGAGCTGGGCAGGCAGGTCCCGCAGGGAGGCCAGCCTTACCGCTGAGGACCGCGGGAGCTCCTCTGGAAGTGGAGAGAAGGGAGCAGCTCATCAGAGATCCACAAAAGCCTCCCTCTCAACCCGCCCAAGTCCCTCTCCCTTGGCTGGGAAGGACCATCTAGGCCACCTCCTGTCTCTACTGCTTTCAAAGAAACTTCATAAGCAGCTTGAGATTTTCCAGCTCATCCAAAGACATCACAGAAGACTGCAGGCTTGCGGTCAGCCTCAGCAACTTAGCAAGGGCCTCTGCAATCAAAATCAAAATAGAATAAAACAAGGCTGGGGGTATCTCAGAAGTGGAATACCCCTAGATTCAATCCCTGGTACTACACACACAAAATAACCAAGGAAATTAATTAAATTAAATATAAATCCCAGCTGGGCGTGATGGCACAGGCCGGTAATCCCAGAACTTGTGAAGCTGAGACAGGAGGCTCTCAGGTTGTAGCCCAGTCTCAGCAATTTAGTGAGATTCTACTTCTTTCTTTCTTTTTTTCTTTTCAGTACTGGGGATGGAACCCAGGGGCATTCTATCTCAGAGCTACACCCCCAACCCTAGTTTTTATTCTTTATCTTGAAACAGGGTCTCACTGAGTTGCAACGGGCCTCACTAAGTATTAGCTGAGGCTGTCAGCAAACCGCAACCCTCCTATCTCAGCCTCCCAAATGCTGGATTACATGCGTGCACTGCCACATCCTGAAAGACTCTATTTCAAAATAAAAAATAAAAAAGAAGAATGGAAGCATAGCTCAGAGGCAGGTGTCCTTGAGTTCTATCCCCAGTACCACACATGCACAAAAATTAAAATAAAATAGAATATAGATCCTTAAGTGTGGAATTGCTGGGTTACAGATGATATTTTTAGTTATTGCTAGGTTTCTTTCCTGGACTGTCAGATTTACCTATTATCAGGCATGGTAAAAGTGCTCCTTTGCCAACTCTGGATAATCTCATAGTAAAAATGTATCTCTGTGAAGTAGTAATTTATATTTATCATGTATTACATAACTTTTCTTATTAAACATTAAATGCTGTGTTTCCTTTTCTGTAAACTGTCTGTGCATAATCTATGTCTAGTTTTCTATTGGGTTTTTAGCCCTTTTTCTATTGGTTTGAAGGAATCCTTTATACATTAAGGAACTTTGTTCTTTTTGCTATCAGTTACAAATATCTTTTGCCAAGTTATTGCTGGCCTTTTGACTTTGCAAAATGTTGATTTTGCCATGAATAATTTTTTATAAAATTGAATTTATCAATCTTGTCTTCAGTGGCTTCTGAGTTTCGTGTTATAGCACAAAGATCTGGGATTATAAAACTACCCTCTTGTGAATTCTTATATGTTTTATTTTTGCATGTAAATCTTGGATATATTTGGAATTTATCTTGTGTAAAACAGGCAGTATAGATTCAACATCCTCCCCCCAGAGTTTATCCATTTTCCTCATTGATTTGAGCTGTGACTTTTATCATATACTAGTGAATATATTTAAATTTATGATGGTAATCTACTAATTTATTTCTGTGCAGCACTATTTTAAATGATAGTCGTTTCCTATTATTTTTTCATACCTGGCTAGGCCATTTCTTGAGCCTTACTCTCTTCCCGTTTATTTTCCGAATCTTCTATGTATTTGTTTTCCCCAATGGTCTTTAAAAATCAGCTTATCAGACTTCTCCTTCTCTCCCAGTAAAATGTCATTTCTATTGCAGCATGTTCAAATCATAGCTTACCTGAAGGAGAATGAATGTTTTTCACCATGCCATCTAAGATGGCGTAACTTTGGTTTATTCAAGTCTTCATTTTGGGCACCTCAGGAATATATTAATATTTTCTTCACATGGATATTATATACTTATCACGTTTATTCATACTTATTTTCTATCTTATTTCTATTGGTCTATGCTACTCATGTTGGGGAAACAGGCGTGCTCATCAGAGCTCGTATGAGAGAACCTTTCTGGCAGGATGCATACACACACACACACCCTCTGTCCAGCAACCCCTCTGCTGATATTAATCCCACGGTTGAATTCAAGATATACGAACAAACCTCACAGCCATGCTGTGGATCGAGTCAGTCACCAGGGACCAGAATCCCAGCTGGCACAGAGCCACTCTCAAGGGCTGGAGGAGGGTCAACCATTAAGAACAGAAGAACATGAAGGCAGGTGGGAAATGGGGTGACTTGTCCTGGAGACATTACGGTCTTTTCCCAGGACCAGCCTGGGCCAGGTCCCTCTTCATCTCCTGTCTACCCTGAGATGGTCTCTCAGACACACAGGGCTTTGAACAGCAGCTACCTACCTCCATCCTAGACCGCACCACTGCATCCTTGATATGGTGATGTCTCTCCTGCTGGTTACTGACATTCCCCCAAACTTGTCATGGTGGACCTGGGACTTGTGTCTCTTATTGAGTGTCCTCCACAAAGGGTGCTTTACATTGTACTCAGTTACTCAACAATAACAAAAACCTCTGCTTCTGATTCAAACAAACAGTCAGAAATGGTAAGCCACTTGGGGAGAGGTGAATACTGACCAGTTATCAAGGAACTACAGTAATATTTTAGGTGTGATGATGGTACCATGGTCACATATAAAAAATAATCCCGCCTTATTGAATGTGTACTGAGACATGCACAGACAGAGTGAGATCAGTTGTTTTATGTCTATTTTAAAATATATGCTGCTGGGTGAGTTGATGGGCAAGCCTGGGAGAGGAGACTGGAGAAGACTACAAAATAACTACTTGTTGGACTGGGGTGATGGAATTTTGGAGTTCATCATACTATTGTTTTATAAGTAACTGAAAATATCTGAATAAAGAGAAAAAAAGCTACAGAAACATTAGTAACATTAAAAGATAGATAGATAAATATATTTTCCACAGTATTGTTCTAATAGCAAAAACCTGTAGTCAAAGAGTTCCAGTTAACATTGACATTCCAGGGGCAAATTTTATGAACATTTGAGAAGGTAAGGTCAATCTGTTGTACAGGTATAGGTTGTTTCTAAAGACATTACTAAGTTAAAAAAAAATGTGCCTAGCCAAGTGTAGTGGCGCACGCTTGTAATCTCCGCGCTTGGGAGGCAGAGACAGGAGGATCGCGCAGGTTCGAAGCCAGCCGCGCGCTGGCTTAGGAGACCCTAAGTTTGGGAGTGTAGCCCGGAGGTAGAAGGGCTTCCAGGAACCCCAGTACCACACACAAAAAAATGTGCCTAACGGTTAATGATATGGTTGCTTTTATATAAAAACAGAAGGATGTACAGACACGAATAACTATTTTTTTCCCAAAGAAATTATAAAGATGTCAACATTGAAAGGAGAAACTAGAATAGGGAGGGAAAGGTGGGAAGGTTATTTTTACTCAATTTTGTACTTTCAAAATTATGGTATTTTTCATTTCAGTGGAGAATTTATAAGGCATTTAAATTTTCGTCTTTATATGTAAAATCATGATAATGATCATTTAAAAGGTTTTCATGTATTTTTTAAACAGTGCATTATTTTCAAAAACAAAATCGAGGGTACTTAAGAATACCGTGTAGCATCAGACACTGTAGCTCTCATTTCCATACACCATGCAAGAAATTTACAGGAAAATAAATCCATAGCAATGATTCACTCTAAAGTAAGTGTCCTGGGGAAACCTCCATTAATAACAGTGACAAATGTTAAGACTGGCCAGGACGGCAGAAAAGTATGCATTCTCTCCCTTGAAGGAGGTTCCTGAAATGTTCCTAGACAGAAAAAAATTCGAAGTTGAATCTTATAAGGAATGCAAAAGCTGGGGGTGTAGCTCAGTGGGACAGCACCTGCCTAGCATGTGGGAGCCCTGGGCTTAAGCCCCAGTACAAATAAATATAACAAGAAAGAAAGAAAGAAAGAAAGAAAGAAAGAAAGAAAGAAAGAAAGAAAGAAAGAAAGAAAGAAAGAAAGAAAGAAAGAAAGAAGAGAGAGGAGGGAGGGAGGGAGGGAGGGAGGGAGGGAGGAAGGAGAGAAAAAGAAAAGAAAAAGGATTCTGAGTTCCCCATGCATGAAAAACCTGCCAATGTATCTCACAAGCAGACCTTGGACATCGGCAAGAGGATTACTCTTTCTTGTGTATATGTGTGTGGTGAGGGAGACAGGAAGGGAACTGGGATTGAACCCAGGAACATTCTATCTCTGAGTCACAGGGTGTCACTTGGTCACCACATGCTGGCCTTGAACCTGTGATCCTTCTATCTAAGCCTCCCAAGTACTGGAGTTATGGGTGTGCATCACCAAGCCTACCCCTTCTCCTTTTATTTTTTTTTATGAGAAAGGATCTTGCTCCATTGACCAAGCTGTTCTCAAGCCCTGGAAGCATCGAGGCTACTCAAGTAGCTAGCACTGCAGGTGTACACCACTAAGACCTAGGAGAAGACAGAGTTCTGAAGTCAGCTGCGTTCCTCCCTGGCTGTTCATCCTAGGCCTAAGGGATCTTAGTTTCCGTGTACAAAGTAGAATTACATGGGTCTGTTGTCTTCACTCAGTGGTTGAGACAGTCAGCTGGGATGATGTGTGTGTAATCAACAGGCCTGCAAGAATCCCAGCCAGCGGGCAGTCAGTGGGCGGGGGCCTGGCCACTGGGGTGGTGATGCGAGTCAGGGACCGGGGCCATTAAATTATTCTCCATCCCACCCACACCCCTTTACCTCCATGCTCCCATATCAGTGCACTAAAATATTAGTCAATCAACCGCTTTATAGTTAAAGGCTTCCTGAATAAAATATAATACCATTTAAATTTTTATCGTAAAAATCTAAAGATGCATCTCTTGTCGAAACTCAGCAATTTTATGGCTTTAATTTTTGGTATGTGTGCTGACAAAGTGAGTTTATCTTTGTGGTTAAAAAACAAATAAAGATGATTCTCAATCTTAGCACAGTAAAATAAAGTCTCCGGTTGCAAGTGTGATTAAAGGCCTTAATTTCATGCTTCTATTTGAACCTTAACCTTCCAAGTACCAAAAAAGAAGTTCTTATAAAGCAACCAACTCCCCTAAATTACTATAAAAGTAAATGAAGGAGTGATTTATCTGCTGGACGGACATCCTGACTGTAGCCAGTTGGTCTGTTTCTCACCCTACTCACTGGAGTAATCTCTCCACTATTCTGTTTTGCCAGAGTTTCCTGCTTTCGTTTACAGATTATGAAACCTTCAGTAAGTCATATAATTCCCTCCCCATCTCTTGGGTCCCTCTTTTATGAAATGCAGATCCTGGCTGGGCTATTGCAAAAGGAGCTTCCAACATAAAAAAAAAAAAAAACCATAATGATTTTATTATTTCCACTTGGAGACTAAGAAATCAGTTTCTAACTAAAAAGTGTCATTGCATAATACAACAAGCATTTTCAATGTGAAGTGGCAGAGTCCCCCAAACCGAAGCCCAAACAGGAATCAGAAACAGTCTCCTGGGCAGTGGGTAGAGAGACGAAATAGGCAGGAAGACATCTTTGCCAGGGGCAGGTAAACACCCCTGGGGCTGGTCCCAAGTTGCCTCCTGCCTGTCCACACAGCCAGGGGTACTCTGCAGCCCTGACCACCCCGGGGATTCTCGGCAACAAGGAAGAGAGAGCAGCTCAGCAGTGATGGAGACAAGGGGTGTGTTAGGAGTACTGCCGGGCATACCAGCTCCCCTTCCTCCTGGAGGAGAGTTATTGGCAAGTAGTATGGGTTATTCTGATGTTAGTTTGGCCAGTTGGTCTTTAATACATCACCTAACGCCCTGCATCGCAGGTTAAAATGCTCAACTCTAACCGTGTGGAGGATCAGAGACACCGACGAGACTGTCCTAGTGAGTGCTGCTCCCCAGCAAGAGGCAGTGGACCCTGCTCAGAGTGGACCACATCCTCAGGGCCGCTCACACGTCCGAATCTACTGGGTTCTGTAGTCTGGAGTATCTACAGTGGTCAGGGCACAAGCCTGTCCAGTTGGGTCACCCACAGTGCTCCCACAAGGCCGCCCGTGTTCTCTTCTACTGTGGGGCAATGTCCAGCACCCCAGCTAGCTCCTCCTACCACTTGTGCAAGGCCTGGACTACCAAATATTAACATGCACTACCAATTTATCATCATCCAAACACTCTAGCATCAACCCCCAAATCAATAAATAGATCAGAGGGACAATGAAGAATCAGGCTGGATTAAGAAAGAGGAGGAAATCCAAACTATAATAAAGGTGGCATTTCAGTCATTGGCAGTTAGGTTAATGGAATAAATGCTGTTGACAAAGGTGACTACTTAGAAGAAAATAAGGGCAACTCACCCCCATTTGCATCCTAACTCTAAACCCATGAAATCTCAACTGGGGCCAGTTCTGTCCAATAGCGGATGTTTAGCAATGTCTAAAAATGGGGAGGGGGTGGTTACGGGTTGAGCCCAGAGGCATTCTATCTCCGCGCTATACCCCAACCCTTTTGAATTTTTGTTTTGAAAGGGTCATTCTTATATCACCATCCTATATATCAAAAACCTCAAGGACGGTCTGCAGGTTGGGCTCTCTTTCCTAACACCCTCCTGTTGATATTCATGTTGAGATGGAGAGTTTAGAACTACATTAAGTGTGTGTGTGTGTGTGTGTGTGTGTGTGTGTGTGTGTGTGTGTGTGTGTGTTACTGGGGATTTAATCCAGGAGTATTCTATCTCTGAGCTACACCCCAAGCCTTATTTTATTTTATTTTATTTATTTATTTATTTTTTGGTGGTACTGGGGTTCCTGGAAGCCCTTCTACCTCCGGGATACACTCCCACGGGCTACACTCCCAGACCTATTTTTTAGCTTTTTTATGTGGAAACAGGGTCTCTTAAACCAGCGAGGCTGGCTCCGAACCAGCGCAATCCTCCTGTCTCTGCCTCCCAAGTGCGGGGATTACAAGCGTGTGCCACCACGCCCGGCCTTATTTTATTTTTTAATTTTGAAACAGGGTCTCTCTAAGTTGCAGAGGGTCTTGTTGAGTTGCTGAGGCTGGCCACAGACCTGTGATCCTCCAGGCTCAGCCTTCCATGTACCGGAAATACAGGAATTCCCCACCACACCACCTCATGTAATTATATTTTGAATTCCTTGAAGATCTCCCCCCCACCCCCCGATTCCATTACCAAAAGAAGGCTTTCCTAAAATCAAAAAGTATAAACTGCCATTGAAAATATATTTGGGGTAGCATGAAAGCCCAAAGGTCTTTTGAAATAAGTATGTTGTTTCTCTTTCAGAAAATATCATATAATAAATATGCCATTATATCAAGAGTTTATATTAAAAAAAAGAAAGGAATGAAGACGTAGGGAAAAAGCCACAATCCACAAAAACCACACATTTCTCAACTCCTGAGATGAAATAGGCTTTGTTTTTACTATGACTATGTTTTGTTTTGCAAAAACATTTTGCAGCCCATTATTCCCCGGAAACCAAGCTCTTCAGACACCCTCGAAAATGACAGCCATGTCTTTGCTGTTTCAGGCTTGATTATTGGGAAAGTAACAGGCTCCAACCTGAGAAAGACCACCACACACAGCAACCACACGTCTCCCGCAAGCCCATCAGCAGCGACCAGCGACGGCAACACCTCCCATTATCCTACCCAGCAATCATTTGTGACTTTAACCTAATTATTCAAAGTCCAGCTTTGCTTTTCTAATTACATCTGCTAATGGATCTGTCAATACCAAGGAGCGAGATGCCGTCTTTCAAGGGGAATTTCTCTCACAGGTGAAGCTGACGGTGACACTGCAACCAGATCTTTTCTCTTTTTCTTTCTTTCCTTTTTGTTAATCAGTATTTTTCTTATCGGTACATTATGATGATATATGACAGTGGTATTCCTTATTACAAATTTGTACACACACATACATAATTTTTTAAAGTTCCTTGAACACTGCTTTTTCTATAACCTCAATCTACCGGAGCTTTGTCCAGTTTAGCAAACCATGAAAGCCAATAATTTTCAACGTGGAGTTTTTTAATGAATTGGTAAGAAACAGAAATTAATTTTTTAAAAAATATATAGGGCCGTTATCTTCTGTATGGGTCATTTCTTTTTTTTTCTTTTTTTTTTTTTGGTGGTACTGGGGTTCCTAGAAGCCCTTCTACCTCCGGGCTACACTCCCAGACCTATTTTTTTTTACATTTTTATTTGGAAACAGGGTCTCCTAAGCCAGCGCGTGCGGCTGGCTTCAAACCTGCTCGATCCTCCTGTCTCTGCCTCCCAAGCGCGGGTATTACAAGCGTGCACCACCACGCCCAGCTGTATGGGTCATTTCTAAAACTGACTGGTTAAAACTTTTACTTTAGGATTCTTAAAACTCTGATTTCTGTCTTCTTATTTTAAAAATTCAAGTTCCTAAAACTTTAAAAAAAAAAAAAAAGGAAAGAAAGAAAACACATATCCAGGTTCAGGAGACCACACCATTATAATATTACTCTTATTTTTAATTGAAGCAAAATTCCCGTAACATAAATCTAACCATTTTAACATGAAGAATGTGGCGTCAGTGCGTTTATAATATGTGAAATCATAAGCTCCAGGTAGACATAATGCCATTCTATCACCCAGGAGGAAACCCACTCCTGGGAGGCAGCTGCCCTCCCACTCCCAGGTCCCCTTAACTCCTCGTAACTACTCAGATGCCTTCATGCAACTATTTTAATTCCAATTTATCTTATTGTATATATTTAAGGTGTGGCATGCTTTGCTATATATGTATTTAGTGATCTCTACAGTCAAGCAAATTAACAAAGCCACCATTTCACTGTTAACCTTTCATTGTGAGTGTGTGTGCGTGTGTGTGTGTGTGTGTGTGTGTGTGTGTGTGTATAAAAGTTCCTTTTAGTATTTTTCCATCATACAATACCTTATTTACAACTGTCTTAATGTTGCTCGTCCTATGCAATGGCAACTTTGCTCCCTTTGACCCCATCCCCTTACTTCCCCACACCCTTCCTACGCTGTCTTACTCTTTGTATCTATATAAGTTTTTTTCAAATTCCACATATAGGTGAGGTAGCACTGCATCCTTCTTTCTGTGTCTGGCTTATTTCATTTAGCATAGTGTTCTTTAGATTCAACCCTGTTGTTGGAAATAGGAGATTACATTCTTTCTTAAGGCTGAGTAATATTCCAGTGTGTGTGTGTGTGTGTGTGTGTGTGTGTGTGTGTGTGTGTATCCATTTGTTCCCTGACAGGCTTGTCAGTTGCTATTGTGAGTGTGCTGCAGTGAATGCAGGAGTGCATATATCTTCACAAGACGCTGATTTCATTGGCTTTGGGTATATACCCAGAAGAGGCATGACTAAGTCATATGGTATTTTTAATTTCTTTAGGTGTCTCCATACTGTTTTGCAGAATTGTTACACCTATCTACATTTGTGCCCACAGTGCAACCAGGCTCCCTTCCACCCTCAACAGCCCTAGCTATCTCTTGTCTCTTTGATAAAGGCCATCCTAACAGGTGCAAAGTGATGCTGTGGTTCTCATTTGCATTTCTCTGATGATTGGTGATGTTAATAAGCATCCTTTCATTTACCTGTGGGCCATTTTTATGTCTTCTTTGGAGAAACGTCGATTCAGGGCCTTACTCATTATTTTAATCAAATTATCTGGCTTCTTGCTATTGAATTGAATTGTGGGAGTTCTAAAACACTGTTCTTAATACCCTAACTAACCATGAATAAACAGAGGGAAATCTCTATAAGTCGAAAAGCAGTATTCAGCTTCTATAAATCTAGGATTCTGCAGGTCAATCGGAGAGTAACTGGCAAAGCCTCAGACAGAGGCCTCATCTGATGGACTCCTCAGAGGCAGCCGCAGTAGCATCAGACTGCCATGACAACGGGGTGGGGAACAAGTCGTTACTGGCTGGTCAATTCAATTTACACACATGCACATAAACACATACATAGACAACACTGTACTGTGAAAACCTAAGTAAGTGTTTTCAAGAGTCTGCCTGAGTGATTCCCATGACTGTGCCCACGGTTAAGCCCATAGGCCAGCCTCTGCTCTGCTTGCCAGTCCATTTTGTCCTAAGGCACAGGCTAATAGCCTTCAAAAAGGTTTTATTTTTCTTTGCTGTACTGGGGATGGAACCCAGGAGTGTTCTACCTCAGAACTACACCCCTAGCACCATTTTATTTTTTATATTGACATAGGGTCTTGCTAAGTTGCCGAGACTGATCTTGAACTTACGATCTTACTGTCTCAGCC
This sequence comes from Muscardinus avellanarius, assembly GCF_963383645.1. NCBI lineage: Eukaryota > Metazoa > Chordata > Mammalia > Rodentia > Gliridae > Muscardinus > Muscardinus avellanarius. The sequence continues at coordinate 23,776,964 of NC_137804.1, read as the reverse complement.
TCCCAAGTACAGGGATTACAGGCAGGTGCCACCAAGCCCAGCTTCAAAGAGGCTTTTTAAGCTGGGCACGGTGGCGCACGCTTGTAATCCCCGCGTTTGGGAGGCAGAGACAGGAGGATCATGCAGGTTCGAAGCCAGCCTCGCTGGCTTAAGAGACCCCGTTTCCAAATAAAAATATAAAAATTAGGTGTCTGGGAGTGTAGCCCGGAGGTAGAAGGGCTTCCAGGAACCCCAGTACCACCACCAAAAACAAACAACGTAGAAGTTAAAGTATTTAGAATGTAAATGATACTCTATATAGATTTCAGTGATAAAGTCTCAAGACTTCATATAGAAGCAATCAACACCAAAAAAGTAACACCGCTGTGGTAATATATCAGGGAAAATATGCATTTTTGTTGGCTTTTTTTAAGGGATCTCAGTTTCCACTAATATTTTGTTTTGTTTTGTTTTGTTTTGTTTTGTGGTACTGAGGACTGAACCCAAGGGTTACCTCCAGGCTATATCTCCAGCCTAATTTTTTTATCCTTTATTTGGAAACAGGGTCTCACTAAGTTGAGGAAGGCCTCATAAGTAGCTGAGGCTGGCTGCAAACCTGTGATCCTCCTGTCTCAGCCTCCCAAGTACTGGGATTACAAGTGTGTGCCACCACGCCCGACTACCACTAAGAGTATGATTGCTCTGATTCTTTCTCAGACTGGTGTGTGAGGCGCAGAGGATCCTGCTGCAGGAGCAGGTGCCGAATCTGCAAACTTACTCTGCCCACGCGTTCCCGGCCATCCATCACCTGGAAGAGCCGCTAGGAGCCGGGCAAGCCACTGCTCTCTCAGAACAGGGAAGAACACGTTGGTTTTCAAGCCTGAAACAATGGCCAAGTGCCATTTAAGTTCCCCACATCCACTCAATGCACGGCCCTTTGACAAGAGAAAGGCTGAAGACACCCAGGCGTATCCGCACTGTAGGACGTTAAATGGAAACTTTAAGACAGTTGGACCCACAGCTCTGCCTGGGATGATACGCAGTATATCCATTGAGAATAGCATGATGCAGAATGATACATACATCCTGTGTCCCCATTTTTATTAAAACCAGACCCTTACAACTGTGTCACTGGGAAGAGAACATTATTAAATCAGGGGAGGGGCTCAGGGGCAAATAGAGATTATTATTATTATTATTATTTTTGCAGTACAGAGGATTGGACCTAGGGACATTCTACCTCTGAGCTACACACCCAGCCCTATTTTTTTATTTTTTATTTTGAAACAATGTCTCACTAGCAGAGGGCCTCACTAAGTAGCTGAGGCTGGCCTCCAACCTATTTTCCTTCTGTCTCATCCTCCCAAGTACTGGGATTACAAGCGTGCACTACCATGTCCGGCTATTATTTTTTTAAATTACTTTCACTGTTTCATTTCAAAATAACAAAAATAATGTTAATGAGACAGAATGAATGGTGTAAGAGGACAATCACAGTGGAATAACACTACTGTTTTAATTTGTTTGCTTGTTTCTTAGGGGCTTTTGGGGGGCTTTTTGGTGGTAGTAGGGTTGAGACCCAGGTGTATTCTAACTCTGAGCCATACTCCCAGCCCAATTTACTTTTTATTTTTAAACAGGTCTCACTGAGTTGCTGAGGTTGCCCACAAACCTGCAATCCTCCTGTCTCAGCTTCCCAAGTGCTAGGATGACAGACGTGTGCCATTATATGACATTGTTTGATGGTCACTATCAGGCCCAAGATCATTTTCTAAATTTCATTGGCTTTAAAATAATTGAAATTGGGGGAGAGGGATCATCAGTCAGTGTAAACCATCAGCCAGTGTAAACTTAGAGGGAACTTGGAAACCTCTCATACACTGTGGTAAAATCTACGTGGCTCGTGCTTGTAACCCCAGTACTTGGGAGGCTGAGACAGGAGGATCGCAGTTTGCGGCCAGCCTCAGCTACTTAGTGAGGCCTTCTGCAACTTAGTGAGATCTTGTTTCAAAATAAAGAATAAAAAATAGGGCTAGGAGCCGGGCGTGATGCTGCACGCTTGTAATCCCCGCACTTAGGAGGCTGAGACAGGAGGATCGCACGGGTTCGAAGCCAGCCTCAGCTACTTAGTGAGGCTTTCAGCAACTTAGTGAGACCCTGTTTCCAAATAAAATATAAAAAAAGTCTGGGAGTATAGCCCGGAGGTAGAAAACCTCTGGGTTCCACCCCCAGTACCACCAAAAACAAAACAAAAACAAAAAAATAGGGCTAGGGATATAGCTTGGAGTTAGAATGCCCCTGGGTTCCACCCTCAGTACCCCCTCCCAAATTATATATATGTAAAAAATTACTATTTTAGCTGTTTTTTAGGTGGCATTAAGCACATTTTCATTGTTGTGCAGCCATCACCACCAGCCATCTCCAGGAACGCCTCACCTCCAGGAAATCCTCACCTCCCACTCACCCCCACACCTCGCCTCCAGCAAGGAGAAAAGATGCCTTATCTCCACTCCACTGGTTTTCTTTCCTTTGTCCCCAGTAGCAGGAGATACTAGAGCAGCAGCAAGAAAAAAGCCGCTGATGGGTAGAATTAGGAAGCTAATGTGTTTGTATCACATTGACTCTCACTGTGATGTACCATTACATTGCACCAATAAAGTATAAAACAATTTCGTTTTGCAGAGATGGCCAAATACAGATAGGACCAAGACCAGGTCTATATATAACAGGAAGTGACTGAGACCCTTACACCCACAGAGCAGATAAGAAACTACCGAAGAAGCCTGGTACCCAAGGACCTGAGGTAATGTTACTATTTCTTGTTCTCCTGAGTTATCACCATCAGGGTCTCAATGCTGTAATAGAATTCCACAATGGCTTATCAAAAAAAAAAAAGTCTCCACGAGAGAATTTTCAAAAATTTCAGAAAAGAATAATGTAAAATAAGGCATAAGGGAAATGAGAAATTCATCCTATACGAGACTAGTTTCAAGAGGCTTATGACAGGATCTTTCTCTGTCCCTCTGTCTCTCTCTCTCTCTCTGTCTCTCTATGTCTCCCCCCCCCCCGGACTCTGTACAACTTCTACCCACAAGTGAGGCCCATTCAATTGTCCAAGGGTCCTACTATCTCAGACACACCAGCAAAAGCCAATCAGTGGATTCGCCCTCCTCACCGTGGCAGAGACAAGCCCTGTATTCAGCAGTACACTCACATAAGCCACTCACAAGACTGGCAAGGAGTCCCCGATGCTGCAAATGCATTTTTTTTGTTGTTGTTGTTGCTGGGATTGAACTAAGGGCCCTTTCCCCTCCAACCTACAGTCTCAGTCCCTTTTTTTAAAAAAAAAATTTTTTTTGAAACAGTTCTTGCTACGTTGCTGAGGGTCTATGTGGCTGAGGCCGACCTTGAATCTGTGACTCTCCTGTCTCAGCCTCCCACATCCTGGGTTACAGGTATGCACCACCGTGCCTGGCTTGTGAATGCATTTTAATAAATAATATTCGCCCATGTCAAATGTCACAAAAGATTCAACACTACTCGGTTGAGTAAGAACAGGGCCAGACAGTTCTCCGGCTCTAAATAAAGCCTCCACACCTGCACTTTCAGCTTTGCATGAACAATTACTACGCTCATGCACAAACTCCCAAATTGGTGCATGGAAATAGAAAATTGTACACCCGAGTTGAGTGGCTCCTGCTCTGCTAACCAATTTGCATGCAAAATTGTCATCAATGCTCCCTGGCTTATTTTTTTGCCCGTGTAAGAGATGGCATCTATGTGCCTAGGGAAACCACTTTGACGCGGCGTTTTTGTTCCCACTGGAGTAAGGGTTCCCTGATGGTGTCTAGAGTTTCTACACAGCCTCGTGGCCGTCCCTTGGCCTTCTCGTGTATTCCGGTGGAAAAGGAGGAGAGTTTGAGACTGAGATAAAGAAAAATTATGAGGTGAGAGCAAATGGCCAGTGAGATATTCTTCAAAATAACAGAACAATGAATTGGGTGAAAATCACTTATATTCACACACACACACACACACACACACACACACACACACACACCCAAATGCAATCTACAAACAGTTGGCACAAGAAAGGAAGGAAAGATGGGTCATAACTAGGCAGGAGAAAGGACTTTCCTAGCTTGCCAGCAATGGCTTACTGAAATGGACCACTGGGAAGTTTGGCCTTTGAAGCTGTCAGTGAGAATCTGAAAGGCACCTACCTACATCGCCCTTCTTCCCTCCCCTCCTGCCTCTTTCTTTTCCTCCATCCCAGTGGCCACCGGTCACAGGTGGCCAGGTGTGAAGTGAGATGTGCCGAAAGTATAAAATCCACAAGGTATTTCAAAGACTTAGTACCAAAAGAAAGAATGCAAAAATCTCTAATAAATTTTAAACTGATGAATACCAAAATGACTACCTTTTACTGTACTGAGTTCACACTGGGTTAAAATACATCACTAAAATTAATTTTCTATTTTGCTTTTTTAATGCAGCTACTAGAGCATTTGACACTCACGGCTCACAGTCTACTTCTATCAAACAGGTCTGGTTCTGGAACCTTTTGTTTTAAGTCGATACATCTTATCATGACACACACCCCCAAAATAAAAACACATGATTTCCTTCTCTACTTTTTTTTATTTACAGAGCCAATTTAATTCCTTATTAAGCATTCTTTAGCTATAACTACAAGGAAGGTCACTGTTTTGTTTCCCCAGAATAAACCTGTAACACCAAGCTGTCAAAACCTTCACAGTGTGTAGTTAAATGAGTAACTTTCTTTCAAGCATATTAAGTCTTTGTTTTTTGTTTTTTTACTAGTTGCTCTTATTCCACACCAGAGGAAAAAAGCAAAACTTCCTGATGCTTCACATTTGACGGTTCACTCCCTGAGCCCCTTAAATACCTGCTCCTCCAGAATCGCTGGTAGCACAACCGCACCGCCTCCTAAAGTGTGTCCCTCTCAGGAGCACTTGGGTTCTCAACCTTTTTCTGACCCTACGCTGCTCGCAAGTCCAAAAACATCCTCCTTGGTCACACCTCTCAGCCCATGTGGGAATCGCAGGCTGCAAATCTCTGCTTTGCTGTAACTGCTGGAGGCAGCCAGCCAGCCGGCACCCGGACAGAGATTATTCATTGCACAAATATCAATAAACAGCGGCCCCTCCGGTCTGCTTGGTGGAGTCCCTGGAAGTAATTCGTACTGGATTTTCCAGATGATTTATGTGACATCCCAGAAATGCAACTTCTCTTACTAAATGCATCCGTGTGGTTTTACTGTTTCAACTTAACATAGCTTCCTCCCTTCCTGGGCCTCCCGGCTTGGTTCCTTAGGGAGCAGGGTAGGGGGCCTCCGTGCTCTCTGAAATTCCCACGCATTACTAAGATGTGGAAAGTAGTATCATCTCGCTGGGATCACGGCACAGTTTGTCTGAATTCTGCACAATGCAGATCCTATGAAGCAAATAAGGGATAGAAATCTAGAGTTGACAGGACAGAAAACTGGTTACTTAACACAATGGCCAAGAGGGAGTGATGGGAGATATGCAGGCTCAAGTTTGTGACAATTAGAGAAGAATTCAGGAAATACGGGGTAGTAACTTACTCTTTTTTTTTTTTTTTTTTTTTTTGGTACTGGAGATTGAACCCAGAGGCATTCTATCTCCAAGCTAAACCCCCAGTCCAACTTCATTTCTTATTGGGAAACAGGGTCTCATTAGGTTTCTGAGAGCCTCACTAAGTTGCCAAGGCTGTCTTTGATCCTGAAATCCTCCCGTCTCAGCCTCCCAAGTACAGAGATACAGAACAATGAATTGGGTGAAAATCACTTATATTTAGCACCAAGCCCAGCTGAAAATATGGGTTGGAAAGGAAAGTGGAAAAATTGAATTTCCATGCCTCCTGTAGGATTATTTGGGTCCAAAACTCAGTGCCATCTTTTACTAGATTTATGACTTTGTATGAGTTATGAGCTCTTATGGACCACAATTTTGTCTCTATAGATAAAAATAATGCATATCTCATTGGCTGGTATGAGGATTAAGGGAAATAATGCATATAAAACACAGGCCTGAAACCTTAACTGCTTTCTATATGGGAGCAGCTAAAATCATTATTGCCATCGCTATTATTAATAACCCTCATCACTTCATAAGGTATAATCAAGCATGACAGATTGGCATGGCTGTAAGTTGATCTTTATGTCTGAAATCAGTCTAGTGCTACATTAATATTCTCTAGTTTTCATATAAGAATTTAATTCCTCAGCCTAAGCCACAAGCCTGCATATTTTCTCTGCAACCCTTTTTCAAATGCTGGCGTGTAACTTCTATTCATTTCTGAACGTGAGCCAAAAATGGACTAGAACCTTAGCACTTAGAAAAATAAATGATGCTGCCAAAGGCATATTGAGGGGTTGCAGCCTCTGCCACTGGAGCAGAGTCCCCTGCAGACGCCTGTGATACGTACAGCAAGGGCGGAGGAGGATGGAGAGTGACGATGCTCTCCTCAGGACCCGAACAAAATTGCCACTGAGCCACCGGTGCCTGCCCCTGGCCTCTGTGTGCCTCCACGCCCTTCCTCCCCGGCTCTGCACTTATTTAGGTTTCATCCATAGCCAACTGCCTGGGTTCAGTGTTTTCCTTCAAAGACTGATCACAAGCTGGGCATGGTGGTGCACACCTGTAATCCCAGTACTCGGGAGGTGGAGACAGGAAGATCAGAGATTTTTAAAGCCAGACTCAACAACTTTGTGAGACCTCCAACCACGTAGCAAGACCCTGTTTCAGGGTGTGGTGGCATATGCTGGTAATCCCAGCATTTGGGAGGCTGAGACAGGAGGATTGAGGTTCTTGGCCAGCCTCATTTACTTAGTGAGGCCCTGGACAACTCAGTGAGACCCTGCTTCAAAATAAAGAATAAAAATAGGGCTGGGGGGGGGGTGTAAGCTCAGAGATAGAATCCCCCTGTGTTTCATCCATAGTACCACAAAAATAAATAAATAAATAAATAAAATAAAATGGGGCTGGGGGTATAACTCAGAGTCCCTGGGTTCCATTCCCAGTTTCTCCCCACCCCCAAAAAGAGTTGATCACAGCTAAGAGAAACAAAGCCTTTCATAATGTTTACTTCTTTAATGAATTTGGTAGTGTAATCACGATTGGAAAAAAAATTAAGTATGAATGTGTACTGCCATGGAAGCCTACTACAGGAAAACCAGACTGATCAGAATAGCTACACAGTGATTATAAATAGCCACCATAAACCAGACATGCTTAATTTCAGGGTATGGCACAAGAAAATAAACAAAGTAGATGTTTAAAAACAAATCCAATTCTCATATTTAAATTTTAATAGTGATACTTAAAGATGTCAGGTGAACAAGTGCAAATAACAAAATACTGTTGAGCGTCTCTATGTCCCTGGACTTCCCGTTCACAGTGCAGAAACAGGAGGTAGAAGACAAAGGCCAAGCCCAGAGGTTAGCAGGGTGACAGCCCAGACCTCTCCAAAGAGCAGGGCTCCAGCTGGTCTGAGCTCCCCGCGGAGGAGACAGGGCACGGTGACCATGCTTCCTGTCACCAATCGCCCTCCCACTGGTAATAATTTCTCAGCCTCCACTGTTGTCATGGTAAAAATGATTTTCTAAAAACCTCTGATCATGTATCTTAACAGGCTCAGGATCTGACAGGAATTGCCAAATTGCCCTAAGTTGGTCCTATCAATCCCTCGTGAGACTAGGCCTATCTCCCCAAGACATAACTAATCCAGGAGGTGACAAATGATTTTGTTGCTTTAATCTGAATTTCTGTCTTAGAAATGAGGTGAGAATTTAATAACTCTTCAGCTTTCATATTATATAAGTCTTCCTCTTATATGTGCTTTTTTACATACGTATATTTAATATATGTACATATGTAATTACATATTTCTTACTCTGTGGCTAAGATTCCTGCTGTCAATTTTTCCATAACTTGGTCTATCTTATTTTTTATTTATAGTGACATGTTATATAAGATAGGTATTAGTCCTTTATCTGTTACACATATTGCAGTTTTATTTATCTTCTCATTACTTAAAAGTTTTTAAATTGTATGAGGGCAAAGCTTTAAGGATTCTGGGTTGCCGGGCATGTTTGGAAAGGATTGGGCCAATATCTTTTCATTTATAACTCTCTCTCATTTATAACTCATCTCTTGAGGTGATGTCACTACCCTATCATAAACAGCTGCTCTGAGTTAGGCTTCTGCTATGGTGACAGGTTGGGCTTGACCTCCAGAATGGTCCTGATGAGCAGGTTGTGTGCACGAACTGAGTCCAGGAACAGAGCATTTGAGTGGGGCCAACAGCCTATGTGAGCACGAGATAGATATCCAGGATTCCCTTCCTCTGAGTTGCTAAGACAGGAGATATCTCTCCTCTTCCTTCTCTATAAATAAATTAATTGCATTTATGCCTAATGTTCCATCTTTCTGGAGAATTCAACAAACACACTGTTGGATGAAAACCATGCTTTACATAAGGGAAACTGAGGCTCCTTCCTCCTCGGACCTACGCTGTGTAGGCACCGCTATAGAAAATCACAGTACCGCCTGGCATGGTGGTGCACGCTTGTAATCCCCGCACCTGGGAGGATGAGACAGGAGGATCGCACAGGTTCGAAGCCAACCTCAGCTACTTAGTGAGGCTCTCAGCAACTTAGTGAGACCCTGTTTCCAAATAAAATATAAAATAGGTCGCCGGCATGGTGGTGCACGCTTGTAATCCCCGCGCTTGGGAGGTGGAGGAGACAGGAGGATGGCGCAGGTTCGAAGCTAGCCGTGCTGGCTTAAGAGACCCTGTTTCCAAAAATAAAAAAGCATAAAATAGGTCTGGGAGTGTAGCCCAGAGGTAGAAAGCTCTGGGTTCCACCCCTAGTACCACCAAAAAGAAAAAAAAAAAATCACAGTACCAGTCATGGTCTCCAGCATCAGCAGGGCCACAGCCACCTGTGTTGCTGTCGCCCTCTCCTAACTGGCCAGGGAGGAATTACTAACCTTAACCACATCTCACCCAGGCCATAGCTCTAGCCACCATTTCTTTCCTGACAATTCCAGGATGCCCCATACTTCTAAATCTCTGTCTCTTGCTGGGACCACTTTCCTGAGCTCCAGGGCCACATCTGCAGTTGGTTTAGAAAATCTCCACCTGCAAATCGCACGGGCAATCTAAATAAAACCCTGCCATCTTCCCACACTCGCTCTGCCTCCGGCATCCCACATGGTGAAGAGCAGCCCGGCCAGGAGCAGCAGGAGCCTGGACCCCAGCCTGGACGCCTCCCTCCATCTCTCGCTCTTCTCACTGCACGCCGTCAGGTCTCTCTCTTACGCTCTCCCTTCTAAGTCCCACTCCCTTCTAAGTCCCCTCCGTGCCCACCGCCTGGGCCTTAGGCTGCCTTCCCCACTGCCTCCCACCATGCCAATCTCCGGTCACTTCTCTGCACTGCCGACACCAGCAAGGCACTCTGATGATCCATGAGGCTGCCACCGCTTTTCCAAGCCTATCATCTGGCTCTGTGACTCAGCCTCGGGGGCTGCGTTTGCCTCCTAGGGAACATTTTGGAAATCTGAGGGGCCTGGCTGTCTACCACAGTGGCCAGGAGGTCACTACTGAGGCTGAAGACCAGGCAAGATAGGCATCTACCATGCACAGGGTAGCCCCACAAAGAATCGCCCCAATTCCTACATAATTTTTGAAAATACCACTGGATTTTTTTTATAGATGAAAAGCCTGTCTATAATTATTTGAGCCTAGAATCTCACTCTGCTTTACATAGAAACAAAATAATTTATGCACAGTGTTAATATACACTGAAATTGCCAGGAATATACTCCTGTGTAAATCAACGGAGATCAACTGCCATAAATTACTCTCCCCCTCGGTTGTGGCGCGCACCTGCATTGGGATGACCCGGAATGGGGAAGCGTATGTTTGTTTTAGGGAAGCAGATTCCCAGGCTATACCCCAGATCTACTAAATCAGATCTGCATCATTAACCAGGGCCATTTACAATTCATTTGCCCACTCATGGTTGAGAAGAATTGTGGGAGAGGCTGTCCTGAGTCTTTTTTTAGGTGTGTGTGTGGTACTGAGGGTGGAACCCAGGGGCTTTTCTACCTCCAGGCTACACTTCCAGGCCTGTTTTTATACTTTATTTGGAAACAGGGTCTTACTAAGTTGCTGAGGCTGGCTTCGAACCTGTGCGATCCTCCTGTCTCAGCCTCCCAAGCGCGGGGATTACAAGCCTGTGCCACCACGCCGGGCTGTCCAGAGTCTTTTTACATTTCCCAAAAGATTTTTGGGCCAAGGATAAGTTCATGGGGAAAGAGTCCTCATTCCACTAATGCCTGCCCTGATGGCAGGAATGAGGCAATCCATCAACCCTCCACGTCTACAAGTTCCGTATCCCCAGGTTCAACTAAATTTGGATCAAAAATACATATTTTAAAATTGCATCCATACTGAATATGTGCATACTTTTTTCCTTATCATTATTCCATAAACAATACAGTGCAGCAACTACTTACACAGCATTTGCACTGTATTAGATATTATAAGTGGCCTGGAGATGATTTAAAGTGTACAGCTCATTCCTTCAATGCATGTAAATTATATGCAAATGTGCCATTTCATTTATTTAATGTACTAGGGATGGAACGCAAGGCCTTGTGCATGCTAGGCCCACCTTCACCCCCTTTTTAAGAATCTAAGATAGGGTCTGAGTTGCCCAGGCAAGTCAACTTCTGATCTTCTTGCCTCAGTCTCCTGAGTAGCTAGCATCCCGATGGGTGACACCATGCCTGGTTAAATGTACCATTTACAAAAGGGTCTTTAGCATCCCCAGAATGTGGCATTTGCAGGGAGTCCTAGAACCAATGCCCCACAGATACGGAGGGTCGACTTGTATACCTAAGATCTCAATCTCCCTCTCTCCCCTCCCTCGAATTCCCTATCTGCTTAGAGGATCATCCTTCCATCCTTACTCATCCTTGACCCCTCTTGCTGGAAGAGACTTCTTCAACCTGCCAGCCAATGTCTCCCTCCTTATCTCAAGGCACCAGCTAGCAGTCTCAAGTGTTAACACCACATTTTTCTACTATGTTTCCCTAGGGAAGCCAGGGAAACTGTCTTATTCATTTGGTTCTTCTCTGGACTTATTCTCTGCCCAGGTCATATACATAGCCAATGAACCCATAACAAGACAGGACAGAAAAAATACAGAGCTAGTTACTGGAGAAAAACAAGACAGCAAAACCCAGTATCTTTTACACCACACTGCCTTCCGTTAAGATCTGGGTCCACCAACAGCAAGGACAGACAGGCTGAGAAATAAAGACTGGCAGCCGGTGCCTCCCCCCACAGTGCAGGCCTTGCCAGGCTTCTGTAATGGAGACTTCTAGGCCAGAAAGGCCTGCTCGCAGCTCACAGGAGCCAGACGATGACGCTGGGATCAGCAAACAGCTGGAGCAACAGCCGCCTGGGACTGGCCTAGTTTATTTAGGTAGAGAGTGTTTGTGAGAAAAACTTTCCCCATGGTGTTTTTCTTTAACTATCACTTGGAGGAACTGTGTTATTTTTGGGGGTGGGAGACACCAAAGAGGCTCAGTTAGCAAATGAACACAATCTGTTCACCTCTACCTCACATGTGTGTGTGAAAATCCTCACGCTAGTAGCCAGAGTTTTCAGATCCACCGGGAAGAGTCTCCATAAACAGGCTGGGGGCAAGAAAACAAAAAACCCTCAGGAAGAGGAGTGCTCAAATCAACCCTGGAAGCCGGCGAAGAATTAGCGTTGGCAGACAGAAAACGATGAAGCTGGCCATATGTGAGGGTTCGCAAAATTCTGAATAAGGACTCATTCTGCCCCAAATGCTTTCTTAGGTGAGGACATCAAAACTGGTCATTTATGGTCCTCAAAGTGCTATGCATTTAGCCCTGGGGAGGAGGTGACCGCTGTGTTCAAAGAACAATTTGGCTGAAAATTCAGGACTCGGAAAGGGACACTGTCATCTTAAATCACCCCTCAAGCTCTCAGATAATCAACTAATCGAGTCAAAATAATCTCATGAACAAATTCACTTCTTGGAAAGAAACACCCCAGATATCCTATTCAACAAAATTCTACATCGGCTGTTCTGTCAAGATGATAATGAAACATCAGACAATCTGTGAGCTTATGATGCCAAGAAGGAGAAATACAAATTGGGCTCCTCCATCCTTCATTGAAATTAGAAGATTCTAAACTAATCAATTAGCTCCCCGCCCCCCACTCCCATCGTCCCGTCGCTCCTCTCCATGAAATTTCCTGGGAATCCACTTACTATTCTGTGATCACGGACGGTAAATGAAAATCAAGTTCTCTGCAGAACATGAGAGAAACTTTACATTGTAATGTAAGATGAACTGATTAAGGGCACTTAATCTACACAACAGCTAATTCCCAACACCGCAAAGCAAAGTGGGTGCAACTGTCTGGAAGCAGGAGGCTTCTTTCTGATCACACAGAGAAATGGCTCCCAGCTCTGAGCGAGCTGCCGTATGAACAATTACGGTAAACAGAGTTCTTCTTTTCAAAACAATGCCTGGTAAATTAGAAGGAAGCCCCAAGTTTGGGGGAAATGAGGTGGAAAGAACACCCCTCCTTTTGGAAAGGGAGATGCTCAGGGTGCTCGGGGCACACTGAAAGATGCCAGGAGCTCAAAGAGAAGAATGGTTTAGCTCTCCAAGACAGATTTTATCTCACCCAACCTCATACATACTGGAAGATTATTGTATACTCAGGTACATGTGGAATACACTTAGTGAAAAAAGTCATAACCTCCACTGACCAAACTCCTGAGAGGGGTCTCAGGACCACGTTTTGCTCTTGGAAATTCTTGAGGACTCCCTAGGAGCATTGTTTTTTTATTTGGGTTATATCTATCAACATTTATCATATTAGCAAACTTAAAACTAACATGTCTTAAAGAATATCCAAGCAGGATTTAATCATCGATGGTACCACCAGTGTTAGGAAGCCTCTGAGAAACTCCTCTGTGTGTTGGTGAAATTAAGAGTGAAAAAGACAACCGGGTGTGGTGGCGCACGCGCACACCTGGGATCCCAGTATTTGGGAGGCGGAGACAGGAGGATCACAGGTTCGTGGGCAGACTCAGCTACTTAGGCCCTCCGCAACTTAGCGAGATCTTGTTTCAGAATAAAAAAATGAAATGAATCTGGGAATGGAGCTCAGAGGTAGATTCACTCCCCAGTAACACACACACACACACATACACACACACACACACACACACACACACACACACGCACGCATGCACACACACGCACGCACAAATATAAAAGGAAAAACAAAGACCTTAGTATTATTTTGAAAACAGTTTGGACATTTCCAAACTCCCAGTGGTCCCCAGACCACACTCAGCACCGCTGGCTAGAGACACGTCTGGTTGACACAGAGACGTCAGCGGTTCCAAGAACCACTTCTGTTGTAAAAACAAACACCCTGTGTATATTATATATCACTAAAAAAGCTTTTTAAAATGACAGATGCCAGCTCTATGAAGGTTTCAACAAGTATATGTGAAGCTTTCCGGTAGCTAACAGGAAAACTCTCTCCTTCATCTTGTACAGCTCACCAAGTTTGTTTTACAACTTCCGTGAGTGCAGGTGATTGCTCCTTATCCAGAGCTAGGCAACATTTCCACCAACGACGGGCTGTCTGGGTGAATCCATTCCCTTGTACAAACACCGCGTGCAGCAGGCCTCTCCCAAGGGGCACTTTATTTATTTATTTATTTATTTATTTATTTATTTATTTATTTATTTATTTGGTGGTACTGGGGTTCCTGGAAGCCTTCTATCTCCAGGCTACGATCCCAGACCTATTTTATACTTTTTTATTTTTGGAAACAGGGTCTCCTAAGCCAGCATGGCTGGCTTCGAACCTGCGCGATCCTCCTGTCTCCACCTCCCAAGCGCGGGGATTACAAGCGTGCGCCACCACGTCTGGCTCAAGGGGCACTTTAAAAGGTTCGGGGCACAGGCTCTGGTTTTAGACTTCCTGGGTTTGAGTCTGGGTTTGAGTCCTGGGTTGGCCCTTTGCCACGTGACCTTGGTGGGTAACCTAATAAGTCAGTATCTTACTTTACCCAAGATACTTGGTGAAAGTTTCCTTTTATAAAAGAGAAAATAACAATATTTAGCTGGTAGGATCTTCCTAAGAGTCAAAGGGGTTGGATGTCCAGGACATAGTAAGTTCTCAATAAATAGCAATTATCATCACGCCTTTTATGGTATACAAGTATCCCACAAATCTCCATACAGTTCTATGCTCAAATTTCAGAAGTATAAGCACTGCACTCTCACAAAAAATAAACAATAAAAACACACTAGTTCAGTTCAGTTGTGTGTGTGTGTGTGTGTGTGTGTGTGTGTGTGTGTGTGTGTTACTAGGGATTGAACCCAGGGACATTCAACCTCTCAGCTACAACCCCAGCCCTATTTTATTTTTTTATTTGGAAACAGAGTCTCACTAAGTTGTGGAGGGGGTCTTGCTACATTGCTAAGGCTGGCCATGAACCTGTGATCCTCCTGTCTCAGCCTCCCAAGTACTGGGATCACAAGTGTGTGCCACTATGCCCAGCTTAGTTCAGTAAGTTTGAAATACAGGTATGCACCACTTAATGATAAGGTTACATTCTGATCTATGTGCCAACAAGCAATTCCATCCTTGTGCGGACATCATGGTATATACTTACACAAACCAAAACAGCTACGTCGACACTGGGCAATATAAGCTATGGGACTACTGTCTCATGTGTAGTCCATGGCTGACTGAAATGTCATTTTGCAGCTCATGACTGTAATAAGATTTTAATTTTTTATGTCGGTCCTTAATGAAAATGACAAATGCTTCCTGAAATAGAGATGAAATTATTAATCTCACAGTGAAGAGAATAGAATGTGTATGCAAATAATTCTTCCACACAGAAAAACATTCATTCCTAATAAGAGTTAATACTACTGTATGAACATATACCCCCAAATTCATGTATTGAAAACTAAATTCCCAGTGCAATGGCTTTGTTGGGCAAGACCTTTTTAGAGCTGTATAGATCGCAAGGGGCTCAGCCTTCGTGTAACAGATTAATGTCATTATAAAAGGCTTGATGAAGAGGGTTTGGTCTTCTTTGCCCTTCTGCCTTCTGCCAGGAGAGGCACAGTGTTCCTCCCCTCTGGGGGATACAAACTAAGGTGCCATTTTGGAAACAGACCACGCCCTTACCAGACACCAAACCTGCAGGTGACTTGTTCTTGGACTTCCCAGTTTCCACAACTGTGAGAAAGAAATCTTTGCTCTTATAAATCCCCCAGTCTCAGGCATTTTGTTATAGCAGCATAAAACAGACTAAGATATTCTTGAGCACTTACTAGGTGCCAAGAAGATAAAAAGAAACCAGACGAGATGTCTCGCCAAGAAGGGCAGGCAAAGTCTCGCAGAGGCAGGTGTGGACCAGGTTAGCATGTAGCCTACGGCATCATCCAGGTCTGGTCCTGCTCAGGGTGCTGGGGCCGCAGTACTGGAGTCCTGCGCCCAGGCCAGAGCAGAGAGGAAAGGGTCAAGTACTGCCCCCACTGATATCTGGAAAACATTTTCCCTGACAGTGAAGTGAATTTTTCCTTTTCCTTGTCATTAATTCTGTTCATCTGCAAGAAGCTCATCTATCTACAGCTTCCCCCGTGTGCCAGCTCTTCAGTATTGGATCTTTACTGAGCTTTCCCGTCTTTGTAACTCGTAAATCGTCCTTTCAACACTCATGACAAGCAATTCAACCCAGACTCTGCTTACAGATCATAGTTACAGCCTCTTATTTAGATGTCAAATTCCACCAACTAAAAACTCAGATCCACACACACACACAATGAGAAGCCAAAATAATTCTCAAAACCATAAAACTTTCCATAAACTGCAGTGCCCTTTGGAGAGTACCTCAGGCCATAGCTGTTCTTATTTTATGCACATACATAATGAGGTTGTTCGTCTGTTTTTCCAGCAGATTAGAAGGACAAAAATCAAAAGAGTAATTTGAAAATATGATACTCAGCTTCACGAACTCTTTTAAAGTTACAAACCAGTACTACTGGGTTTTCTGAATGAATGAAATTAGTCTTCACAGAACCAGAAAGTGTTTCAGATATCTGAACTCTTACATGAAGAGTCCTTTGCCCCAGTGAAAGACCATTTTTCATTTTCTCATAGCTCAAAAGACTGAAAGTTAAGAAACCAAACTCAACTCCATACAATTTTCTTTAAATTTTTCTAAAAATTCTAGTCCTCACTCAGAATATGCTTGCTCAGATGGCTATCACTTACATCTGTAATGATCTAATCAAAATCATGTATAGGTAAAGATGAAAAATGAACCTATGATAGAATTGTTGGTCATTATTTGTTATAACCCTAGAAAGAAATAAACTCTAAGACTTATATACAAAAAGATTTAAAAGAAGTTTATTTTTTATTTTTTTAACTTTTGTGATTTGTCATTTAGAGATTAAAGGAAAAACAAGGAAAATTAAATAAGACTGTTTTCTTCTAAGATGACTGAAACCAAGATGTTTTTGAAAGCATGGATTTTCTAAATGATTGACTTATTTCAACACTTTGTGTGGACACAGGTTTGTTTTAAAATTTTATGAGCTTTAGAATCGATCCAGAAATCATATGCAAATCTCTATCATATAAAAGCAGACAATGTAATATGTAAAATAAATAAGACATAAATGCTGTGGGTAATTCTGGCCCTGTAAAACACCAGAGTTGTCTTTATTTCTTTTTATTTATTGTGCTATTTTGATATTTGTACATTTACTGGGGGTTGGCAGGATGAGGTACACATGGGAGCTCTTATATTAAGTAAATTTGGCTTTCATTTTAGGAACAAATTCCTCCTTTCCTCTCTTTCCTTCCCCCCAAGGCCCAACAGGCTTATAAATAAACCCAGATCCCAGAGAGAAGACTCGAGAAGGTTGGGGTAGACATTTCATCTGCATTCACTGAGCCCAGTTTTATCTTAGCAGACATCATCCTCTTTGGACCACATCTGTCTCTTCGAACTACATCTGGGCAAGCAAAGTGAGGTGGGAGATGGAATAAATAGATCGATGATGTCACCAACCAACACCACGGTCCAATACCAAAACCTCGCATTTCAATTGGAGGTTGTGGTTGGGAGTAGATTTTTTTTTTTTTTTTTAGCCTAAATTATTTTCCCAGTTTTCTCCTTTTTTGGCCGGGGGCAGAAATCTCATGCAAGAGGCCTGTTACACAGATAACTAATGTGAGAGACATGTGATCCGCTATCTCTTGGGCCTCATTTTCCAAGCCAAAATTCAGGATTTAAGGTCTAAAGCTGTAAAAAAGATTTTAGAGCCAGGTGGTCCTAGAAAATCTGAGACATGTGGCCACCACGGCTGAGACGTGGCCCATTCTCTCTCGCCCACTCACCCCAGCCCTGCCTTGACACTGACTAATGACTGATGAAGCAGGCTTGGCCCTGATGTAAAAGGAAAGTCTCAGAACACGCTGTTTAGGCATTTGGACGTGAAATGGAGAGGCCACGAGGCCCTCAGGAAAGCACAGCTGCAGGGACAACATGGGCCAGGGGTAGGAAGGGCCAAGTTCAATGTATGTGACCCACGAGCACAGTCACGATGTGGGCGCCACTAGGCAAGGTTTAGGTGGTGGGAGTTAATGAACTGAACCTAATTTACCTTTGACCATTTCTGCCAAGAAATAAGCTCAGCCATAATGAGTCTCTTAGGCAATTCAGACAGAGACAGTGCAGCAGGGCTCAATGACCTAAACTGCTCACAAAGGAGCCAGTTTCTTGTACATACCCTAAGGTGCGTAAGTCGGAGACACATGTTTCTTTAAAACTCTTACACAAATTATCAGCTCTTACACAAATAATCAAACTTTAAAATATTTCCATTTCTAGCTAAAATATATATGTATATGTATATATACACATACATACAGAGACAAGCATACACAAATACATGCACACATATGTATGTGTTTTCCACTAGAACACCCAAGCTAAGTATCTAGGGTCTGTAATAATTGATCACACTATCACCCAATGACCAGGCCCCAGACAATGGCAGATGCTTCAAGAGAAAGAATAGAGCCCTTTCAACCAATTATACAATTATACAATATGACCATGTTTACATTATCAAAGGGAGGCAGACCAAATTACCTAGCTACTTCAAATTAATAACCCCATTTACTTCAATTATCTGGCAGGCAGGGTCTAAATAATCTGAGTAATTACTTCAATTCATTCAGACAGTATAGATTTGGCCTGTGCGTCCAGAAGTAATTTTGCCTTCCAGAACACTTCCACCATCAGCAAATATCAAAATGCACAACAGCAAACTCACATCAGCTTTGTCTATACGCAGTGTAAGCAAATTCTCTCCCATTACCTGGCAGATTAAAACTTATTACAGTCTTTAATAATCCAGGTTTGAAGTTGTTTTCATGTTTTTTTTTTTTTTATCTGACAAAAACTCATAGAACCATAAAATTTTCCAGCAGGAAAGTACTGACCAGGACCCAAGGTCTGAAAGCCAGGTAACCGGAAGCAGGCCACACAGAAATCCTGCCTACTGACCCAGTACCGCTAGGAGAAGGGGGTCTAGAGCCCAAAAGCTTGTGTTTACCTCCTAGCAACTTATTAGCTTCTCAAGACATTGACAAGTTCCTTAACCTCTCTGAGTCTTCATCTCTACCATGGTGGTGATAATGGAACAAAATTTACAGAGAACAGTAATTACATGAGATAATGCATTGTCAGCACAGAGCTATTATGTTTCAGCACTTACTTTTATTATTGGGGCATTATTACCTCTAATAGACTCACCCCCAAAATCATATGTACATGTCTTAATCCTCAGAACCCATGAATATCACCACATATGGCAAAAGATGTGGTTACATTAAGAATCTTGAGAAGAGGAAATAAGCTTGGACTATCCAGGTGACCCTAAGTGCATATATTCATGTAACAGCCAGGTAGAGGGAGTTCAGAGACAGACACACAGGGCACGGGGCAGTATGGAGACAGAGTCCAGAGAGATGCAGGTGCAAGTAGAGGACTATGGACAGTACCAGAAGCAGCGAATGGATCTGCTCTTTGGAGCCTCCAAATGGTGTGGCCCCGGGACACCTTGATTTCAAACTTCTGGCCTCTAGAATTGTTGGAGAACATTGCTGTTGCTTTAAACCATTGGGTTTGTTTGTGGTTTATTTCAGTTGTTCTAGGAAACCATCACACCACCTTAACGGATCCAGCTCTTATTCATCCATTAAACTGTGTCTTGATGATGTTAACAGTGACAACCAGCTGGGCGTGGTGGCACGTGCCTGGGTACGTGGGGAGCTGAGACAGGGGGATCTCAGGCTTGAGGCCATCCTCAACACTTAGCTAGACCCTGTTTTGCAAAAATAAAAAATAAAAAGGGTTGGGCGGTATAGATCGGAGGCAGAAGGCCCCTAGCTTCAGTTCCCAGTACCAAAAATAAACAACAACAAAAGCAAAAACAAACAAACATTAAAAAAAAAACAATGACAACCATAAGGCCAGAGGTAATGGCACTTGCAAATGGGAAACACTAAGTGTTGTAAGCTGAGCTGACCAAAGTAAACCAGGAGGAAAGTCCATGTGACAATTAAAAAAAAAAAAAAAAAAACAAGTTTGGCTGGAGAAGAGCATTCTGGGAAGTCAGTACAACAAGCATGAGGCTGGAGGCCCACCCTGAAACCGAGCTCATCCACCAGCTCAGAAGCCGAAAATGCCAACATACTGCTTGTCTCCAAATAACATTTTTGTCTGTTCAGCACTCTCTGCATTTTCTTTGTGTCTAATAGGCTTGGAGTTTGCATAGCTTCTTAAATCTATGAATTGATATCTCATAACTTTGGGGGAAATTTTTAGCCATCATCTCTTCAAATATTGCTTCGATTTCTCTCACTCTCTTTCCTTGATCATTAAACTATATGTATTTTAGACTTTTCATTCTGCCCAACTTCCCCCTCTGCCCTACAACTTGGATGGTCTCCACTTTCCCTTCTTCTCGCACATTCGGTCATCTTCTGATATATATGATTTTCTTTTAAATCCCCATATACAGAGTTATTAATCTCAGATGTTTTCTCAGTAACAGAATGCCCACTTGATTCTTCTTTATACTTTCCAATTCCTGTTGTACATGTGTGCACACATGTGTGTGTGTGTGTGTGTGTGTGTGTGTCTGTTTGTCTGTCTGTCTGTCTGTCTGTCTGTCTGTGGAGTATTGGGATTAAACCCAGGGACAATCTCCCCCCTTGAGGGGTGAGGAGTCTCAAAGGAGTAACACTTAAGCACTTGGGAGGTGGCTTTTAAACCTTACTGAGGTTCCCCATCTGTTGGTTTATAATTGGTCAGAATTGGGTTTAGGGGAACCAAACCAAATTGATACAATTCTTTAGATCAATTTCAGTCTTTTTTTTGGGGGGGGGGTCTGGGAATGGAACCCAGGGGTATTCGACCTCCAAGCTGCACACCCTGCCCTATTTTGTATTTTTTTTTTTTTTTGAAACAAGGTCTCACTAAGTTGTAGAGGGCCTCACTAAGTAGCTGAGGCTGTCTGAGAATCAGATCCTCTGGTCTCAGCCTCCTGAATGCTGGGATTACAAGTGTGTGCCACCACGCCTGGCTTAATTTCAGTCTTTAATTTGAGTTATTTATTATCTTGTGAGCTGGTGAGCCCTGATCACCTCCCCCCACCTCACAGAAGGTGAGACAGATTTTTTTTATTGTTGTATTTAATTCCTCCTGTTCCCAGGTCCACTTAATTTGCTAAGTTGCTGAGGCTGGCTTCAAACCAGTGCTCTTCCTGTCTCAGGCTTTCAAACACTGAGACTACAGTGTCCAGTTAACCATGCCCAGTTAATCGCAGCTATTCTTTTTTTTTTTTCTTGGTAGTAGTGGGGATGGAGCCCTTCTACCTCCGGGTTATACTCCCAGACCTACTTTATATTTTATTTGGAAAAAGGGTCTCTTAAGCCAGCAAGGCTGGCTTCTAACCTGCCCGATCCTCCTATCTCTCCCTCCCAAGTACAGGGATTACAAGCATGCACCACCACGCCTGGCTAATCGTAGTTATTCTAAAACCTTGTTTTTGCTAAATCCAATTCTGTTAATTTGTGATACTGTCTATTTTTTCTCATTTTTTGGGTCACACTGGCAAACAATAATTTTTTATTGAATACTAGACATCATACATTTTAAGAATGGGCTCCCTCTTCTTCCTTCCAGGCAGATGAAGATGCGGAGGAGGCTGGGACTGGTCAGCTCATCAGGAGCTGTTGCAAGACTCCTACTACTAGTTTACCCATTGCTAGGACTCAGGTCTCCAGGGCTTTCAGTGGTGTGTTTTGTGTATGGTGCGCCCCTCCTCACCCCTCCAACTTCCCAAGTAGATTCCGAATTCTAATCCTTATCATCTCAGCCCATAGGACTGCTGAACACTCTGCCTGTTTTTTTTTTTTTTTTATGGTACTGGAGATGGATCCCAGGGGCATTCTACCTCTGAGCAACACCCCCAGCCCTATTTTTATTCCTTTTTTGTGTGATACTGGGGTTCCTGGAAACCCTTCTACCTCTGGGCTACACTCCCAGACCTATTTTATACTTCTTTTTATTTAAAAACAGGGTCTCTTAAGCCAGCGCGGCTGGCTTCGAACCTGCGTGATCCTCCTGTCTCCGCCTCCCAAGTGCGGGGATTTACAAGTGTGCGCCACCACGCCCGGCTTATTCCTTATTTTGAAACAGGGTCTCACTGAGTTGCAAAGGGCTGCACTAAGTAGCTGAGGCTGTCTGCCAAACCCGGATCCTCCTATCTCAGCCTCTTGAATGCTGGGATTACAAGCGTGCACCACCATGCCTGGCTCATACCCTGCTTTTTATAGACCTTTCTACTTATATTTCAAACCTCCTGCCCCACGCAGTTTCAGAATTTAGCAACTGTCTTGAGGGGAAATCCAGTGGTGTATTTGAGGCTCCTAAAGCCTCCAAATGTGTCTCTCAAGTCTGCTCCCCGAGACAAGCAAAGGCTCTGCTGGTCTCTTTTTCTCAAAGCAGCAGCTCTCCATCCGGCAAAGCAGAGTCCCCACTGTCTCTGACAGCACTCAGAATCAAAGCCCACAGAGATAAATTACTGCAGATCATCAGCTGACCTCTCCACACTTCTCCCCTTCCTGGAATCTCAGCTCCTTTGCATCATTCTCTGAACACATCTCAGATGCCCTTAAACAGGAGTTTTTAAAAATATGGACTTTCTTGTTTGTTTGTTTGTTTGTTTGTTTGTTTGTTTTAGGGGATCATTAGTCTGCCTCAAACTACCTGATCCTAACCAGAAGCAGAAATTTCCTTATATTTTTCGAAGCACTGTCACTGTAATATTTAATTTACCCTTTTAAACCTATAGGAAAAAATAGGGTTGTGATTTTTTTACTCTCATCATTTAGATCAGGCGAGGACAAACTACAGTGAGTCAGTCAAGTCCAGACCACTGCCTTTTTTTGCAAATAAAGTTTTATTGGAACACAGCCATGTCCATTAGTTTATATCCATCCATAGCTGTGTTGGCATTACGAATGCTTGTGTGGAGTTGAGTCATCGTGATAGAGACCATATTTCCCACAGAGCAATCTTTCTTTTTTATAGAATAAAGGTTGCCAGCCAGCCTGTTTCATTTTTCTCTCTCCTCCTTTCCTTCCTTCCTTCCTTTCCTTCCTTCCTTTCTTTATTTCTTTCTCTCTCTCTTTTTTTGTGGGTCTAGGGATGGAACCCAGAGGCATTCGACCTCCGAGCTACACCCCCTGCCCTATTTTTTATTCTTTATTTTGACACGGGGTCTCACTGAGTTGCGGAGAGCCTCACTAAGTAGCTGAGGCTGTCCGTGAATTGTGATCCTCCGGGTCTCAGCCTCCCGAATGCTGGGATGACAAGCGTGCGCCACCACGCCCGGCTTTTCTTTCTTTTTTCTTTCTCTCTCTCTCTCCTTTTTCTTTCGTTGAACCTAGAAGCATTCTATCTCCAAGCTGCCCCCCAAACCCCCCCTTTTTGTGGTACTGGGGGAACCCAAGGGCATTCTGCCACAGAACCACACCTCCAGCCCTATTTTTTATTCTTTTTATTTTGAAACAGGGTCTCACTGAGTTGCAAAGGGCCTCACTATGTAACTGAGGTTGTCTCAGACTCCCAAATGCTGGGATTACAAGCTTGGGCCACCAAAGTCTCACTACGTTACAGAGGGCCTCACTAAGTAGCTGAGGCTGGCCACAACCTGGCCTCCCAAGTACTGGGATTACAAACACGCACACTCACGCCCTGCCTGCTCCAGCCCTTTTATTTTATTATTATTATTTTTTTTTTTTGGAAACAGGATCTCACTAAGTTGCCCAGGAACCTCCCTAAATTGCGAGGTTAAAGGCTGGCCTTAAACCTGTAGATTACAGGTGTGCACAACTGCGCCCAGCTCAGCCCATTTTATATGAAGTAAACTAAAGCTGAGACATAGTAAATTATGAGGTAACTTTGGAGAAAAGACTGCATCCAAGGTTCACTGATTCTTATTCCCACCACCTCCCCACTCTTTTAACTTTCTTTTGATCACAATGCTTTATTATAACCATTTTGTAGGATGAGAGAACCGCGAGTTTGAAGCACAGTCCTGGGAAGGTAAGGGGAGGAGGGCTCAGGCAACACAAGTGAGGGCCTTCCACCTTTGGAACATTTAGGGAAATTTCAACAGTGACCCTTGAACCTGGGCAAAACAAATAACAGAGGCAGCCATTCAAGGATGCCACCGGAGGTAAGAAAAGTCTCCACATTTCGTAGAGGTTGTCAGTGTTCAGAAAGTGGACATGCAAGGGAGAACAATGAAAAGAATCCTCAAGAACGCGTCCAATTTTACTCCATTTGGTTGCTGAAGGCTTTCATCAAGGCAATTCTCTGAGCTGGGGGAAAAACAGCCCCAAGAGAGGACGGCAGCTCGGAGACGCACACGCACATGCTATGCCTGATTAAACAAAACAATTCTTAAAAATCGGATACAGTTCCAAACTCAACGATGACTTAAAAGAAAGGCCAGTTGTTTCATTTTCCTTTTTCCCTATTCTGCTTAATACAAGTGCATGGCAATTTGCTTCTTTTTAATAAAATTGTACAATCTGATGAGTGGCGCAATTTAGCGCCCAATGTCAATTACGGATGCTAAGAATTTCAGAATCATAACATTACCAAATTAACACACACACTCGCACAGAGAGAGACCTATCGGAAGGAGCCAGTCTTTTTCTCTCCGCTACATCTTATGCAGAAGGCTGAGCTGGCCGTGTCGGCACCTGCCAAGTATGGAGCCTCAGCCTCCCGGGAAGGGATTGCTTGAGAGGCCAAGTAAATCATAAGAGAAAGACTAATTTATCAAGTAAAGGAGTGGAGCCCTTACAAAAGAAACTCCTCTAGGAGGAGAGGAAGGAGAGTCCCTCAAGGCTCCCTGACAAGATTCCACGGCTGCTTCTCCCCATGCTTAAACTTCTCTGAAGACAGAAAGGCAAATGCAGAACTCAGCTCACCTTTCCATGAACGAGGTGTCCAACGCCCATCTCTCTATGCCGCCCTCCCACTCAGGATGAAGACTTCAGTAGCTCCCCGTGCCCGGCTTTGGAGCCTACATGGTGCCCCACGGCCCTCTCTCACACATCATACTCATTTTTTCAGTTACTCTGTCTTTGATGGTCAGCTGTTGTAATGAAGAACACTTTTAAAATACAAGATCCCAACTTACAAAGAAATGAAGTTACACGTGAGGGCTGCTTTTCTACTGCAGAATTTTACCTTAAAAGTTATAGGGTTTTTTTTTTTTGTGTGTGTGTGTGTGTGTGTCTGTGCTCAGGATGGAATCCAGAGGCATTCTACCTCCGAACTACACCCACCCCCAGCCCTATTTTTTATTCTTTATTTTCAAACGGGGTCTCACTGAATTGTAAAGGACCTCACTGCATAGCTGAGGCTGTTCGCGAAACAAGATCCTCCTGTCTCAGCCTCTGGAATGCTGGGATTACAAGTGTGCGCCACCACACCCGGCTAAGTTACTGCATTTTACTTGACTTTTAAAGATGTAATATCTGTAAAAATCTCTATAGTCATTTACCTCTGAAAGTAAAATTATTGCAAAAATCCCCAAATTACAAAGCTCAAAGAGTCCTCTGATGTCATCTAAATTCCCCAACCAGTCATTCATGAAACCTATAAAAGAACATAGAGGATTCCTTCTGCTCTCTGATAAACACCACACAAAAAAGGCAGTTTCAGGGAACCAGTCATCCTCACCCCTTTCCTTCTGGGCCTGCACGCAAGCCCATTCCTGATTTTTTTTTTTTTTTTTTTTTGGTGGTACTGGGGGTGGAACCCATAGGCTTTCTACCTCCAGTCTACACTCCCAGACCTATTTTATACTTTATTTGGAAACAGGGTCTCACTAAGTTGCTGAGAGCCTCACTAAGTTGCTGAGGCTGGCTTCAAACCCGTATGATCCTCCTGTCTCAGCCTCCCAAGCGAAGGGATTACAAGCATGCGCCACCACACCCAGCCCATTCCTGATTTTCAAAGAAAACACCAACCACCAATTCTCTTTATATTTGACTTATCTGTTTGTTTATTTATTATGGTACTGAGGATTGAGCCCAGAGACATTCTACCTCTAAGCTACATCCTCAGCCCTATTTTATTTTTCATTTTGAAA
The DNA here is from genome assembly GCF_963383645.1 of Muscardinus avellanarius. NCBI lineage: Eukaryota > Metazoa > Chordata > Mammalia > Rodentia > Gliridae > Muscardinus > Muscardinus avellanarius. Next base: position 23,751,087 of record NC_137804.1, on the reverse strand, counting down.
CTGTGTTGGGGATGGCCTTGCTAAGTTGCTGAGGTTGGAGGCAAACCTACCATTCTCCTGTTTTAGCCTACTAAGAACTGGGATTACATGTAATCCCACCCAGCTGCCATCTCTCTTTATAAGCAGGAGTTTCTTTCAACTGGTTACCAGAGAATTTCAAAAGCACATCTCCTGTTGGCCAAAAAAGATCGCCAACTTCACAAAGCAAGGACTGATGTAGGTGTGTACTCAAGGGCACACACACTCATACATACAGGTACACATACCCTCACCACAAATATGGGTACAAACAGACACACACAAAGAGACAAACACACACAGGGAAACAGACACAATGAACCAGATACACACACATGCACACAAACATTTCTTATAGCTGAAAACATGAAAGGAAGCTGAGGATTTAGCTCAAGTCCTACTAGACACAGGACCATGAAACATAAAATGGGTCTCTGTACCCAAGAAACTAATGATGTAACCAAGGAATTAAGTCAAAAGAAATACATGCAATCTAACTATTCTAATGTATAATATATATATTATATATATATATGTGCGTGTGTATATATGTGTGTGTGTGTGTGTGTGTGTGTGTGTGTGTGTGTGTGTGTGTTACTGGGGGTGGAACCCAGAGGCTTTTTCTACCTCCGGGCTATACTCCCAGACCTATTTTTATATTTTATTTGGGAACGGGGTCTCAATAAGTTGCTGAGAGCCTCACTAAGTAGCTGAGGCTGGCTTTGAACCTGTGCGATACTTCTGTCTCAGCCTCCCAAGTGTGCGGATTACAAGCGTGAGCTACCACACCTGGCTATGTATAATATTTTAAAGAGTATCTTTTAATATTAAAGAAAGTTTGAGAGCAAGAAGTTAAAAATCCTCACTTTGTAAAAAGCATTTAAAACCAATTAGAAAAGCATATAAATCCCAACAGAAAATAACCTAAAGATAAAAAAACAGGTATTGATTTTTTAAATAAAAGTGATTAGTAATCAGATTTAAAAATTAAGGTCAATCCTGTTATTCAGAAGAGAAATGAAGCCCACTCCTCGGGCCAGCGGCCTGGGCCAGGGAGCTGGTGGGAGGACTGAGGCTGAGGGATGAACAGAAGGATGCTGTAAAGATGCCCAGGTGGATGTGGTGGCACAGGAAGTGGGGGGAAGGCAGAAGAATAGCTCGTGGCACTGTGGCGGCTTGGCTATGGAATATCCCCAGCACAGCGCAAGTGCTGGCCATGCAGAAATAAATGTTCAGAGGTGAAGCAGCGGAGTCAGGGCTCTAACCTCTTCCGTGGCTAAGTCCACTAATGGATGAGTACTGTGCATGGACTTACTGGGTGGTGGCTGTAGGCAGGTGGTCACTGGGGGCATGGCCTGGGGACTCTGTCTCTGGTCCTTCCTCTCCTTCTCTGCTTCCTGTCTCACTCTCTGCCTCCGGCTGCTATGGCCTGGGCAGCTTTTCTCCACCACATCCTGCTGCCATGATGTTTCTGCCTTGGAGCCTGCCTACCATGGACTGAATCTCTGAAACCATGAGCCAAATAAAATTTTCCTCCTCTAAGTTGTTCTTGTCCAGCATTCTGATCACAGTGACCAAAATAAATAAATAAATAAATAAATAAATAAATAAATAAATAAATAAATGTATCTTGAGCTTTCATCTTGGGTGAACAAAGAACACAAGGTCAGCACTGCTCCACTTACACAGAAGCCCTGCAGCTCACCAAGCCAGCCATCCAGAAGGGTCACTGCCTGCCCCGACTGCTTCAGTGTGGTGCCTGCCACCCTCTCAGCACCCTCTGCACACGGCATGGGCCCTCCTGTCCCTGACCTCGCAGCCACCGTTCCGCTTCCTCTAGTTGACCAGGTTCAGTAATAGAGCGAGACTCCCAACAATCAGTCTAGTGAGACCCTGCAAAACAAGTGTCTCACTAGATCGCTGAGAGTCTCGCTATAAAAATATACATCATTATAAATAAAATAGGGCTGGGGATGTAGCTCAGAGAAAGAACACACCTGGATTCAGTCCCTAGCACAAGAACAAAACAAAAAAATACAAACAACAACAAAAAGCTTAAGGCAGATGAAAGCAAATGGAAACAAAGTTCAACTGTAAGAAGAAAAGAAGGAAGGAAGGAAGGAAAGCTGTTGACAGCCACAGCTCCCAGACAGAGCAAGGAACAGGCCCACGGAGGGAGGTGTAAAGCAGACTGTCCCTCACCCCCACCACGTGGACGGTCAGCAACACCACGTGGAGATGGCGCTGGAGAAGGAGCCCGGGAGAAGCGCGCTGGCTCTCACGACGAATCCCAAATTAATTCCTCAGCAAACCTTTCCCATTCATTACCGTCATCTTTTCTTCATAAATCAAGTCTGCCAGACTCAAAGGCTGGAGCGCTCAGGAAGTGCTGAGTCAAAACACAAACATCAATATGGAGATGGCGGACCCCTGGCCGGCAGAGGGCGAGGGGCATTTATATTGCACGGTTGGCCATGCTTCCGCTCACTCTCCACTTGCTAGAAACTCTGTGGGCTTAATTTATGTGGCTCATATCTCATTCCCTTTCAGACAGGCTTTTTATCTTTTTCATTTGGAAACTTATCTTTAAGATTTTCCGCATTCTCCCTGTTGTTAATTTTTGACGTACTAAGCTTTGTCTCGAGTTTCTTGCAGATAATCAGGGCTCCCTTACAGGCTGTCTGCAGACATCCCAAGACTGTCAGCTGTACCCTCACCCTGTGATCAGGCATCCGACCCTAAAAGCAGCGAAGACGAGCAGGCCACATTGTTCCCCTTTGGTGGGGGTTTCTCTTCCATGCCACTGAGAAACTGGAAGATTTTTTTTTTTATATCTTACTAGCTTTAGGTACTTAATATTAAGTCATCCCATGTACAGCAATGGCAGAGAAAAGGCCAAAGCATTTCTTCACGTACAACCCAGAATTTTAATTAAAAAATGAAGCTGGGCCGGGCGTGGTGGCGCACACTTGTAATCCCCGCGCTAGGGAGGTGGAGACAGGAGGATCGCGCAGGTTCGAAGCCAGCCGTGCGGGCTTAAGAGACTCTGTTTCCAAATAAAAAAGTATAAAAATAGGTCTGAGAGTGTAGCCCGGAGGTAGAAGGGTTTCCTGGAACCCCAGTACCACCAAAAAAAAAAAAAAGAAGAAGAAGAAGAAGAAGAAGAAGAAGAAGAAGAAGAAGAAGAAGAAAGAAAGAAAGAAAGAAAGAGGGAAAGAAAGAAAGAAAGAAAAGTGAAGCTGGGTATGGTGGTACACAACAGTAAATCCCAGTACTTAGGAGTTTGAGATAGGAGGATCACAGGTTCAAGGACAGCCCTAGCAATGTAGCAAAGAGTCTCAGCAACCTAGCACAACCGTGTTTCAAAACAAAAAATAAAAAGAGCTGGGTGTATAGTTCAGAGATCGACTACCCCTGTGTTCAATCCCCAATACCTCAAAAACAGACAAAAAAAACCCCTTACTCAGTATAAAGATAAAACTAAAATTAGATCTTAGATTAAAATGGTAAGGAAATTGTGATTAGTTGAAGACAATTCAATCTGAACATATTACTGATCATAAAAAATGACTTAGCCATGTGTGGTGGCACATGCTTGTAATCCCTGCGCTTGGGGGGCGGAGACAGGAGGATCGCGCCGGTTCGAAGCCACCCGCGCTGACTTAAGAGACCCTGTTTCCAAACAAAATAAAAAAGTATAAAAAATAGGTCTGGGAGTGTAGCCCGGAGGTAGAAGGGCTTCCAGGAACCCCAGTACCACCACCACCACCACCAAAAAAAAGACTTATAAGAGGCCCCGATGCCCCAGTACAATAAAGCAATTAAATCTTTATAACTGAGACCAAAAAAAAAAAAAAAAGCCACATAATAACCCATGAGGACAGGCGAACAGCCATGACCACACTGGCAAAAGGTCAACCTGTTCCCCTCACTCAGCCTGCCTGAGCCTCATCGGGCCCCAGGCCACTGAGGTGGAGTTTCCTTTGGCAACAGGCCACTAACAGTCCTTGAGTTCCTTGCCCACCTCAGGTCCATGGAAATACAATAACAGCATTCAGCCGGGCGTGGTGGTGCACGCTTGTAACCCCAGCACTTGAGAGGCTGAGACAGGAGGACTGCGGTTCTCAGACAGCCTCAGCCGCTCGGTGAGGTCCTCTGCGACTCAGTGAGACCATTTCAAAATAATAAAAAAAAGGCTGTGGGTGTAGCTCTGAGGTAGAACGCCCCAGGTATCATCCTCAATAACACACACACACACACAAAAAAAAAAAAAAAAAAAAAAGAATAACACCAGAACACCATTCTTACTCGACAGCTACCTGCCTGGTTACATGTAAAATAAATCCAGCTTCTAAAGAAGCAGTCCAGTGCATAGCTTCTAGAGCTGGGCTCAAAGGTTCCAGTCACAGCTGTGCTAACTCGTTCTAATTTTCTCATCTATAAAATGGGTATAACCACAGTATGCACTTCAGTGCCAGGAAGATTAAATGGGTTAGTAGACGTGAAGGGTTTGAACAAGTCTGGCCTCTAGTAGTGCTATGTGAGTTGGCTATTGTTGCTGCTACTGTTACTATTGCTGGCAGGTTCCCTCCAAGGGTGGTAGTATTATTAACAACTCACAAGGTCTGAGTCCCCAGCAGCAGCCAGCTGAACTTACAGTGATGATGATGGTGTACCTGACAACGGCGTCTTCACGGTTATTAAGCACTCCACTGTAGCAAGAGGTGCCGTCAGCAGCCAGTCGTGAGCCTGCCATGCTTATGCAGATAAGACAAATCTGGGAAACCAGCGAAGGAACGGAAGAAATAAGCCACATCACGAGGCCGCACATAGCCTGGCACAGGAGGTCAGGACCAGAGATGGGAAGCAGGAGGTCTCTGAGATGCCACACCATGGACAGCAGGAGGAGAGGAGAGCGGGCACAGGGAAGAGAGGTCCAGGAGCTCGGGCACACGCGCAGGTCTGCCCCCCCAAGGCCCCGTAGGCCCGTGGCTACTCGTTCCCCTTCAACACCAAGCTGCTTCTTTTTCCTTCCTCCTGTATCAGCACTGAGGACACAGAGCCAAGCCCAGCCCCCCGTGGGAAGATGGGACAAATAACTACAGACAAGGGCCGGGCGTGGTGGCGCACGCTTGTAATCCCCGCGCTTGGGAGGCAGAGACAGGAGGATCGCGCAGGTTCGAAGCCAGCTGCGCACGCTGGCTTAGGAGACCCTGTTTCCAAATAAAATGTAAAAATAGGTCTGGGAGTGCAGCCCGGAGGTAGAAGGGCTTCCAGGAACCCCAGTACCACCAAAAAAAAAAAAAAAAAAACTACAGGCAAACATACTCCAGGGACACCTGCTGTGGACACAGAGATATCTGAGCGTTCGCTCTGCCCCAGCACTCCAGATAAGTGACCCTGGCATGACGCAGGGGCTAGAGGCTGAGAAGAAAGAAGTATCTTGTTCAGGATGGCAGGTTAGCAAGGAGCAGAAGTTGGAACCTGGATACCTGGATCTGGAAGACTCTGAAGCATGCCCTCTGCACTACACTGCAGACAGACACACACTCTGTCACTGCGGACAAGTCACACATGCCATGGCTTGGGGCCCCATCCATCCATCCACTCATCCACCCAAAAAATGGGATGGTAATACTTGCCCTTGCAGCTCCTCTTACTGTATGGCTGAAGAAGTTCGACTCCCTGCAAATACCTATAGGGGCTGGAGGTGTAGCTCAGTGGTAGAGTGCTTGCCTAGCATATGTGATGCCCAGGGTTCTATCCCCAGCACAAGAAAATAATAACAACAAATATAAACTCTGGGCAAAACAAACAGCTTTCTGAGGGGCCAAGGCAGGCCAATACTGAAGGGAAGTCAACACTTGGAAGAACGGTACTGTGCTGGGTGGGTCTCTGTGACTGATGCCTTTAGCCCAAGGGCAAAAAGTCTACACCGTAGGAGAAAAGCAAAAATCCAGACAGAAACCCACCCTCTTCCTGGCTTGAAGAAACATACGATAGATAAAGGGTTACTTCCATTGAACATGAAGGGGAGGGATTCCAGAAAGGAGAGATCCATAGAGACAGAAGCCCTAAAATCTGTGTATTAACTCTGCCCAATTCCCTGTCTGATCCCTGTTCAGCCAGCCCAGCTAGGTCTAAGGGAATAAACAGAGAGGTCCACTGCCACCCAAGAACAGTGTGTAGCTGGAATCCAACTATTTATTTACCAACATAATCAAAATCAACACTTGCCGGGCGTGGTGGCGCACGCTTGTAATCCCCGCACTTGAGAAGCAGAGACAGGAGGATCGCGCAGGTTCAAAGCCAGCCGTGCTGGCTTAAGAGACCCTGTTTCCAAATAAAAAGTATAAAACAAAAAATAGGTCTGGGAGTGTAGCCTGGAAGTAGAAGGGTTTCCGGGAACCCCAGTACCACACAAACATAAAAAAAAAAAACCCAACACTCATCTTTGAAAAATAACAGAATGCAGAATTTCCACAACCTTACAGTCACAACATCCAGGACACAGTCCACGATTATTCCAGGATGTCATGAAAGAATGAGGCCCATTCCTAAGACAAATGACAACTCGTGAAGACCAACCTCAAGGTGCCCTAGATGTTGATATTTAGATGAGAACGTCAAAGCACCTGTTGTAACAACTCTCAGCATCTGTCCAACCCATGTCACAGAGTTGTTCGAGGCTGAACTATGGTCAGGCAAAAACAAAGAGCGCTCTGAGAAATTTCATGTACTAAACAGAAAAAAATGTAAGTGGTCTTCTTGTTCTCAGGAACTGAAAAATAAAGCAAACCATTTTAAATATGCATCACCTTTTTTCTAGGAACAAGTTATACTCAGAGACTGAATTTCTTATCAAACCCCAGTTTATAAAAAAAGTCATAGCTGGATGTGGTGGCGCAGCCTGTAATCACAGTACTTGGGAAGCTGAGACAGGAGGGTGGCAGGTTTTTGACCAGCCTCAGCTACTTAATGAGGCCCTCCACAACTTAGCAAGACCCTCTTTCAAAATAAAGAATAAAAAACAAGGCCAGAGTATAGCTCGGAGGTAGAATGCCCCTGGGTTCAATCCCCAGTAACGCAATACATAAATTTAAAAATGATAAAATCTGGTCATGATGGCACACACCTGTAATCCCAGTACTCAGGAGGCTGAGACAGGAGGATGGCAGGTTCAAGGCCAGCCTCAGCAACACAGAAAGGCCCTCTGCAACATAGTAAGGCCCTGTTTTGAGATAAAAGAAAAAAGTGAGCCAGGCGTGGTGGCACCCGCTTGTAATCCCAGCATTCAGGAGTCTGAGACGGGAGGACTGCCATTCGCAGACAACCTCAGCTACTTAGTGAGGCCCTCTGCAACTTAGTGAGACTCTGTTTCAAAATAAAGAATAAACAATAGGGCAAGGGGTGTAGCTCGGAGGTCAAATGGCCCTGGGTTCCATCCCCAGACGCCCCCCCACACACAAAGAACAAAATGGGGCTGGGATGAAGCTCAGAGGTAGAATGCCCTTGGGTTCCATCCCCAAAACTGCATTCATTAAATAAACAAGCAAATAAATAACAAGGCAATAATGTGTTGTTATCAATAAAATGCCTACATCCCACTATCAATCATTTTAAAAAACAAAAATGAGCCCCATGACATGGTCTATTTTCTGTAGTGGGAAAAGTCGACTCATAGTGGATACTGTCATGGGCTTTAAAGTCACACAGTCTGGGCTCCAACCCCAGCTTCACAACATAAAAGCTGTGTCTGCAGGTGAGGGACTTAGCCGCTTCACACCTCAACTTCCTAGTGGACGGTGTTAAAAGAAATAGTAGCAGCTTCTCAGAATCATGACAGTTCGCATACAAGCCTGTGTAGCAACTTGGTACACGCTTAAGAAGCCACGGAAAAGAAGGTGAAAGAGAAGAGGTGACTTGTCCGGCTCTGCCAACCTGGCCAGTTACAGAACTAGGGATGGAACCCGGACACACTCTTCCATTTTTAAAATCACTTCTTGGGCCGGGCATGGTGGTGCATGCCTATAATCCCAGCACTTAGGATGCTGAGACAGGAGGATTGCAGGTTCAAGACCAGTCTCAGCAAGTCTCAGCAAGTGGTGAGACTCTCAACAACCTAGCCCGACCCTATTTCCAAAAAAAAAAAAAAAAAAAAAGGGCTGGGGGTGTAGCCCCTGGGTTCAATCCCCAATACCAAAATAAAATTAAATTAAATCATCTTTTGGGTTCAAACAGTCAGTTCTCTAAATGAGCACAAATGCACTGTAAATTAGCTATTCATAATCCCTTAAATATTAGAGAACATGTGAAAAACAAAAATTGCCACTCTGTCATGGCACGAATTCGATTAAAAATTATGCACAGAAATTAGAACATGTGGCCGAGGCCGTAGCTCAGTGGTAGAGCACTTGCCTCGCATGTGTGAGGCCCCGAGTTCAATCCCCCAAAACAAAAAGAGTTAGGAGATTTCAAACTTTTCTTCATAGTCCTTTAAACTTGAAAGGTTGGAATAAATATCACTTTGAATCTTACTACGTCGTATAATTACAAGGCACCAATAAAAGAATAAAAGCACAAAAATCTTTTGAAAGATTTAACAAGAAGGTGGTGTAGGAAAACACCACCCTCTTTGAAAGGTAACTTAGGAAATGCACTCGAGTGCCTCTGATTTTCTTCCAATTGCAAATACCCGCCAAGAGTATTTTCAGCTAGCAGGACGTTGTTCTGTGGACCCTCATTTCTTCTCACAAAACGAGGATGAAGCCAGAGGTCCCCGGCTCAGATCCAAGCTGCTTCTTTAGATGATCTCTGCTATCAGGGCTTCATTAATAACTCTCTCCCCTTTCTCCAGCCCTTTCCTGGGTCACGGGGAGGAAGCGTTGTGTGGGGAAGGACACGTCGCCTCTCTCGGTGGCTTCCATCCCAACACCTGGCTTTTGTGAAGGCCAAGTCCCAAACTGTACAAACAATTATAACTTTCCTCACAGTGCGACTGTCCTGAGTTCTCACTCTCCTCAGGCAGGACCCCCCCCCCCCCCCGGTTTAAATTTCCTCAGTGCTTTGTCACCTGTTAGGGAAAGGAGAAGGAAGAGGAGACACAGAGGAGCGGGGCAGTGGCCACACAGTCCGGGGCCTGGCAGGCACAGTGCCATCGAAGGGAATGTTACAGTTGTTTATAAAATTTGGGAGTTGGCCTTCATAAAAGCCGGGTGTTGGGATGGGAAGCCACTGAGAGAGGCGACGTGTCCTTCCCCACACAGAGCTTCCTCCCCGTGACCCAGGAAAGGGCTGGAGAAAGGGGAGATAGTTATTAATGAAGTCCTGAATGTGAGGAAATAGCAGAGATCGTCTAATGAAGCAGCTACGGATCCGAGCCAGGGACCTCTGGCCTCGTCCTCGTTTTGTGAGGAGAAGAAATGAGAGCCTTTAAAGAGTCACAGATCAAGACACCATTCAAACGACTGAGGAGGCAACATGGCAAGAACTCTGACACAAACATGGTGGGAGGACTGGACCCGGAAATCTTGGTGAGACCTCAGAACATTCTGGAACCATGAGGGACAACCAGTCTGATTAAGGTGTGGAACCTCATCAAGGCCGAGACAATGCTCAGGAATGTTTCCAGTTCCAGGAGAATGTGATTTCCTGTTTGAAACAGGCCGGCTTTGCCCCGACACAAGATGATAGTCCTGGGCCTACATTCTGGTCTCCTGCTCACACGGGACCAATGACTTCTGAATGCCAAGTACTTACCACAACGTGAGACCATCAAAAGCTGAAGAAAGTGGCCAATATGGAGCCATGGTGAAGCCCGGAGTCACCAAGAAATCTAGATGCTTCCAAGGACTGGCCCTGGGCAAGTTCTTTCTCCACAAATGGCCTCCGTCAATCATCTGCACAGGAATAAACTTGCCCGGGGGTGACCTCAGAGGTTCTTCTCCCTTCTAAACCTTACTGGGAAATCATTGTGGTGCATTAATGTTCTCGTCAAGAACACCCACTTCTCATTTAGATTTTTCTAAGGAAGTAACTTTAAACAACCATCACGCACAAATAATAGTCTCAGACTGCAATCTCCTGTCTATTCCCTTAACACGATTCAACACTGCTGGCCAGAGTATGCTACCTCCACCCCCAAAACTGGGCAAGAAGCCATGACGCCAGGTCACGGGGAATGCTGCCGTGCCAGGTTTCCAAAATGACCATCTTCTCATTGCATTTACTGACAAATGCAGCGACACATAAAAGTTTCTTATTACTGGATGGCTAAATAAGGCCTATAAAAGCGCTCCTTATTCTCAAAAGCACCCTATGAAGTGTGACATTACCACTTTCCCCACTTTCCTCCACTCGCTGGCTTCCACTCAGAGCAAAGGCTCCCCCAGGGTCTCCCCGGCCCTCTGGATCCCGCCCTGCCCTCTGGCCTCCAGCTCTGTGCTGCCCTCACCCTTGTGAACACTGACTTCTCTTCTGACCTGTGCGGTGGCCCTGGTGACCTGGGTGGTGCTCCTCTATTGTGCCACCGGCCCCCAAGGTGATATACGGCGTACCACCTGGCAGCCTCTTAAAGGCGGATGGGACCCTAGAGACGGGTAGATTAGGACACGCTCTAATTTTGCAGATGTGAGAACAAAGGTCCAAGGAATCATTTAGATCGTTCCTGTCTCGAGCAGGAAATTCCATACTCACATTGCACTCTTCTCTGTATTTTGAATAATAAAAATAATTACCACTAAACGAGGCTGTGTAAGGGGCCAGCCAATGTCCTTTCTTTTTATGGGGGGGTACCGGAGATTGAACCCCAGGGGTATCTACCTCTGGGTATCTACATTCTCAGCCCTATTTTAGCCTTTTATTTTGAAACAGGGTCTCACTGAGTTGCAGAGGGCCTTACTAAGTAGCTGAGGCTGGCCACAAACCTATGATTCTCCTGTCTCAGTTTCCCAAGTACTGGGATTACAGGTATGTACCACCATGTCCAGCTAGCCAATGTCTTTTCTGATGACTTTGTTCAATTTTAACACCAGAAATGTGGTGTGTGTGTGTGTGTGTGTGTGTGTGTGTGTGTTGTTATTGTTGTTGTTGTTGTTGCCAGGGATTGAACTCAGAGGCAGTTCTACCTCTGAACTGCATCCCCAGCCATATTTTTATGTTTATTTATTTATTTATTTTGGGACAGGGTCTCACAAGTTGCCCAAGTTGACACTGAACTTACCACCCTCCTGTCTCAGCTTCCTAAGTACTGGGATTATAGGTGTGTGCCACCACACCCGGTGATACCAAGAATTTTTCAGGTAAGAAACTGGGGCACAGAGGGGCCAAATAACTCATCTGGGGTCACACTGCAGATGAGAGAGGCAGATCTCCTACCAGTCTGCAGGTCGCAAAGCCCAGATCTGTGCCACACCAAAGCCTGTGCTTTTCATCACTGCCCAGCTCTGCTCTCTGATGTGCAGCGTGATGGACTGGCACATAGCTGCTGATTAATTAGTTAATGCAGCTGCTATTCACCCTCCTCCCCCAAGATAAACACAGGCTACTTCTGGGTCCATGAGAAAGATGCCAGCATGCCCCTAGGAAGCCAGCCAACCCCTGGTGATGAGTGATGCTGGGAACAGGGGCTGCACACCTACGGGTGTCTGATGGCCACTTTAAAGCACTCAGGGAGAGGTACAGAAAAAATGGGCTACCACCCAGTGCAATTTTAAAACCACTGATTCAGCATGCAATTCAGTGTTAGAGTCAAATGTGCCTCCGCCACCACGGTGCTTGCAAAATTCTGTACGTTATTTACCAAAGCACCGTTTATCAGCCCCACATTCCCTGCTGGGAGATAGCATTCTGACAAGTTGGTATGTCCTCTTTCAGAATGGGACTATAAGTAGAATCAAATCTATTTTGTCCGTAGCCAGAATATATAGGTCTAGCAGTCGAGGGGTAGAAGGAGGAATGGCTTCTCTTCACTAAAGCCCAACATATTTAACAATGTGCTTACCAGCACCACAGTTTTTAGAATTGCTGATATGGAGGTGCTGGTTCCCAAGAGAAGAATGATTTCTCCAAGAGACATAGTTATGCTTTTGGGACAGTCACGTTGAACTTGTCCCTTGGTCATTTTGGATTACAAACGAGACATTTTAGATTATGCATGAAATAAAAAGCAAAGAAGGTGACTGCCATACCGGCTGGGGTGAACAATCCCAATTTCCAAGGTAAAACTGGATTTCTTCCATAGAGTGGGGAGAGGGAACAGTATACCTGGACCCAAGAGAGTCACTGGAATGTCTCTTGTTATTTCCAAGAGTGACCATCAATAGAAAACTAAACTGAGAAAGAAAGACAGACAGACAGACAGACAGACAAACAGACGCCCACTGAGGATTTAGCTCCCTACATCATTCTACCGGGTAGTAACCCCGGCTACATGCAATGCTGGCTGAGAGCAAAGGCCATCCCCACATCATGGTCTCTACTCCTGAGCAACACTAATTTCTCTTGTTCCACCAGTCCCACCGGAACAGTCTGTGTCCTTCAGACTGAACCAAAAGGCTTATCATGCCACCCAGGGATGGACACCATGCCAACTGGGACTTTATGTCTTCTCCTAAGAGGACACCACACACAGCTGCAGAACACACTGTGTGGTATTCGATGTTATGGCTGTGCAGAAGGCTGGGCTCAGGCTGCAGATCTGCTGGGGTGGGCTGTGCTGGTTGGTTAGTTGCTGTCTTCAGTTGCAAATCCACCCATCAAGGTTCTCATTATATGGAGGGGCTGGGGCTAAACTGCCCCCTCCCTTCGCAGCATAATCCCACCTAGATTTCTCCAGTAGGAGAGGGGAGAGGAGGCCTCTTCTTCCTGTTTCTAGCACCTACCTCATCCTGGTGGTAGCAGCCAGCGACAATCTCCAGCAGGTACTGATCTTCTTCCCCTAAGAAACTTGTTTCCCCTAAGTCCATGGTAGATGCTGAAGATGTATGTGTGTGTGTGTGTGTGTGTGTGTGTGTGTGTGTGTTACTGGGGATGGAACCCGGGGGCATTCTACCTCCGAGCTACATGCCCAGCCCTATTTTTCATTTTTTATTTTGAAACAGGGTCTCACTGAGTTGCAAGGGGCCTCACTAAGTAGCTGAGGCTGTCCCCCAAACCACCATCCTCCTGTCTCGGCCTCCCAAATACTAGGATTACAAGCGTGTGTCACCACACCTGGCTCTGAAGATGGAGACATTAATAAGATAAAAATGGCCTCTATCCTCAATGTACATAAAATCTAGCAAGGGAAAAGACACTGAACAAATAAGGAACTGCGATCACTGCCGTGCCATGTTCAGGTTCTTGAAGAGCGAATCACGGAAGGTCCGGTTCAAAGTCCCAATGCCTGGGAATGGTTGCATTCTGGGACTTCTAGCCATCAGCAAAAATGTATTATTTCTGCCTTATAAAAACAATGGTAGCAAACCACGTGCAGGGGGTCAACTCAGATGGCCACATGCAGGAACTCAACGCACCCTTCATGAAGGCTGGTGTGCCCAAAGTTTTAAAGAGGTACTCTGAATAGTGGGGGTTTTCCATTCACATTGCACGGGTTCAGGCTCTCAGTGAAGGGCTGTGGCACCGAGGCCCTGTGCAGAACAAGGAAAGCCTTGCGAAGTTTACATCATAACTGGAGGATACCGTAAGCAACAACTAAAGACAAAATGGTAAGAGTTCAGACGAGGCCCAAGGAGAGCCTGCGTCTCGGGGAAAGCTGCTCCCTGGCGTCCAGCAATCCTCCAAGTCAGACATGGCTCAGCGGTCAGGTTCATGTCCCCGTCCGGCATGCGGTTATTTTTCTTTACTTTCAATTTGCATCGCAAGCTGGAGAGAAATGAATTACATCCCCCTGGGTTTCTCTGTTCCGTACAATTAAGAAAAGCTATTTCTTAGTCACAAGGCAGATGACGACACCAAGATTTCCCATTTTCTCTCCGCAGGAAGGCTGTCATCACTCAATATTAATTGATCCTACTTTTCATCCATAAAGCAGGGGTTGAAACAAATTTTTGGTCACAAAAATGGCAACTATTACACTATTAAGGTAAATTATTAATGGCGTCTCCATTAAAACCCACTCGTGTTCACACACATCAGCTGCCTCAACCCGTGTGCCGTTTCTTTAATGGGGAAAAATGAGTAAATTATTATATTCTTCCCTGCTACTGGGTAAATCACCAGCGCCTATTTCGTTTAAGGTTTGCCGGGGATTTTCCACTATTCCATCACAACTAGGAACACACAGAAAGGGGGTAATATGTCTTCAGTTCCCAGCAGGAGACCATGTCAATCGAATGCAATTTTATTTTCCTGCTAGAGAGTAGATAAAGTGAAAACAGCACGTACACACAAGAAACTTAAAACCTGAGGAGACCCGCTGTCATTTGTGAGTGTGTGTGTGTGTGTTTCCCATGGGCAAAAAACCCCTCGATTCTTATTTATATTTTTATAAAAAATATTTCATATTTTTCCACAGGCAAAAAACTTAATGGATATTTTTAGAGCAGAGGGACTGAATTAGAGAAACCAAATTTATGGAAAAAAGAAGTAGGTGTGGTAGTGCACACCTGTAATCCCAGTACTTGGGAGGCTAAGAGAGGAAGATCACAGGTTCAATACCAGCCTCAGCAATTTAGTGAGAATCTGAGCAACCAAGTGAGACCCTATTTTCAAAACCAAACAAAAGGTCTGGGGGTGTGGCTCAGAGGTAAAATGCCCCAGGTTCAATTCTCAGTACCAAAAAGAAAAAAAAGAAAAAAAGAAAAAAAAAGAAAGAAGGAAAGAAGAAAAAAAAGAAAGAAAGAATAAAACCATATCTATAAGTAAGCAGCTCACAGTAAACTGAGGACTGTGGGAAGAGCCAAATCTCATCACTCCTGAGGTGGCGAGCAGACACTAGCATCTGTAAAAAAGGGTTCTCAAACTCCAGGGAGGGACCCGCTGCCCATCCCTTCCAACTCCTTCCTGGTCATTTACTTACATGAGTGCTGGGGCCTTGTGGAAGGCTAACCACAGGACATTTGCATTTCATCAAAACGTTTAAATGTCACGACACTTATACAGCCAGGCTTAGCCACTTATGACCAGACTATGAAGAGCTATTGGTCCAAGCAGAAAGCTTTTCTTAAACATATAACTTAGTCTTGAGAGCAACGAGCTCTGCTCAACAGAACCATGGACTAGAGATGCTCTGGATGTCTTCCTGGGGTCAAGGAGATGGCAAGGGTGGGAAGCAGAACACAGTAGCCTTCGCTTCTTTCCGGCATAGCAGAAAACCACTGTGGCGCTCACTCTTGCTAAGGCCTTTGAAGGCCAGTGCAGCCATTCCCAGGCACCGCGTGTTGGCTGTGGGAGACTCACAGCTTTCCCCTTTCTCTGAAAAACTGTCTTCAGTCCAACAGAAGCCACCTGGTCTGGGAGTTTAAGAGGCTTGACAGAGAAAAAACTACTACGGTCACCTCTTTTTTATACTTGCCGGGGCAGAGACTACGCACTGGGCCAATTAAAACTCATTTCTAAGACGGGTGTGGTGGAGCACACTTGTAATTCCGGTACTTGGGAGGCTGAGACAGGAGGATCGCAGGTTTGTGGCCAGCCTCAGCAACTTAGGCCCTCTGCAACTTAGTGAGACCCTGTTTCAAAATAAAAAGAAGACAGGGCTTAGGGTGTAGCTCAGAGGCAGAATGCCCCGTGGTTCAGTCCCCAGCACCAAGAAAAAGAAAAGAAAAGAAAAAGAACATAATTTCTCGCTGATCTTCCTGGACTGTAGAGACTGGAAGCCAGGACTCTATTTTCCACTTACAGACTAGGAAAGTGAGGCACCTAGAGGCTAAGTGCGAACCTAAGTGATACAGGTAATAAGTGGCAGAGCCAGAACTTGAAACCAGGCAGTTTGGCTCAACTGCCTGTGTTTTTGACAGGTCCACAGGCCGCCTCCCCTAGAGAAGCCATACCTTTATACCTTTAACTTTAACAGCCCGTGTTCCTTTGCACGGATGTTTAACAAATTAGCACAAAAAGGACAATCATTACCTCACAGTTCCTGTGAATCAGGAATCTCGGTACAACTGAGCTGGGGCCTGTGGCTCCAGCTCTCTCAGAAGCCGCCTCACCATCCGCCGGGGTAATGTCACCTCGAGGATCCACTTCCGAGCTTGTGCTGATGGTTGGTGGTGGACTCAGCTCCCCCAGGGCTGAGGACGGAGGCCCCACTTCCTCACCGGCTGCTCACAGGAGGTCTCCCTCAGTTCTCTGCCCCGAGTCCCTCTACAAGACCATGGCAGTCAGCTTCACTCAGAGGAAGTGAGCCAGAGAGTAGAGAGCCCAACATGGAAGCCATCTTCTGTTTGTAACTGGGTCTTTGAAGTGACAGGCCATCATGTTTGCTGTATTCTATTCACCAGAAGCAAGTCACAAGGTCCAACCCAGACTCAAGGGGAAGGGAGTCTTTTCAGACTGGCAAGTTTTCAGATTGGCAAGACATGGTGGTAAAAAGAAAAGCAGTTGGGCCACTGGTCTGGGGGATAAAGCAAGGCAATCCTGAAAAACTCCACGCCAGCGCATCCTTCTGGCATCATCCCAGCCCCAGCTGTTAGTCTTCTGTTACAAGTTTGAAAAACTCACTCTGGCCAGAAACCGTTTCTCACCCAGGAATCATAATGCACTGAGGCATCAAAGCTGCATGGGCCGAGCACCTTTGGTGCATCCATCAAGCCTCCCCAAAACTCGGCCTACAGTATCAGCAGCCAACGAACCATGCCACTGGTTTTGGTGGGCATTGATTTGGGGGTTTTCTAAGCTTCAGTTGGTGGGCCAAAGATTAGACTTGATTTAGGGTTTGCAGGGCCTCCTTTTTCCCACCACATAGAACTAATCTCCAGGTGTTCATGACGTGCACACCAGGTCAAAGATGAAAGCATGTGAGGAAAGGTCGCTGCTTCTCCAAGAGAATACACAGACCCTACTAGGACTGTGCCCAAACAGGGGTGGTTTCAGTATAGGGAAAACAGACACTGGACTAGGACATTAATCACTCTAGAACACGGTGGGATGTGTTAGACTCTGTTTCTTGCCATCTTGTTCACCAAAGCATACTCTCAACACAGCACCCTGAGAAAGATAGGCCATCAGCAAAGACAATTCTGTTGAATGACCCAGCCAGACAAGACTGCTCCCTCCATTAAACAAAATCTACCCAAGAAACGCATCAGCTCCCTTAGGAAAATGTGACCAGTCTAACATGTGTCCAAAGTAACATTCAGCCAGGAGGCTGAGGCAGGAGAACCGAAAGTTGAAGGCCAGCCTCAGCAACGTAGAGAGACCCTATCTCAAAATCAAACAAAAAGGTCTGAGTATCAGACCTGAGTTCAGTAGTAGAGTATCCCTGGTTTAATTCCTAACACACCAAAAAAAAAAAAAAAAAAAAAAAAAAGCAACATTCCTCATGGTCCCATCCAGTGTTCATGCTTATAAATTAATTCTAAACGTATACCCATGATGCCTGCCTAAAATAATCCCCTTCCTTTTAACAGGGCTCAATGGCGCTGTCAAACTAATGTATCCTCCTCCTGGTAAATCATACATAAGCACTTGAAAAGCACGTTTGTCCTGAGAATGTGTGTGGGGGGGAAAGTCTCAGCTGCTGCTAAGTATAGAAAATACTCCTTGCCTAGGTAATTTTTATTTATCAGGAGATCTGACCTGTAAACAAAGAACAGCGTATCTGAAACACAGAAGTCAGGAAATGAGTTTCTAGACTTAAAGACGTGACGTGCACCTCAAAGTCACCGCCTACTTTTTCACACCAGAATTGCCCTTAAAACCTCTCACAGACAACGGGTCTCCTTTGGAAATCTGGTCCAACTATAAAATAACACCGGACCTCAACGAAATTGAATAAAACGTCTTGCTGCAAATTCTTTGAAGCAGTACTGATAATTAGTAAGGGTGCACAGGACATTAACTTATTTTCTGTTCCACTTTAACCAAATTAGATTTTAAAAAATTATCCCTATCACAAGGCTGCTTTTATGAATCCCTGCAGAAAAGTAATTTGGTTTTGCTTTGACAGATAACAGTCATCACTAAGGAATTGCATTTTACTAAAGGCAGCCTTAAGCTGCTGAAATTTACTACTTGAGTTGTGCGCCCGCGCGCGTGCATGCGCGCGCGCGCACACACACACACACACACACACACACACACACACACACACACACCTGAGCCTATTTTCCCACAAGACTGAATGTTGTTTCTTGCTTTGGATTTCGAGTCGCTGGGAAAAGAGCACGAAGAGTTTTTGCATGAAGAAGGAATGCAAAGAATGTGAGGCCTTCCTTAAATCTAATCTTATTACTCCCTCCGTGTGTAGGTAACAACAACATTAGTACTAATAGCAGATGCGGTTGCAACATCTAAAACAACCATACAGGAGAGCAGACAGCAGCTTTGCTCAGAAGGGCTTCAAGCCTGACACCCATATTATCTCGTTCCGCTTACAGGGCCCCTGCTAACTGTACAAGCGTATTTATCTGCTGTGAGACATGTTTTATGGAAATGGATTTCCTTACCACTCTTTGCATATTCTGCTTAAAAACAGGGTCTGTTTCTAGCACACCTCCCCACCAGAGCCTCAACCCGTAACTCATGCCGCTGACTTCCTTGCATGAGTCTGAAAACCAAAAACCAACCCTTAGCAATGACAGCAACCGGAAACAAACCAACAAAAACCCCCGAAACCCAGGTAGAAAATTAAATAAATTCCCGATGGTGCCTGACAATTGCTTCTTCCCAATCTGAAATTAAATAAATAGACATACACACACTCTCCATGAAAACCCTGCTGCACATTTTATTAATGAACAGTGAAAGGAAACAGAAGCCAAAAGTGGGTCAGAAGAAACTATTTAATCTAATAGTCTGGAAATTATATGGGAGGGAACAGATGGTTTCACAGAAGTCAGTGCTACCTAGAGGACCAAAGAGCGATTTTCTAGGAAAGAAAAATGTTTCCCTGCCCCAACACATGCACTATTTTCAGCAAAGGAGATGTCTATGTTCAACACAGGATAAGCTCTGATCTTGGCATGTTTACAAAAACTGGGACTGGCAGCCATCCGACACATGCCCAAATTTTTATTTGGCCTTCTAAATCGGAGCTAGAGGTCAAATGTAGCCCTCTGTTGAAATCAGGAACAAAGAAAATCCAGCACTGTATTCCAGTGGGCTAGTAACCAACATTCATGACCTTGGTACCATGAAAAAGTGACCTTAACGTGGCTCTCAACCCTCGGAGCCCCTAGGCAGCAGCAAGATGAGGCTCGCAGACCACGTGGAGATGGCAGAGCTCGGTGTAAGCTGCAGTTGCACAGGCAGGACCACCCTGTGACCCCCCCCCAACAAAGCAGAAACCAGCACCCCCGGAGCTGTGAGCATTCACTCACATACATGAAGTCATGCTGCAAACCACACAGCCCGAGACAACACTGAGTTGCTATTTATACCCCCACTGCTCTTTTTATTTTGTCTGGCACTGCTGGGCCCCACTACCTTTGATTCACTGAAATGCACAGGTAAGTTCTCCCTAGAGGGGCACAATCCAAAGGAGAGCCGTCACAGCCAGGGTTTTCACGACACATCAGAGCCTTGCAAATCTCAAAGCTGTACCTGGGAGACCTCTGATCCGGTCCACACTGTTTAGGAGCAAAGGATGTGTGTGTGTGTGTGTGTGTGTGTGTGTGTGTGTGTGTGGTATTGGGGATGGAACCCCAGTTCCATTCTACCTCTGAGATATACACCCAGCCCTATTTTTTATTCTTTATTTTGAAACAGGGTCTCACTCAGTTGCAGAGGGCCTCACGAAGTAGCTGAGGCTGGCTGCGAACCTGGATCCTCCTTTCATCCTCCTGAATGCTGGGACTACACGCATGCACCACCACGCCTGGCTAGGAGCAAAGGATTTTAAAAAGGGTAAAATCCTGTTGCATATTTGCTGCAGGAGTGTGGGCATACTGGGTAATCTCATCGGGCCACTTTTCCTCCTTTGTAAAACCAAGATCTTTATGAGGGTTAATTTACTTAGCTAAGCACAGTCAGTGCATGGCACCTTGGCTCTTAGCACCGCTAACAGCAATAAGTACCACTATCATCATCCAAGACTGTGAACACCTCATGGTGGGTCACCTGCAGGGATCCCTTGCAAGGGCAGAGGAGAACAGCTTTTGAGGCATGAAGATTAAGGGCTGTAACCGGAGGAGCCTCCCTCCAGAGTGAGCTTAAGGCCTGGAGGTATAGAAAGTCAGCTCCCTCATCTCAGACCATGGGCCTCTGGCCTTAAGCCACAATACCAAGAGATGCTTTAGACCTTCCTTCGGCCCATGCACCTTCTAACATTTTGCTTCAAAATGTGTTTGTTTTTACCTACAATTAAGTAAAATGCCATCAATACCAGTAACTTCGTGCTCAGTTCTGCTGAAGGGCTGCACATGTTAGGGATGAATTTGTTATGTTCCAAAGCGGCAGGTATCATATTTAGAGAGAGGTAATAAATACCTCATTAAGGGATGGCAAAACAAACACTTCAGGGTCCTTGAGGCTCTATCTAAAGGAACCCCATGGTGAAATCCACTTTAAACCAAGAGTCCTCCAAGAGTAATTCAAATAACTACACTTCTCCCCAATTCTTTCTCTCCGTTCCCTTGGCTTTCATTGTGGGGCTTCCCCGTGAAGAGGGGCCAACACCTGCAGGCACCTGCAGCCAGATGTCAGTCCTAGCAATGTCCTGGTACATCACAGAGTTAAGCCAAGTCCACGCACACTTATTCTATATTGTCAACTCCATGTCGTTTCTATGGGGCTTGGTCAAACTGGCAGAGAACAAGGGAAGGAGTAGAAAAGGGAACAGAGGTGGTGGGGACCTAATTAAGACAAAGAACTGAGAAGATACTGGCTCAGACTGCCCTGGCCAACAGGCCTGCTTCTGAAGCTCGGTCAGAGTTAACTGTGGTGAGCCATGGAAACAAAGGCCTGTTTAGGTTCCCAGCCCAGCTGTTCTCAAAATATCTTAAAACGTTAAAAACAGTAGAAACACTCGAGGGGGGTGTCAGATTATGGAACCCTTGTCTTAAGAGTTTGTGATTCAGCAGGACTGGAATGGGACCAAGGATTTTTCTTTTTTTCTTTTTTTCAAGTATTAGGGATTGAACCCAGAGCCTCACACATACTAGGCTAGTGCTCCACCACTGAGCTACATCCTCAGCCCAAGAGTTTGCTATTCTGACAAGTTCCCAGCCACTGCTACTATGGGGACCAAACTTTGAGCACCACTGAGCTAGACCAAGGGGAGCAAATTCCCCATCAAACAAAAACATCCTCTCACTTGAGTATCCTGCATCATAGCTGCATGTGAAACCCAGCTGTTTGCTGTACATACCCCATCTCCTCAGGGCACCTTAAAACCTTCTGGGACTGTCTACCAGCAAAGCCAGCATCCTTTAATTAGCTCACTCTTGTCTGCCTTTACCTTCCTCTCCCAGCAGTTGACCCAGGAACTACATTTGCTGTACCCTCCTCTACCACCCCTGGGTCTTCCTTCTCCTTTGAGATCCAGGAAAATCTTCTCCTCTAAGTATTTGCCCTAGAATCCTAGTCCTTGGGGTGGCTGGTCTTCATGGTGAATTTCACATCACCGACTATACCAGGCTCCCCAATTGGCATCACCTGTAGTTTCTAAAAGTACTGATAGCTGTGCCCCTTCTCCAAGATTAACTTAATTGATCTGGCACACATCCCCTGGGCATGGGAATTTCTAAAGCAAATTTGAGAATCATGGTATCAACTTGTATTAATATTCTGGGGGACCATGGTCTACCCTCTCACTTTAAGGAAATAAATGATATGCTGGCCATGATATATAAAGAGAGATGTAGTACTTACTGGGTTTATTTTATACCAAAAAAAAAACAAAGGATCATACCAGTATTCTTATTTGTACCATCTTCATTCACGTGAAAGAAATCTGGACTCCACATGGTCTCTTTCTGCCTCTTTGTTTTTTGTGGTACTTGGGAGTGAACCCAGGGACATTCGACCTCTGAGCTACACCCCCGGCTCTATTTAATTTTTCAATTTGAAACAGGGTTCTGCTAAATTCCTATGAGCCTTGCTAAGTTGCAGAGGCTGTCTTTGAATCTGCGATCTTCCTGTCTCAACCTCTCAGATATTGGTATTATGGGCGTGAGCCATGATGCCCAGCTCTACCTGGTCTTTTAAGGCTCCCAAAAGTGATGTCCAGCTGGCCTGAAACTAGTTACAAATGTAGATTCTCTGGCCTTGCTCCAGAGGTACTGAGCCAGAGACACTGAGGCTGGGGCTGGGAGCTGAGTTTGAACAAGGCTTCTGGGTGAGTCTCTAGGTGTTGACATTCAAGTTTGAGGGCCTGGCTTTAGGATAATGATTAATTAGTTCTAAAGACTTCTGGAGGCTAACATTATCTTCTGGCAGAGATTCCTTGGAACTAACCTATCACCTTCTTCACAACCCCTGAAATCAGAAGAGCTAACCGTGCCAGGATTTATAACTGACCATTAGGCACTCACATTCTTAGCCAAAAATAAAAACCAAACGAACAACAACCAAAAAAAAAATCTTTAATTTCTTCTTTTCAGAACATGATATTAATTGTGACACCTATTTTCAGATTAGTGTTTTTTTCAGCTAATGAAGAAAACATGGAAGAAAACTTAAATACACAACAACTATCAGCTGCTTCCAGAGTTGTGTTTACAACTAGAATTACCCAGACTAGAAACTAAATAAAAATTGGACCCTTCCTTGATTCATTGCACAATATGCATGTTTTGAGTAGTGAATGTCACACTGTGTTCTTATCACGACCACCCAAAACTAATATACAGAGTTTAAGACTAACATGCTGGCAGCTAAAATTCAAGTATGAAAGTATGAGCCTGGTCAGCACAATGGCAAAGAAAACATCCCAAAGGTCAGCGCTTTTAGACCCCTTAGACAGGAAAACCACAAAAATGGGAATTTTAAAAATGTGGCCATGTGGCCTGATCCTACTAGAAATTGTAATGTGTGTCATGGGAGTGTTTTATAGGCAAGAATTTTTTTTTTTAAGTGGTACTGGGGGTGGAATCCAGAGGCTTTCTACCTCCGGGCTATACTCCCAGACCTTGTTTTTTTATATTTTATTTGGAAACAGGGTCTCACTAAGTTGCTGAGAGCCTCACTAAGTAGCTGAGGCTGGCTTCGAACTGTGCGATCCTCCTGTCTCAGCCTCCCAAGCGCAGGGATTACAAGCGTGCGCCACCACGCCCGGCTCTAGGCAAGAATTTAAAAGGAGAAAAAGAAGACAGGCAATGGATCATAAAGGCTTTGATTTAGTTTAAATCCACAACAGTGTGCAGGAGACTCGGGTTCCAAGGGAACCCAAATGAAGGCTCTGGTGTTTAAAACGACAGGAGGATGTTCTGTGAACCTTCCACAGCTTGGTGGACTACAGCAGCAAAGTTACTTTTATAACCTCCCCAAACTCAGCCTCTCGATGTATTTTTCTATACCAAGAAGCTGACCCCACTCACCTCATAGGACTGTTGTTAGTGTATTTAAAAGAGATTAATACAACACCAAGTGCCAAATAAATAATAGCTCTAATTATGAGATGTAAAAATAACCTGCTAACTCACATGCATTACTGTTAGAAATGTAAATGGTACAATCGCGTTGGAAAACACTTAGGCAGTGTCTTATAAAGATAAATACACATTTACTGTATGTATTAGTCAGCTTTGTGTCGCTGTGACAAAATGTCCAAGAAAGTCAACTTAGGGAAGGAGACATTTATTCTGGCTCATAGTTTCAGAAGTTTGAGTCCATGTTCATTGGGTTCTGTTGTTTCTGGGCCTGGGATGAGACAGTAGATCCTGGTGAGCAGGGTATGCTGGAGCGAAGTGTTCACCTCACCATACCCAGAAACAGGGAGAGCAAGGGGCCAGGGACCAGATCTACCCTTCAAAGGCATACCCCCATCACTCATGTCTCCCACTAACGTCCTACGTCCTCAAGCTCCCACCGCCTCCGAGAGCCATCAGCTATGAACCCACGAACGGATTAATGCACCCATGGGGTCAGAGCCCTCAGGATCTGATCACTTCCCAGAGCCCTGCCTGTGAAATTGCTGCCTTGGTCCCCAAGCCTTCAATGCATGGGCCTTTGAGGAACATTCCAGATCTAAACCACAACTCTGAACCACCCAACAATTCCACTCCTGACATATTTACTCAATAGAAATGAAAACATATGTTCATCCAAAACTTGTTCACAAATGTTCACAGCAACTTTTTTCATAACAGCCCCAAACTGGAAATAGCCCAAGTGTCCAATGGGAGAGGATAGACAAGTTGTGATGCAGCTAAACAATGGAATTAGGCAGAAACAAAAGGGAGTGGGCTTTTGATACCCACGGCAGCATGGAGGAGTCACAGCGACGTCACACTGAGTTAAAATAAACCAGACACAAAATAATACATGCTGGATGATTCCATTTATATGTTATTCAGAAAGAAGCCAAAGGAAAAATCACAGTAGTCTGGGGTAGGGACTCTGCTGAAGTTTTCCAAGATGATAGGGAAGTTCTTTATCTAGAGCTCGGCGGTGGGTCTGCAGAGGTTGATATTTACCAAAATTCATCAACCTATGCCCCTAATATGAACACATTTCACTGTAGACAGATTCCACCGCAATACATTTGTTCTGAGACACCACACAGCAGGACTCACAGGTTAGCACTTAGCTCTCACAGGCAGGGGTCAAAGTCTGTGTGCAGAGCGTGAAAACTCAGGATTCTGGTCCCACTTACCACTTACTACCTATCAAAGCAACATCCTAATCTGAAAATAAATAAGTAAAAATAAATAAATGCCTTCCCTCTAGCTCTCGGGACGGCTTGGATAACTGAAAATATTATTTGAAAATGCTCAGGGCAGAATCAGAGGCTCTGCACAACATTCATGCCACCCACCCAGGTGCCAGCAAACCCACCTCCTCTACTCTCTACTCCCCACTCCCTCTCCCTCAAGGCAGTTTCTAGGACCACCTCGGATCTCTCTAGACTCACGCACTTCTCTTATCTCTTATCCTGTGCCACTATCTCGGCTGAGGCCACCTTTACCTTGCCTCATGACTACAATGACTTCCACATGGTTTTCCCTTTCCTACTCTTGCACCTTCCAGCCTTCTTATCTTAAACTCGGAGAGATATTTCTAGAATTCCAATTTGATCATATCATTCACCCTCTCCCCACCTCCAGTGCTCTTGAAAGAGCCCAGACTCCTCAGCCCAACACCTAAGACCTTTTGTCATTTGTCTTCCGCCCTCTTCTTCTTGCCCATCTTTGCCTGGCCAACTCCTGATACACCTGTAGGTCTCAAGCTTCTTCCTCTCCATCGGCACTGGGGCTGTCACTGGCCCCTCTGCCACCATCATTCTACCTCAGGTTCTTCCTCTGTAAGAGAGGTTGAACCAATCAAGAGTAGCAGAACCAATTAGTGCTATAAATTAAATTATGTCACCCCAAATTTCTATGTTGAAGCTCTACTTGCAATGTGACTGTGTTTGAGCTAAGAAATTAAGTAAAAAAGTGCTCATAAATGCGGGGCGCTAATCCACCAGGATTAGTGTCCTAATGAGACACAAGGCCAAGGTGCTCTGGTTTTCTTTCTCCCTCCCTTCCCCTACCCCCTCTCAGTTTCCTTCTCCACCATGAAAGGGCATAGTAAGAGGGCTGCTATCTGCAAGCCAGGAACGAGCCTTGGCTGGGACCCAACCATGGCAGCGTCTCCATCTCTAGTCTCCAGAGCTGTGAGAAAATAAACATCTGTTGTTTAAGTCACCCAGTGTGTGGTACGGTGTCACAATAGCCCAAGCTGACTAAGGCCACTGAGAACATCTGTCTGGCTCACCCCTAAGTCTCCAGAACACATGGTCTGACCCATGGTCAACCTTGGAGAGAATATATATGGAATCCATGAATCATTGTTCATTTATGGTTGCCATAAACCCAAGGGCAAACATATGTGATAAAATGATACATTATTCTGAGTTAGAAATGCTATTTATGATCTGGAACCAAGTTTTCCTCCCTTAAACACCGAACAGTGCTGCCCCATAGAACTTTCTGGTAGGATGGAAATGTTCTCTCTCTGCATTGTCCAATATGGCAGGCACCGAACTCAGGTGGCTACTGAGCACTTGAAATGTGGCTAGTGTGATGGAGGAACTGAGTTTTTAATTTCATTTAATTTTAATTCCTGATTTTATTTTAAAGAGCCATGTGGCTCTTTAAATGTGTAATCCTGTACGGTACCAGACAGTTCAAGCAAGGCCCGAGTTCCTGGGCCCTGGCCTTGACACAAAGATTACTCACTGCCAACTGTCCTCAGCACAAAATGTACAAAACGCAGTGGATTTTCACAGGGCCAACACAGGTAGCTTTCAAGTGGCATTAGAGTGGCCTGGCACAGAGAAGCTGGCAAAACACACACATAAAAGGAACAATGAGGCACCGTTTTGCAGAGATTGCGATGCTTTATGGGTCTCCGTCTGCGATGAAGCCCATCAAAGGGCAGGTTCATCCCTCGGTGACCAGACTTAATTGAAAATTTAAGACCCAATCAAATCACCCAGAATTGAGATTCTTTTGGCAGCTTATTCACCTCGCTGTGAGATTCCTGCTGCTTTTTGCCTCTGCCAACCCTACAAGTGAGGTTGCATGTTCCAATATCATCCACAATGGCACTGAGCTTTAATCAAGGGACACACAAAGCCATGTTAACTCCCAGCCTGTGTCTGTGTCTCATAAAGGTGCTGCACACGGTCCCCTTCTTGCCAAAGCCACAAGGTGGATGTGGGCCAGTGCCTTGTCCCCAACTTGTATTTGCTCAAGAGTCACACGGGCATCCTCTCTATGAAAAACAAGCATATGAAATACCACTTAAAATTTTCCTATGAAAGATGATGCCAAAACCTTACAGAAAAGAAATACGCTTATATGCTCTTCTGTATATGATAGCACCAGTTTCTAACAAGCATTGTTCTGGCTGATATTAACGCCTACTCCTCGGGCATTTTTCAAGTAGATCTAGAGATGTCGCATCTTTGGGCAAGTTACTCTACTTCTCTGTTTCCTCATCTGCAAGAAGGATCGAGCATACCCATATAGCTCACTGGGCTACTGCAAGGTAAATAACATAAGAAGCCCTGCAGGGATGAGCAAGTGCAGCAACTTAATTTGTAATGGCTCCAAACTGAAAACTATCTGAATGTCCATCAACAGACGAGTGGAGGAACAAAGTGGTATGCGTGGACTCCTGCTCAGCCATACGGTAGGGATGCACACACAACATAGATGCCTCTCCAAATGAGTAAGCCAGGTGAGTGCAGAGGGTGAGACTGTGTGCGTCCATTTATAAATAATTCTAGAAAATATAATTAGTGATGGAGAAAGTAAAAGAGAAAGCAAAACAGTCTGAGGATGAAGGGCTGGAAAGACGGACAGTTGGAAAAAGGACACAAGAACACAAGGGACTTTAAACATTCTGTATGTTGGTGTGGTGATATGTTCCATGACTCTGAACACTTTAAATACCTGCAACGGAGTGCATTGAATTTCACTTCAATAACGTTGGAGGAAAAGTTAGGAAAAAATGAGATCAGGAATAGAATTTCCCATCTCAGAACTTGGCACACAGCAAGCCTGCAACGATGTTAACTCCACTACAGAAATTGGAGAATGAGCTCATTAGAAAAGCTGGAGCCGGGCGTGGTGACGCACACCTGTAATCCCAGCACTCGGGAGGCTGAGACAGGAAGATCGCAGTTCGTGGCCAGCCTCGGCTACTTAGTGAGGCCCTTTGCAACTCAGTGAGACCCTGTTTCAAAATAGAGAATTAAAAAATAGACCTGAGTATTGGGTTCCATCCCCAGTACTGCAAAAAAAAAAAAAAAAAAAAAGTAAAAAGAAAAAAGAAAAAAGAAAAAAGAAAAGCTGGAGATGCTGCCAGGGGAATGAGTAAGGGAATCAGGCAACGTCTCCCATACTCCTAGGTGTACTCAGACCCAACTACTAGGATGGCTCTTCTCAGCTAAAAAGTGTAAACACAGAAGAGCACAAAGATGAATGAGGCTTAGTATTTACCCTGAAGGAAACACAAATTGGCTTAATAGATGATGTAAGGAAAGTGTCACAAGTTAGTATTGACAAACTACAGGCATGCAGAAGACAGTATGTCTGAGGGGAGATGTCAAGAAGGAACGATTCCAGGTGGGTGGGATTCTAGCAGTCAGTGACGGGTGGGGGCCTTGCAGGGAAGCTGGGATCGCAGAGTCCCCAAGGAACACGGAAGCTGGGATCACAAGGTCCCCAAGGAGCAGGGAAGCTGGGATCGCAGGGTCCTGAGGGAGCAGGCCAGGCTACAGCCATGGCACATGTTCCCCGGGGGATGAGCAGGCAAGAGTCTACAAAGGGCAGAGCCAAGCTGCAGAAAGCCCTGGGCGCCCGCTTAAGCTTCAGCTTCATCTGCCCAGGGAACCTGCCAGAGTTGAGCATGATCAGATGTGTGTCTTACACAAACAAGCCCTGTCTAGAGGGCAATTTGGCAATTTATCAAGAGTCCTGACATTCGCATCCTTCAACTTGGCAATTCCTGAGGAAATAATCAGAAATGTACACAAAGATTTATGTACAACATTGCTTATCACAACATTATTTATAATAGCCCAAAGCCCAAAATAACTTAAATGTCCAATAAGAGGAGACTGCTAAATAAATTATAGCACACTGCATGATTAAATCACATATAGCCATTAAATCATGCTCTCAGAGCAACGGATGACAGGGTGCATGCCTCCCTACGGAAAGTTAAGTCGCAGAAAAGTAGGATGCAAAAATACATGTTGAGGATCCATTCAACAAATATTTATCAATTAACTACTA
Source organism: Muscardinus avellanarius (assembly GCF_963383645.1). NCBI lineage: Eukaryota > Metazoa > Chordata > Mammalia > Rodentia > Gliridae > Muscardinus > Muscardinus avellanarius. Next base: position 23,722,018 of record NC_137804.1, on the reverse strand, counting down.
AGTGCCAGGCACTGTCCCAAGCACTGAAAGTAGATCCGAGAATAAACAGACTCCATCTCTGCCCTCATGGGAAGGCATTCTACCTTTCATGGAGGAAGGCAGACAGCAAACAAGGAAGCAAAATATAAAGTGCCTGAGATGGCAAAAAGTGCTATGGAGGAACTCAAGACGGGAAAGAGACGGAAACTTCAAACAGATGGTCAGGAAAAGCTTCAGTGAGAAGGGGTTTAAGAAAGTGAGGCGAGGGGATCTCTGGAGAGGACTTGAAGGCAGCACAAGAGCCCTGGGGAAGCCAGGAGGTTCCAGAAAGCAGGAGGCCAAAGAAGCAGAACACAGAAGACAAGCAGCAGGAGAATAAGGTTAGAAGGAAGCTGATGTTCCTGGGGACACGCGAGGGGAGCCACAGGAGGGCTCTGAGCAGAGCAGCTGAGTGATCCCGAGAGGAATGGAAAGGAAGCAGGGAGAGAAGCCAAATGGGATTTCCCCCAGCGTTGTCCTAGATCAATATAATGGGCACGTGTTCCATTTTATAAACAAGAAAAAATAAGATGATGCAATCAATGATAGCATGGCACAGAGATGCAGGGCAGATGCTTCCATGAACAGAAGAAAACGGAAATAATGAGAAGGTTAGGGAAACGATCTGCATAGTAAGCAAAGAATGATACGTGTTCACGGAACTCTATTGTGAGCTAAGTCACTCTTCTTAACTTAGAAAAGGAACAATAGAGCCAGGTGTGGTGGCGCAAGCTTGTAATCCCAAAATTTGAGAGGCTGAGACCGGAGGATCGCGGTTCACGGACAGCCTCAGCTACTTAGTGAGGCCCTTTGCAACTCAGTGAGACCCTGTTTCAAAATAAAGAATAAAAAATAGGGCAAGGGATATAGCTCAGAGATCAAATGCCCCTGGGTTCCATCCACAGACCCGCAAAAATAAAATAAAATAAAATAAAATAAACAATAGTCAAGACTCAAAAGATATAGGAGAGAAAAAGAATTCCCCATGACCCAACAGGGTAACACTCAATATTTATCATCTTAGTATTTTTTTTTTCGGGTCTGGGAATGAAACCCAGGGGCATTTGACCTCCGAGCTATACCCACTGCCCAATTTTTTATTCTTTATTTTGAAACAGAGTCTCACTGAGTTGCGGAGGGCCTCACTAAGTAACTGAGGCTGTCCTTGAACTGCGACCCTCTGGTCTCAGCCTCCCAAATGATCATCTTAGTATTTTTGATGGAGGACTTTCCCTCCAGTCCTTTTCCCTATATTATCTTTTGCTTTTTTCTAAATCATCTGTCATTGCCCAGGATGGCATAGGCATTCAATAGTCACTGACCAAATAAATGGATGATCCAATGTTCCAAATCACTTTGTGTTACATTAGTTAAGTGAGCAGTATTTTCAGACATGGTGTTCACAGACTGGAGTAATGAGACCTAACTGTGGGCAAGGAGAAGCAGAGGTCACAGGGGACTAAGACGCCAGGTCTGGCTGTGTAAGACAAAGGTGCTGACATTGTTCTTTTTTATTTTATTATATTATTATTATTATTATTATTATTATTATTATTATTATTATTATTGGTGGTGGTACTGGGGTTCCTGGAAGCCCGTCTATCTCCGGGCTACACTCCCAGACCTATTTTATTTTTGGAAACAGGGTCTCCAAAGCCAGCCACGCTGGCTTAGAACCTGTGCGATCCTCCTGTCTCTGCCTCCCAAGCGCGGGGATTACAAGCGTGCGCCACCACGCCCGGCCTGACATTGTTCTAAAGGGCATCAGAAGGAAGCAGTTTGGTGAGGAAGATCCTGATTGGTTTTGGTGACTTGGAGGGGTGCACAGATGGCCCTGAAACTGCCCAGCTGCCCACTTCTCTCCACATTGAGATGGTGGCAACAGGAATGGTAGTCAAGGAAGAGGTGGAGGAAGAGGACGAGGAGGACGAGGAGGACAAGGAGGAGAAGAGGAGGAAGAGGAACAAAAGGAGGAAGAGGAGAGAGGAGGAAGAGGAGGAGGAGAAGAGGTGGAGGAAGAGGACGAGGAGGATGAAGAGGAGGAAGAGGAGGAGGAGAAGAGGCGGAGGAAGAGGACAAGGAGGAGGAAGAGAAGAGGAGAAGAGGAAGAAGAGGAACAAAAGGAGGAGGACGAGGAGGAGGAGAAGAGGTGGAGGAAGAGGACGAGGAGGATGAAGAGGAGGAAGAGGAGGAGGAGAAGAGGCGGAGGAAGAGGACAAGGAGGAGGAAGAGAAGAGGAGAAGAGGAAGAAGAGGAACAAAAGGAGGAGGACGAGGAGGAGGAGAAGAGGTGGAGGAAGAGGACGAGGAGGATGAAGAGGAGGAAGAGGAGGAGGAGAAGAGGCGGAGGAAGAGGACAAGGAGGAGGAAGAGAAGAGGAGAAGAGGAAGAAGAGGAACAAAAGGAGGAGGACGAGGAGGAGGAGAAGAGGTGGAGGAAGAGGACGAGGAGGATGAAGAGGAGGAAGAGGAGGAGGAGAAGAGGCGGAGGAAGAGGACAAGGAGGACGAGGAGAAGAAGAGGAGGAGAAGAGGAAGAGAAGAGGAGGAAGAGGAAGAAAAGGAGGAGGACGAGGAGGAATACTGGAAGCCCCTAGTGTGTGCCGCATGCTGCTGAGAGCTTCACAGACATCCCCTCCTCTACCCTTCACAGCTGCCCTGTGATGTGGACACACTCGTGCTCCTTTTGTGGATGGGGACACCGGGGCCTGAGAGGCTTACGGTCTTGCTGAGTGACTCCAAAGCAGAGCCAAGACAAAACCCACACCTATGAGGGCTTTCCCCTCTATGTTCATTCTCCTCTGTGTTCACAGAAGCCTAAAATACTCTCCAAAGCTCAGGGAAATGGTGTTTTAAGCTATCTTTTATTTACAGTGCCCAAGTTTCACTCTGAACTTCCTGGGACTCAAAAGGAAGTGTACTAGCCGGGCGTGGTGGCGCACGCTTGTAATCCCAGCATTCCGGAGGCTGAGACAGGAGGACTGCGGTTTGCGGACAGCCTCAGCTACTTAGTGAGGCCCTCTGCAACTCAGTCAGCCCCTGTTTCAAAATAAAGAATAAAACAAAGGGGGGAGGGGGGCTGGGGAGGTGGAGCTCATAGGTAGAATGCCCCTGGGTTCCACCCCAGTACAAAAACAAAACAACAACAACAACAACAACAAAGAAAAAGTACTATCTTCCTTCTTCCAAATATACATTTTATCTATCATTTGACTGATGATTATAACTTGATGAGCTCTTTCTCCCCGATGCATTTGACTTTTCTTTCTCTCACCAGAAACCAGGACGGTGCCTGTGACCCTCCCTCCCGGCCCAGCACCAGCCTAACTCCACACAGCCCAGGCTCAGCAGGGACTCTGGGATGATAACCTGGACCATTAGGTACCAGTCACCCCAGGGCCATTCCCTGCTTCCTCAGACCTTGGACACTGGTTGTAGTAAGTGGCCCAGACTCCTTCTGGCCCCGGTGTGCCAAAGCCGAGTCCAGATGGACAAGCAGGTGACCACGGGAAGGTGAACTTGGGCAGAAGGGAAGACTGGTACAAGGAGATAAGGCAAACCTTCCTTTCCTGTGGGGCTTGCTACTAGAGTCTGCAAACTGGCGAGACCACGGAACAAAGTCAGCCTATTCATGTATTGTGCTTGGTTCAAAGATGGATCTACTTTGTCATAATTTTAATTAGCTGCTATATTTTAAAAAGTGAAAGGTTTTATCTAAAAATCGGGATTTCTGTAAGCTGGTCCCTTTAGATGGCCCTGCCCCTTTCTGGTTCTTCACCCTCCCCGCCGCACTCACTTTTCCTCTTCTACCCAGACAGAGACCTCACCAGGAACAGGGCTGGGTCCAGCCCTCCAGGTCAGGGGGAAGCGGGGCTGGGGTACTCACCTGCGCTCAGGGTCGTAAATTCCAGGAAGCGGTATTCATAGGCCACATCTACCTTGGTCTCCACCTGAGGCCTCTTCAAAGTTGAATAAATATTCCCAGGTCGTTTCTCATCCCGTTTCTCCAACTTGTTCAATCCGCAACCCATTTTAGCAGCTGTCCACAAAAGAAAAAGAAAAAGGTTGCTTTTTGTTTTGTTTTGTGTGTAATGTATTTGTCCAGAAATGTCGTTTGTAAACACCATAGCATAAAAGACCCCTAACTTTCCTGAAGGGCATCAAGGACCTCAGCCTGTATGAAATCAAGAGTGTAATTTAATACAGGTCCTGAACACAGAGGACTTCACCCAGTACCCAGGCTACTGTCTCCTTCAATTAGGATGCCATTACCAGCCATTCTGCGATTTTTAAATGACACCCAAAGCATACCTGTTTTATATCTTTTTGCTCCTATCTGAGGAAAATAATACCTCAGAGCGGCACAGTTTCACTATAATCTGTACACATGATTAAAAAAATGGGACCTAAAAAGCAATACCATGCATTATGGTGTCAGTCCGTCTGCAGAACAAAAGATGTCACCTTCCCTGCAGCCAATAAGAGAGAATAATAAGTTGCTGTTACAATTTCTAAACTCTAGAGTCCTTTCTACCCTCGACAGTAATTACTTAGACAGGAATTTGTATTCATAAAACATCTCTAAAAGTAAATGGCGATATTTTTATGGGTCTTGTCTAAAAGTCCCCCTTCTCTTTTTTAGCCCAAACCGCAAGAAATAATAGTTTTGCTTCCCCGCTCTTAAGAGTCATTTCAGACCAAAATGAAAACTGACTGGACATTAATAGCAGGGCCAGAGAGATGGGAAGCAGACACCCGTGTGCATTAGAGGGAAGATCTACAGCTTCTATTTCAAAAGAAAATGGGGAAATGTTAAAATAATGTGCATATCAGGGTGGGCAGGGCTTCTCTTTCAAGGAATTCGAAACAATGAAGGCTCTCTGTTTATTTAGGCAGAATGACATTCATGAAATGACTTTTTCTTCACTCCCCAGACCTCGGCAGGAGAGATTTTCCTTTTGTGGACTGAGCGTGAGCGATACTTCCCTTCTCTCTGGGGTACCAGGGCTGCCATCGGAACGTATTTCATGAAAATATTAACTGGCCAAGAACATCACACACAGAAACACAGCAACGGCTTCCTTTCAGAGATAAGAATTTCCTTTGGCTCGATTCATTCATAAGGTACCCAGCTTCCTAAGGCAATTTGGCAAGTTCTAGAAAAAACAAACTGAACCTCAAAACAGCCGCGCGGGCAGGGGAGTGGACGGAGGTGGGTGGAGCAGTGACAACCGGGCTAGACTTTGCAGCAATTAAAAAAAGTCAGAAAGAATGGATGAGAACAGGAAGGCTTACTTATGCCTTAATAAGGGAACATTAGTGTCCAAAGGGCCAGCGCAGACATGATTTATGTGCAGTCTGCATGGACTGATTACTTGTAAAATACTCTGTAGTTCTGCAGATATAATAGCTGATGCCTACAGAGACTGCATATTTAACTGCCAAGAAGCCAGCCGACTGGCCTCTGCTGGGGAGAGGCAGAAAGGAAACGGACAGGGGGAGTCCTGGGTGCTGGGAACGGATAACCATGGTGAGATGGGCATCGTGTCCACCAGGCCAGGGTTGCAAAGCACCCAAAGGCTCACCAGGCCACTCATTTCGGCAGATTTCCCACCAGCCGACTATGGATGAGCACCAGTGGGTATTTATTCTCTGCCCTCAAGGGGATGGAGCTGGTGGAAGAGGTGGGACATTTTATGATAACAGAAGACTAGCTGTGCTACACGGATTTGATTGTGTAGAGAAGAAGCAAGAGCCCAGCAAGAGCAAAGACGTGGATAGAGGGCAGCCTGGTGTAAAGGTGAAGGGCTAAGACAGAGCGCCAGGGCCTCTGCTGCCCACTGGTGCCCTCCCCTGAGGAAGGCAGCCCTGTCCCACTGTGGCTTCTGAGTGGAGCATGGGCTGCACTGAAGTTCCTACTTCTCCTCTCCTGAGCTTTACAATCCTTTACAACCCTCCCGGCAGGGCTGCATTAGTAGGGAAAAGTGAACCAGAGTAGAATATTTTAAAACTGATCATGAGAAGCTAGTCATATACAGAAACATGGAGATGGGGACAGAGGTTTCTTAGACTGGAGGTGGAGTTCGGCAGTGGAGCACCTGCCTTGCATCACCAACCCTGAGTTCCATCGTAAGCACGCCCCCCCTTTTTTTCTTAAATAGGACATGATAGGTATAACTATAAAAGTTAAATCTCTATATACCGGCATAGATTAAGATTAATTTTTTTTTCTGTTCCTCAACATACACCTTAAAGAGAGAAATGGCAATCCCAAGCCTGGGAGAAGCTGCAGTCCATTTAACTGATGGCCTGCTGGTCAGCTGGCTCCCTGAGAAAGGGAAAACCCTGATACGCAGCATTTGCCACTCTCTGCCATGTAAACACCCAGATCTCCAACGATCAAGGTGACGTCGCTGACACAGGCTTGAGAAGAGATGCCGTCAGCTCTGGTGAGCCAGGGCCAGCCGGCTCTCACACATGCCTCACTCACTCAACAGTGATTGTGTCCATCATCCGTCAGAACGCTCCACAGAACAGTAAGGCAAAGAGGGACGAGCGATCAGTGAAGTGTCTGAACAAGCATGTCACCGTGAGGGCCGACTGTACTCACAACCAAGAGCAGACTAAAAGAAGCTCCATTTCATTGCTCCTCAGGGCAACGGCAGGAGGACCACCATGAGATCCAACACACATCTCTACCAGAAGAGCTACATTTTGGAAGCTGATAATACTGGTTGAGCGTCCTAATCCAAAAGTCCAAAATCAGAAGGAAATGTTCCAAAATCCAAAACCTTTGAGAGTCAGTGCTCAAAAAAACTTAAGATTTCAGAGAATTTCAGAATTCAGATTGTTAAGACTGGTGGGAAGGGATGCTCAACTGGTAAACTCTATGCAAATATTCCAAAATCAGAAAAAGACTAAAGTCTGCATGGCTGCACATCCCTCACACAAACAGAGAGTGTTGCCACAGAAGCACATCTCTCTCGGTTTGCCTTCTAGAAAGGCAAAAGGTAAATGGCAAATGAGAAGGTTTCTAGATGTAGTTCCAAAATCCATTGACACTCCTCCCTTTGAGAGCTTGGTTAGATACCACCTCCCCAGAGGCTCTGAAACTGCTCTGAAACAACATGACAGAGTACCAGTTTCTGGACTCAAGTTTTAAAAAACTGGGAGCATCCACTTTCTTGGGATGCCTGCTCTTAGAATCCAGCCACCATGCCATGAGGAAGCTCAAGCAGCTTCCAAAAGAGGCCCATGGGCAGGGGAACCCACACACCGTGTAGCCAGCACCAACCTGCCCACCATCTTGCCAGCTAGCCACCAAGGAGAAGATCTTCTGCCTCAGAAGACATCACGTAACACCATGTGTAGCTGTGACAAGCTGTGTCCAGCAGGCCCTGCCCAAACTGCAGACTCCTGAGCAAAAGAAGGCATTGGGGTTTTAAGCCTCTAGGCTTGGGAGTGGTGCATTTACATACTATGTAACTAATGGACCAAATTCACTCAAAATCACCAAGGCCTTCCATCTCTTGGTTAAGTATCAAGTGAGGCTGGGCTGCATGTAGGGGTCCTGGCTTAGACACTCACCCTTGAAAGAATGCTGTGGTTGTTTCCAGTTTGGGTTGATTATAAACGTTTACACTTTTTTTTAAATATGTGGGCATAGGTTTTCACTCTAGAGCAAATGCCTAGGAGTGGGGCTTGGGGTACGATGGTAGGGGAAGGGGCTCTGTATATAAGCAATGCTTATATATGCTCTTTATGCATGTACGGTGGCCAGCTGCTGCCACCACTGGAGACCTGGTGGGACCAATGGACTAGCTAAAAGACCCTTGAGAGACTGACAAACTAGGTCTCCACCTCCTGCCCACGCTTGGACACGGGGGCACCAGAGGGATGTAGGAGCAGCCATGATATTCACTGGCTATTTCTCCTTCCACTGTTTCTTGTTTGTTTGTTTGTTTTTTTAATAAAGGACACATGCTAAAAATCATATGTGTCTTGTACTCCCCAGTACTTTACCTATGGTCCATCAAACTCCGATAGCTCACTCTCCAAATCTCTATGGTCACCTCACATTGACACCTAAAGTAAATCAGACTACTTGTTTTGTGTGAACTGATGGCTGGATTAGCTTGATGGGCAAGTTGTACATGAGTTTGGTTTTCTTTTTATGTCTTTGTCTTCTCAAGAGACATCCCTGCAACTGCATGCATGTGTCTCCCTAGCACTGAAGGACCAAGAAGGACCTCCCAATAGGTTTTTGGAGTAGAAGGAAAAGAAGCAGTCTTTCCCCCAGGCCTATGGTGAAAACAGATAAAATATACATCTAGCTCTCCAGCAGAAATTGCTTAAGAATAATTAGGAACGAGATGCTTTCTAGGGAGGAAAAGAAGGAAACCCGAGGAATGTTCTGAGACTCTAACTGCAAGGAGAGGATCTAAGACATTGCAAATGGCCAGGAAGCAAACATCCCTCACCAGCGACATCCTGGGGAATCAATTCTTTCTGAATGACAGCTGAAGTGGGCTGTATCTTTGGTACATGGTGGACAAGCTTCATGTAGAAGCTAACAGCTCCACAAGGGAGGGAACTCATCTTCCAAGCTCATCCATCCCTTCTTTCGACACACATTTAACATTTGCTGAGTCGGGCACTCAACCAGCGAACATAAAAACTAGGAAGGTCAAACACTGCCCTCATGGAGGTCACAGATGAAAGGGGGACAGACGACCTGAAGATACCCGTGGCACAGTGAGGCTGGCTATTCTAGAAGTCTGGACAGAGCACCAGACATTCAGGAAAAAAAATTGTTATAGGAAACAGCATGTCACCATGGACGTGGCTTCAGATGGAGCTGAACAGCAAGGAGACAGTGTCTCTTGTTATTTGAAGTGTTAAAATGTTAAAATTATTATTTTAAAAGTATTTCTAATTTGTTTCTGTAATGCTTCCCAAGATGTCCATAAGACACTGGAAAATCACCTCAAAAGGATCTCCTTCGGCCGGGCGTGGTGGCGCACACTTGTAATCCCCGCGCTTGGGAGGCAGAGACAGGAGGATCGCGCAGGTTCAAAGCCAGCCGCGCGTACTGGCTTAGGAGACCCTGTTTCCAAATAAAAATGTAAAAATAGGTCTGGGAGTGTAGCCCGTAGGTAGAAGGGCTTCCAGGAACCCCAGTACCACCACCAAAAAAAAAAAAAAAGGATCTCCTTCGAATGAGATTACTCAAGAGTTTATAAAAGCCTCATCTTAAAAATTTATTATTATTATCATCTAAGCATGTACACATTTAAATAATGGGGGCAATACATGTAGTTATATTTTCAAATACAAATTAGTTTCATTAAGAGTGAGCCCTCATTTACCACACTTGCCACTAATCTGCGGCAGCCTGTAAAGCTAATTTTAACAAATGCCAACAGCTCATGACAAGCAACCAGAGATGGAGTCATTATATGAAATGATGCTGGATCCGCTGGCAAGCTGACTTTTTATTTCTACAGTCAAATTCCATATCTGAAGTCTCAAACGTGTTTATTACATCATTCAGTCACTCAAAGTAAGAACTGATAATCCTAATTAAGAAGTCTTTGCATAGCAACATCTCCCTCCATCCGGAAATGTAAATGAAAACTCAGTCAACTATTCATTTAGTGTCAAATTCTGATATCCTGCAAATATAGTTTAAGAAACCCAAGGATAACTAAAATCCACCCGTTGAAAGCATCCGTGGTCCAATGCCAAGTATAAAGAACAATCTGTTTAAAACAGTATTATTGTATGGTACCAACTTTTTAAAGTGCCTGTGTTGTATTTACGTAGGAAATCCACATCCTGTATGAACTAGCAGGGCATAGACCACAAGTTAAGACCGTTCCTCTGAGTCACAAGACCATGGGTGACATTTTCAAGTTGTCGTTTTTGAGCACACATTATTTCCACAGCTGAAAACATTATGTTGCTCAGTGATCTTCCCAGTATTTCCACCCTGTGTGGACACTGAGTAGGGATGTCCTGAGTGGCCAATAGGATATTGCAGAAATGATGGCGCATGATTGCCAAGGTAAGGCTCTACTTTGCCCTCTCTGGATCATTCTCCCCGGGGACAGCCAGCTGCCATGTTGTAAGGACACTCTATCAGCCTAGGGACAGTCCTCATGGCAAGAGCCAGCAATAACTTGACACCCATGTGGAAGTGGCTCCTTGAGTTCCAGAAGAACCTTATTGCCACTCAAAAAGCCCTGTCCAAGCCAAGGCCAGAACCCAGGGTGCCGCACATACTAGGCAAACACTCTGCTATTAAGTCACACATCTTGGCTGTAACCTCAGGAAAGACCTGAGTCAGAACTACCTGGCTAAGTCACTCTGGATTCTGGACTCACAGAAACCAGGTGAGATGATGAATGTTTATTGTTTGAAGCCTCTGAGTTTTGGGGCTAATTTGCTACGCTGTGGTTAATGATTGAGACCAGCAGTTTATGTTACAAGTCATGCCCCTCTTTGAGAAGCTGCATTGTGGAGTGGTTGAGAGCAGACTTTTTAGCTGCCAAGTTTTGGAGTCATTTGTTAAACAGCAAAGATAACTAATACAAGTGGTGTTTACATATGAAAATAAAACACTTGCTTACCACCACTATCCCACCCCTACAACCTATGAACATCTCAGGGGGGGATCCTGAGTACATTTCAATGTTGCTGCTTCCAGTACAGCAAAAATGGCTCCCTCTCAGAAGAATTTGCTACTCAAACTGTGATCCCTGGGTCAGCGTCACTGGTGACCTTGTTAAAAAGGCAGGATCTCATTTCCCACCCCAGACCTGCTGAAACCAAACTGATGATCTATCGACAAGTGATTAATTAAAGTTTGGCCCAATCTTGCTGCACACTGGAATCACGAGAGAGCTGTTAAAAATCTTGATGCCCGGGGCCTGATCACCAGTATTTTAAACTTCTAGGTCACTAGGTATGTAGCCAAGGTTGAGAATCATTGCTCTTGGAGTACACTGTCTTTTCCCCCACCAGCCCTCTCCAACTCCTAGCAGCCATGGCTCAGGGGATCCCAGTATCTTTCCTGAACCTCACATTCTTGGGAACCACAGCCCAGAGCTTGCTCTGTTCCTTAGCAGCTCACTCCCAATCTCTTGAATCTCCTTCTATTCTACCTCCTATCCCCCTTCCTAGGTTCCTCTGCCATTCTCCCAAACACAGGCACACCCCTGAATTTCCAGCCTCAGCCCTCCTCCTGTCTCACTTTTCTAAAATTATTTTAATTATAAAACTCTTCAAACATATGGAAAGTACAGAAAATGAGACATCCATGTGCCCACCACCTGGCTTTAACACATGCTTAGGCTTTACCTTATTTGCTTCATATCTTTTTTTATTTTTTTGCAGATGTAAGACTTGGACACAGCCCCTCTGCCCTTACTCTTCTCTCTATCTTGCTATCCCTACACACATTCTTTTTCCATCTACATATGACATCCGGAACAGCATATAGCAGAGACTCTGGAATATTCTCAGTGGATGGAGCCCTTAGCATCTCAGTAGGCTTTTCATGGTACCTCATAGGTTGCAAGAACGCCTAGCGGTCCCATTTATTAAGTAGTGATGCGTAAGCAATGCAGCATTTGTGTATAGCCTGAAGCAAGGTAGAATCTTGAAAATTAAATACATATATTGAAAGAAAAATGTTTTCTTCCCTTCTTAAATAACCATGAATATTTATTAATGACTTACTAGAAGGTGGGCACCACACAGCTTCTCACACTTTGAAATCACATGGGTCGCCACTCTCATTTCCTATTCCATGGTGATTTTCTTAGCCACCACCCAAGATCCCACCCACTTTGCAAAGATATGACAGCAGCAAGAGGGATGTGGTGCCAAACTGCCTTTGAGGACCACTCAAAATCTACCGAATCTGACTTCTCCTCACCCATCTAATTTCTCTTACAGATTTTTGCTGGATTAACTTATTCTGCACAGTCTACATATAGAAGCCTACGTATAGGAGTCAGAAGTATAATCACATCCTCCGCTGTCCAGCCTGGAGTCTGAGCTCAATCTCACTCCAAACTCCCTGAAGCCAAGTAAGACTAACCCATTGCGATCTTAGGTGTACCCAGAAGTGTCTAAACACCATGTGTCCACCTCCCCTGGGCCCTCTGTCTAGCAGTCCCTTCCCTTCCATTAGTCGGGATTCCCAGAGAGACAGAACCAGGAGGGTGTGTGCGTGTGCGTGTGCGTGTGTATGTGTATGTGTGCGCGCACACACGCAGAGAGGTGACGATAGATAAATACAATTGATAGATAAAAAAGATTTATTTTAAGAAAATGGCTCATTTGATTTTAAGAGACAACAAGCCCAAATTCTTAAGGGCAGGACAGAAAACCACAGATCCAAGGAAGAGTTGACATTGCAGTCTTGTGTCCAAAGGCTGTCTGCGGACAGAATTCCTTCTTTATCGGATCCTCAGTATTTTCTCTTAAGGTCTTTAACTGATTGGAACTCCCCCCCCCCCATCTACATTATGAAGGGTAATTTGCTTTGCTTAAGTCTGCTGATTTAAATATTAATCACATTTAAAAAGCAATATAATTGGGCATAGGGCTCATGCATCTAATTACAGTACATGGGAGGCTGAGACAGGAAGAGCACAAGTTGGAGATCAGCCCCTGCAGCTTAGTGAGATTCTCAGCAACCTAGAGAGACCCCATTTCAAAATAAAAAATAGGGGCTGGGCTCATGAGTAGAATGCCCTTCAGTTCAAGCTGCAGAACCTAAAGAAATAAAACAAAAACCAACACAAAGTTTGGTGTTTGACCAAAAACTGGCCACCAGAGACAAGTCAAGTTGACACCACAATTAACCACCACACTCCACTTCAAGGCTGGGCCGGAGCAGGACTGCCTAAGACAATCACTCACTCAACAAATATGTATTGTAAAGCCAGGTGTGGTGGTACATGCTTGTAATCCCAGTACTTGGGAGGCTGAGACAGGAGGATTGCAGTTCGTGGCCAGCCTCAGCTACTTAGTGAGACCCTGTTCCAAAATAAAGAATAAAAATTAGGGCTGGAGGTAGAAGGGTTTCCAGGAACCCAGTATCACACACAAAAAATCAAATTTCACTGATTTATGTATGTGTTTGTTGTCTCTCTGCTCCTGAAAGTAAGTGCCATGAAGGCAAAGTTGTTCTTTATTATTTTCTTTTTGCCTTTTTTGTTTTACTTTGGCATGACCAGTAGTGCAAACTGCGATCTGTGATCCTCCTGTCTCAGCTTCCCAAATGTTGGGATTACAAGCGTGCGCCACCATGCCCAGCTAGTAGTGAGAATGTTGACCCAGACACCTAGCCATGGCCTGCCACAGCATTGGGGAGACCAGATGACAATGAGCAGCAATCAAATTCCAGGTTTGTTTTTTGTTTTTGTTTTGTGTGGTACTGGGGATTGAACCCAGGGGCCTTCTACCTGTGAGCTACATTCCCAGACCTATTTTTTTTTTATTTATTTTGAAAAAAAAATCTCACTAAATTTCAGAGGGCCTCACTAAGTAGCTGAGGCTGGCCATGAACCTACGATCCTCCTGTCTTAGTCTCCCAAATACTGGGATTACAAGCCTGTGCCACCACATCTGGCTTCTAAGTCTGTCCTGAAGATATAAAATGAATTTATCTATGGGTAAGAAATAGGGAATGAGAAAGGGGGCATCCTAGACACCTCTAGGGGCAGTTGCCTGAGCAAACAGAAGCTGCAGTAGCCATCTTCTGAGAGGCAGCAGGAAGCCAGGAGTTTGCACTGGAGGCAGCAGGGCAGCAGGGTGTACCAGTCTGGAGCTTCAGTGTTGCTGTCCCCACCTGACAGCAGACCCCTCTTTTTCATCCCCTACAGTAGCCACCTGAGACCCTACCCCTCATAGAAGCTCAATAAATACCCACTAGGTCATCTTCCTTAGGAAGTAGGAAAAACCGTGTGTACTAAAGGATGGAAAGCGGCCTTTGAAATGCTCCTTATGGCTTTCAAGTTCATTTTTTGGGGGGAATGGGTCTTGGGGATGGAACCTTCCCCTTTGAGTTATACCCCTGCCCCCTTTTTTAAAAAAATGTTTTATTTTGAAATAGGATCTCACTAAGTGGCTGAGGCTGGCTTCAAACCTGAGATCCTCCTATCTCAGTCTTCCAAGTACTGGGATTACAGGTGTGCGCCTCCACACTCTGCTTAAATTCACTTTCTTTACAGTCCAGCACAGGGTTTCTGACTCAGGTTATTGGAATCAGTCTGCCTAGGTTCAAATCCTGCTCAGCTTACTTCCTGGTTATATGGCCTTAAGGAAGCCTTTAAAATATATATATATATATATATATATATATATATATATATATATATACATACACACACACACACACAACACTTTTATTGGTGCATTGTAGTCCCACATGATGACAAAGTTCAAAGTGATAGGGGCATACATGCACACAGCACTTAGTAAGCTTCCCCTGGGCTCTCTCTACTCCCTCTGCTTCTCCATATGTGGTATTGAGATCAGCATCGATAATTTCATATATATATATGGTTTTTCCTTCTTCATCTAAAGTTCCTCTTGTATCTCCATTACTTCCTATCTTCCTCATGTGAAAGAACATAGTCATCCGTAAAGCAGGACATATGTGGCATCTACTGATAGGATTAGGATTAGATAAGGTAGGGTGAGTTAATATTCAAAAGGACTTAGAAAAGCTCAGGCACGCAGAATGAGCAGTGTGTTAACCATTTTAGTATGATATTAGTATTTCTTGTTATTCATCATAAGGATTCTTTTTAAGATGTTCTGGACTGTAGCCACAAGAACACCACACTGAAAAGGGTGCTAACAAGATGTTACGAGACACTGGAAAATCTCCCAAACTTCTTCACATTAAAAAAAAAGCATTGAAATGAACAGTCTGATTTTTTGTACTTTACATATATGAAATTTGGTAATACGTGATATGGTCACATTCCACTAATGAGAATCTGTATGTGATTAGCCAGATCTCTTCTTATCCAACTTGATGGGTAAGATCTGTTACAACAGCTTCCACAAATCTGAGGCATTTGAGAGCTTTCCATAATGCCCTCAGGAGGAGGAGGGTGAAATACAAAGTGGAAAGTTTTGACACACACACCCCAATGGCAGCTGATAATCCTCTGTAAATTCAGACCACCAAGGAGGTGTGTCTGTGGAACAGAAAAAGAAGACATTCTGCCAGGGGTGGTGATGCACTCCTATAATCCTAATACTTGGGAGGCTCAGAAAGGAAGATCACAGCTTCCAGGACAGCCTGGGCAATTTAGCTACATTCTCAGCAAGCTAGTGAGATCCTGCTTCAAAACAAACAAACAAAACAGAAAGGGCTAGGGATGTAGCTTGGAAGTAGAATGCACACACACACACACACACACACACACACACACACACACACACACCATGTTTTTCAGGTATAAAAGCCAAAGACAGTTTCCTGACTGAAGACTGTGGACATCTTTGATACAAAATCATGAGCTGGTCAGCATTGCAGTGACCAAACATGGCTCTGTCCACTGTCCCTCTGGCTTCTTTCGATACCCGCTAACACCTGAGGGTTGGCTTCCTGTCTCCTTAGAACCAGATTCTGGAGCACTGAAACCACAGGAGAGAGGAGAGCCGCAGTATAACCGGGACACCAAAGCACCAGCCCTTCCCATCAGCCCCTGCACCCCTGAGGCAGGTTAGGAAACCCCAAAGGAGCTTTCAAGTACCCCCAAATGGTACGTCCTCCAGCTCAGTCTTGGCAGGTAGCCATCACCGCAGAATGAGACCTGATTTCCTAGCTCTTTGGATCCGACCCGCTGAGAGCGATTTTTCTTCCCGAATCCAGCCTAGGTAGGGAGTAAGTCACACAAATGCATATTTAAAAGCTGAACCGAATCTTTATTTGGAGAGCTAAGGAATTAGCAGGGCTCAAGCAGTGGCCATCGCTCGCCTGCTGCACTGATCTTTTATGAGAATACATCTTGATAAAATGTGCAATGATAACAATGAAAGCCCCTTTGGGGGCCCGGGAGAAAAGGGAAACTCAAATGTATGACAAAATCTGAATGTGAATGGAAGATCACACACACACACACACACACACACACACACACACACCTTTAAAAGGTAAATATAAAAGAAACGTCTGGCTAAATTTACTTCTTTGTCAAGTGAAAAATAGCCTAAGCCTTGGCCATGTCTGTTGCCAATTCTTAACTGGGGTGGGAAGGAAATGCTTACTCTAGGGCAACTCTATGAAACCGAGCTTCCAGTAGTGACAGCTGTCCGGCATCTCTGCTATCCAACTTAATAGCGGCTAGCCAGCTAGCCACATGTGGATCTGGACCATGTGAAACTCGGCTAGTGAAACTGAGGAATGAAAGGTTTAATTTGGTCAAAATTTAACTCGTTTATATATGCATGTAAATAGCCACATGTAACTAATGGCTACTGAATGGGACAGCTCAGCTATAGATACTCTAACCAAACACCCATCAATGTTGTTGTTGTTTTTTCTTCAATAAAATCACAATCCTAGCCAACCAATAATATCTTAAATTGTGGCCCAAACTAGCACTTTCATATAGGCCTCAGTCAGCAAAAAGAAAAAGAAGCCCGGGCGTGGTAGTACACACTTGTAATTCCAGTACTTGGAAAGCTGAGATGGGAGGATGACAGGTTCGAAACCAGCCCCAGATACTTGGTGAGACCCTCAGCCACTTAGTGAGACCTTGTTTCAAAATAAAGAATAAAAAATCAGGCTGGGTGCGTAGCTCAGAGATAGCCTCTAGGTTCAATCCCCAATACTTCAAAAGAAAAGAAAAAAAAAAAAGAAGTACTAAAGAAAGTGATTCCAATCTAGGTATGGTGCTAAATGCTTGTAACCCAATAGCTGGGGGCTGAGACAGGAAGGTCACAGGTTGAGGACCAGCCTCAGTAACTTAAGGCCCTCCACAGCTTAGCGAGACCCTGTTTCAAAATAAAAAAGATAAAATAAGGTGGGGATGTAGCTCAGAGGTAGAATGCCCCTGGATCAATTCCCAGTACTACACAAATAAATAAATGGATGCATACACACGCGTGATCCCAGTGTGTCGTTTCCTGGAACTCTGTTCTATCCAGTTGACATTTCTATTATACTGTGGTTTCTTGTATTTGGAACTCTCTCCTTGTAGATGGATTCTGTCTTCACTAACTCAGAATATCCAGTCCTGCCCCTCAAGGTCTAGGAAATATAAAAATGTAAAATTAGGGCAAATTAACCTGGCTACGCTTCAGTTTCCTCCAGGCTAAAGTGCAAGAAATATCAGCACTTATCTTTCATGAAGATTAAATTCAGATAATGCATATAAAGTACCCAATAGCACCTAGCAAATAATAAGCTCTCTGCAACTAGTAGCTATAATTATTATTTTGTTAATAACAGTAGTGAAGTCTGTAAAAAAAATGGTGCTAATAATTTTTTTTTTCTGCAGTAATGGGGATGGAACCCAGGGGCATTCTACCTCCGAGCTACACCCCCAGCCCTTTTTTTAATTCTTTATTTTGTAACAGGGTCTCGCTGAGTTGCAAAGGGCCCCACTAAATAGCTGAGGCTGTCGGTGAACCACAATCCTACTGTCTCAGCCTCCTGAATGCAGGGATTACAAGCACATGCCACCACACCTGGCTAAATGAAGGTTTATAGTTGATAAAGTTTTCCAAGTTAAACACTTTGAACCTGTCCCCAGGCTAGGGTAAAGTGGCCTCAGCTAAAATACATCTTGGGAGCCAGGCGGGGTGGCGCACCCTTATAATCCCAGTACTTGAGAGGCTGAGGCAGGAAGATGGCAGGTTTGAGGACAGCCTCAACAACTTAGTGAGGCCCTCTGCAACTTAATGAGACCTTGTTTCAAAATGAAAAATAAAATAGATCTGGGTGTGTAGCTCAGAGGTAGAACACCCTGGGGTTCAATCCCCGGCACCAAAAACCAAAACCAAAACAAGACAGCCATATTGGGGCCTGGAGATCTTGGTAGCTACTACTGTCAACTTCTAGAGAAGCAATCACCCAGATGAAATGTCTGTTGGCCTCCTACTCTGTGGCAGGTACCATTCTTAGACTAGTTACTAGCATGAATGAACAGTACACTATCTGGAGACTATACAATCCAGCATCTGACTCCTACAAAGCCTGGTCAGCACTGGGACACTTTGAGGAAATGTACGAATTTCATCCCAGGTCCCACCAGGAAGAAAGGCTCACTTCCTTCCTGTTTCCAGAACCATTTAGGATCAGGTGCTGCTGCTGGTCCCACAGAATGGAACTGAGGGGCCCATTTCCCAGCCAGGACAACAAGAGGGGTGATGACAAGCCACATTTCTCACCGAGAGGCCAAATCACTTTCACAGGAGAGCTGTATTTTGAGCCTTTGAAAAGTCAAACCCGACCCCTTTCAACAGCCAGCTGCCCTAGCTGGTAAAAATCCATGGGGAATCTCCACCAAGTTCACATCACCAAGACCAACAGGCCAGAAATCCCCCCAGGGGGTTTCCAAGCAGAAGGTTAGTGGAATTCTATGGGGCTTGGAGGTTATTTTTCTTTTTATAGAACCCACTCAATCAATCTTTCACAACCAAAGGTACATTCCCCGATGGAATTCCCTTCTCTGAAGATCTCTAAAAATAAAATATTCATCTGATCGTCTGCAATAATTTAAGCTTAAACCCATTTACTGGCAGTCAGGGATTTCTTACAGCCTCTTTACCTATGAAAACATGTTCCAGACTATCTCAGGTGATTCCAATTTCTGGGTCCCTCTGGGCCCAAGAGAACACTAATCAAACCTTGGTCTTGTCTTTGGGATAGGGAAATAGGGTTGAAGTATATAGAAATCTCATACTTGTACTCTTTCCTAACAGTGGTGTAAAACACTACCACCATGTTGGAAAAAAGTCTGGCAGTTTCTTAGAAGGATCAGATACACCTCCTGTGGCCCCGCAATTCACTCTTAGGTATTTATCCATGTGAAATGAGGACATCTGTCCCTAGAAGAGTTGTACAGAGATGTTCATAGTAGTGTAGTTCACCATAACCAACAACAAACAACAAAAAATCCTGGGCATAGCCCATGTGTCCACTGACAGAGAAATGCATAAAAACTGATGATATATACATACCTCTGCAATATAACACAGCAGAAAAAAATACAAATTATTGCAAAAACAGTATGCTGGGCTGATGGTAAAGAGATGGATAGACTGAAGCGTAATAAAGTCAATATAGAAAATAGAGCAAAATAGAGACCAGGTATGAATATTTAGATGTTCATTGTTCTTACGACTTTTCTGTATCTTAAAAAATGGGATTGCCACTGGGCATGGTGGCACGCTCTTGTAATCTCAGTACTTGGGAGGCTGAGACTGGAGGATCGCAGGCTTGCTGCCAGCCTCAGCTACTTGGTGAGGCCCTGTTTCAAAACAAAGAATAAAAATAGAGCTGTGGTTGTATCTCAGAGGTAGAATGCCCCCGTGTTTAATCCCTAGTATAACACACACATACACACACAGACGCGCGCGCACAATGGGATTGGGAGCCAGACATGGTGGCACATGCTTGTAATCCTAGTACTTGAGGCTGAAACAGGAAGATTGCAAGTTCAAGGCCAGTAGGAGGTAACTTAGTGAGAACCCTTTTCAAAATAAAAAATAAAAAGGGCTGGAATGTAGCTCAGTGGTAGATCACAGGAATAGGTTCAATTCCAGGTCCACAGACACACATACACACAAAATACATACATACATACATACATATAAAGAATGGGAGTAGAATAGTAGAATAGAGTCATGGTCTTTTTGTGTGTGTGTGTGGTACTGGGGACTGAACCCAGGGACACTACTTCTGAACTACGACCCCGCCCTCTTTTTTATTCTTTATTTTGAAACAGGGTCTCACTGAGTTGCAAAGGGCCTCACTAAGTGCTGAGGTTGTCTGCGAACTGCCATCCTCCTGTCTCAGACTCCCAAATGCTGAGATTATAAGTGCGCACCACCACGCCCGGCTCTCACAGTGCCTTCTTAGTCCACCCAATTAGAAATTTGACAAGGAACCCATGCCCAGCACACTATGGGACCAAACAGTTTCAATTCTGACAAAAAGTGAACACTGGAGGAACACTAGTAGCTTTACAGGAACTCACATCACTCATGCCAAAGATTTTCTGCCTGTTTCCCTACAGACAAAGCAATTATTTGAATGTAAGCCAAAAAAATTCCTGCTTGAGAGGGAAAGAAAGAACTCAGTGACTTGACTCCCCAATTTATTCCATTTCAATTCCTGCACCAAATCTATTAGCTAACTGCACAAGATTCCACTTCCATTTGCCCCCTGTCCCTGCAGCCAAAACGGAAACAAAGAAAAAAACCAACCCGATGACTGGCTAAGCTGGTGTAGCCGGAGGATGACATCCCGCTCTGGGGCTAGTCACTGAGAAGGGCTAGAAACCCCAACGAGGCCAAAAGAGGATGCAGCGCTCAGCCTGAGGTTAAAGGGATTTCTCTGGGGTTAGTGCACAGGCACCCAAGAGCCCCAAACAACCCACTGCTTACGCCTTCCATGGGGCTGGTGACATCCGGGGTCACTTGAACTTCCTTGGAATTCAGCTGTTCGAAAGTACAAGCTAGGACTCTGAGCCACGTGGGGTGCAGGGTGGCCCTACCCACAGGCCCAGAGGTCGCTCACATTACCCTGGGCTTCCTTCCTGGCAAGGCCTCGCTTATCCTGAGATGACACCATGGGATGGCAGAGGCTGGAAGGCGCCCTGGTCCGCCTGGGCGCGCGCCGAGCATCGGAAATCTGTAGCGACTGCAAGAAGGGGGCCGCTGCTGGGTACCAGACGGCCACTCACAGGCAGAGACCTGTGCCAGGCTTTTTCTTAATACTTTTTTTTTTTTTTTTTGGTTTTTGTTTGTTTTTAAGCCCTTAAGCAAACTCACTGACACCACCCAGCGTCCCTGGGAACTACCCACAGCCGCCTAGGGCCGCTGGGCGCCGGCCGCAGAGGCGGAGGGAGCGCGCCCGGGTCCACAGCCGCGGCCTCCACGCGGTCTGGAGGTGGAGGGCACCACCCTCGGCGGGGACCCGGCGCGCGCGCCTGACGACCCGAATCCTGAAACACGCCGCCGCCCCGCCAGGCTCCCGGCCACCCCAGGGCCCCCGCGCCTCCGAAAGTGCGCTTGGGGGGGGAAGAAGATCCCCTGCAGAGGGGTCCGGGTTTCCGAGTCTCGGTGCCTCGGCGGCTCCCGCCCACCCTGCACCTCCGCCCCGGCGAGCCCACCCCGGGGCGCACGCCGCCGCACCCCGGGGCGCCGCCTGAGCCCCGCGAGGACCCCCGCGGCAGCGTGTCCTGGACCCACCTGTGGCCTCGGGGCTCCGGCTCCGCGTCCCCCCTAGGCGGCCCTGAGCACGCAGAGCCCACCGCCCCCGCCCAGGCTGCAACCAGCCAGGGGTGCCCCCTCCCCCCGAAAAAAAGTTGGTCCAAGACCCGGCGTCCCATCCAGCAGCCCCCTCCCCTGGCAGCCGGGCCGGGAGCTCGCCTGGCCGCCCCGCAGCCTCGGCACAGGACACCCTGCAGGGAGGTGGGCGCCGCGAGGGGCTCGCCCCGCCGCCGGGTCCTGGTCCGCGGCGCCCACAGGAGGCGCCGCGCCCGAGCCCACCTACCTCCCCGATCCGCGGCGGAGACGGTGCGGGCGCCGCGTCCCGGGAGGAAAGTTTGTCCCTGCGGCGGGCGGAGCAGCCGCGGGCGGGGGCCGAGGGCGGCGGCCAGCCGGTGCGCGCTGTCGGCCCCGCGGCGGCGGTGCGCGTCCCTCCGGAGCCCGCGGCCGCCGCGCTCCCGCTCCTGCGCCCCGCGCCCGGCGCGCTCCGCGCAGCCCAGCTCAGCCCGGCCGCCGCCCCCGCCGCCGCGCCCCCGCCGCTACACTTCCTCTTCCTCTGAACTCATGTGCAAAAAATGCCGCGCTGCATCTTCGGGGGAAGCCGAGCGGCCCCCGACACCCGCCGCGGGGGCCGCGCGCCCGCCCCGCGCCCCCTCCGAGCTCTGCAAAGCCACCTCCGTGGGGGCCGCGGGGTCCCGGGGCCGCAGACCCTCCCTCTCGGCCCCGCCTAAGCGAGGTGGTGTGCGGCCAGGGGGGAGCATGGGAGTCTGGCGGCCCCAGGATTTTTTGAGCCGGGAGGCTGGAAAGGCGACCCCCGTCTAGGTGCTGATGCCCCAGGGCGGGGGAGGGGAGGCCTTAAGGGAGGGACACACCTGGGCCCCATGCCACAGGTGGGAGCGGCGAGGTGGCTTTGCTGGGTGTCGGTAACAACGCCACTGTCCCCTCCACACACTGCTCCCCCGACCCCAGGTGTCCAGAAGTTTTGAGACTGTCTAGCCCAGCCACTTGAGATTACCCCGGAGGGGATAGCATAAATAAAGTGCTGGGACAGGGCCGCGTTACCCAAGTGGAAATGGGAGGCAGCGGGGCCATTATGAAAGATGTTCTTTTAAAAACTTTTTAATCAAAGCCAAATTATCGTGCAGAGGTGAAGAGGGGGACCCTAGAGCCAAAGGTCCGGGTTGGCCTTGGCGTCTGCGCTCACTCCTGTGTGACTTTAGGGGGTGGATTGACTGCTCTGATTCTGTTCTTCTGTCAAATTGCACCTCCTCTGGGTTATTAAATGTGAAGTGTTTAGAAGCCCTCTGTAACTTAGCTACTGTCACTATCATAAAGGAGCTAGAACGAGAAGGCTGAAGTAATCTAGTTAATTATCTCCATTTTCTGGTTGGGCAGAGAGGGGTCCTCAGGCAGGGGAGCCCCCCACTCCCCGCCTACAGAGGGCTGCTTTAGGCCCAGTGTGTTTTAATGAGGTCCTTCTGGTATTAATAACACTCCTCGGGGGGTAAGGAAGCACTATTTTGTTTTCAGGAACTTGTTAGTACAGCCACACAGATTTTCTTCCCCTTAGCCATCCCAATTCGGTTTTCTCCCGCTCTGTCCCCTTTCCTGGCTTGTTTTTGTTCTTTTCCCCTCTCCCTTTCCATCCACCACTTCCTAGCTCCACTCACTACCACTACCCTGATTTCCCCCCACTCCCAACCTGAGCTAGCCATCTTAGAGAAATTAGTAAGACCAGGTGACCGCCTAAATCTAGGTTCAAATAGAAGTGTGTGGAAGAGTCTAGTGGCACCCTGATAGTTTTGAACACCCCTTTATAAAGTCAAAGGGCGGGATCTTTATGTTACTTAAAGATCTTGCCTGAGGCCTGAGTTGCTGCAAGTCAGGGCTAATCTTTGTTATGCCTTGAAGGCCACTATGTTAGAGAGAGAAAATCACTTAAAAAAAATTTTTTTTTTGGTACTAGAGATTGAACCCAGAGGCATTTTACCTCTGAGCTACACCTTCAGTCCCTTATATTTTGAAACAGGGTCTCACTAAGTTGTTTAGGTTGGTTTTGAACCTGCAACCCTTCTGTCTCAACTTCCCAAATACTGGGATTACAGGAGTGCACCACTGCACAGAAAACAACATTTATAGGTGCTAACCAGTAGTTCACAATAAAGATAGGGTATTTAAAAGAAAAAGTAAGAAGGGGGAGTAGTAAGGGAGGTGGTTGATTTAAGCAAATCATCACCACTCTATAAAATTCTTTGCACACAGTTGTATTTTAGTGCGTGGTTCCTTTTTAAACGCCAGGTCCTTCTGGTTAATAAGCTGTTCTGATTGTTTCCATTTTCTTTCACTCAGTATTTTTTCTGACTATTAATGGTGTGTGAATGTCTTAAATGGCTTTTTTTTCCTGCTTGGATCTGCAATTCTGATGTTTTTCCAGAACTCGAGACCTTTCCTTCTCAATATTCTGATGCTTCTTCCTACCCGGCACAGAGTAGGTGTTCAGTAAACATTTACAGAATGAATTCCTGAGTCATTTGCATCCAGATCTCTTAATGCCTCGTTCAACAACTATCTAGCGGATTCTAATTCTCTTTCACCTGAAATATCCAACGAGGAGCCAAACACTGCACTCATTGGTAAGAGTACAGAGCTGCTTCCATCTTCTGTTGTGCTGCTGGGGGCTGGCCAGTCAGGGAACAGACCCTGGGCAGCTGGGCCTTACCTCTCACTGACCTCATCTACCCAGCATCAACCCCAAAGATGCTGGAACTGTATCCTGGTGGGTTACCTTGGCAACCTCACAATGTCATCTGTTAGAATGTCCTAGGGCGGCAGCTTTTAATTCTATCACAGCGGTCTCATCAGGGGTCATGTAATAGTGCTGTTTTTCCTCTGCTCACACTTTCTCCCCCTATGATTTAACACTAAGTACTTGGGGAGGAAGCCGAACGTACGGGGAAAACCAAGCTATTACTGCACGACAGGTCACAGATGTCCCCCGAACTGGGGTCCCAAGTGATCTAAGTCGATAAAACGCAGGCCCCAAGTTAATGGGGAAGCTGGTTCTTCCCAGACCCCCTGTGGAAAGAAGAGGAGACAAGCCAGTCTAGGCAAGTGTTAGAAGCAGCCGTGGCCAGACTGCACAATGCTTGTAAAAGCTCAGGGAAAGGAGCCCCCGCTGGAGCGATTCTTTCTTGGTCTCACCCTACCCTGGAGATGATCGAGCCCAGGGTACCAGCAGCCACAGCGGCTAGGAGGGAAAGAGAATCCCAGTCAATCAGTCTGCCCAGCCCAGCCCAGCCCTAGCCTCACAATTCCACTCACTCAATCTCACTCTTCTCTATAACATAGCTCAACGCCAGCCAGGCACAGTGCACACGCCTGTAGTCCCAATACTTGGGAAGCTGAGACAGGAGGATCACAGGTTCGAGGATAGCCTTGGCAACCTAGCGAGACTCTGTTTCAAAATTAAAGATATAAAATGAGGGAGAAGTGTTAGCTCCAAGAATGCCCCTGGGTTAGATCCCCTGGTGCCACAAAAATAAAATAAAATAACTCCATTCCCCATTATTCTGTACAAAGCAGTAACAATGATAAGGTATGGCAGAAAATGGGCCCAATGAAAGCTCTGAGACCTAAGTGTGATTGTCTTAATTGTTTATTTACAGGATCTACAAAACCAGAGCTCATACCCACTAGCAAAATGGCAGCAATTCAGGTGGCGGGAAAGATAAGTAGGTTCATCTATGCCCCTGCCCAGAGGCACAAGCATTATTGGCCTTTAGCGTCACAGTTAATATTTTAAGTGGGCTTACAGCCACCGTGAGATCACAGTTTGGCCAGCACTCCATACTACATGGTGACAGGGAGCTGCCCCAGGGAGGATGACGATGGCTTCTAGAAGAAGATGCTGAAAAGGCTTGAGTCCCGGGCCCCAGAGCCAAGGGTTTGGAGGAGCCCAGCCCTTTTTTCTCTGCAACAGGCACAGCCCTGGCAAGCTGCTTCCGCCCAGGTCACACTGGAGCAGATCACACTTGTGCCAGTGTCAAAACATGCCTTGGGCTCCCTTGGTGGGTGGGAGTGTCAATTGACCGGGGACAGGGAGTTTGTTAGGAAGTTTTGTTTTGTTTTGCTGCAGATGCACTGATCTGCCAAGGCCAGGGCCTTTATCCAAAGTACAGGCAAACTAATGTTTTGTAAATCTCACCCACACCGACGGGCATCACCAATTTAAGAAAATGTTGGATGAAAGCCAAATATTCATTCACTCCATACAAATATGTATGTATATGTATGGCATATACATAGACATGTAATGTACATATACATATATATTTATTCTGCTTCTAAATCCACTCCTCATTTTACCTCTGAATTCCCAGTCTGAGTCAGACAGGCAGTTCAGGGAATCAGGGGCCCTCCTGTGGCTGAGATAGAATTTGCTCTCTGGAGCAAAGGGCTATTAGAGACTGAATTCAGGAAGAGTGTCATGTGTGAAGCCTGTGGCCTGGTTCCCTTTATGCTGCTTGAGGAATAGTCTGGCTTTGCCAAAACCCATCCACATCCTCAGCCTCCATTCATTACTCTGCTCCTGAGACACCTTTGCTGACTTGCATTTATGAGCAGCCTTTACTACCAGGGATGGAATAATCTTATGTGGATATATACATATGTATACACATCCACACATATGTATATATCTGTGTGTACATATATACATACTACGTATGTATGTATACACACATATATTCTATATATTCCACAGATGTCAGAGAAGAGGATTGTGGGAGGGATCATTATTACATGAATGTTAAGATAGTATTTGGATGTGTTTGTTGATATTCCCCTTCTGTCGTCTCTCCTCCCCACTGTATTTCTGGCTGCACTGTACTAACCAACCTTCTTATCAATTTAGACACCTAGAGGATACATAGTTGTCGTGAAGCAGAGTTAGCATAAAATTATCAAAAAAAAAAGTCAGGTTCTAGTTTTGAGTTTCCAATGTGAAGGTCCACATATAAAATGAAAAGATACGAAAAAAGAGGAAATGGAGCAAAACCATTGTCCCTACCAAATCTCCTTTCCTTCTTCTACTCACCCACTATCCCATATGCACATGCTTTCTAAGAATCAAGAAAAGCTACCAGACTGGAGAAGGGAGCAAGAAGAGCCAGGGGGATATGTCAACAGGGAGGGACCGGGAGAGCCCAGGGCCTGACTGGGGTCAGAATCCAGAAACACACTACCTGTCTCTCAAGTGAAAACCATCCCTGCATACCCTTGGGAGCCCTGTGGATGAGGGTCATCTCTTAGAGCTTGGCCACGGGGAGCACTGTGGACCCTCAACACAGGAAGGAAATTGCCCTTGGGCAATAAACTCCCATCAGCAGCATCCGGAGCACAGACTGTGGACCATCCAGATAGACTAACTCCTATTCTATGGGTTCAGTTCTCACTTAGCCTGGGGTTGCTGTGAGTGGAGGGTAGGGCCCTGGAGTTAGTGAGGAGATACAAAGGCATGAAAAGATGCTTCCATGGACTTCCAGTCGGGCCTATACATGGAAGCATCTGAATGGAGCTGCTCAGGATCTCCTCACAAGGCAGCCCTGTGGTTGTCATCTAAGCTGTTCCACAAATATTTCTGGTGTTTCCCTTCTGACCCCATGGCCATCGTCTTTCCTGGCCCTTTATGGTTATGAGAGGCTGTAACTGGTTCTGGCTGATGGATTATGAGCAAAAGTGAAAATATCATTCTCCAATAATTAATGAATTGATAAGACAAGATCTACCAAGCCTCTCTCTTCCTCCTAGCAAGACTGCTGGCAACATTCCATACAATGGCTGCTCGTCAGGCAAGGCTGCTGAGTGACTGCGAGGAGTTGAGCCCTCCATCTGGCCTATACTGATTATGTAACATGAACAAAAATGACTTTTAAACTGCTGAGACCACATGATGTTTGTTTCTGCAGCATAACCTAGCTTATCCTAACTGCTACACCCTACTGGAATCCATCAAATGTTCTAGAAGGTGTTGTGAATATATGTGGGAGCTGGAAAGCCAATGGTAGGGATCCAATTAGGAGCATTTCCCACATTAACCTGGAATCCTAGTAATTCTCCAAGTGTCCAGTAAGAAAAGCCTGTAATCTACAAAGCAAGAAGAGCTATCATCTATCCACTCATATACCAAGTATCTATTTGAGGACCTGCTATGTATCAGCACTGTGCTAGAACAGGCATGGTTCCCACCCTCAGAAAGCCTGTGTCCTAACACTCAGCAGTTACATGGAAGGAAAATAAAATACGGCCTAGAAAAATTGAGAGGCGTGTCCAAATTGACACAGATAATGAATGGCCAACTGGGAATTAGTTCAAGGTGGCTCCACATTTTGGGTTTTCTTTGCTCTTTCAACCACCTTAAAAGAACAGCATCAGTGAAGCTCCAAGTATGTCCTAAACAGAAGGTAGGATGTAAGGCCAGGCTGTCTCGACTCCCTCCTTACTGTTTGTACATACCTGAGACTTTCCATTCCATCATTAGTTCCTAAGACAATGCCTGATAAATAATAGGCACTGTCTAAATGTCTACTAAGTAAGGAAAGCATGCTTGAAAGAATAAATGAATGAAGCGAGAAGGCTTAAATAATTGCAACTATTGATTGAAATACCAGAAGTGCTCAGTCTCACTCATATTAAATCATAACCAAGCTATCACTCAATGTAGGGGTTATGCCTGGTATGAAGAAATCAATTTTGAAATATTAATGATACTTTTTATAATCCCAGTGTCTTCTCTTATTTCCTGTTATTATTACTCCTTTTATAAAGTTTGGGGACCAAGTAAATGATGCGACATCTAGATCTCAGGAATGAGCCAGGCGTTGTGGCGCACACTTGTAATCCCAGCATTCGGGAGGCTGAGACAGGAGGATCCCAGTTCAAGGCCAGCCTCAGTTACTTAGTGAGGTCCTCTGCAACTCAGTGAGATCCTGTTTCAAAATAAAGAATAAAAAATAGGGCTGGGGTGTAGCTCGGAGAATGCCCCTGGGTTCCATCTCTAGTAACACACACACACACACACACAGATCTCAGGAATGGTTGTTTGAGAATAAAGTCAAAGAGATCTAAAAAGCTTGAACTCTTAGCCAGGTGTGGCTATAATCCCAGTACTTGGGAGGCTGAGACAGGAGGATTATGGCCAGCCTCAGCAACATAATGAGGCCCTGTACATCTTAGCAAGGCCCTCTGCAACTTATTGAGACCCTATTTCAAAATAAAATAGGGCTGGGGGGTGTAGCTTGGAGGGAGCCTGGATGGAACCTTTGTGTTCAATCCACATGTACACAAAAAAGCTTGGACTCTTTTAGTTTTATATTTTTAAGAGGGCTTATAATTTAAAAAAATAGGCAGGAAAGGTCTCTCTGGCCTTTCAGGGTACAATAATCCCCACCCCCTAAAAAATCCTACAAGGACAGAGAAGAGACTGTGAAGAGAAGCAGGAGTGTGAGCTTATAGGTCCTGGAGAAAAGGTGAGTTGATGACCTGCTCCTGTAGTTTATCCAAAAGGAAGGGGAATATGTGTCAGTTTGGCTTGGTAAAGTAATTTGTGTCGAACCAACTCCCTACAGATAAACTATAAAAAACTCTAAAAAACAACTTTCTGAAGACAGCAGACAGCAGCTTCAAATAGGCAGAAACTAGACAGGAATTAATAGCTGGAATTGACATCAGTGAGAGGGTTGTCTGCTTTTCTGTGACTTTTCACCTAAGAACAGGCTTCAGCTATTGCCCCACGGGACACCAAAACTTGGACAGAAACCCGAAGTCTTATCAGCTGAGAAATAAGAGGACAGAGTTCAGAGTGACCAAGGGAGAGGAGCCTGAGGAAGCCCCTGGTTCCCTGGGCCCTGACCTGCCATGGTGACAGCGTGGAATGATGTAAGGGGAAAGGTTGTACATAGTCCCACCCACAAAGATTTGCGCAGTCAGTGAAGGTACAAAAGCAGCAATTCTCTTGTATCCTGCAGGATGCTGGGGAGTCAGCTGAGAGACCTGGCCGACAGGAGACAGAGCAGAGTGAAACACCGACAGGCAGCTCAGTGACGCCAAGATTCTCTGGGGAGGCCTTCCTGGATGCAGATGACGTGAGTCTGGGCAGTAAACCCTGCTCCTGCCTTAGCTCAGAACTTAGGCACAGCTCTGGGCAGGTTGCGACCAGTCCTGGAACCCACCGCTTGCCACCTCTCCCATCCTCGGATATGGGGTTATAGAGACAGAAGGTAAATGGTATTCCTGGCACATCTGAGTTTCTACTACGCTACTATGAGATAAATATGTGTGTTGGAGATAATGGGGAAGGTTAGACAGTTGAAGGTTGACACTGAAGATTAGCAGGCCTAAGGGCCTCCTTCCAGCCTTCCCAGGACACAGAGAGAGAAACTCTAACTTGAGTTGTCTCCCCACAATGGTCAGCCAAGGCTCAGGCTCTTTTTTTTTTTTTTTCCTTTTGCAGTACTGGGGATGGAACCCAGGGGCATTCTACCTCCAAGCTACACTCTTAGCCCTATTTTTTATTCTTTATTTTGAAACAGGGTTGCACTGAGTTGCAAAGGGCTTCACTAAGTAGCTGAGGCTGCCCGCGAACCCAGATCCTCCTGTCTCAGCCTCCCGAATGCTGGGATTACAAGTGTGCGCCACCACGCCCGGCTATCACGCTCTTCTTAAGTGTGAGCACAGTTTCTCAAGATAGCTGCTCCTCCGTCCCCTCCAACATGACCTCACACACAGGGACACTCACCCACTCTCCTATTTGCCCAGCCCCATGAAGGTCTGATCTAGTTGTTTCTCTGTTACCCAGAAAGTTCTGGATTATAAAATGATATGCTGACTGGCTGCATGAATGAATAAAGGAATGAAGAAGCAAGCAAGCACTCCTGCCAGGAACCAAAGCTGGTCTGCGGGTCAACAGCATCTCCTGTAAAGCCTGCTCTTCCCCCTCCGGACTCACCCAGCTCCCCATCCCCCTCCGAAGGCATTTAGAGGGTCTGAGTGTCATGGCTGCCAGCCCACTTTCTCTCACTGTCTGGTCGACTTTCTACTCAGCCGAAATGGGGGTTTTAGAATCGAGGTCTCTGTCAATCATAGAGACCGCTGCGGTCTTTCAGCCCCGAGTGTCCAGGCCAGCGTATGGCGGTCTGACAGTCCTGGCAGTCAAGGGAAGGCACATGAGAGGCTTTTAACAGGCCTAAATTCCTGGCTTTGGCACTCAGCCTTGGCTGGGAAACAGCTGGATGGTAATAGGCCAGGCTTAAACATCTGCCTTCTTCTCCAGCCAGCGCCGTTGCTAATGCTATTATTAAGGAAATATCAATATTGTACAAGTATTGCCACTTCTTGAAAAGATGGCTAATTATGCCACATAGGACATGGTCTGGGTGGTGGAGACATAGGAAGGCAAAGCTGCATTCTTCTCTCCCCTTCTCCCTCAAGGTCATTGTGCTGATTGTATTAAGGAGGAAAATTCCAAATTCAAAAGACACCTCTCCCCTTGTCCCTTCTCTAACCAACCCCAGTCCTATCCCTTTAACACACACACACACACACACACACACACACACACACACACACACACAGAGTCACACTTTGTGACTCATCAAACCAGACAAGGTGGCCAACGCTTGTAATCTGTGTACTTGGGAGTCTGAGAAAGGAGGATCACAGGTTCACAGCCAGCCTCAGCAACTTAGTGAGGCCCTCCACAATTTAGTGAGATCCTGTTTCAAAACAAAAAGTAGAATCAGGCTAGTGGTATAGTTCAGAGGTAGAATGCCCCTAGGTTTAGTCCCCAGTACATAGGGGGGGGGCGGGGGGAACAACCTTCAACTCATTTGGAGAAAGGGAGCCCTGTGACCTACATGGAGAAAAAGGCAAAAGCAATCCGGCTACTTTTTGAGAACCTGCAGCTTACCTCTTTTCAAGTTCCTATTTTTGGTTTTCGTTATGACAGATGAAACCTTCGTTAGTATTTTTACTTAAACAAAACTGAGGCACAATTAGCAGCTGCCTCAGGATTTTCAAACCCTGACATTTGGGGATTTCCCAGAAAGTATTAATATTACAAGGGAAAAGTGTTCAGGAGGGGAAATAGAGCCCTGACTCATCTCCCCACCACCACCACACTGCAAGCAGCTTGCGCCAAGTCCTGATGTACAACCCCTCCTGGGTGTTAGCTAAATGACAATGGCCACCCACAGGTGTCCTCTGGGCCCCACTTACAGGTGCTGGAAACCCAGCCGGGAAGCCAGAGCTTTTCCACACCTGTTTGCCAGTGGGACCATCAGTAGCTAAGACTTGATTTTTTTTTCTGTACTTTCAGACAGGACCATAGGAGATCAGGTCAAAATACATGTTTGATACTTAGTATTGGTGTCTTGGGTTGTGTTTTATTTTATTTTATTTTTTAATTAATTATTTTATTTTTTTAAATTGGTACATTGTAGTCATATATCAATCACATTGGAGTATAAGACTTGAGAGGATATACAAGCACACATCATCCAATTAGCCCTCATCCAGCCCCCATCCCATTCCCTCCCCCTCCCTCCACCCCATGCTTCTTTGGTGATTAAATTTAATACATTTGTTTATGTACCTCCTGCGTTTTAAAGAGGCTCCGTCCTCCAATATTACATACCCTCTGATTGGTCACAGTTGCTTCATATAGGGCCCTTTGTAGCCCCTTTCCTCCTAGTTATTGCTGATAAGGGGTAGTGTCTCATTTATATTTTCTGCGATATTTCTCTGTGCATGCTGCGTTGCAAGTACCAATCCCACTCTTGACGGCCCTAGTAGTGGCCTGGCTACTCAGTGGACTGATTCAGACCTCGCTGGCTCAAGCAGCGGCCTTGCCTCATGGGAGGCCCTGGTTCTGGTCTCGCTGGCCCCCACACCAGCCTAACCCCTCGCTGGCTTTGATCCCAGCCTTGGAGGCCGCAGGAGTGGCCTTGCCTCGCAGCAGGCTCCAATGCTGGCCATTGGCCCCTGCACCGGCCTAAACTCTCGGCAGGCTCCGATGCCAGCCTCGCTGGCCCCAGCACCGGCCTAACCCCTCGGCAGGCTCTTATCCTGACCTCGGAGGCCCCAGTACCGGCCTTGCCTCATGGCAGGCTCTGATGCCGGCCTCGCTGGCCCCAGCACTGGCCTAACCCCTCGGCAGGCTCTTATCCAGCCTCGGAGACCCCAGCACCGGCCATGCCTCATGGCAGGTTCCAATGCCGGCGTCGCTGGCCCCAGCACTGGCCGAACCCCTCGGCAGGCTCCAATCCCGGCTTTGGAGGCCCCAGCACCGGCCATGCCTCATGGCAGGCTCCGATGCCAGCCTCGCCTCACGGCAGGCTCCGATGCCGGCCTCGCTGGCCCCAGCACAGGCCTAACCCCTCGGCAGGCTCTTATCCTGGCCTCGGAGGCCCCAGTACTGGCCTTGCCTCACGGCAGGCTCCAATGCCGGCGTCGCTGGCCCCAGCACCGGCCTAACCCCTCGGCAGGCTCTTATCCTTGGCCTCGGAGGCCCCAGCACCAGCCAGGCCTCACGGCCAGGCTCCAATGCTGGCCTTGCCTCACGCCAGGCTCCAATACCAGCCTCGCTGGCCCCAGCACCGGCCTAACACCTCGGCAGGCTCGTATCCTGGCCTCGGAGGCCCCAGTACCGGCCTTGCCTCATGGCAGGCTCCGATGCCGGCCTCCCTGGCCCCAGCACTGGCCTAACCCCTTGGCAGTGTCTTATCCCGGCCTCGGAGGCCCCAGTACCGGCCTTGCTTCAGGACAGGCTCTGATGCTGGCCTCACTGCCCCAGCACTGGCCTAACCCCTTGGCAGGCTCCGATCCCGGCATCGGAAACCCCAGCACCGTCCATGCCTCACGGAAGGCTCCGATGCCGGCCTCGCCGGCCCCAGCACCGGCCTAACCCCTTGGCAGGCTCTTATCCTGGCCTCGGAGGCCCCAGTACTGGCCTTGCCTCACGGCACGCTCCGATGCCAGCCTCGCTGGTCCCAGCACCGGCCTATTCGGTTGCGTTTTAGATGTTATCTCTGAATAACAGATCTGTCTCAAATGTATTGACCTAAAACAAAAATACCTCTCTCTCTCTCTCTCTCTCTCTCTCTCTCTCTCTCTCTCTCTCTCTCTGTGGCAAGATGACTGCCACGAGTACCAAGCTCATATCTTCTCTCAGCACCCCCTGTAAGAAAAGGGCTTCCTTCCCCATCCAAGCTTGCCAGAGCCCCATTGCTGAGCGCCATTGGCTCACACTGGGTCACATGGCTATTCCTGAGCCAATCAGTGGGGCCAACATGATGTGAAGCTCAGCTGGCCAGGCCTGAGTCAGGCACCTACCCTTGGGGGTGAAGGTGAGTTAATTCCACTAGAACAGCAAGGATTGGGAGCAAAGGGAAGGCAGTGTCACAGGAAAAGCAAGGAGCACTTTCCAGAAGGGAGAAGACTGGACAGGAAAAATATTCTCAACAAAGGAAATTAAAGACCATGTGGAGAATCCGGGCATAGTGAAGGAGAAGAGCAAAGTTAAAATGATCACAGTGGGCACATCAGCTCCCTCGGAGTCAGACAACCCCGATCCTAAATTGCTTGCCATTCCTCTGCCCAAGGAGAATATTGATCTCCAAATCTGGAGCCAGAGTCAAGCATGTAAAAGTTTAGACCTCCGGGGGAGGTTGTGTGGCTCTGGCTTGGGTCCTACAGGATTTGAAAGCAGGTCAAACAATCATTAACAAGTTTGTTCTCTAGCTAGACCACAGGGAGTCCTTAGTGACCACATACGTTTTAAAAACTCTACCAGTAGGTTTTGTTTGATCAAATCGCTTATAAAGATTAGAGGTTTGTAAAATAAGAGCTCTGAAGAAAGTCAAAGAAATTGATGTTAATTAACCAGGAGAAACAAACCAAATACACACACATACACACAACGGAGATGGGAGAGGATTTTAATTAAGTCATCTTTCCTATTAAAAAAGATGGTAACTAGCCATTCTCAAGCTCTGCTGAGGATGAAATAAAAAGCAAATCAGCTTAATTGAACCACTGGGGAATTAAACATGAGAAGGAATTCTTTGTTCATCTTTGGCCTAAATTTTAAGCTCTATTTAATTGTAAGATTCCTCTGGGCAAAAGAATTGTGCCTCCCTTATCTTCCCCAAAGTTTGAATGAATGTATAACAGAAAACTCAGAGTAACACAGAGACAGAGACTTGCACCTGCTTTTACAACCTGTGAGATTTTATTTCTGGCTACAAACATTTCCCATTTATCCATTGTATCCACAGTCAAGAATATTTCGGTTGTATCAGATAATCTGACTTTAGCAGTTTAAGTGAGTGGGGTGGTGCCTTTCTTCAAAAGTCTGAAGGCAACAGCTGCTGGCTCTGGTTTGCAGCTCATGATGGTTTTGGCTCTTCCCTCATGGTTGCAAGATGGCCACTGTGACTCCAGGTGTCAAAACCATCTTTCATCATAAAAGAAGAGGGGAGAGACAATATTCATACTCAGGAAAATACATGCCTGCCTGCCCAAGAACCTCAGAATGAATGTAGTTTTGTCTTGTTGGTCAGAATTTGTAGTCTGACCACCTCCAACAGAAAGAGAACTAGAAGCAAGAGGTTGAGACTGGGGTTAGATCCATGGTAGGGGGCATCAAAAATTTCTTCTGTGTGTGGTACTGGAGATTGAACCTGGGGCATTCTATCTCTAGGCTAAACCATAGCCCTTTTTATTTTATTTTCTCTCTTGAAACAGAGTCTCACTAAGTAGCTGGGGCTGGCTGCGAACCTTCAATCCTCCTGTCTCAGCCTCTCACATACTGAGATTACAAGCATGCACAACCACACCTGGCTTGCATCCATTTTGAAAATGCATACCTGTGCCAGGCATGGTGGCACATGTCTGGAGTCCTAGTACTTGGGAGGCTGAGATTAGAGGATCCTAGGTTTAATGACAGCCTTAGCAAATAGCAAGACTCAGCAACCTAGAGAGACCCTGTTTCAAAACAAAAAATAAAAAGGGCTGGGGGTGTCGTTCAGAGGTAGAACACCCCTGGGTCCAATCCCCAGCACCACAAACACACCACACACACACACACACACGTGCACACACACACACACACACACACACACACACACACACACATGCACCTGCGAGCAAGTTGTAGACAAGTAAATATTAGCCGTAGTCAGGGTTGTCATTCCTGGACTTTACACACACCATTGGCCTCTCTCAGGCTCAGCTTCCTAGTCAATGAGCGGCCCACAGTTGGCTCTGCATGCTGGTTAGAGGAGTGCTTCTTCCCAGGCTTCATCACGAGGTGCTGGTGGCTCTATGGGTCCCTCAAGACAGCTGTGGGCACGTGGCCTACACCTCATTTTCCTGATAACTCAGTTACCTGATCCACTGGCTAGCCTACAGGTGGCCAGATGGCCTTGCAGGTCCATCAAGTGTTTGTCCACCAGGATTTTTTTTTAACTTAGAGATAAAAGAGTTCCTTTCTTTCTTTCTTTCTTTTTTTGTGGTACTGGGGATGGAATCCAGGGGCATTCTACCTCCAAGCTACACCCCCAGATCTATTTTTTATTCTTATTTTGAAACGGGGTCTCACTAAGTTGCAGAGGACCTAAGTAGCTGAGGCTGACTGGGAACCTGCGATCCTCCTGCCTCAGCCTCCCAAGTACTGGGATTACAAGCTTACATCGCCACGCCTGGCAGCTCTTATCATTTTTGATGACAGAGCTGAAAGTAGGAGCTGCTGACCATACCATGTGAAGAATGGGTTTGTTTGTTTGTTTATTTATTTATTTATTTTGCGGGTCTGGGGATGGAATCCAGGGGCATTTGAACTCCAAGCTACACCCCCTGCCCTATTTTTTATTCTTTATTTTGAGACAGGGTCTCACTAAGTTGCAGAGGGCCTCACTAAGTAGCTGAGGCTGTCCGCGAACTGTGATCCTCCTGTCTCGGGCTCCCAAATGCTGGGATTACAAGTGTGCGCCACCACGCCCAGCTGAGAAAGTGTACCTTTAGAAGAAGAAAACAAGGCCACAACCACACAGAGATGTACAGAGTTTAGAAAACATATGAAGAGCTGTGCGTGGTAGTACAAGATTGTAATTCCAGCATTTGGGAGGCTGAGACCAGAGGATTGGGGTTCGCGGACAGCCTCATCTACTTAGCAAGGCCATTCACAACTCAGTGAGACCCTGTTTCAAAAATAAAAATAAAAAATAGAGCTTGGGGTGCCTCTCAGAGGTAGAATGCCCCTGGGTTCCATCCCCTGTACTGCAAAAAAAAAAAAAAAAAAAAAAGAAAGGATAGGAGAAGCCAACCATGGTGGTGCACGCCTGTAATCCCAGTAATTGAAAGGTTGAGACAGGAGGACTGCAGATTTGAGGCCACCCTTAGCACTTTCACAAGTCCCTCTCAACTTAGAGTGATCCTCTTTCAAAAAAAAAAAAATAATAATAATAGCCGGATGTGGTGGCACATGCTTGTAATCCCAGCATTTGAGAGGCTGAGACAGGAGGATCGCAGTTCACGGACAGCCTCAGCTACTTAGTGAAGCCCTTTGCAACTCAGTGAGACCCTGTTTCAAAATAAAGAATACAAAAAATAGGGCTGGGGTATATCTTGGAGGTCAAATGCCCCTGGGTTCCACCCCCAGACCCACCTACCAAATAATAATAATAATAATAATAATAATAATAATAATAATAAGGCTGAAAGTATAGCTCAGAGACAGAATACCTCTAAGATCAATCCCCAAACCACAAATATCAAAACAAAACAAAAAAAAGCATGTGACAGCAAGGAGAGAACAAACTGCAAACAAACTTGACAATCTTGTTGAAGTCTGAATTGAATTGCGCACAGACTTCCACCTGGGTGGCGCCCAGCTCCCTTCCAGCTCACACTGGCAGAGCTGAATTTCTACCCAGTGCATGCGGGAGTCTTGAGTAAGTAAGAGGCTGGCTGGAAAACACCCAATAATGCAAATGCTACTTATTTTGAATTAAGGGAGAAGTTTGCCAAGGGGAAACCAGGGAAATGTTTAATGTATTTATATTTAGTTAATACAGATTTTTTTAAGCACTTAGAAATACCATAGTCTGCAACTGTTGCTGTCAATTACATGTGTAATTGTGTTCTGTCTTTGTTAGAGGTCATTTAAGGATCTCTAAGATGAGCTGCCTATGCTGTTGCCCCTCTGCTATAGTTACTTTATGGTCTGGAAAATCTTACTATGGAAGATAATTTAAAAGATGACACGATCAGATGCGAATGGCCTGGAATAGGAGCCAGAGATCTGAGTTCCTATCAGTGCTGTGCTACCTAAGGGTTGTGTGGACTAATACAAGTTGTGCAGCCTCTATGGTGATGCTGGTGGTGTGTGTGTGTGTGTGTGTGTGTGTGGTGTTATGGTGGTGGGGACTGGACTCAGGGATATTCTACCTCCAAGCTATATCCCCCCATCCCTATTTTTAATTTTTTTAAATTTAGAAACAGGTTCTTACTAAGTTACTGAGAGCCTTGCTAAGTTGCTGAGGCTGGCTTTGAACCTGCGGTCCTCCTGTCTCAGCTTCTCAAGTACTGGGATTACAAGTGTGCTTGGGCTCCATATTTTTCATGTGTTCAATTTAAAAGTATGACCTAAAAGCCTCCTGAAGTCCAGCCCCCCTCTGCTGTTTTATCTAAATACAATCACATGGACCACATCCTCCTGATCTTGTCCACAGCCTGCAGCAGCGTCTCAGATCACACAGCCAGGACACCCGATACAGCTAAGACCTCCTGACTCTTAAAATGTCCTCTGGGTGGCTGACTTGCCAATCACAGGAGAAGAGCAGGGTTTTCTGGGTGGCAGGACCTCCTTTCCTGAGTCGCCTAGCATCCTGATGATCTCACTGTTTTTCCAGGCATGAAGAATGAGCCCAGTAACAAGTCCAGTTCGCATGTGGGCCATCTCCCTTCTTCTCTTCATGGCCCAGGAGTTACCCCAGTGACTGCTCTCTTGCACACGCTTGCACTTCACCCAGAAGGGCCAGGAGACAGTGTAATTTCATTCTGGAGGTCCACTGGGAGAGAGTGGGAGGAACGCCATTTAGCCTTCATGTTTCATGGGGAGGGTCTCTGAGTGTATCAGGAAGGAGCATCCAAACTCATCACCTGAGCGGCAATCAGACACCAAGGAGCCTTGGTCAGACTCAGGATGTGCCCAGCCACCGCCCGCTCCCTGCCATCTCACCTGGAGGATCAGTACAGAGAGGGATCCACGGAGTGGGAGAATGAGCCTGGCCACTGTCTCCCCATGGTTGTGCCTGGGGAAAGGGTCACAGGTGCTTCTGAGTCGTTAAAAATAAAGGGAGGAGGGCGCTGAGTGCTCCAATGTATGTGAAAAATTCTTTGTTTCATAGATGTGATGATGCCCATGGAGCTTTAATACCCTCAGCTCCTGGCATATCTCTAGACAGTGAGAGTGGAGGAGGCGGCTCTGGTCTGTGACTGAGGAGCAGTCACGTGCTCTGCCTGTTTGACGAGGAATTCCTTTTATAAAAGTTACACCTTGGCCAGGCGTGGTGGCGCACGCTTGTAATCCCCGTGCTTGGGAGGCAGAGACAGGAGGATCACGCAGGTTCGATGCCAGCCTCGCTGGCTTAAGAGACCCTGTTTCCAAATAAAAATAGAAAAATAGGTCTGGGAGTATAGCCTGGAGGTAGAAGGGTTTCCAGGAACCCCAATACCACCAAAAAAA
This sequence comes from Muscardinus avellanarius, assembly GCF_963383645.1. Lineage (NCBI taxonomy): Eukaryota > Metazoa > Chordata > Mammalia > Rodentia > Gliridae > Muscardinus > Muscardinus avellanarius. The sequence continues at coordinate 23,682,729 of NC_137804.1, read as the reverse complement.
AAAAAAAAGTTACACCTCAGTTGATAACCATGTCCTGGAGAAATGTTGGGATGACAGGATCCCAGTAGATCAGAGTTCTCCAGATAGTTTCAACATGACCCACAGTAAGAAATCCATTTTGCTTCACAATCCAGTACAAACACATAGGTGTGAAAAACTGAAGCTGAGCATTCAGGGCAGAAAACTGATCCCTACTTTGTGTGATGTAGCCTGATATTTGCACTCTGTTCTGTTCTAGTCTGTTTGATTCTGTTTCAGTTTGTTTATTTATTTACTTACTTATTTACTTATTTATTTTTGGTACTGGGGATGGAACCCAGGGGCATTCTACCTCCAAGCTACACCCCCAGCTCTAAATTTTTTTAATTCTTTATATTGAAACAGTGTCCACTGAGTTGCAAAGGGCCTAAGTAGCTGGCGCTGGCCACAAACCCAAATCCTCCAGTTTCAGCCTCCCAAATGCCGAGATTACAAGTGTGCGCCACCATGCCCAGCCTTTTTTAAAATTTTAAATAAGGAGGTAGAGACCCACTAAATTGACCCAGTCATGGGTCTCAACCACAGTTTGCAAAACATTGCTTCTTTAACATTTTTTTCTCCTTGTGGTACTGGTGATTGAACACAGAGGTGTTCTACCTCTGAGCTAGACCTCCAGCTTTATTTATTTTATTTTTAAATAGTGTTTCACTAAGTTGCTGATGGGTCTCGAACCTGCAGTCCTCTTGTCTTAGCCTCCCACGTGCTGGGATTACATACTGCACCAACACACTTGACTTCTTCAACTTCTCACAGCTGTTTTTTGAGCGTGAGGACTCTGTTTCCCAGCAGGACTGCCTCAGGGGCCCCGCTGTGCTCGGCCACTGGTTGGGAGCGATGCACAAGACTGTATGGAGCTGGACCCCAGACGTCGGCCATGGGGCCCTTGACCACCTCTGCTGCAGCGCTGGACACCTGCTGGGTGTGCATGGCTCTCATGTCCTTCTTCTCCTGCTCCCTCTCACTCCTTCCTTCAATCGGCAATGAGTGGGTGTGTATCCTAGGCCAGCTGTAGAAGACTGGAGACACCCTGGTGAGCCAGGTCCAATGGGACACAAATATGAAGGGAAGAATCCCAGCAGGGGACCAGCGTGAGGAAAGCTCCAGAGCGAGGGTCTTGGGACAGTGAGAACTTAAAATTGGGGGGAGGGTTGGCTGGGAGTGCGGAGGGCCCTTGAGCCAATGACAAAGATCTTAGATCTGAGGAGCAACAGGAGTTAAGTATGTGAAGAGAGAAGGGAAGAGCGTTGTGCCCGAGGCCTGGCATGTGCCAAGGCTGTGCCCATGAGAGACGGCAGGGATAAGGGGCAGGGGGCAGGTGGGGCCCGCAGGTCCTACATCCACTGGAGGTTTTGATGTGGATCAACGTGTTATGCTCAGGCTTGTGTTTAGAGACCACTCTGCAGGGCGGAGGGGTGGTTTGTGGGCAACAGTGTGCAAAGAGGGATTCGATTAGGGTTATGTTACTTAGCTTCCCATCACTGTGGGGAAATACCCCAAAGAAATCAGCTTACAGGAGAAATGGCTGATTTGGGTTCCTGGGTTGAGTTTCAGTCCGTGATCACTTGGCCCAGTTGCTTTTAGGCCTGTGGCAAGGTAGAAGCCAGTGGATATACCTCAGGGAGGAGAGGTGCGTGCCTCCCGGCAGTCTGAAGCAAAGAGCAGGCATGTGCCTTCATCATAACACCCTCCCGCAAAGCCCAGTAAGCCGTGAGCCTATCAGTCAGCTAACCCCTGCAACGAGGCCGGGGCCCACGTCCTGACCGCCTCTCAGGAGTCACTGCTGAGCTGCTGCCTGCATCCATCAAGCCGTCAACAGTGCGCTTGGGGGGACATTTCAGATCAAACCCTAACACTGGTTGTCCAGGTAACTGACAACGCAGTTGTCCTGGGAAGAGTGGCGAGGCCTTGGGTGGATGGAGTGATGGGGACAGGAGAAGTCAATGGCAGAGGGACGGACTGAAAAGGCTTCCTGAATCACCTGTAGATGGAACAGATGCAGGGTGGGGGGGCGGCAGGATGTCTCCCACGTAGCGAACTCACAACAGCCCGAATCCTCCTTTTAGTGGTTGTCCCGAATGTAGAGACAGGAGCACCACTCCTTTTCTTTCTGCTGATTGCCAGGATCTCTGTTCCACTGTCCTGGCATTCATTGACCTCTGCTGCCCTGAGTTTTCTAGATTCAGCCTCCAGGGGGACTGCTCACCATAGAAGTCATGCATCCCTGAGACCTGGAATAATTCAGGATTTGCATAATTCAACAGTAACCTGTGCAACACGAGATGTGGAACTCTGCATCATGGCTGGTGTAGCTCCTCTGTGCACCAGTGGTGTAAATCTGCCTTTTAACCCACCCAGCCTACAGCTCAGAAATATGACCTGATTCTTAACAAGCTTTTAAACTTTGGGGCTTGAGTCATTTTGTGTCCTGTATATAAAGCGAGACTTCATGTTTACACTGTTATTTAGAATTCACATCATGAAAATTCATGTAGACTCTGATTACTTTGGGTTCCTGCTTTCCTGAAGCCTCTGTGGTCTATAGGCTGCCTCCAAAACCTTCTAGAGCCAGGCGCTTGTGCTCAGATTTGCCCAGCGTCTGGTCTTCCATCCCTGGTCCTTCCCAACATGGTCCAGACAGACCCAGGAGAGAGCTTGAGGGGAAGACACCTGTCTCTGTCTCTCTGTCTCTCTCTCTCCCCTCTTTGGTACTGGGGATTGAATCCAGGGGCATTCTACCTCTGAGCTACACCTCCAGCCATATATAAATATATATTTTAAACAGAGTCCTATTAAGTCGCTGAGGGCCTTGCTATTGCTGAGGCTGGTCATAAACCTGGATCCACCTGTCTCAGCCTTCCAAGTGCTAGGATTACAGACATGTGCCGCCATGCCTGGCCAAGAGAGGGCTTCTTGGGCAGAAAGAGGCTTGCAGGGCTATTTGGAGATGGTGGACTTAGAACACAGCTTTGAAGGACGGGCAGAGCCCGGCCAGACAGAGGGCGATGATGCCCAGCACAGCATGCCGGGGCCACTGTCAGGCAGCCTCAGGTATGGGGACAGAGGAATGGAATCGGTTTCTAGGGAAAATAGTAATTCTGCTTTCCTCTTGTCCCCATGCCTTTCCTCCCAGTATCTGTTTGGACTTCTATAAAGAGACAGAGTTGTTAGTTTGTCTCTGTATACTCAAAGCTCATTAACCAGTAACTCCTGAGTCCTTCCTCTTCTTCTTGCTTTTTTTTCTTTTTTTTTTTTTGGTACTGGGGATGGAACCCGGGGGCTTTCTACCTTCAAGCTGCACCCCCAGCCCTATTCTTTATTATGAAACCAGGTCTTACTGAGTTGTAAAGGGCCTCACTAAGTAGCTGAGGCCGCCCAAGAACCGCGATCCTCCTGTCTCAGCCTCCTGAATGCTGGGATTACAAGCGTGTGCCACCATGCCTGGCTGTCTCTTATGAGTTTGACTACTCTAGCTACCTCACGGAAGTGAAAACTCACAATATTTTTTCTTTTGTGCTGACTTACTTCACCTAGCATAATGTCCTCAAGGTCTAGCCATGCTGTATCCTTTTCAAGCATATATATATATATATATATATATATATATATATATATATATATATATGTAGTGTGCGTATGTGTGTGTGTGTGATATTGTGATATAAATATGTATGTATGTATGTATGTATGTATGTATGTATGTATATCACCTTTTTTTGTGGTACTGGGGATGGAACCTAGAGGCATTCTACCTCCGAGCTACATCCCCAGCCCTATTTTTTTTTATTTTATATCTATTTTTTTGAAACAGGTCTCACGAGTTGCACAGGACCTCACAAAGTGGCTGAGGCTGTCCGCAAACCGTGATCCTCCTGTCTAGCCTCCTCAATGCTAGGATTACAAGGGTGCACCACCACACTGGGCTCTATATATCACCTTTTGTTTACCTGTTTTCACATGCTTGATTAATGCTGGGGTTGCTTCCATCTCTTGGCTACTGTAAATAATGCTACTGTGAACACAGCTGTATAACTGCCTGTTTCTCTGCTTTTAAGTTTTTTGTGTTATACCTAGAAATGGGATTTCTGGATCATATGGTCAATCCTATTTTCAAGTTTTTGAGAAAAACAGTTTTCCTGCACCATCTTACAGTCCCACCAACAATGCACAAGGCTCCTACTCTTTCCATATCTTCTCAACTTTTTTTAAAATCCTAGTAGATGTGCAATAGTATCTCGTTATGGTTTTAGCTTGCATTTACCTAATAATTGGTGATGCTGGGTATCTTTTCATGTGCCTTTTGGCCATGGTTCCCACTCTGTGTGTGTGTGTGTGTGTGTGTGTGTGTGTGTGTGTGTGTGTGTGTGTGTGTGACTGGGGATTGATCTCAGGAGCATTCTACCTCTGAGCTACAACCCCAGCTCCATTTTATTTCTTATTTTGAAATAGGGTCTAAGTTGTTAAGGGTCTTGTTAAATTGCTGAGGCTGGCCTTGAACATGCAATCCTCCTGTCTCAGCCTCCCAAGTACTAAGATTACAGGCATATGCCATCACACCTGCCTAAAAGTTATCTTAAGTATACCATTAGATGAGTTCTAACAAATACATCTCAAACCTCTGTCAAGGTACAAAAAAATCACCATCACTCCAGAAAGTTTCTTCAGATCTCAGTCCAGAAACAACAGCTATTGTGTTTTTTTTCTACCATACATTAATTTTGCCTGTAATGTTAGATACGTGGAATCATATATTTTGTCTGGCTTCATTCAATCAACATAATGGTTTTGATATGCATCCATGTTGCAAATAGTGGTTGCCAGTCCTTTTGATTGCTGAGCGGTATTCATTTGTATAAATTGGTCAGAGTTTATTTATCTATTCTTTTGTTGATGGACTGGGCTGTTTCCAGTTTGGGACTATAATGAATAAAACTGCTGGGAACAATCTTGTTAAGTCCTATTTTTTATTGTAACAAAAGCAAAATGTCATGTGTTTGAAGTCTCAATTTGAATCTCCAACTTAGCCTGTTACCCTTGTAAATAGAAAAATAAACGATAAGAGCGAACCTTGGTGGAGGACTTACACTGTGTGAGTTTTCCTTCCACAAACAATTCCATTGAATCCAGCTGGGCACACCGAGGCTTAGAGGAAGCCACTGACTAGCTCAAACTCTTGGTAGCTTGCACAGGGAAGATCCTACTTTCCTTCTGTAAAGTACTGTGAACAACAGTGACCCAAAGGCCAAGAAAGAGTGAGTAGGTTCTTCTGTTCTTCCAGGTACTGCAGTTTATTATGATACGCACATCATTTTCCATTGCCTTCTTCGATGGGCCTTAATCACAGTGAGGGAAAGTGGTGAGCTTAGATTTAGAACTTCAGAAATAAAGACCATTTCTTTACTAAGAAATCTCAGGGGACAACAAGGATCTTTAAAAATTAATGGTACAGTAAAGAAAGAAGCTTTTCTATTACAAAATACTACAAAAATATAAGAGCTCTAAAAGATAAGGGCTTGATCAGACTTTTGTCAATGATTGAAAGCAGATATGACAAAATTAGAAAATTTTACCAGGAAACTTGTAGAAGAAGGAAGGAGAGATTTAGGATGAGTGTTTATCTAGTATGCAATAAATGTCAGGAAAGCCCTCTGTTGGGTAACTTATGTTCATTTAACACAGTTCACCTTTCCAACAACCTCAATACTCACTCCTCGCTTCTTTCTCAGTAATGGAATTCCTGGTTTTTAGCTAGACATGTGGCCTTACAGACTAAAGATTTTTTTGTAGTTTCCTTAATAGATAGGTTTGTTATGTGACTGAATTCTGACAAATGAAATATAAACAGAACCTGCAATCTTCCTGCCTCAGCCTCCCAGATATTGGGATTACAAGCAGGCACCACCACGCCGGGCTAGTATGTTGGTTTAATGGAGGAGTGTGCTTTCCCCTGTGTTTATGGGCAGATGGTAGAGCATCTTAGTCAACATTGTCACTGCCATACACCAAAACAACTGACTGCACAACTTAGAGGAAGATAGATATGTTTTTTCATAGTTTTTTGAGATATAAAGATTCAGTACATGTCAGACTGGGTCTGGGGAGCTCAGAGCATGGCAGAGAGAGGAGGAGGAGAAGGAGGAGGAAGAGGAGGAGGAGGAAGAGGAGGAGGAGGAGGAGGAGGAGGAGGAGGAGGACGACGACGACGACGACGACGACTCTGCTCCTTAAATCACAGAGACCAGAAGCAGAGAGCCAACCAGGAGAGGAGAGAATCATATATAATCACCAAGGCCACATCCCCAGGGATGCCTCCTTAGCAATCAAGCCCCTTCTCCAATATTACCAACTTGTTTCTGTGAGAGGTAGAGAGACATTCTAAGCCCAAACCATTACACAGAGGCTGCCACTTACAGTGTCCTGCTCTCCTTTGGCCAACCCTATGCTTCTGGCAAAGAATTCAAATCTTGGTAAAGTAACTCACAGATGGGAAATGGTAGGAACTGATTCATCCTGCCCCAAAAGTATCTGCCACAATCACCCCCTTCTTTCCGTTGAATAGTCTGGTTCTTCAGCTTACCTTGTAATATTTCCTTCCTGGAGTGGGCTATCCAGAGTTCATTTCTGTGGCTTGCAATCAGATGACCCTGACTGAAATGAGAGGTTAGTTGCTGCCTACCCACACATCTCTACACTAGTTCCTCCCTTCCCCTGCCTCATCTCCCCACTGCCCGTGGTTATGACCACCAGGCACTGAGTGCTTGATGGGCTTGGGGCCTGATCCTTCAGGGGGTGTGGCTTGGAGGTTAAATGCCCCCGGCTTCAAGACCCAGTATCAAGGAAGGGAGGGAGGGAGGGTGGAAAGGCAGGAATGTGGGGAGGAGGAAGGAAAGACTCACTGAGATGCTGGCACTAGAGAAAGGGGGCAGGACACTGAGCACGGAGGAGACAGAGGCCTAGTTCCTTTCTCTAGAACTCCAACTCTTCATCTGTAGAATGGAAACAACTGTGACTACACCGTGAAAACGTAAGGAACACATCACATGCAGGGTGTCTCATAGGGGGGTACCTGGGGTGCAAGTCTCCAGACCCTTCCTCCATTGTCTGAAGAAACGGTCACTGGCTCTGCAAAGAGCGCACACCTCACACAGATTAAATGCCTTTTCAGTCCAACCATGCCAGTTGACAGACCTGACCCTCAACTGAGACAGTGGACGTCTACATGTGTGACATGTTGTTTCCTGTCAGGGTAATACCAATAACTAATACTAATACTAATAACTAAGTGTTGTACAAGCCCTTTCCTGTAGGCAGGTGAGGCCTCTGGAGGAAGTCAAGCCAATGGCTAATCCTTTTGAAGTCAGAGGCTAAAAGAGCTGTTATTCGTTTCTGATATTAAAGATCTCCCTCTGGCACCTTTATGATACATGGCCAATTGCCCACAGAGGAAGCTATAGCAACCTGAACAATTTTATTCTAAAGTTATATAATTTTATTTTTATGTCTCTGTCTCTCTCTCTCTCTCACACACACACACACACACACACACACACACACACACACACACACATACACACACCTTTCCCTTACAAAAGGAAGAGTGACTACTGGTCAAACTTACATTTTACTCACAAAATTTTCAACTTTAGGGATGTTTTTCAGTCTGGATATGGGGACTTACCTGGCTCTGACTGATGAATGGCCTCAGCTGTTTTCTTTATCCTTTCGTGGCTTGAATTTTTTCCAGCCTACATATTTTTGCTTAGTTTCAACATCTTTCTATCAAGCCAGATGTTTAAATTTGCCATTTCAGTTTTTCCCTGGCAAATGTATGAAATTTGACCACATACTGCTAATGTGTTACCGAAAGGTGATGCTAACCAAGTTATGAGTTTTAAAAATCCAGCTCTGGTTAATTCACTGGAAATAATGAACTATAAGGCCTTTTCACCTTTCATGGGGTTGCTTTTGTCGTTGTCATTTTTTTCTTTTTTCTTTTCCCCAGTGCTAGAAAACAAACCCAAGGCCTTGTGCATTTCTGTGTTGCCTGGGCTGGCTTTGAACTCATGAGCCTAATGTCTCGTCCTCCTGAGTAGCTGAGATCACAGATGTGCACCACTGCACCTGGGCCTGGGTTGTTTTTCAGTGTTAAAAATAAAGCAGCCAGGTGTGTGCACGCCTATAATCCCAGTACTTGGGAGTCTGAGACAAGAGGATCATAGGTTCGAAGCCAACCTCAGCAACTTACTGAGACTCTCAGCAACTCAACAAGACTCTGTTTCTGAATTTAAAAAAAAATGGGCTGGGGATACAGCTCAGAACAAGAGTGCTCCTGGGTTTAATCCTCAGTACCACACACACAAAATACATAAATAAGTGATGATGTTGGCCTCTTCAGCCTACTAATAATTGAATCTCACCCTAAGAACAAGGGAAAGGCATTGAATGATATGTGACAGGTTTGTGTTTGTAACAGAGTTCTACAGCTTTGAAAATGGAGTGGAGCACAGGGGTCTGGAATGAGAATGGAGGAATGGATCCAAGGTCACTGTGACAACAGGGGCAGGAGGTGAAACAGTCTGGGCCAGATGGTGGCAGTGGAGTTGGAAAGAAGTCGGTAACTTGAGAAAATTGATTACATGATTGGCACAGATACAGCTGAATCTAAGATGGTAAGATAAATAGTTCTATTGACAAACAGGCAAAATTGCTTTCATAATTAGGTAACTAGTCTCTTCTTCAGAGTGAATATAAAGACAGTCAGTAGTGCCGCATCCCCTTTCACTGTATTTGCCTCGAAGAACAAGAGAGTCAGCATCCAAAGGCCCCCATTTTTAATGTTTTAGATAATAGTTTATTGATTGATTGATCGATTGAGGTACTGGGGATAGAACTGAGGGGCATTCTACCTCTGAGCTACACCCTCAGACCAATTTTCATTCTTTATTTTAAAACAGCGTCTCACTGAGTTGCAAAGGGCCTAAGTAGTAGCTGAGGCTGTCCCCATGAACGGGATCCTCCTGTCTCAGCCTCTGAATGCTGGGATTATAAGTGTGTGCCATCATGCCCAGAATTAAATAGTTTATTTATGATAGATAAGGCTGAATAACTACACCTCAAAAATTTCAAGAAAAATGCATTCTCTCTTTTCTGCACAGCAGATACACCTAAAATTAAACGTTAAGCATATTTATGAAAGAAACATTCTATTTTTGCATTTTCTTCCAAGATGGATGGTGTTCTTACTCAGAGCTCTAAGTGTCAGGATAAAGAATGCTGTGAGGTTGAATTATATGCTGTTTTAGAAAAGGGAGATAAACATTCTCAGAAACATGGTTGTGGCTTAATTTTTTTTTCCATTGAAGAGTTCTCCTTTGGGAACAGAAACTTTTCTTCATAATTTTTGCAGTCACACACAGATGAAAATATAAACCAGGCATAATATGTCAATTATGAGAACATGGCTATTTTAAGTGAATACAGACTCTTTCCAGATACATCTTAAATCTTCAACTAAGGAATTCTAGGTTGAGACAGGAATGATTGCTCTTGTTTCTGAAACCACTCTAATTTCCTTTTTGTTAAACATCTTACACCAGCAACACTATAGATTAGCCCAAAGAAGGAGGAGGAGGAGGAGGAGGAGGAGGAGGAGGAGGAGGAGGAGGAGGAGGAGGAGGAGTTGTTGTTGTTTGTGGCTAAAAAAACTCTTTGGGAAAGGCACTGCATTAGTCAAGATATCTGGTTACAAATAACAAAAACTGATTTCTGGCTCACTTGAATGAAAAGAGAAGTCATTAGAAGTTGTTTTAGTCCATTTTTCATTGCTATAATAAAACACCTGAGGCCAGGTGTGGTGGCACATGCCTGTAATCTCAGTACTTGGGAGGCTGAGACAGTAGGATCAAAGGTTTGCAGCCAGCCCTAGCAACTTAGTGAGGCTCTTAGCAACTTAGCCAGACTCTGTTTCCAAATAAAAAATAAAATGGGGCTGGGGTGTAACTCAGAGGTAGAATCCCCCTGGGTTGAATTATCAGTACCACAAAGACAAACACAACAACAAAATACCCGAGGCTTGGTAGTTTATAAAGAATAGGATACACACCTGTGTTTATAGCCACACAATTCACAGCACCCATGTCATGAAGCCAAGCTAGGTTTCCATCAGTAGATGAATAGATAAAGGAAATATGGTGTATATATACAAAAAAAGCTTTACTTAGCCATAAAGAATAAAGTTATGTCACTTGTAGAAAAATGGATGGAACTAGAAGGGCTTTATGCTAAGTGAGATCAGCCAAACTTAAAAACATCAAGGGCTATATGTTTTCTTGCATATGTGGAAGGCAGAGAGAAAATAGAAAAGAAAAGGGACTTTATAAAAATGGAGCGAGAACAGTGGGAGGGGATTAGGGGAAGGAGGCGGGGAGGTGGAAAATAAAGAGCCTAGAGGAAGGAAACAGGCCAGATAATGTACTTATATGATTGCATCGCTCCAATGGCACTAGCATGCATGGGAAGGGAGGTGGGTGTGGAGGGAGACACCAAGAGACGCTGTGTGCATATATGACTTCGAGTCTCATTACGATACATAACTACAATGCACCAATAAAAAAAGAATAGAGTTTCAGTTAGGTTCTGGAGCCTGGGAAGTCGAAGGCATGATGTGGACATCCGCTCAGCCTCTGGTGCGGGCTACTTGCTGCATCAAAACGTGTCAGAGCGCATCACATGGACACGGAGCATGCGCGCTCGCGTGGGTCTCGCTTCCTCTTCTTGGAGAGCTACTAGTGCTCAAAACGGTATCTGGGGTTCACTAACCTGGTGTTAGGCCAGGGTTCCCAGAGCCAAGGACCTCCTGAAGATGTTTGTATCACAGGAACTGCCTGATGCACTTCCTCAGCCCAAGATGGACCATTACCACCGCTCGCCCCATGGGTTTCAGGATCCTGAGTCCAGAGAAAGCCGAGCCAAGTGGCAGCGCCTTTTCCCCTCGCTGTGGCCCCACCTGCCCGGGCCCTAGACAGTGGGAAATCCCTCAAGGGGACGCACTGCCTCCAAATGAGCCGTGTCCTCCAGGCTTTCCTCTTTACTCCACAGCCACCTCTCTAATTACATGTCTGAAGACCTGATGAACCTGGTGATAGTCAAGCAACACAAATTGGTAAGCTCTTAGGAGTGGAATTTGATTTCTTTTGATTATTAATAGTAGCCCTTAAATGTGTCTCTGAAGTGCTTATGAACAAATAAAGTTTGATATTTATAAAAAGAAAAAGAAGAAGCTTCATTATTCAGTTTCTGGGTGCTAATCAGGCTTTCCTTCCTACCCAAAAGCCCCTCTTAAGAAGATCCCTTTTATTTTATTTTTTAGGTGGTACTGGGGGTGGAACCCAGGGGCTTTCTACCTCCGGGCTATACTCCCAGCCGTATTTTTTATTTGGAAACAGGGTCTCACTTAGTTGCTGAGAGCCTCACTAAGTAGCTGAGGCTGGCTACGAACCTGTGTGATCCTCCTGTCTCAGCCTCCCAAGCCTGGGGAGGAGGGCGGGGATTACAAGCCTGCGCCACCATGCCTGGCTAAAAAGATCCCTTTTAAAAGCCAAGAGAATCTTCAGAGGCTTCTCAATCATGAGGACTGCTTGTTCTGCACAACACTTTTCTAAGTATGTTTGTTACTATTCTACCCAGTTGCCAGCACCACAGAGTACACAGGTGGGTAAATTGTTTCCATTTTACAGATGAGGAACCTGATGTTCAAGTATCTTAACCCAGGACAGACATCAGCAGGAGTGGAGAGTTCCGCCTCTTATACCTTCCTATACTTCCCGTGACACTGGGTTGCTTGTTTTTAGTTTTCATTTTATTGCTGTTACAGAAGCATATCCCAAACTCTAAAATAATGGAAGGAATCAACGTTAGGCCTATTGATTAATAAACATTTACCGAGCCCAGATGTGTTGGTTAGAAAAAATAGTTTAGAGCGTCTGGGGTAACAAGGATACCTAAGTAAAAGTTTGCTTCTCTAACAGTCCACAGGTCGTGGCAGCCCAGAGAAGCTGACCAAGGGACACAAGTTCATTTTAGCTTGTCCTTGCTGTTCTATCATCTTCTAGACCTGGGATTATACAATGTTCTCAGTTCACAGATCCTTTAATATTTCAGTAATTTTTTTATGATCTCTATAATTTAGAAGAACTATCCAGAAGATTTATTTTTAAATTAGCCAGGTCCAAACAATATAGTAATACTCTGTCCTAACAACTTAGTAGCTATTTTAATTTTAAAAAACCTCCAAGCCGGGTGTAGTGGAGCACACTTATAATCCCTGTGCTTGGGAGGCTGAGACAGGAGGATCACACAGGTTCTAAGCCAGCTTCAGTTACTTAGTGAGACCCTGTTTCCACATAAAATATAAAATAGGTCTGGGAGTGTAGCCCAGAGGTAGAAGGCCTCTGGGTTCCATACCCAATACCATATACACACAATAATAACAATTATAAAAAACTCCAAATAAATAGAAGTAGTGTTTTTATTTCATCTTTGAATAACCACAATTTCCTAAAATGAGATGTATGTGCCTGTCCGGCCCTGCACAATTGCTAATTTCTTGGACTCTGGATACTGCCATTGTTGCTTCCCATTCCACATTGATTTTTTTTCACAATGTTTGTTTATTTTTATCATAGCAACCATCTGAAACCCAGCTTTGCAAAGAAATGATGTCATGATCTAATGTTGAAACTGTGAAGTAGTTGGAGTAGTTTTGCACAGTATCTGGCAGATGTTAATGAGTTTTCTTTAAAACTCTAAACTATTCCAGGCATGGTGGTGCACGCTTGTAATCCCGGCATTTAGGAGGATGAGACAGGAGGATCGCTGTTCGCAGACAGCCTCAGCTACTACTTAGGCCCTTTGCAACTCAGTGAGACCCCATTTCAAAATAAAGAATAAGAATAGGGCTAGGGGTGTAGTTCAAAGGTAGAATGCCCCTGGATTCCATCCCAGTACTGCAAAATAAATAAATAAATAAACTCTAAACTATCATATGTTACTCTCAAGGGGAAACTGAGGCACCTCAGTGCTCCTCAGCACACACTCTTCTTTTTCAGTACCCGGGTTGAAATCCAGGGGCATTCTACTTTCGAGCTACACTCCCCCAGCCCTATTTTTTTATGCTTTATTTTGAAACAGAGTCTCACTAAGTTGCAGAGGGCCTCACTAAGTAGCTGAGGCTGTCCTCAAACTGAGATCCTCCAGTCTCAGCCTCCCAAATGCTGAGATCACAAGCATGCACCACCACACCCAGCTAGCACACACTTTTGAGAATGATGCCCTGGATGGCTATCTTCTTCCTGTGGCTATGCAGGTCACTGTGCTATGCCTAGATGTAACTTCTGGAGGATGATGCTTTTTTGTTTTGTTTGTGTGGTGCTGGGGATTGGACTCAGGGGCATTCTACCTCGAGCTACACCCCCCTATTTTCTTTCTTTCCTTTTTTCTCCCAGCCAAACAGCAGCTTTAATAGTGTGGGGGGGATTTCTCACATACCTTACCTGTGCTCAGAAGTATTCCCTAGTGTGTCTGTGGAATGCCTCCCAGCATGTGGAACAATACTGTGTAGCATTTATACTGGAAGAATATAAAGAAAAGCTTTGGCCAGGCATGGTGGTGCATGCTTGTAATCCCCCGTGCTTGGGAGGCTGAGACAGGAGGATCACACTGGTTCGAAACCAGCCTCAGCTACTTAATGTGGCTTTCAGCAACTTAGTGAGACCCTGTTTCCAAATAAAAAATATAATAAAGGTCTGGGAGTATAGCCTGGAGGTAGAAAGCCTCTGGGTTCCACCCCCAGTATCACCAAAAAATTTAAAAAAAAAAAGCTTTGGTGGACAGGTTCTTGGGGCCAGACATAGGTTAACACTGCCACGGGGAAACTTCAAACAACACCAGCTCTCAGTGGCAAGTGGGGTTTTGGTCTGGGGGTAACTTCTAAGTGACTAGAAGGGGGCTGTCTCCGGGAGGTGCTCAGGCCTGGTGTGAAGCGTCTAGGGCCACGGCTCCAGGTGGCCCAGTCGCTTTGCCTTCATCTGCAGGTACCACCCTTGCCTTCCTCAAAGTGTTTCTTCTTGTCTCCGTCTCGGGCAGGAGCTGCGCACAGGTAGCTGGTTGCCATCCTGGCTCAGGGCCATGTAGGTGAAGAAGGCACTGCCAGCGGACCACAGGGTTGGCATCCACCAGGACCTGGATCTCCATGAACTTACTGCTCGTGAAGGTCATGTGTCCAGAGCCGGTGATCACGCAGCCTTTTTGGATCTTGTGAAAATTAATAGCGTCCACAGAAGTTGTGATGATGTTGGTCTTGCAGTAGCGGCTGTCACAATCCCAGCCACCTCGTCCCTGAGCTTTATGGTGACACCTACATGCACAAAACCAATCAGGATGCAATCCAAAGGCCCACCAGGTGGATCAGGCTGGACAGGCTGTAGCTCACGGTGTCGGCTCTGGGTTAAGGATGGGGCAAACAATGTCCCTGTAGACTCCGCGCACTCCAGTTTCTGGGCTTCTTAATGCTCCAGGTCCTCCTCCTCCTCCTCCTCCTCCTCCTCCTCCTCTTGCCAGGCCTTGAGGGCCTCTCCACATTCTTCAGCTACAGGGGGATGTACCACAGCATGGCCTTATTGGCCAGTTTTCTGGTACCTATAGGGATGTTTTTGGACATTACATTGACCTGTACCTTGACAGAGTGCTTGGGGGTGAAGGTGATCTCCATGCTGTGTGCCAGCTCACCAAGGCACCTTGGGGCAGGAAGTCATGGCGCTCAACCTGGGCCAGGGCAGCCATGAGCAGTCCCTGTTCTGGCTGTTGCAATGCACATGGGGGACAGGAAGTCGGTTCTGGCAGTTCTGGCTGCTGCAATGCCGGGTGTCGATAATGGGCCCCTCAGTCATCTTCAGGATGGTCCCCACATTGGCATCATCTGGTCGCATGATCCGGCAAATCTGGATGGCAGAGGGCATCTTTGATAGTGGGGCCCAACATGCTGACAGTGACAGCGGTGATGGTGGTGGCGGCTGGGGACAGCGAGAGCTCTACTTTATTTCTTATTTGGAAATAGGTCTCACTAAATTGTTGAGGGCCTCGCTAAGTTGCTGAGGCTGGCTTCAAACCTGAGATCCTCCTGTCTCGGCCTCCTAAGCACTGGGCCCCCTCGCCCGGCTTGGAGGATGCCTTTGGACTTCCCTGGCATTCACTTCTCCTTCCCTTCCCAGCTCCTTCATATGAGCCCAGATGTGAAGGCAGGTGTTGTGAGTGGGAGTGATCTTACCAGCAATTTCCTTGCTACCATTCTCAGCCAGTGTGGGCCAAACTTACTCATCCAGTTTGCTTTACCCCAGTGAGAAGCCTAAAGCAAAACTCGCCATATTTAGAAAGTCAAGGTGAGGATTCGTAGGCTCCTGCATGTATTCTGAAGTTACTTGCGCATGAGCTCTCTGGTATAGACGCAGATAAGGCTTTTTCTTTCTTTTAGTCCTTTTTTAGTTTTTACATACTTTTAAATTGGTGCACTGTAGTCTCACATCATAATGTAGTTCAGAGTGGTAGATACATGCACACGGCACTTGGTGGACTTCTCCTCAGCTCCCTCTCTACCCCCCCATACACGAGATTAGCATTGGTATTCTCACATACGTGCAATATGCCAAGGAAATATCTCCTTCATTAATTCCCCACACTCGCACACCCTCCCTTAACCTTCCTTGCTCCTAAGTAAGACGTTAAACTGGACTGAATTTTAAGGAGACAACAAGTTGGCCCTGCTTCCACGCATGCTCCTTCCAAACCCTGGCAGCTGGGAGAAAAGTCTGTATCTGGATTTGATTTCCATCTCAGACCCTTATTCATTCAGATGATAGACACTTGATCACAGGCAGTTCAGGATTTCCTGATTGTTATGCTGAACATGAAGCTGCTGCTACTTAATCATTTCTTTTTTAATTTTTTATTGGTGCATTGCATTCATACATCATATTGGGGTAAAAAACATGTGGACATACCTGTTCACATCGCCCATTTAGCCCCTACCCAATTCCCACCCCATAAGTGAGATAAGTCAGTCACAAAAAGTAAGAAATTGGGCCGGGCGTGGTGGTGCACGCTTGTAATCCCCGTGCTTGGCAGGCGGAGACAGGGGTATCACGCATAGGTCTGAGAGTGTAGCCTGGAGGTAGAAGGGTTCCATCCCCAGTACCACACACACACACACACACACACACACACACACACACACATCAGATGCTTTCTCTAATATGTGAAAGCTAAGGAGAAATGGGTCATAGGAGGAACGCTAGATAAAAAAGGAAATCCTATATAGGAGCAAACAAGACAACCTAAATGAGGGTCTGGTAGGGGGAAGAAGGAAATTCTCTAAAGCACACAATGTACTTAAAGATTTCAAAGTCAACCACTAAGCCAAGCATGGGAACGATTTGATCATTTCTGAACAACAAAAAATGGCAATGTGGTTTGAATGGGAGCAAACCCTGGGCAAAAATAATTATGCTAAGTAGGATCAGCGCACTGCTCTGCCATGCAGTGGGGCATCTGAGCCCTCTTTATGCCACTGTCCTCTCCAGGTGCCTAGGAAGGGCACTGGGCAAGGGAGTCAGGAACTCTGCGACCTAACTTCACATTTCCAAGCTCTGCAGTTCCAGACAAGCTACTTCACCTCTCTCTGAACATCAGTTTCTTCAGGCCCTTAGCATCACACACCTATCACCAATGGCTAGATGCTCATCCTGTGTGGTCAGAGATGGCCAGGCAAAAAGATAAAAGTCTTCCACACTCAAAAAAATGCAGCTACCTCCTGTTGCATTAAGAGTAGCAAGACAAAAGGTGTTTTTTAAAAGCCTACACATGCAATCCATGTTCACTTAATTCCTCCTCTTGTAACCCCTCTGGCTAAACCAAACAGAAGCAGATACAAAGCACGTTTCTGGCGTGGCGCTGACCTGTTTCAATGCAATGTGTGGTGATACGCCCACTTTCCCACTCAGCTATATTCCTGTTTATTCCTGTGAACACATGGCTGCTGGAATTGGCAATGACTTTCTCTTTGTTATATCTGCCTTCCTTTCGAGGGCCAGCCCTGGCTCCTGGGTGGATTCGTTTCCCATTGAATTACGAATAGGGCAGAATCAGATAGGAAAAACGGAGTGGTTCCCAGGCCCTTACACAGGGGATTTGCCCTCCCATCTGGGCCACGGCCTGGGGCTGTGGGGGAGTGGGGACAGGCATCCTGTCCCCTCCACCAGCATTCTTCCCCACAAGCAGTGTTTTCCTTTGTGTTTTCTCACAATTGGGGCTAGGTGGAGTGGCCTGCCTGGCGTGACCTGAGAGACCCCACTGGACAGAGTATTCCTCTTCTCCCATGCTGATGCACAGGCCTGGCCTGATAGCCTTGTGGTGGGTCCTCCTCTTCCTCTTCCACCTTCCCCCCCATCTCTCTTTGGTACTAGGGATTGAACCCAGGAATATTCTACCTTTAAGCTAAATCCCAGCCCTATCATTTTTTATTTTTATTATACATACATACATACATACATACATACATACATATATATATATTTATATGTGGTACTGGGGTTCCTGGAAGACCTTCTACCTTCTAGCTACACTCCCAGACCTATTTTTTTATATTTTTATTTGGAAACAGGGTCTCTTAAGCCAGCGCGGCTGGCTTCAAACCTGCGCGATCCTCCTGTCTCTGCCTCCCGAAGTGCGGGGATTACAAGAGTGTGCCACCACGCCCGGCTCATTTTTTATTTTGAAATGGGGTCTTGCTAAGTCACTAAGGGTTTCGCTAAATTGTTGAGACTGGCCTCAAACCAGCAATCCTCCTGTCTCAGCTTCCCAAATATGGGATTATAAGCATGCACCACCATGCCTGGTGGATAGACCCCTTTTTGGAGTATCTCTTCCTGTGATTCTTTTAAAGAGGAAATAGCCCTCACATGGTTTGAAAGGGCAAATAAGTGTAAACCATAGGCCTCACTTTTGACAAAGCAGGGTAGCTCTGACCTCCCATAATTGAGGAAGAGTTCAAAAGGACCCCGTAAAAGAGCTGGCTTTATGAAGACCAGCATCAAGGCTCAGGAGAAAGAGGGAGGCCCATAAGTCACTTTCTGGGCTTTGCAGTATAGCTGCCCACATCCATCCATGCAGAGATGAGCTGGCTTTGTATCTGCTCTGTCCTGGGTATGAAGACATTTTAGACATGAGATCCTAAGACCTTTCCTTCCTAAATGTGTGATCCTGGATAAGTCAATTAACTTCTACCTAAACTTCAATTTCTTCTATGAAATAGGAATAATAAACCCAACTGAGGCTGAGGGCCTGGGAGCAGGAGGGATTAGAAAGGCCACATCACCTTCTGTGGAGTGTGGGGAGGTGTGTGTGGGGAAGCGGGGAGGCGGGGAGAGGGGAGAGACCACTGGGCACCAGGAGATCAGGGCCCACCAGCCCACAAGGCAACAGCTTAAAGACTGAAATCAGTTCCCCCATACCCAATTCTAACCAATCATAAAAGATCAGGTGAGGAACCTTAGTAAGTTTTAAAAGCCTACCTCCCAAGAGCTTCAGGGTTGCTCTCTTTTGGGGACCCTTGCCCCCCACGATGGGGGAACCTTCTTTTATCTTCTCTATTTCCTTGACTTAAACTTTCATATTTCTATACCCTTCACTAGTCCTTGGACTTAACTCTTCGAAATCCACTGAACAAGAACCCTATAAGAAGAGAGACCTCTATTTCACAAAGGGTGGCTTCTAATATTAAATGAGATAAAAGATGTGTCTTAAGAGTTTATGAGGACTTCCGGGAAGATGGCGACTGAGAAAAGCGGGGCTTAAGAGCCCCGCAAACAACCAATCTCCATTACCACAAAATCAGCACCTTTCATAGCCAGAAAACACCATCACCAGAGAAACAAAAAAATCACCAGGCTCCAGAGAGAAAGCGGACTGAGAACAGAGCTCAGAGCCACAGAGGAGATACACAGGCCTCATGCCCGAGAACGCGGCAGCAGCGCCATACTGCCGGCAGCAGCGGCGAGTTCACCGGATGGCTACAGCAAGCCAGGTGAGCCGCTGTGGAACAGCCAGGTGGGATTTTTCAGCGCAGGGAGCATCTAAAGCTCCCAGTGGCTGAGCTCAGCTGCAGGGGCTCAGAGTGAAACTCAAAACCAAGAAGAAATAAGCCAGCCTCACGGCCGAGGGCGTGGCAGCGATGCCATATTGCCACTGGCGGCAGCAGCAGAGAATTCACCGAGTCCAGTACAGCTACATCTGCGAACTCAAGAACAGTGAGTCAAATTACGGGCCACAGAGGAGAAATCCCAGTACTGTACTCCCAGGGACTTGACCCAGTGGGGGAGGGGCGGTGGCAGAGATATCACACCATAGGAGAACGTGCAACCTGGCACCCCCCATAGTTTAAAGCAGCCTCTATCGACTCCCTGGGTCGGAGACTCTGTGATACAACCCAGTAAGGAGTAGTGGGGTCTGAGATACTACAGACTCGAGATCCAGAACACCTTAAGTGAAGTCATAGTGACCCAAGGGAAGAACCCAGAGAAGGCACAAACTTCCAAATCATGGGAAAGAGGAATAACACTGGAGCAATGAATGCCCACAACCCCACAACATCAGAACCCGATAAAACAGAAAATCAGAGATTTCTAGAAGATCAAATCAGGAAAATTACTGTAGAAATAATAGAGGTGCTTCGAAAAGAACTCAGAGAGAGCCAAAAAGAGATAAAGGATGCAATTAATGAAGTAAAGGCCTCAATTCAAAGCACAAACAACCGATTAGACCACATGGAGAACAGAATCTCGCTCTTAGAAGATGATCATTCCAAAAATGAATGCATAGTTTCTAATCTAGAAAAAAATATCCAACAGCAGGAATTTGACATTGAAGAAATATGGGCCCATTTTAAGAGAGCTAACCTAAGAATAATTGGAATAGAGGAGGGAAAAGAAAGTGAAACCAAAGGGGTCAACAATCTCTTCAAGGAAGTAATAGCAGAAAATTTTCCAAACATAGAGCAAGAGGTTGATACACAGGTCCAGGAAACTTATAGAACTCCCTTTAGACAGGATCGGGGAAGAGGATCCCCATGCCACATAATTGTCAAAATGACCAATGTGGAAGCCAAGCAGAGAATCTTAAAGGCAACAAAAACAAAGGGCCAAGTGACATTCAGAGGCAAACCGATTAGAATCACTCCAGACTTCCCAAACCAAGTCATGAGAGCCAGAAGGGCTTGGAGTAACATATTCCAAACTCTGAAAGAAAACAACTTCCAGCCAAAAATTTCCTACCCAGCAAAACTTTCTATCAAATTAGATGGAGAAATAAGAAGCTTCCATGACAAACAGAAACTGAAGGAATTTATGTCTTCAAAACCAGCGCTAGAGAAAATACTCAAAGAGATTAACTACAAAGAAGAAATAGGTAACACACACCAGAACCAGAGAAACAAGATTTTCCATCCAACAGACAACTAAGATTGGTTATCTGTGGAGATTCATTATTTATGTTAGTCTTTTACCTATCTCCTAAATTGTATTGTTTGCCTTTTTTTTGTTAGTTTTTAGGATTTCTAGTTGGAATATTAATATACCTTCAGATATAGCATTTGGAAATATTTTATCCAATTCTATTAGTAACTTTTAACTCTGTTTACATTGTCTTTGGATATACAATATTTTTTTATTTTTTAGGGAGTTTGTATACTCTTCTGTTGCCTGTGCCATTGAAATCATATCCAAGAAATCACTGCCAATTTCAATGTTGTGAGGTTTTATGACCCAGATTTTCTTCTAAAAGTTTATAGCCTTAAGATTTATATTTAGGTCTTTTATCTATTTTGAGTTAATACTTGTATATGGGATTAGGTAAGGGTCCAATTTTATTCTTTTCCATGTAATTATTATTTTTCAACAATATTTAGTTAAAAGATTATTATTTCCTCCACCAAATGTTCGTGGAAACCTTGTCAAAAATAACTTGACAATATAGAGAAGAATTTAGCTCTAGGCTTTTATTTAACTCCAATGGTTTATATATCTGCCTTTAGAATAGTACTACACTGTTTCAATTATTGTAGCTTTATATGGTTTGAAATCAGAAAATATATATCTTCTAGCTTTGTTCTTTTTCAAGATCGTTTTGGGTATCTAGACTCCATATTGCATATTAGGATAGATTTTTTTCTGAAAAATAAATATATAAATATATGATAGTTTCACCTAAAAAAATAGAAAAAATATTCTCTGGTAAGAAAGAAAGCAAAAAGAAATATTGAAATGTTATCTTTAAGTCATCAAAAGCTTGGTATCAGACAAATGAAACTGTTCTGTGAGATTATCATTTTTAATTTTGGATAAATTGCTATAATACTAGATGTCAACCACTAAGCCAAGCATGGGAAGGAGGGATGGGGAGAGAATGGGGTGGGGATCGGGTGGGGGCTGACTGGGTGATGTGTGCATGTATGTCTACAAAAGTTTGTATCCCACTATGATGTATGAATACAGTGCACCAATAAAAAATAAAAAAAAATTTTAAAAAATCCTTAGTACCAAAAACAATACAAAACAAAACAAACAGGAAAACCACTTAAAAAAAAAAAAAGACATGTTGAAAGGACACAGGACCCAACAAAAGAAGTTATTAATGGCCAAATCTGGATAAAAAAAATAAATAATGATAGTAATGGATTAAAACCCATAGAATAAGCCAGGTGTGGTGGCACACACTTGTAATCCCAGCATTCGGAAGGCGGAGACCAGAGGTTACAGGTTCACGGACAACCTCAGCTACTTAGGTCCTTCACAACTCAGTGAGACCCTGTTTAAAAAAAAAAAAAAGACTAAAAATAGAGTTGGGGTGTAGCTCAGAGGTATAATGCCCCTGGGTTCCATCCTCAATACTGAAAAGAAAAAAAAAAAAACCTATAGAATAAAATAACCATGAATCTACAAATGATTATATACAAGAAGAAAAGAAGAGCCAACTCTTTCTTATAGTAGAATTTAAATTAATAAATGTAAAGGAAGCCAGGCATTCTACCTCTGAGTTACATATGAAAATAAAAACTTTAAAAGTAAAAAGGAAGCTGGGTGTGGTGGTGCACGCTTGTAATCCCCGCTCTTGGGAGGCTGAGACAGGAGGATCGCACAGGTTTGAAGCCAGCCTCAGCTACTTAGTGAGGCTTTCAGCAACTTAGTGAGACCCTGTTTCCAAATAAAATATAAAATAGGTCTGGGAGTATAGCCCGGAGGTAGAAAGCCTCTGGGTTCCACCCCTAGTACCACCAAAAAAAAAAAAAAAAAAAGTAAAAAGGAGAAAGTGGACAAAAAGACCTGAACATTTTTAAAAAAGAGTATATTCAAATGGCCAATAAACCTAGGAAAAGGTGTTAACCATCATTATGCATCAAGGAAATGTAAATTAAAACTATGAAATTCCAGCCGGGTGTGGTGGCGCACACTTGTATTCCCAGCATTTGGGAGGCTAAGACAGGAGGATCACGGTTTGATGACAGCCTCAGCTACTACTTAGTGAGGCTTTTTGCAACTCAGTGAAACTCTGTTTCAAAATAAAGAATAAAAAACAGGCCTGTGAGTGTATCCCAAAGGTAGAATGCCTCTGGGTTCCATCCCTAGTACCACACACACACACATACACACACACACACACACAAAAGAAATTCCATTACATCACCAACAGAATAGTTAAAAGATTACAATATTCCTAGGTGTGGTGCCAGGACAGGATTGCATGTTTGAGGCCAGAGGCAGTAATTCAGTGAGACCCTGTTTTGCAATAAAAGAAAATTAACAAAAATAAAAAGGGCTGAGGGTGTAGCTCCAAGGCAGAGTGCCCCTGGGTTAAATCTCCAGGACAAAAAAATACAAAAAAAAAAAAAAAAAAAAGAGTTTATGATCTGGAAAGCGCTATATGAATATAAGTATTTTTTCCTGACTTATCTTAAAATTTTTCCAGAGAAACCTTAAATAAGTAAGACTAATGCAGAAACCCTGGACAAAAGATCATTTGCCCTCTGCTTGATTCCTTTCTGACGGGAACCTTCTACCTTTCTTTGATGAGAACCTCACTCCCACAGAGCCTTTTGCCTTCACTTGCTCTGGTTAAGCCGCAGCCCCCCCTTCCAAGCCCTAGGGTGAGTGTGTGTGTGGGGGTGAGCTTTCCACTCCCCAGTAATGCAGAAGGATCATCATGCTGATTGCATGGGCCAGGTGTTTACAGATATTTGTCTAAAACCTGAAGTGATTGTCATTTATCTCCCTTTTTGAAGGTTAAGTGTGTTTGTTTTGGTTTTTATTAGCAGAAATACATTAAAATTGGCTTAGGGGTGATGTTCAGAAAAGTAAATGGGAAAGGTAGATTCACAGATGTGTGGGGCAGTGCATCCATTATATGAAATAGAACAAAATGTTTTGTCTAGGACTGTTTCAACTTGGCCATTTTAAAATGGTTTCCTGTGACCTGGGGGGTAAATGTGGAAGAAAGCGTCCTCCGTTTCTTTTTAATCAGGATAGTTCAAGGACATTTTAAAATATCAGAGAGGCTATTAACTTAAATCTGTGTTACTGGAGACACTGTTATGTGCTCCCAAAGCCAAGAATTTTGCCTGGTTTTAGTTTTAACATGAAGGTAAATGGCTTTTGATTTTGGATTTAAGAGTTGGCAAGTGTGTGAGGTTAAGTACTACTTTGGGGAATTTTTACAGAAGGAAGATTAGATTTTTATAAGGGTTAGGACTTGGAGTTGAAATCCGTGATTAGTGCGAATGTGCAAAGATCAGTCTGAAGAGATGCGTGCCTCTGTGATCCACAGAGAGAAATGTGGAGAGAGAGAAGCGTGGGGGGCCCAGAAGGAATCAAAGGCAGCTTGGGAGAAATTGAGGGTGAGGATCACCCACCCACAGACAAGCCATGACCTTGAGCAGCCCAGAGCTAAATGGCAGGTAAGGCCGAGCTGCTGTTTACTGGCCTTCCTTCTTTCTTAGTGAAAAATGAATTCTGTTCAGGAATTGAACAGCAGATAATTCTAGAAGGCCGGCCCCACTAATCTCGATTAGTCTGTATCCAATACTGTAATTCTGTTTTCCTTGTCAGTGATTGATCTGAAACACGTGACACCGTTCTTTTAGTGAGAAATCTGCTGTAGGTACTCTTAGGAAAGTTTTCCTCACTCTTAAAAACAAGAAGCCCAGCTGGGCATAGTGGCCCATGCTTGCAATCTGAGTACGTGGGAGGCTGACACAGTAGGATCGCAGGTTTGCAGCCAGCCTCAGCTACTTAGTGAGGCTCTCTGCAACTTAGACCCTGTTTCAAAATGAAAAAATAAAATAGGGCCGGGGGTATAGCTCAGAGGTAGAATGCCCCTGGGTTCCATCTCCAGACCCCAGCCCCTAAAAAAAGATGCCAAAGAGATGCTTGGAGCTGTTGTGGGCATTCTGCAACCATGAGGGGAGAGGCCCGAGCAAGGGCCACACACTTGGGGTGGCAGAGGAGAAAGACTCCAAGTCCTGAGTTCTGCATGATATTATGGCACAGACTCAATCAACGCTGCCACTGGCTCCCTCTAGAGCTATTACTGTGTGAGAAAAAAATTTCTTATTTGCTAAGTCACTTGGAGACGAAACTGTAGAATCAGACCTCCCAGGTTCAAATTCCAATTTTACCACCTACTAGCTGTGTGAATTTGGACTTCTCTGTGCTTCACAGTCTTGATTTGTGAAACGGAGATACTGATCATACCTACACTGCAGCTTGTTGTTAAAATTTAAAAATTAAGCCGGAAGTGAGTGGAGGTGCACATCTGTAATCCTAGTACTTGGGAGGCCGAGACAGGAGAATTGCAGGTTTGAGGACAGCCTCAACAAGTAGTGAGACTCTCATCAACCTAAAGTGACCCTGTTTCAAAATAAAAATAAAAATAGGGTTAGGGTGTAGCTTGGAGGTAGAATGCCCCTGGGCTCAATCCCCAGTGCCACATACACAAATAGTAATAATGATAATAATAGGTAGAGAATACTAGGACAATTCGGGACCAAACAATTAAAAACAACTTAAAATTTGTAGCCACTCAAGCATTTAAGTTTTATTTTTGTTTTTGGTGGTACTGGGGTTCCTGAAAACCCTTCTACCTCCAGGCTACACTCCCAGACCTATATTATACTTTTTTAAAATTTGGAAATGGGGTCTCTTAAAAGCCAGTGCAGCTGACCTTCGGACCTGCGTGATCCTCCTGTCTCCGCCTCCCAAGCGCAGGGATTACAAGCGTGCGCCATCACGCCCGGCAAGCATTTAAGTTTTTTAATAAGTCACAACTCCCCATTTATTTCTTTCTTACTAAAAAGTAAGGGAATTGAGCCGGATGTGGTGGCGCACATTTGTAATCCCCGCACTTGGGAGGCGGAGACAGGAGGATTGCACAGGTTCGAAGCCAGCCTCAGCTACTGAGTGAGGCTCTCAGCAACTTAGTGAGACTCTGTTTCCACATAAAATATAAAATAGGTCTGAGAGTATATCCCGGAGGTAGAAAAGCCCCTGGGTTCCAACCCCAGTACCACACACACAAAAAAAAGTAAGGAAATTGACAGCAAAATGACAATCCTTAGAAATGGTCAGAGGACTTGAATAGACATTTCTCCGAAGAAGATAAACAACAACCCACAACACATGAGAAGATTCTCAGCATCATTAGTGGCTAGGGAGATGCATAGCAAAACCACAATGAGGCACCACTTATACTCACTATTATGGCTATAATGATAATTCATTTTAAAAAGCAGAAAATCGCAAGTGTTAGGATGTGAAGACACTGGAGCTTCTGCGTTTCTGGTGTGAATGTAATATAGCCCAACTGCTATAAAAACTGTTAGCAGTTCCTCAGAGAGTGGATCCTGCCGTTCCACTCTCAGGTGCATACACACAAGAACTGAAAACCGAGGCTCTAATCAGTACATGTTCATGGCAGCACTATTCACAATAGCCAAAAGGTGGAAGCCAACCAAGTGCTCATCCGTGAATGAATGGATAAATGAAATCTACACACGATGGGCTATTCCGCCATTAGAAGCTGGAAAATCTAATGAGAAAAAAGTTCCATTTACAAAAATAATAAAATATTGTATGATAAGGCAAATACAGAAGAAATACAAAACTTGATCTAGTAAGGACATAAAAGAAAACGTGAAATGTAGAGGAACAGCATGCATCTGAAGAAGGCTCAGGAATGTCAAGATATCAATTATCCAGCATGGTTAATCTCAGTACTTGGGAGGCTGAGACAGGAGAATTGCATGTTCAAAGCCAGCCTCAGCAACTTAGTGAGGTTCTCTACAATTTCAAAATTAAAAAAAATAGGGCTGGGTGTATAACTCAGAGGTAGAATGCCCCTGGGTTTAATTCCCAGTAACACACACACACACACACACACACACACACACACACACACACACACACTTGTACATATATGCGTATATGTAAATATATATTTGAATCAACATGTAAATCTGATCTTTAGTTTATTAATTCAATAATTTGATTTTAAATTCCATTGGAATTTAAAATTTAAATAAAATACACTTGTGAGAGTAACTAAGATTATTGTTAAAAATAAAAGAAGACAGACCCTACTGGATAATAAAGTATATTTTAAAATTTCTATAATTAAGAAAGTGTGTTATTAACCCAGGTAAGAAAGAAAAAAAAAGATTATCATACCAGAAATCAGAATGTACCGTATAGTACCATATACAAGACTGGCATTTGCAATATGAGGGAAGAGTAGGTTAATTGAATAGTATGGGAACACTTAAGAGCTAACTTGTATACTAAAATAAATTCTCAGTGAGTAAAATGCTTAGACAGAAAAATCATACCACAAAATCACAACAGACCTAGAAGAAAATATAAGTCAACATTTATGTGATAATAAGGTGAGGCTAAACATAAGGCCTGGCTGAACAGAACTCTAGGGGCAGAAATTTCAAAGAAATGACTGCTGAGTGTGGTGGGACATATATGCCTGCAATCTCAGCACTTGGGGGCAGAGGCAGGAGGACTGCACCTTCAAGATCAGCCTCAGCAGTGCAGAGACACTCTCAGTCACCTTGGAGACGCTGTTTAAAAGCAAACAAAAAATACTGGGATTGTAGTTTGGAGGTAGAATGCCTCAATTCCTAGTACAAAGAAAAGAAAAGGAAAGAGAGAGAGAGAGAGAGAGAGAGAGAGAGAGAGAGAGAGAGAGAGAGAGAGAGAGAGAGAGAAGGAAGGAAAGGTAGGTAAGTCTATACATAAGAAGAAGTTACAAGGCAAATGAAAAACTGGAGAAAATATTTACAGTATATATGATAGTAAGTAACTAATATCTGCCATGGTTTGAATATGTTTCCCCAAAAGTTCATGTGTTGGAGATAATTAAGATTAGATGCAGTAACGAGGCCCCTGGGGCATTAGTGACTTTATAAAAAGAGGAGGAGAGACCCGAGCTACCGGCTTGCCGGTCTCACCATGGTGATGCCCTCTGCCCTGGAGATGCAGCCAGAAGCCTCACAAGAAGCCGTGTGGCTGCTGACACCATAATCATGGGCCCCCCAGCCTTTATAACTGTGAACCAAATAAGTGTATAAACTTCTTTATAGATTGCTTGGTCTTATATTTTGTTATGGCAACAAAAAACAGGCTAAGGTACTATCCAAAACATGTAAAAAGCTCATATAAATCAATAATACAGTATCTATTTCAATAGAAAAGTAAAACAAATGGCCAGGTGTGGAGGCAACATGCTTGTAATCCCAGTACTTGGGAGGCTGGGCCAGGAGGATCCCGCAGGTTCGAAGCCAGCCTCAGCTACTTAGTGAGGCTCTCAGCAACTTAGTGAGATCCTGTTTCTAAATAAAATATAAAAAGCATCTGGGAGTATAGCTTAGAGGTAAAAAGCCCCTGGGTTCCATCCCCAGTACAAAAAGTAAAATGAAAAAAAGTGAAAAAATAATATATAAACAGAAAATTGTTAGATGTGCAAGCATGAAAAGCTTACTAATAACTTTACTAGTGATTAAAAATATAAATTATAATGAGTTTTATATCAAATTAGAAATATTTTAAAAGTTAAATGCTAAGCAATAATACAGGAAAATGGGAATTGTTCTGTAATTTGGTAGAATCTTTCAGGAAGGCAATTTGGCAATATGTATCACTAGTCTTTAAATGTGCTTATGCATTGACAGAAATTACGTGTATAGAAATTTATCTTAAGAAAATAAAAGATATGGGCAAAAGTTTGGTAGCTGTTTATGATGTTTAACAAGTATAGAATTTAAAAAAAAATTGTCACATATGTTGGAATGTGGAGCCTATGCCCTCCTCTAATAGCTTCGTAGTCTCTGGTCTAATTTCCAAGTCTCTGATCCATCTCAAGTTGATTCCTGTGCATGGTGAGAGGTAAGGATTTAGTTCCATCTTTCTACAAATGGATAGCCAGTTTTCCCAGCACCATTTGCTGAAAAGGCTGACTTTTCTCCAACATATGAGTTTGGCCCTTTGTCAAAGATCAATTGACAATTAAGTGTGTAGATTTGTTTCTGTATCTTCTATTCTGTTCCATTGGTCTGTGTGTCTGTTCTGCCAATACCATGATGGTTTTTTTTTTTTCCAGTATTGGGGATGGAACCCAAAGGTATTCCACCTTCAAGCTATACCCCCTTTATTTTTATTCTTTTTTGAAAACAGAGTCTCACTAAGTTGTGGAGGGCCTAAGTAGCTGAGGCTGGCCACAAACCTGGATCCTCCTGTCTCTGGCTCCCAAGTGCTGGGATTATAAGCGTGCGCCACCACGCCTGACCTATGTTGTTTTAACTACTATTGCTCTGTAGTATAATTTGAAGTCAGGGATTGTGATGCCTCCTGCATGATTCTTATTGATGAGAATCGCTTTGGCTATTCTAGGTCTTTTATTTCTCCATATAAAATTCATGACTGATTTTTCTAGGTCTATAAAGAATGTCGTTGGTATTTTAATAGGAATTGCATTGAATCTGTAGATCACTTTTGGCAGAATGGCCATTTTGATTATATCTACTCTGCCTATCCATGAATAAGGGAGATCTTTCCATCTTTCAAGGTCTTTCTCAACAAGACCTCCAAAGCACAGGAATTAAAATAAGAATTAACAAGTGATTGGCATCAAACTAAAAAGTTTCTACTCCTCAAAGGAAACCATCAAGAACGTGAAGAGAAAGCCTACAGAATGGGAGAAGATCTTTGCCAGCCACCACTCTGATAGAGGGCTAATATTCAGAATATTCAAAGAGTTCAAAAGACTCTACACTAGCAAAACAAATAATGGGCAATTGAACTGAATAGATACTTCATAAAAGAAGAAATACAAATAGCCAATAGATGCATGAAAAGATGTTCAGCATCATTAGCCATCAGGGAGATGCAAATCTCCTGAGATTTCATGTAACCCCAATCCGAGTGGTAAGCATAAAGAAGTCAAATTTCAATAGATGATAGTGAGGATGTGGGGAAAGAGGAGCTCTTACACTGTTGGTGGGAGTGCAAACTAATTCAGCCACTATTTAGATCAGTGTGTGTCGCGACCCTAAGGCTCTGACCAGCAGAGCCTAGGGAAGAAACACACGAACGCCAACTCTGCTGATGATGCTACTTCCTCTTTAATGCTTCTCTTTCAATGCGCACAGCAAGCAAATATATATCAGCATCATAACCCCTCCCTCATCACTCCACCAACCCCAAGCTTAGGCGGGCTGGTGGTAGCACGAGGCGCTGTGTCACTGATCATCCGTAGGGCACCTGATAGGGCTCACTGCACAGGCTTACGGCGCCACCAGCCTCGTGAGCCTCGTGACTTGGCAACATGCCTAGGCGCCATCTTGAGCCACTGCCCCATCCCGGTCTAGCCGAGAGGGCCCCAACATCTCCCCCTTTTTGTTTTATTAAAATTAAGGCTCGGGACCGTGTCTGTCTTAGGTTGTCGAACCTCAAGGATCATTCTTACCCGTCATCGGGAAAGCAATAGCATGATTACTCCTCTGTCTTAGGTTGATATGATCCCAGGGACGATCGTACCCATCTTTGACTACAAATCCAGCATATTGAGCCATACGTGAGGAGATGAGCCAGCTTCAAGGGCAGCCAGAGCTTGCACCAGTATGTGCTGTTTTTGCAGTTTGTTTTCAAATACGCCTGATATATCCAACCAGGACACAGCATACTACCACCAGCAAAAAATGCCCAGAATGCCACGCCACCCCAATCTCTTAAGAAGCCCACTGTCCCCTGTATCAGGTCCATCCATTGTTGTACTGAGGCAATCTCCACGTGGGTAGATTTGATCGCGACAATGGATGCTTGAGGTTCTGTCATAGTCTGTTCAAATTTATGGCTCCAATTTCCCAGAAGCATTCTGCCTATCGGGATAGATTGCCTGCACGGGAAAAATTCTGATACTGCACAGAGGTTATGCATAATCCAGACAATTTTTGAATACATGTTACCATGGCCATCTGTCCCAAGATGTCGACCTGTTCTTGTAATAGGTCCACTCTTTGATTTACCATCATTATGCCTGCTTTAAGCTTCCTATTTCTTTCACTCCTTCCTTAAAAAGAATCTTACAGAGAGCCTCTTTGACTTTCATAGTAGTAACCTTAGACCCCATGATCAGTCTTGCTTCGTCGCAATCCGTGAGCTTTCTACTTCGTCGCTAAATCCTGCAAACCTACACAGCGCTGTCCCTTCATCGCTTACCTGCGAACTTACCCCACGGCGTTCCCCGTACATTCCCCGGCGTTCCCCGTACGGGCCACCACTTGTCCCGAACTTACCCCATGGCGTTCCTGGGTTTCGGCACCACTTGTCGCGACCCTAAGGCTCTGACCAGCAGAGCCCAGGGAAGAAACACAAGAACGCCAACTCTGCTGATGATGCTACTTCCTCTTTAATGCTTCTCTTTCAATGCGCACAGCAAGCAAATATATATCAGCATCATAACCCCTCCCTCATCACTCCACCAACCCCAAGCTTAGGCGGGCTGGTGGTAGCATGAGGCGCTGCGTCACTGATCATCCGTAGGGCGCCTGATAGGGCTCACTGCGCAGGCTCAGGGCGCCGCCAGCCTTGTGAGCCTCGTGACTTGGCAACATGCCTAGGCACCATCTTGAGCCACTGCCCCATCCCAGTCTAGCCCAGAGGGCCCCAACAAGTGTGGAGATTCCTTAGAAAACTGGAACTATATGATCCAGCTATACCACTCCTGGATATCTTTCCAAAGAGGTTGAAATCAGAAAACTAAAGTAACATATGCATACCCATGTTCACAGCACAATTCACAATAGCCAAAATATGGAACCAACCTAGGTCTCCATCAACAGATAAATGGATTGCAAAATTATGGGAAATACACAAAATGGAATTCTACTCAGCAATAAAGAAGAACAAAATCATGTTATTCGCATGAAGATGGAAAGACCTGGAGAACCTTGTCTTTAAGTAAGATCAGCCAAGCACAGAAAGAGAAGGGACATATCTTTTCTCTAATATGCCCAAACTAGAACTATTAGAAATACCAGAGAGACTCCAGATAATGGAGGGGAAAACTCAGTAAAGCTAGAAAGGGAGGGTAGGAGAGGAAGAAGACTGAGGTTGATTAATGGAGGACCTACATTCCAATATGTGTATAAGTGTGAGTGTAGCATGGTTAACCTGGACATTCAGTGTTGGGAGTGGGGGGAAATGGGGAAGCGGGGGGTGGGGGTAGGGTACCAAGCACTGTGTGAATGTATGCCATTGCCAATATGATTCACATTATGATATGAGACTATAATGTACCAATAAAATAAAATAAAATAAAAAATTCAAAGTAAAAAAAATTGTCACATAGCCACAACATGGACTATTATTATGGAGTATTAATAATCATTGAAGTATGTTTACTGACATGCAAAAATATTTTTTATTTTTCCGATGGACAAAAGAATGGTTTTTTAAAATGATGTGTAAGGTGGGCATGGTTGCTTGTACTTGTAATCCCAGTATTTGGTAAGCCGAGACAGGAGGATTATAGGTTCAAGGACAGCCTCAGCAAGTAGTGAAACTCTCATTAACCTAGTAAGATTCTGTTTCAAAATAAAAATAGGGCTGGGACTATAGCTCAGATTTAGAATATCCCTAGGTCTACCTTCAGTTTGTGGAACCTTCAGTTCCATAAAAATAAAATAAATAAATGTGTATGACACAATTTTGTAAAAGTCATATTTTTTTGGTGGTACTGGGATTCCTGGAAGCCCTTCTACTTCTGGGCTACACTCCCAGACACACACACACACACACACACACACACACACACACACTCACTCTCTCCCCCCCTCTCCCTCCCCCCCCTCTCTCATATACATATATATATATATATATATATATATATATATATATATATATATATATATATATATATATGGAATAGGGTCTCAAGCCTGGCTTAAGAGGCTGGCTTCGAACCTACGCGATCCTCCTGTCTCCACCTCCCAAGCATGGGGATTACAAGTGTGCACTACCATGCCTGGCATAAAAATCGTATTTTAATAGCTACATGGCTTTTTCTCTGGACATTAGGGATTCTGAGCACCCTCCACATGACCTATATATATTTTCTAATTTTTTTACTTTTTAATAACTATATCATACTTTGTAAACAAGAGTATTATTAAACTTAAAAACATTTCCTGAATAAACAAAAATATTAGTATGCCCCTCATTTGTACACTTTGGTCAACCAGTATGCTGTAAGACAAAAGAAAGTTGAAAAGAAGACAAGTTTCTAGAACTGAAGACCGAACTGTAAACATTTCTTGACTTCCCTATGTTAAAACAGAAGTGTACGTTGAAGATTCAAAATCCCAACTCAGTGTAGTCTGCTCAGAAAGAAAAGCTGCCATGAGGAGTCTGTGGCATTTGAACAATCAGCAGTGAGACAATCAGAACAAGTCAGGTGTTCAGCAGACATTTCTTGTCATCTTACTCGGGGCCGGCTTCCAAAGTGAGTTGCAGTCCTGCCCTCTCAGATGGGTTAGGCTCTTCTGCAATTTCAAGTAAGCCCCTGCCTCAGTGGCTTCACCCAACAAAAATGGCTTCTCTCCACTGTAAGGTGACCAGTGCAGACTGGTGAAGGGAGCTTTGCTTCCCACAGCTACCCTGCCACCTTGAAGAAATGCCATGTAGCACATGTGGCCTCCAGGATCTGTGAAGCAGGAAGGAGAAGCTGGCAGATGCACACTGGTTCCTAAGTGACTCTGACTGGGACCCCTCACCCCCACCCATTCACATTTGCCAAAAACTCTTCCGTGAAGCTCCGGTCAGCTGCAGGGAGGCTGGGAGAGATCCCCGGCATGTTGGGGATCGCTTATTCCTACTGCCATAGAGACTTAGCCTTTTTCTAGCAATCAGAACAGATGAAACAAAGGATTAAAGCTGAAGGCCTTTCTATGTTTATCAAAAAGTTCCTATACCCAAAACACATCATTCTGCAATCAGAATATCTAATTTTACAGGCAAGACTTCCCTATGTCATTTGATGATGTGAGTACATCCTTATAGAGGCAAATTGCTAACTGATATTAACGCATATTAGAATTATAGCTGTTCTCATTCTCTTGCTGATAATGATGCTTGAATAATCGCAAGGCCTAACGTTAGAGTGATTCCTACTTGCTAGTGGGAAATACGAAAGAGAAAATGTATTCTGATTTAAGTACAGATTCACTATAATAATATGCTGATGGCTAACACTGCTCTGACATTTCTGGATGAAGCCCCTTACACTTTCTTACACTTTGCAAAAAGAAAAGTGGCAGGTAAGGAGGGGCAGGCCAGGGCTGGTGCTCACCCCCCGGCAAAGCAGGTACCCGGGCTGTCAGAGTCCCTGCTGTGCCCAGCCAATTTGGTTGAACTTGAAACAGAAGTGTTAACCTCTTTGTGGAGTGCGAGTCCATCCAAGCTCTGCTTTTCTGCCCTCACTGGGGCTTTCAGCAGAGCTTTGTTGAAGGGGAAAAAAGGTGCCTGTTTAATTCCTAATTGTACAGAGCAGCTGATCAGTGTCTGTGCGACTTCTTAAACAAAGAATGCATCTCAGACCTTTCTATTGCTTGCCTACTTCATTTGAAATTTAACAGATGTCAATTGTGACACATAAACACTTTCTCCCTAGGCGATGGATTAAGACAAATTTCATTTTATGCTTGGCACAAAAGCCATGCTATATTGTGTGCTGAAAGACTACTTTTTTTTTTTTTAAGAAAGAGGAAAAAAATCATTCTGACTTAAAATCCCTTAATAACGAAAGAAAACCAATTTCCACAAAGGCATTGTCCTGGAAAGCTTTGTTGGCTTATGGCGCCACCTACTGGGGATGTGGTGGATCACATGAGGGCTGTCTGCAAGTTGCACAAGGTCACAATGGTAGACACTGAGGTGGAGCAGAGAATGTAATTATGAGGATTTCTGTGCCCACTGAGCTCTTATCTCTGGGTTCTAAGTCTTCTTCTAATTCTTTATATGACCTCGGGCAAGTCCTGCGCCCTCTGAACTGAGGATCCTCACTTTTGTTTTGAGGTATTGTTTTGTGGTGGGGGTCGCCAGCAGAAAACAGCCAAGAGATATGGCTAGATTCTCCCATTTACCAAAATAAAACAACTACCCATGTGGAATCCTGTGTTTTAAGTGTTGTACAAATTTTTTAAACACTACAAGGGCTAAGAAATGACCCGTGGAGGCTGAGTTCGGTTGTCTGTCTCTAGTTTCTGCTTGTGCTTGCTGTATTCCTATGACATGCCAGTGGGGTAGTCGAAATGCAGCCTGCTCTACTTGGGATGCTGAGTGTGGGGAAGGGGAGCTCAGCACTCCCATTTGGGGGAGGAGAAAGTGGGAATCTACCAAGAGGAATGAGGGGGTGTGTGGACTTACCATTTTACTGGCCCTGAGGTGAGAGGCTCAGCCAGATGGAGCTTGGGCAATCCTCTTCCTTCCCCGCCCACCATCTCACATTTCCTCTCTCCCCAGAGCCTCCAGGCTTCCCTGTGAGAAGACCCAAGAACCAAGCAGTCCCTGGAGACCAGCAGGAAGAGCTCCAGGTGGGGAGTGAGAATCCAGATTGCTGTGTGGCCTTGGGCAGGTGCCTCCACATCTCTGAGTCCCTGTTTCCTGGTATGTAAACTGGGTAGGGAGAGAAATGACTTTCCTGGATTCTTAGGATGGTGCCTGACCATAGAGAATGAGGCAGTGTTTTGTGAAATTAAAAGTGCTCAGCAGTATTGGTTATTTTAAAAAAGACACCACAGCCAGACATGGTGGTGTATAAATGAGACCCT
Source organism: Muscardinus avellanarius (assembly GCF_963383645.1). Lineage (NCBI taxonomy): Eukaryota > Metazoa > Chordata > Mammalia > Rodentia > Gliridae > Muscardinus > Muscardinus avellanarius. The sequence goes on along the minus strand of NC_137804.1, from coordinate 23,647,211 downwards.
GTTTCTAAATTAAAAAATAAAATAGGGCTGGGGGGTGTAGCTCAGAGGCAGAATGCCCTTGGTTTGACCTCTTGTAATAACACACACACACACACACACACACACACACACACACACCACCTGTCCATTATCATTTAGTCAACCTTCCATTTAACAAAGAATCCATTACATGCCAGGCAATGACTAAACAAACATGTATCTTCCTGTCACTAGAGTAGGAGGTAGACAACAGGAAAAGGAAGAAGAGAAGGTGAGCAGGAAGGGAAGGGCAAAGAGAATGAGCAAGGGGGGAGTGAGTAAGGGAGGAAAAAGGAAAGAGATTTGAGATGGGTCAGGACGAGAGCGTGCACAATCAACATCGATTCACTAGTCAGGGTCCTTCCTGCCGGCCAAGTGTTAAACATTCACTATCAACCAGACAAGTCTGGACCCAAGAGTGAAGAGCCGAGGAAGAACTCCGAGCACAGGAGAGACATGATTCGCCCTACATTTTAGTCCCCTTTTTCACAGATCACTCATTCCCCATGTGGAGGATAGACTGTAACCAGGCAGGTCAGCAGCAGCAGGACCAGCCTCAGAGATGGAGCCAGTAACTCAGGAGCAGGAGGTGGAGGGGTTGGGTCAGGCTTGTGGTGGAGAGGCAAGATGTAGAGGGATAGGGTGCACTTGCTCATGGATCAGATGTGAGGGAGTGATGGAGATGCAGCAGGGGAATCCTATAGGCATCGTCCCCGTCTATGAGGAGCTTAAAGTTTAGTGGGAGAAACAAAACAGGCAATTAAGAAATCACAAACAAGCAGGCAGTTATACTGGCAACTGAGGACACAGAGCACAGGAACCTTGGGGGACCGAGCCTCATCTAGCTCAGAGCAGCTCTTGAGCCCGAGCAGGCCATGGGGGTGTCTACACAGGACGGCTGCTGGTATCGACACAGGACCGCTGCTAGTGCATCAGTCACATCTGAGCAGGGCTAGACAGTGACCTGAGGGAGAGGCAGCCAAGCAAGGTGTGAGATTTCGAACAGGACGAAGAGGATGTGAATGAATGCTTTGGGGTGGTCTGTGGCAAGGTGACAGACCCTGGGCAGGGTAAAGGCAGCACCTGTTAAGAGTTAGATACAGATGTCCCTGAAGAGCTCATGTATTAATGTTCAAGTTGACGTAATTAAGTCACAAAGGTTGAATCTTATCAGTAGAAAAGTCAATGATATTAGATTTACCACAGCCTGGGTGATAACCTAGGCTGGTAGGGTGGTGGGTCCCTGGGGGAGTGGCCTTAGGGACTGCTTTTGCCCTTGGATCCCTTGCCTGCTGGCTCGCTCTCTCTTGCTTCGGGCCTCCATGCTGTGGGAGCAGAGACCTTGCTCTCTCTGTCCTGCCAACATGCCCTGAGCTTTGCAGATGCTGGCCTCACATGCTGAACCCCCAAATCTCCAAAAACTGTGAACAAATAAATCTTCCTCTAAATTGGAAGATCAGTTACTTTGTATTATAGCAATGAAGATGTCAGAGAAGCAGCATTACATTTAAAGCCTGAGTGGGGTAAGGAGGGCCTCCATGTGCATACGTGCGTGTGAGTGTGTAGGGGTGTGGCCTGGAGTGTGGGTTCAGAAACCAAGCATGGCGATGCTGTCATCCGGATAAGGGGCATAGAGGGATGTCCTGGTATAATGTGCTGCTGCAAGTTGGTCAAGGAGATAATCCATGTTACAGACAGTGGTAGTGCAGATGGGAGATTGGGGTAATCGAAGATTTATAGTAATGTCTTATAACACATTTAATATAACAGGAAATTTAAGTCTACACAGGTATAAATAAATGAAGGCATTAATTGAAGTTTCATAGGGAAGGGATATTTATATTGTTTCAGTGTTGATCTCCACAAAATATACATGTATTATAAAGAAGAAAGGAGAGGATAGAGATGTAGTTCAGTAGCATAGCACTTGCCTAATATGTGTGAGGTCCTGGGTGTAGTATCCATTCCATATACATTTAGGTATGTGTGTGTGTGTGTGTGTGTGTGTGTGTGTACACACACACACACACATATGTATGTATGTATGTATGTATGTATGTATATATAATTCCTTCCTCAAAACACTTTACTGCCACCTGCTGGGAAATGAGCATGATAAATAAAATTACAATTGACTCCAATTACAGTCTTTTAGAATTTCGCAATAGACCCTTTGCACAGCCAACTGTATGTGTCAGCCCACTGTTGTGCACACTGAAATAACTGCCTTTTCTCTTTGTCAAAATGAACAGGGGGAAGCCAGGTGTAGTGGTGCACACTTGTAATCCCAGTACTTGGGAGGCTGAGACAGTAGGTTCCGGGTTCAGGGCCAGCCTCAGCTACTTAGTGAGGCCCTTCGCAACTTTATCTTCTAAATAAAGAATAAGAAATCGGGTTGAGGGTGTAGCTAAGAGGTAGAATGCCCCTGGGTTCAACCCTGAGAACCACACACATACACAAAAATGAACAGGGTGACCCTGCATCCAAAAGAAAATAAAAGCAACTGTATCTTCCCCACTTGAAATAATCATAATAAAACACAAATGTATGATGCAATGGTTTTCAAGACACCGATATTAGACATTGAAGGACACCGATCACTGAAAAACAGGTAATAAAGTGAGCCCTCTAACTGTCCAAGCTTATTTCCTTGACTGCGTTCTCAGGCTGCAGCATGGGGAGGGGAAATTGAGGTAGAGCACAGCAACTCTATGGATGAAGGAGAAAGAGCTAAGAGTCCAGGGAGATCAAGACAGATTGTCAAGATAGTACCACGAGTACAGGGCTGTCTAGAGGGACAGCCTTAAACAATTTGTAAAGGGTTTCTCTCAGGCGTTCAGCTGGAGGAAGACGAGTACATGCAGGCGAGGAACTACCACAGACAGAGAAAGACCTGGTGGAGGGATTCACACCGGCACCCATGTTTACCCAAGGCAGAGTTTCTGTTCGGTGTAATAAAAACCTTTTAGAAGTAGATAGTGGTGATGGTTGTACAACATTATGAATGTAATTAACATCACTTGTTATACACTAAAAATGGTTAAAATGGCAAATTTAATGTTATGTATATACAAAATGAAATATTTTAAAATGAAATATTAAAATGAAATATTTAAAAAGGGCTGGGGTTGTAGCTCAAAGTAGAGATCCTCTGGGTCCAATCCCCAATACCACACAAAAACAAACAAAAATTACTATGTACGAGATAATTGCTTAATCAAAGCTAATAACAATGTATTATGGGGTTACTATATATATAACATAACATATATATGTATAATATATACAATAATATATATAACATATATAACGTATATATAACATATATATAACATATATATAACATATATATGTTAAAAGCATAAGAACAACATAAAGTCTGGGGGAAAGAAATAGTATAGTAATATAAGGTTCTTATTCTGTATCACTTGTCTATTAGACCACTTGTGATAAGATAAAGATAGGTTGAAAGAAAACCTAAGACTAGCTAAATCTAGCAAAGTTTACTTGAAGAAGACAAAAGTTCTAGAACCTGGCAGAGCTCCAGACTAAAGATGGTTCAGAATGCTCTGCCACCACTTCCGCAGTTTGTATTTATAATGAGAGAAAAGAAAGTGATATACAGAAGCACCTAATTGGTTGCAGTTGGCATTTGACTGAAATAGAAGGGCACGGTAAGATGAAGCATTTGCCTTACACAGATATGATCTTATTGGTTGGCAGTGTGATTGGCTGATGCTCAACTGCTGTGATAGGCAGACTAAGTTGCTTGGTTACAAGGGTACACACTTGGGTTACAATTTGCTTACATATCAAGCTAGGTAAAGAGGCTGCTTTGAGCCAAACTTTATCATCCAAGTACAGAGACAAGTTTAGGCCAAACTTATTTCTGTTTAACAAGTGAACCTGCAACCACCAAAATAATAAAGAGATAAAGCTAGGGAATTTATAAATGAGAGAAAATAGAATCATAAGTATAATCCAAATTAGTCCAATTCATCTAAATTAGTTCAATTAGTTCAAAAGACAGAGAAAAAGGAAGACTAAATTAAAAAAAATAGAAAACAAATACCAAGATGGGAGAGTTAAAGCTAGTCTTTCCATATAATACAACTAAATATAGTCCAAATACCCCAATTTAAAAACAAATACTGTCATATTGAAAAAAAAAGCAAAACTAAAGGTTGCCTGCAAGGAAAGCAACTTAAAGATATAGACACACGTAGGTTAAAAGTGAAAGCTTTGATACAGATCCACCATGCCAATGCTCATCAAAGGGAAGATGGAGCGGCTGAGGATTTTGGCTGTGGGCCAAACCCTATATTTAAATTTTCGGCCTGGCTAGATGCCATTACAAGGGCTTGACCCAGAAGTCTCACCTCTCGGTAATCTTGGGTTTGCAGGGAAAGGTGCCTTCCCCAGCCAGCCTCCTGCACAGCCAGTATATTACGGTTTCTGGAGGGGTTTGTGGTTGAGGGCTCAGCTCCCCATTCCTCTTTCCTGCCCCATGCTCTTCCTCAAATCCACGCCCTACCCAGACACCTCCAGTTAGAGGGCCTTTCACAGGTGCCTCTACTGAGACCACCTTTTAAGGGGCCTTGAAGACACTTTTTCCCCATTCTAATTCAGTACTCCTAGACCTCTCTACCTTCCCTCCACCTTATACCAAAAGATTCATAAAAAATACAAATAGAAGATTAGTAAAAACCTTCTGTTTGGCGCACTCTCCCTTAGTGGGGAGACAGTCCCCTACCTATACCAATACATGGGCGGAATGCTGGGGGAACTGGTACTCTTTCCTCTTTGCCTCTTGTTTACAGCACTATAGTAAGTGGAAAAAAGTCTTGTTACTTTGCCTTTGACCAGTTTTCTTAGTTGACTACTCCACACTTGACCTAAATGACATTTATGCAACACTACCCAACAGTAGAATACATTACTTTCAAATACACATGGGTCAGACTACATTTCTGAGCCATGAAACAATTCTCAATGTATGTAAAAAGATTCAAGTTGTTCAAATATGTTATTTAACCACACAGGAATAACATGAGAAACCAATAACAGAGATAACTGGAAAATACCTAAATACTGGAAATTAAATTACATGCTTCTAAATAACCGAGAGGTCAAGGAAGAAATCCAAAGGGAAATTAGAAAGTATTTTAAACTGAATAAAAATGAACATACAATGAATACACAACATATGAAAATGTGTGAGATGCCACTAACATAGTGCTTTGGGGGAAATTTTATAGCACTAAATGCCCATATTACAAAAGGAGAAAGGACCCAAAGCAATTACCTCAGCATCTATCTTAAGAAATTATTTAAAAATGCAAATTAAGCCCAAAGGAAGCAGATAACAGAAAATAATAAAGATCAGAAGAGAAATCAATGACTTAGAAAACAGAAAAACAATAAAGAAAATGAACAAAAACTGGTTCATTGCCCATAAAAATAAAATTGTAAATTGCATGCCATGCACAAAAGGTGCAGAATTTCCAAGACAAGAGTAAAACTACAGACAGGTTTATTTAAGGGAAGGCAGAAATACACACTCATACAATGAATGTGTGCCAGCTCATGAGAGCAAAAGAGACAGCAGAGAGAGGCAAGCAGCAGAGAGAGGCCACCAACTCTGGGGGTAGAGAGAGATTGGAAGGGGCTTCTTTTATAGGACTCTGTAAATGGTGAGCAAATGGGGTGGGCAAACGGTGTAAATAGTGAACGAGGGGTGAGCTCAATTCCTTTGATTGTACATCATCATCATCAATGCCCTAGGAGTGTGGGGCTTCTCAAACTACTTCCTACAATATTGAAAGCTGCTATCTGAAGGGAGGACTACAGCTGGTGCCATCTCCCAGGAAATCTAGTCCAGGGGAGCCAACATGGCTTCCCAGAGAGGCCCAAGTCCAGCAGGGCTGTGGCAGGGAAGGTATGATCATGGAATTTTTAGATTTAAAGCCACAATCTCTTTTCTCTTCTTCCTGTTTTCTTTCTTTAAAAAAAAAAAAAAGGTTATTTCCCCTTTCCTTTTGATAACTGGCAATTATCCCTTCTCACTTTTCTCATACCTAGGCAAGGCACCACATAAATCTCTAGCCAATTATAAAGAGATGACACAAATTATCAGTATCAGGAATGAAAACAGTAATATCACTCATCTCTATGAATATTAAAAATACAAAGAGAAAATTATTTTTAAAACATTGTGCCTATAGGCCGGGCGTGGTGGCGCACGCACGCTTGTAATCCCCGCGCTTGGGAGACAAAGACAGGAGGATCACGCAGGTTCGAAGCCAGCCGTGCACGCTGGCTTAGGAGACCCTGTTTCCAAATAAAAATGTAAAAATAGGTCTGGGAGTGTAGCCCGGAGGTAGAAGGGCTTCCAGGAACCCCAGTACCACCAAAACAAAACAAAACACAACAAAATAATCAAAAAACATTGTGCCTATAAATTTTGCAGTTGAGATGAAATTGAAAAATTCCCTAAAGACCACAACATACTAAATCTCAGTCAAGAAGAAAACTATAATCTGAATAGCCTTATATTTTTAGAGACATTCAATTTGTACTTAAAACTTCCCATAAAGAAAATTCTAGGCCTAGACAACTTTGTTGATGAATTTTAGCAAACATGTAAGGAAGAAATAATACTAATTGTATATAAACTACTTCAGAAAATTGAAGAGGTATGGATACCTCTATGAGCCCAGAATTACCCCATACAAAACCACAAAAAAGAAATTAAAAGAAAAAATAACTGTAGGCTCAATATCCTTCATGAACACTGAAGAAAACCATTAAACAAGATTTTAGCAAGTCAAATTAAAAAATACATCATGCTCATTTCTCACAGGAATGCAGGAGATTTAACACTGCAAACAAATCATGGTAATTCTCCATATTAATACAAAAACATAGTCTTCTCAATAGATACAGAAAAACATTTAGCAAAAATCTAACATATTAATAACATTTCTCAAAAAGCTAAGCATAGAAATTTCCTCAAACTAATAAAAGGAATCTATAAAATGTATGGGTAATATCACACTTAGAGGTTAAAGATAAAAACACTTTTCTCTATGTGATTGAGAACAAAGGATGGACTACTCTCACAATTTGTATTTAATCTTGTACTGGGAGTTCTGGCACACACAGGTGGACAGGATACAAAGGGAGCTAGGCATGTTGGTACACTCCTCTAATTCCAGTGCTTGGGAGGTGGAGACGGGAGGCTCGCAGGTTAATGGCCAGACTCAGCAGCAACTTAGGGAGGCTGGCAGTATAGCTCAGAAATAGGATGCCACTAGGTTCAATTTAGAGTAACACACATAACACGTGCGTACGCATGCACACACGCAAGCACACACACGCAAAGACATCCAGAGGAAAAGAAGTGAAACTATTTCATACATAGCCAAAATGATCATGTATTTAGAAAATCTAATAGAATCCACAAAAAAAGAAGTGACTGTTGGTCTTAGCTAAGGCTGTAGGATAAAAGATCAATGAAATATATCAATATTTCTACCTACCAGCAAAGAACCACCAGGAAGTGAAACTTTATAAATACAACTTAAGCCGGGCATGGTGGCACATGCTTGTAATCCCAGCATTTGGGAGGCTGAGACAGGAGGATCACGGTTCGTGGACAGCCTCAGCTACATAGTGAGAGACAGGAGAATCCTGGTTACCATACAGCCTCAGCTACTTAGGCCCTGTGCAACTCAGTGAGACCCCGTTTCAAAATAAAGAATAAAAAATAGGGCTGAGGATGTAGCTTGGAGGTAGAATGCCCCTGGTTTCCATCCCCAGTACGGAAAAAAATAAATACTACTTAAAATAACAAAAAAGGTATGTTTCCAAATAAAAGTATAAAATAGATCTGGGAGTATAGCCCAGAGGTAGAAAAGCCCCTGGGTTTCTACCCCCAGTACCACACACATACACAAAATAAACCCAAAAAACCAAAAGGTTACATTGAAATACCAGAGGAACATTGCCAAATCACCAACTGTTCTATAAATCTTATTTCTGAAAGATCCAGTTTTTGTAGTGCTGAAGTAGGATCTGAGACCAGGTAAGACAAAACTGCAACTTTGCCATTTGGGCTTCATAAAACTTCCTTACCAGGGTTCCTAGTCTCTGGAGTGCCATGGCAACTCCAATCAGTCAAGAGATGAAATTTCGTTCAGGTAGAACCAGTGTTCATGTGGTCTCTGAGGCCCCCTAGGTGTCTATTGAAGAATGCATGAACTATAGTTCACAATTGCACTTTGCATTCATTCTGCGAGGCCTAGTGAATACCTATTTTGTGGCAGGTTCCACATGCTGGGCATACAACAATGAGTATAACAGAGGTCCTGTCCTGGAAGAATTTACAAAGAAATAGTGATACTACAGGTGCTATGAAATTGCAAAGAGCATGTAAATGTTAGCTTAAGGGTATCTTTTAACACTGAACATTTTATATTTCTTTTTCTTTTATATTCTCATTGTAGAAAATGCAAAGAATTCAGAAAAAAAAAGAAAATTGAAAACTCTCTGAAATTCTATCAAGAAAGTATTACTAAGCCGAGCATGGTGGTACATGCATGCATGTAATCCCAGTACTTGTAAGATTGAGACAAGAGGATATGGGTTCCGGTACTGCCTCAGCTACTTAGTGAGGCCCTCCACAATTTAGTGAGACTTTGTTTCAAAATAATAAAACATCCTGCTGGGTGAATAGCTCAGAGGTAGAATGCCCCTGGCTTCAATTTCCAGTACTGCAAATATATATATATATATATATAATTTTTTTAAGCCAAGTGTAGTGGCACATGCCTATAATCCCACATACCTGTAATCCCAGTACTTGGGAGGCTAAAATAGGTAGATTGAAGGTTTGAAGTCAGCCTTAGCAATTTATGAAGGCTATCAGCAACTCTGTGAGACCCTGTTTCCTAATAGAAAATAGAATAGGGCTGGAGGTATACCTTGAAGATAGAATGCCCCTGGGTTCCATCCCATGCATCACACATACACACACAAAAAGTATCACTAGTCAGGTGTGGTGGTTCATGCCTGTAATCCCATACTTGGGAGGGTGATACAGGAGAATAGCAGCCTTGAGCCAAGTCTCAGTAACTTAACGAGACTCTCAGCAACCTAGCAACATCCTATTTCAAAAATAAAAATAAAAAACACTGGGGTGTGGCTTAGAGGTAGAATGCCTCTGGGTTCAATACCTAGTAAAACACACACACATGCACACATCTCACAGTTACCCTATAAAGTAGATATTAGAATTATCTTACAGAGGAAGAAACTGAAGGTCAGAGAGAAGCTTGTCCAAGCTTAATCAGGAAGTGATTTGAGCTATGACTTAAATGTTCACTCTTTTTATGACATTCTAGTATATCATAACACATCTAGTACCTGCAGATGGGCTCTAAAGCGATTAAAGGCATGAAGGCTTTAAGAATGCTCATAGTAGCATACTAACAACACTCAACCAACAAATAAAATTTAAACTTTAAAAATAAGACCCATTGTCCCTCAGCAAGAGAAAGGATAAGTAAACCACAAGATAATCAAATAATATACTAAGGAGAAATGAAAATACCATCTCCTGTCAACATCTATGTGTCTAGCAGTAGACACACAGAAGACAAAAAAGATGCAGAATAAGTTCTTTTAAAGTTCAAGCCATGAGAAAAGCAAAATCTACATAAAACCAAAATTAAATTTAGTGGTTACCTGTTATTGGAGAGAAAAAGGGTGTAATCAGGGTGGCATATAAAATAATTTTTTTGTGGTACTAAGGTTCCTGGAAGCCCTTCTACCTCCGGGCTACACCCCCCAGATCTATTTCTTATATTTTTATTTGGAAACAGGGTCTCTTAAGCCAGTGCAGCTGGCTTCGAACCTGCGCGATCCTCCTGTCTCCACCTCCCAAGCGCAGGGATTACAAGCATGCGCCACTACACCTGGCTAAAATAATTTTTAATTAATAAATTTAGTATTTCTTAAGCAAAACTAGGTATTTAGATCATTATTATTTAAAGATATACTTAATTATATACACATTTGTGTAACTTTTATAAATTTATTTTTTTGGTACTGAGGAGGGAAATCAGGGGCAGTCTACCTCCAAGCTATACCCCCAGCCCTATTTTTTATTCTTTATTTTGAACAGGGTTTCACTGAGTTGCAAAGGGCCTCACTAAGTAGCCGAGGCTGTATGGGAACCACAATTCTCCTGTCTCAGCCTCCCAAATGCTGGGATTACTAGTGTGCGCCAGCTTTTTATAAACTTTTTATAAACTTTTAAAACACAAACATAAACAAGCTTTTTATAAACTTTTAAAACACAAACATAAACAAGATAGTACCAAGTGATACAGATATCAATACAGATATTAGAAATCTAAGACTATACTACTGGTCTAATATAATCATGGATATAACCTCAGATGGTGACTTTATAGGTTTTGCTTTATCCAAAGCATAATTAGAAAATAAAGGGCAGTTAAGGAGAGAATAATTTCTGTATTTTAAAGTACTTCTCTCAGCTGGGCATAGTGGCCCACACTTGTAATTCCCGCGATTGGGAGGTGGAGACAAGAGGATTACGCAGGTTCAAAGCCAGCCACGCTGGCTTAAGAGACCGTCTCGAAAAATTAAAAAGTATAAAATAGGTCTGGGAGTGTAGCCTGGCGGTAGGCCTTCCAGGAACCCCAGTACCACCAAAAAATAAAAAATAAAAAAATAAATTACCTCTCTCCATTCTCACTGACCCAGCCAGGTGAGGGGAGGGGGAATGTCAAAACTTGATCTTTTATCATACTATTTCTGATACTTATTATAATTCTTTAATTAAGAATGTAAGGAAATGTTTGTTAATTCCAGGCAAGAGAAAGAGCAACGTCAGGCCACACTTTCCATAAAGCAAAAAATGCTACTACCATTTTATAAATTTCCAAGTGGTCCAAAGACATGGTTCTTTTCCCCAGGAGACATTATGGAGGTCTCCCGTCTGCCCCCTCCCAGCTGAGCCTCGTTCTCACCCCCACTTGCCTGCATTTGGCCTGGGAAACCAGTTTTGCCTCAGCAGTCACTCCCTCCTACCATTCTTTCTTAGCCAAAAGTCTTGGTTTTCAAAATTCATTAAATACACTTCCAGCCTGTTCAAGAGTCAGCCTTGCCTATGAACAACTGGCACTCCAGGTAACAGGCTTGTGGGGGGAAAGACGAATTAAGCCAGCAAAATCCCTTATGAGTCATAATGGACTTGAAGGGTGTTTTCCCAGTCTAGCGGTCCTAAAACTAGGGGTAGCCTGGGATATTATAGTGAAAGATCCCCCAAGCCCCCAGCCCTCTAAAGTAAGAGCACCTGACAAAGGGGGCCAGGAGTCTGCATCTGTGAAAAGCATCCCAGAGATAGTTCAGATGCTCTTACCCGGGAGACTAGTATCATAGAAGAAATGTAGCTAACAAATACTTTTGGTCTAATATAACCATGGATATAACCTCAATTGGTGACTTTATAGGTTTTGCTTTATCCAAATAGACATACCATCAACCAAAATGAGGAACAATAACCAAGACATAGTTAGAAAAAAAAAAAGAGGCAGTTAGAATAATTTCTGTATTTCAAAGTCTCTCTTCCCATTCTCACTGACCCAGCCAGGTGAGAGGAGGGGAAATGTCAAAACATTTTGACAGCATTCAAGGGCAGAGGGGATATGCCTGTAAATAGTGGGCCTATCAGTGCAGATCAATTGTGAGCTTTGTCTTCTATAAATATTTCATCCAATATTGAGCCAGATAGTGTCTCTATGCATTTTGGGAAAGAGATAGGATTGCAGCCTTAATGTATTTTTCCTAGATTTGTTTTCTATAAAAAGAATTAAGGATTATAAAACCTCCAACTTTCTGTTGCTTGCAATGTTACTATTGTTTGAAATTTATAAAGTGCTTTCATGACCTGACTATATCAGTTATGCAATCATTTGTTCTATTGCTAAAGACCTACTGAACTATTTTCTGGGAGTTTTATTTGTAGGAAAAGGCATATTCCTGGCATGTAGCCTTAATGGAGGTGCACATAAGACACAAAGTCTTGCCTTGGGAAAATGAACTAAAGACTCAACTACAAAACTTTGTTTCAGACCAGTTAAAATGTAAAATATAGCTACCACTGAGCTTAATTGTACAGTGGTAGTTTCAACTTCTATACCAGGAGACAATTTTCTTGCATTTTCTTGGGATTGGCCTACAGCTACAGCCATATTGGACAGATGTTTTTAACTCTAAATGCAACACAGAATTACCTATCATTTCTTTGCTATGCAGATTGAATATTTTGCATGAACATTCAAAAACGCGTGTTTATAGTTTGAACTTCTCATGTTTATTGTTTTCTACCACCAAATGTACTGTCTACAGATGGAAAACTCAAGAGTCTTTGATGGGTGGTGAGGAATTGCTCAAGAAACAGTTACACAAAGAGAGATGTACTACACATAATGTTGGGAAGGCCTAGATTACAGTTATCAAAATATGTATAGGAGCAATCCTCATCTAAATGAAGTGTTCCAGGAATTCCAAATGATCATAGTCAACAGCTGGTCTTATTTGCAAGACTTGGTCAATGGAAAATACTGCCGCTTTCCTCCCCCTTAAGTTCCCACCTTCTCTATTGCCATCTTTGTGAAGCAGAGTGGCATGTTGCCTCACCACTGCTGCTCTTTATTACCCTCAGATGACAGCGATGAAAGCAAGCAAGGCGATTAAACAGTGTGGCAGCCCATTTTTATGAGTTTACCTTTGAAGGCAACCAAAAGAATCTTAAGAGTGGGTAGAGGGGTTTTAAAACTACAGGGAACTGCTGCAGGGTATTTATTTTTAAAAGCCAATAACTTCCTTTTAATAAGGGTGTATCAATATTGAATAAATGATTACAAAAGAAAATTTATTTTTTTAAAAAGACTGGCATTATTGGAGTTTTGATTTCTCCATAGCTTTTATGAAAAAGTGCTGTCTGAAATTCTTAATGCCGAAAGACTTGGTTTTGTGTTGAGAATTCTGTAAGTAATTCTCAACTGCAAATATGCTATAGATAACAAGTTTAAAGCAACTTTCTAAAGTCTAGTTTTGGAGATCTCAAAATATTAAAACTTTGTCAGAGATAACCAATATATATTAACATATATGTACAGATGCTAACCACTTTTCAGAATATTTGGTTATACATATATGAGGATTACTAACTTTCAGCAAGTTTAAATGTTAAAATTTAGTATTTAGTGATTCAGAAGCCACTTTTGTGTATGTTGTATAACTTGGTGTTGTAATCAATTTTCTGATGAGTCAGTTAATAAGAGCTTAACAACTAACTAAATATAGCATAACAATGTCTGGAAGGGAGAATTTCTCCTCGCATGACCTCAGCTTATACAATTAAGAATACTGGAATAGTAACTAAAATAGGTGAGAAAACTGATATTTTAAATAGATCATTCTATAAAGTACAATCTGAAAGATCTAACTCTATTGGACACCCCCCCCCAAAAAAAAAGGGGTCAGGGAGAATTAAGAGTACTGAAATAGTTTCTGAAATAGGTGAGGAATACTTATCTCTTAAGTGAATCATTCCATGAAGTATACTTTGAATGATCTAACTCTATTGGATAACCCCTCACCCCCCCAAAAAAAAAACCCACAAAAGGGTCAGGGAAATCAGGCCCAATGTGTAATGGACAAAGTACACAAAGTGCCAAAATGAGAGAAACCTTGGCCACGGGACTGAAGAGTCAGATTAGTTCTCTGGCATTCCCAACTAGACACTCTATTCATGCACCACTGTTAAAGGTTTTCAACTCAACATAGGTGGGGCTGTCTCATGAAAACATGTATATGTACCTATGTGTACACATGTACACACACATTTGATTTCTTGTAGGAGAAAGCAACAAAATACAATGTACCCAAATTTTGTTTTTCTAAGTTCACTCTGTAAGTTTAGTAAATTTGAGTACTTATACTTTTGAATCTCAAGGATTTAAACCATCACATACTATGCACTCAATTCCCTCTAGTTCTGTAGATAATATGACATCAATAAGTAGATAAAAAATGCTTTTGAAAAAAAGTTTTTTATTCATTATGCAAAGATAGTATCAGCTATAGGTAAAAGAAACATATTCTAAGTTTAAAATTAATCTTCCATTTTGAAAGGTTCAGGACTTAGTCTTTTTAACATTACTCTTTTAAATATCTCACTCCAACAAAATGCAGACAAGTTTATTTTCTTACTTTTCCTTAAGGTCATATTGGGACAATGAGAGTTAGTTCTTCAGAATTTAGTAAGCTGGAGATTTAATCAAAGAATGATGCATGTAACAATACTACAACAGCAAAAAAAAAAAAATACAAGGAATTTTAAAAGAACAAATTTCAGATTTCTAACTCTGAGATGTAAGAAAACCCTCTTAGGGCACCTTAAATTTAAAAGACCATGACCTTCAGATTCAGAATGAAAATTATTAAGAATCATAAACCATATGGGCACTGGTGATATGGCCCATAGTTATATCAGGTTAGGGATAAGCAGAATCTCTGCATTTTAAGGGAAGGAACAGTTTAATAAAGGCCAGGGAGGTATTTTAAACTCATGTCCATGGCAAGTCAAATGATTCTGATACAACTGCTTCCCTTAGAAACATATTATCACATTGATACCCCTCCAAGGCTTATTAGCCCTCAAACTGTTCATATTGAAATTTGCCTTCATACTATCACTTCTAGGAGTAAATCTCCCAGAAGAATAGGAGTACAGACTGGATACAATGGTTCTGGTGCTCTAGTTGTCTGTCATGTTGCCCAATGTTCAATGAGGACACCAGCTAATCCAGAAATAGATTGTCAATTCTGACTCTAATATATTCTTGAGATGTACTTATGAAACAATTTTTGTGGTTTAGAAATGCCAAAACTACCTACACTTTGACTCTTAAGGACATATTTTACTTTACAAAAGGAAATATAATAGGCTAACAAAAATAAAAATCTACAGCAAATAACTAATATTTTAATGTTTTTATAAAAATAATTCCTTTCAGATACTCTGATTAACTTTTAAGTGACATAAAAAATTTCAGTATTCTTTAATACCAATATTTTGCACAATTTAAGATATAGCCATTAAATTTAGCATTTCAGGAAAAAATTAAAAGAAAAAAAAAGAAGAATGTTAATTCTCTAAGAAGCTATGAACCTAGTAGTTTAGTTTTTGACTTCTTTAAAAAAAAAAATTAGGCCCAGAATTTTAGTTATCCTAATTAGCATCCAAATCAAATTGTGTGTGTGTGTGTGTGTGTGTGTGTGTGTGTGTATTCTAAATAAAGGATAAAACATTTTGAATAAATCTAAGACCCACTGATTCGACTGTTTGTTTAGAATCTGTTTTACTGGGTTTAGATGAGGAAAACTTCAATAAAGTTAACTGTATATTGAGTTCCACTGATTAAAAATGCAGTTTTAAAACTTCTGCTTTTGTGGTAAATTTTTAGATTATATCATAAATTCAAAGCACAATACTGTAAATACTGTACTGTTCATAGGTATTTGTTGGAGATGTGAATGCTTGTATTCAAAGTATTTAAATTCTGACCTTTCAAAATAGGCTTTTAAAAACTATTGTTTGAAAATTAGTATTTGCTTTTAGACTCTTAAAATGCCAGTTCCAATAAAAAAAATCCTAACAGATATATCCTAAAAGCTATTCCTGACAACTATTTTGCAATTTCAAAATTATTTTTTACTTCCAATTATTTTACTTTCAATTATATACTGAATATAGAACAGTTTCTAAATAAACATCTAGGAACAGTTTCAATGTAAAATAAAACTAAAATAATCTACTATAACATGTAGAGAAAGTCTGAATGCGATTTATCAAAATTTAGAATTAAGTTTCTATAATAGTGAACAACTTTCAGTCTCTTTGTAATATAAAGCCAGCAATTTCTCTGAGACTAGAAAGTTAGCAGAGAGGATCAAACAGATTTAAGCATTGTCCGACTTCTTCTAAAGTGATGCACTCTTTTATCCTACAAAAAACAGAAACAGTATTTACTTCACTGAAAGTTCCCCCTTACCACTACTGACCTAAGAGAGTTGAAAAATACCTAAAATACATTTATTTTAGGCTTATGTACTATAAATAATGATAAAAGGTGATCCTTTTGGAGACACATTCCTGAATTTTGCAATTATAAATGTACTAATATTGGCTAGTTTTACTAAGCAGTTTAGTTAAAACAGAAATCCCAGTAACTTTAGAAATAAGTTTTCTTTAAACAATTATCATTCTAGGTACTTCTTACTGACTTTTCAGTGGTATCACAGGCCAGCTGGTGGAAAGGGCATATAATAATGCCTAAAAGTATTGCTTGAGAACAGCACTCCATCTCAACCTGAAATCCCATATTTTTAGGCTAAAATATCTAAATTTTTAGTATACTTAAAGGCATACCCTTTACCTATGAAGATAAATAATTCTTTAGAAAATGAAGGGAAAAACTGCAACAGCTGCTGTCCTCTCAGAGAATTGGTTCCAGAAACCCCTATACCAACAAAATCTGAGGATGTTCAGGTATTATATAAAATGGCACTGTATTTGTTTATAACCTGAGTAGTTCTATACTATAATATAGCACATATTATATTATCCTATATTTTTTCTTTTATTTGTAGTATTATGGATAAAACACAAAGCAAACATTCTAATGAGCTACATCCCCGCTCCATCCTGCATGTTTTAAATAATATCTAAGTTACTTATACTAACATAAGAATTATAGAAACAGTAAACTATATGGTTAAGGAAATAATTACAAGGAAAAGTTCGTACATGTTGAATACAATTAAAAAACTGTATAAATAATTGGTTGAATCTGAGGGTATGGATTCTATGGATACAGAAGACTGACTTGTACAAGCAATTTTTAAAAATCTGTGTTGCCTACAGAGATGTAAATATAAGTAAGTGAGGCCTTAAAAATTGTAATGGGGCCGAGTAAACCAGTAATACAATAGTATTTTCTCTCTACAATAATTAGCTCAACTGTGCCCTTCACCGAGGGATTAGATTCAGTTGTCATATAACGTGATGTGACCTGTCATCAGGGTAGTATCCTTTTTAGGTTAAAAACTACAAAAATGCTCACAAACTCATATATATCCGTAAGTCAGATAGTAAACATATAATTATGAAGTGGCTGGAACTAAGACAAAAAAGTAGAATTTAACATGAAAATAGATGCATTCAAATATCTGGATGCATTCAATTTCAATCAAAACAACATTTAGTCAACTAAAATAAATCTAGATGTTAGACAACTACAGTTGGCCAACTTCTGACTCAGCTCAGAGAAACAGAAATCTTTGGAGTTCAAAGGGAGGCTTTTGTATAATACCAGGTGAAAACTCAAATGTAAAGACTATTTTCTGTTTTCACACAAACTATTTAAGTACTATCAATTAAGCATTTAGAACTTTGAACAAGGTAAGCTGTCATATAACCTCAATATTTTCCATGTTGCACATTTCAGTGTTGTACTGTCTCGGTGAAATGAAGCAACAAATGAACAACATCTTTAAATGAGTATGTTTACTCCCTTTATAAAAATGTCAATTTAATTCTTCCATGGCTCGGCTCTTCTGTAATATAGGAGGTCCTTGGTATACTCATTAAAAAGGCTTTTTAAGGCTCATCATCCTATGTCCATTTGTAGATGAAACAAAGCTATTCTTGTTTAAAGACACAAAGTGATAGCTTAAAACTTCCCTTTGAGCCAGGCATGGCGGTGCACACTTGTAATCCCAGCATTCCAGAGGCTGAGACCGGAGGATTGCAGTTCGTGGACAACCTCAACTACTTAGTGAGGACCTCTGCAACTCAGTGAGACCCAGTTTCAAAATAAAGAATAAAAAAAAATAGGGCAGGGGGTGTACTCAGGTGTCGAATGACCCTGGGTTCTATCCCCAGACCCGCAAAAAACAAAAAACCCCACAAAAAAACAGAAAAAAACCTTCCCTTTGCATATAAAATGATATATCTATTTTGGACAAATTCTGGCATTTCTTCAAAGGTTAAAAATTGTCATTATATGACACAACAATTCCATTTCTAGAAATATATTCAATAGAAACGAAAGTGTACGTCCAGTAAGTTGTACATGAATGTTCACATAGAATTATCAACAACAGCCAATAAGTAAAAATAATTCAAATGTTTATCAACTGAATGGATAAATAAAATGTGTCTGTTATAAAATAAAAGGAAATTAAATTCTTCTTTTATTTTTTTGGTGGTAGTAGAGGTGGAACCCAGAGGCTTTCTATCTCTGGGCTATACTCCCAGACCTATTTTGTATTTTATTTGGAAACAGGGTCTAAGTTGCTGAGAGCCTCACTAAGTAGCTGAGGCTGGCTTCGAACCTGTGCGATCCTCCTGTCTCAGCCTTCCAAGTGCTAGGATTACATGCGTGCGTCACCACGCCCGGCAGGAAAATTAAATTCTAATTCATGCCATAACACTGATGAACCTTGAAAATATGCTAAGTGAAAGATGATACTCACGAAGGGCCACACATTCTATGATTCTATTTATAAAATGTCTAGAATAGTAAAACCCTTAGAAAAAGTATATAATTTGTTGCCTAAGTTTTGAAGCATTAGTAGGAAATGGGGAGTGATTGCTAATGGGTAGAAGCTTTATCTTGGGGTTAATTAAGATACTTTAAACTCAATAATAGCCGGGTGTGGTGGCGCATGCTTGTAATCCCCTCACTTGGGAGGCAGAGACAGGAGGATCGTGCAGGTTTAAAGCCAGCCATGCTGGCTTAAGAGACCCTGTTTCCAAATAAAAATATAAAATAGGCCTGGGAGTGTAGCCCAGAGGTAGAAGGGCTTCCGGGAACCCCAGTACCACTAAAAACACATACACACACACACAAACTCAATAATGGTCATGGTTGTATAATTCTGTAGAAAGTGTATGGTGTACAAATTATATAATCTCTATAAATCTACTATTAAAAAAATCTTCCCTTACCAAACACAATATTCCTCCACAGTGGAATAACCAGTTACCTCTTTTTCATATTCATAGACTCAGAATACTAAAGGGATTCTAGGTTATTTAGTCTTAATCCCTTTAGTATTTAACCTTGGGCATCCTCATTTAGACTTGTAAACAAGAGGCTGGTAATATAGTTCAGTGGTAGAAAATATGATTAGCATATGTGAGGCTGAGTCTGATTCACAGCATCCTTGCACCCAAAAATGTAGTTTTAGTAAGATTTAAGTGATGTCTCAAAGGTTGATTTGAAACTTATTAGAAACTAAATATATATATATATTTTGGTGGTACTGGGGTTCCTGGAAGCCCTTCTATCTCCGGGCTTCACTCCCAGACCTATTTTTACATTTTTATTTGGAAACAGGGTCTCCTAAGCCAGCGCGCGCGACTGGCTTCGAACCTGCGCGATCCTCCTGTCTCTGCCTCCCAAGTGCGGGGATTACAAGCGTGCGCCACCACGCCCGGCGAAACTAAATATTTCTTAATTTAAAAAATCTACAGTAACCAGTGAGGTGCTAAGACAGGAGGATGATGGCAGGTATGAGGCTAGCCTCGGCAATTTAGTGAGACCCTCAGCAACTCAGAGCCTGTTTCAAAATAAAAAAAATAACGCCAGGGGTATATCTCAGAGGTAGAATGCCTCTGAGTTAAATCCCCAGTACCAAAACAAAAAACATACATTGTCTTCCATTTTAACAACTCTGAACCAACTTCATTTTCTTTCTATTCAGTTCCTTTTAAAACTCTCAACTTTACTTCTTTTTCTTCTCTACATTGTTCAAGTCTGTCATCTGAATGGTCCATTTCCTTTGTTCTCTTTAATTCAATATTGGTGTATTAAGTTCAGCTTTATAAAATTTTCTTTTATTACTCAGTCAAGCCAATGTTTTCTGTAATGATTCTCCCTCCCTCTCTCTCTCCACTCCCAGACCTAATTTTACATTTTTTTTTTTTAATTTGGAAACAGAACTTGCACAATCCTCCTGTCTTTGCCTCCCAAGCGCGGGGATTACAAGCGTGCACCACCATGCCCAGCCTCTCACAAACTCTTTAAATTAGAAGTTTCTGCTAAATTTATTCCTTAAAGATGAACTATACTTTATTAAGGTATCAGTGTCATAAAACACACTGCCAGGTAAAATCCACTCAGTGATTTACTAGATTATACTCAAAAGACACTTCATTTAAATGCTTTAAGTAATCTCAAAGTATGCACACCCCTGTGAAACAGACTCTCTGAAATTAACGGCAACTTTCTGGTTAACAGCAGGATTTGACAAAAGAGTCCCTTTTGAAATTAAATTTCCAAACTGTTTTAACTTCTGAATAAAAACTTCCTCCTGCTGAGGACAGATGCTTTGGCAAGACTGACAGGTTCTCTAGCTAACAAATTCTGCATATATGCATTTCCTGGCTTTTGGAGCCCCCTGAAAATGAAGATTTGACACAGAAAAAGGCTCCTCTATTTTCTGCAAAGCTGGCTTTGAATAAGTCTGTTTTCCTTGCCAATCTACTTCCCAAATTTTTGTGAAGCAAGATGAACAGTAAATCAATTCCCCATGGTAACAATAGGAAAAACCACAATAAAAATATGCATCAAAGCTAACATATGTACTTTTTATCCTGCGTACCATTCCTTTCATACCTTGAAGTAGTCATCCTGAGTAACAACAGAGTTTCTCAGTCTGTTCTCTGGGTACAGACAAGATACCACTGTCTGTATGCTTCGGTCCACAGATTTCTGAAACAGAATTTTTCAATAAAGGATACTCTTACAGTTAATCATTTTTTTTTGAAAGTTTAGTGAACAAGAACATTTATTTCTAAAAAGTTCTTATGTGAGTCATAATTCTTACAACATATTACTTAGTTTTCTCTCAAATTAAATATTTTGGAATCTTATTGACATAATACTGGTTTTAAAAGCTAAATTTATTTAAACCATTTAATATTCTGCTTAAAGATATTTACTCTTATTAGATAAAAATAGGACACTCTTATTAAATGTTTCAAACAACATATTCATAACAAAAACCTGACTTAATATAATTGTACTGTAAGCTCTTATGATTTTTTTTCAAACTTTAAAATTGTGTACCAAGCCGGGCGTGGTGGCGCACGCTTGTAATCCCCGCGCTTGGGAGGCAGAGACAGGAGGATCGCGCAGGTTCGAAGCTAGCCCCGCGCGCTGGCTTAGGAGACCCTGTTTCCAAATAAAAATGCAAGAATAGGTCTGGGAGTGTAGCCCGGAGGTAGAAGGGCTTCCAGGAACCCCAGTACCACCAAAAAAAAAAAAAAAATTGTGTACCAAATCAGGGAATTTTTTCACTCTATGGTTCAGTAGTTAACATTTTTTTTTCACCAAGAAACAAATGGATAAAGGATTCCTACAATGCAATCATTCAGAGTTATGAATATCCCCAGTACATCAGCTACTTCCACACTTCCATTCAACAACATGTTAGAAGAGTGAGAGTACTGTTGTTATAGGTATCCCCACCTAAGAATTAAGATCAGAAACTGCCTACTTCAAATATCTGAATAATTACTACAATTCTACCACTCTTGAGAGTTGTCATATAAAATGTTATGAAGAGAATATCACAATGTGTTTTACTATTTATTAGCTAAGTAAATATTTAACGTTGTTTGTAAAAGACTAGATAAAATTCACACTAATTCCTTTTATAAAGAGTAAAGTTCTTGCAGAAACCTGCCTGTTGCATTCTACAAAATCATATTAGTAACAATATTTGGTAAAGTATGATTTTTAAAAACCCAAAAAATAATATTAGGAGAGGAAAGGACTGCTGAGTCAGAAATGGTATGTATACATTGTATACATTGAAAGTTTGTGGATGTCTAAAATTCATTAGCACTGCATTAATTGCTGAATATTACTCATTTACTTAAACTCTGAAGTTTATGGCCTCTGTATTTAAATATGGGCAAAGATGCCTGATTCTCAAAGGGCCATTATTAAAACTTGAGAAAATAAATAAAAAATACAAGTATCACTGAACAAAATTAGGTGTTTGCCTTTTGTGGGGCATTTCCAGAGGATGGAGTAGCTTCATGAACTGCGCATTCATTTTGCAAAACTTCAGTTCCTGGATCAACTTCATTACAGTGGTAGTTAACAGCTGTATAAGCCTACATTTATAAGGATAAAAATGCAATTAAAAAGATATACTTGTAAGCAATCTATTATCCCAAATGATGTAGGATATGGTGACATTCAGTTATTTTATTTTAGAAATTTTGCTGAATAAGCTGAAATGCAGTAATATAATCATTTAAAATTTTCTTATGTCAATGTAATCATAATTAGAAGGAATATGATAAAAGGAAACTAATATGCAGTAAAAGTGTGCCTGAGAATTTTAACACTTAATATAACCTCCAAATATCCAATCCTGATAAAAGATGGAAGGTAACAAAAGCCCCAGGTGTTTGAGAGGCAGCACTCCTTTTATTTTATTCCTTTTCTTACTTTGTATCGACATAAAAGCATTTGTTTATTTTCAACACATTTTTATAAACAGCAAAACTAGGGACACAGTCTAGGCAGATTAAATGTTAATTCTAAATCCATATTAATACTTTCTTGAAATTGAGCACTTCTTGGCTACAGAATGGCCAATTGCTTACACATACAAAATTACAACCTGAGAAACAAAAAGCAGTTTCTCCTGTGAAAGTAATAACTGGGCCAACAACAAAAAAAAAAAGGTAAAAATCATTTTATGGGTGTGGTAGTGTACACCTATAATCTCAATACTCAGGAGGTTGAAATAGGAGAATTGTAGGTTCAAAACCAGCCTTTATCAACTTAGCAAGACTCTCAGCAACCTAGTGAGAACCCTGTTCCAAACAAACAACCAACCCCAAAAAAATTTTTAAAAAGGGTTGGGTGTATACCTCAGAGATAAAATGTCTCTGGGTTCAACCCCAGTACCACAGAAAACAAAAAAACCTTACAGACATACATGATACAAAAAGGTCAGGAAATCTATAATAAATTAAATTTAAAAGAAAATACTTTAAAATTAAGACTAGAAAGTAAATGTTTGAATAATTCATTTTACCGGAGGTATAACATAACTCCTTTGTTCTCCAGCAGGCCACTGTGGTGGCATCTTAAAAAAAAGAAACAAAATTATTCAACCATTCCTATACATTTTTACAAAGACAGATGATATACAATGTCGAAGTATTTATCATACTGGCTCCTTTGTTATTGTAATAAAATACAAAATAGAGCCAAGAAATACTTATGTTTCTAATGCTTAAAGTTCATTTTGTTATGCCCACATATAAAACCCACCTTAACCTCAAATTTTCTGGAGCTAGCATTGAGGAAAACTCAAAGATTCTTTTGAAATTATTATCATAGGTTAGATCATGGATAATAAATATGGCTATAATATATGGAAACATATTCAGAAAACTACTATTTCATAGCAGCCAGTGAAAATAAATACTATCAAATATAATTACAATTCTGTACTTTTAAGAATTGGGTAATAATTTTAACCTATGTGCCTAGAAAAATTTATAAAGGTCATCCTGGATGTTTCAGCTATTTGACAGCAATGATAGAAAAATACATGTTGAAATAAAATAGGAAATGCCAAATCTTAGAAAATTTCTACAGAAAAGTTCTTTCTTAGTCAAAGTACCAGCCAGGCATGGTGGCCTTGCTTGCAGTCCCAGTACTCAGGAAACTGAAACAAGAACAACACAAGTTTCACTCAGCAACTTAGTGAAACTCTTTAAAATTAAAAAATATAAACAGCTAAGAGTATAGCTCAGAGATAGAAACTTCTGGGTTCAATCCCCAGCATACCACACACACACAAAATATCATTCCATTATTTCTAAATAATACAGAAATAACCTTAAGATATCATAGTCTTAATTCTAGACTAATTATATTTTTCTTTAATGTTAGGCTCACTTAACTGGGTTAAACAACATACAATTTGGAAACACTTATATAAATATTGAAGGTCACAACAATATTCCAAATTACCTGATAATTATAAACAGGGAGCTGATATCCAGTTATGACCTGAACTGGTGAACTGGGATATGGAGGATAAGCCTGAAAATAAATTTTAGAGAAAAAATGAAGAAGGCATATTATCTAAAATATTAGAAGAAATATAATTCTCAATATAACAAAATATAAAGATTAATATATGTTTTTATTTTGGGGGGGGTGGTACTGGGGTTCCTGGAAACCCTTCTACTTCTGGGCTTCACTCCCAGACCTATTTTATATTTTTATTTGGAAACAGAGTCTCTTAAGCCAGAGAGGCTGGCTTTGAACCAGCGCTATTCCCTCCTGTCTCCGCCTCCCAAGCATGGGGATTACAAGCATGTGCCACCATGCCCAGCCTAATAAAATTTTTTTTTGTGGTACTAGGGGTGGAACTCAGGTTTTCTACCTCTGGGCTATACTCCCAAACCTATTTTTTGTATTTTATTTGGAAACAGGGTCTCATTAAGTTGCTGAGAGCCTAAGTAGCTGAGGCTGGCATCGAACCTGTGTGATTCTCCTGTCTCAACCTCTCAAGCACGGGGATTATAAGTGTGCACCACCATGCCTGGCTAAATTTGTTTTTCTATAACAAAAATGCAAGATTATATATCAATGACTAGCTTTATGAAGATGATAATATTCTTCTACAAGTATTAGACTTTTTTTTAGCCTGGTGTGGTGGTGCGTGTTTGTAATCCCAGCATTCGGGAAGCTGAGACTGGAGGATCGCGGTTCACAGGCAGCCTCAGCTACTTAGTGAGGTTCTTTGCAACTCAGTGAGACCCTGTTTCAAAATAAAAAATAAAAATTAGGGCTGGGGGGTGTAGCCTGGAGGTAGAATGCCCCTGGCTTCCACCCCCAGTACCGCAAAAAATAAAAACAAATATTAGCCTTTTCTGCTGGGAGAAGGAAGGGATAAATTGACAAGGAGAATGATTTTGCAAGCCTCCATTTACCTTATTTGTATATTTATTCCCACCCAGAAAGATATCCTTATCCAGGCAATAAGGCTTCCTTAGGACACATTTTCGAGTAAGTTAATATATTGGGTATTGCAATATTAAGAATATTTTATGCTATTTTGCTATTTCACTTCTAAAAATTAAGGGCAGAATAATCCAAAACTAAAAAAGAACAGTATAATGTCCTACATGCTTTGGTATTTATTGACTGGAAACATTTAAGTAGTAGCAAACATGAATACTTAGAATCATAAGGGTTCATAGTAAATGAGCCCTTGCCTATTACATACAAAGCCCAGGTGTGATTTCTAGCAGGACCAAAAATAAAGAGAAAAAGTAGAGCTTTTCTTATATATCATGTTAAGAGTAATAAACATAAAAATATATATCCTACATTTCAGGTAAATGGAAAATATAAGAAATATTGTGAAACTATTTTACTATTACTTATTCTTTTTCTATCAAAGAAAATAAAATTAAGAAGGAAACAGAAAGTTATTTATCATTAATAGCCAATAGTGTCAAGTTCTACCAATAGTTTATAGCTCTAGTAAAATATATCAGAAATCTACCCACTCCAGAACTAGAATTAGGTCCAGAAGTCAGCAGCCTATGTAAGAAGGCATCTGGAAATTATTGACAAAGAACAACTAGAATCAATAATCTCAGAAAATAAAGTAGGCAGACACAAAAAATAAGCTGTCTTAGAATATTTTAGGAGTTATCATATGAGAAAAAACGATTCATTCTGTGAGGCTATGGAGGTTCTTGTATGCACATAGGAGTAAATTTTAGCTAAGTAACATGTCTTCTATTACTCAAAGTATTCTAATAGGGACTGGATTATCATATATTGAATTATCATATATTACAGAAACTATGAATATGATTTCAGAGGGTAAGAAGACTATAATAAATCAGAGAACAGTAATGCAAGCAATTCTTACCTGAACATACTGGGTTATAGGATTCATCATGGTTGGAGGCTGCATGTAGGTTTCAGTGTTTGGATTGCTCCAAACACTCTGAAATTGTGGTGGAGGAGGAGGATTAAAAATCAGAGGACGTGGCTGCACATGATAAGAACCTTTTACAAATTAATAAAGAAAAGAAAACTTATTTTTAGTTCTCTGAAAACTCAAGGATGTTTCATTAAGAACAGTTTCATTTTTTACTCACATAAATTTTGTTTCCTGATTGCAGGGCCCAGTTTCAGCTTTTTACCATGGAAATTTATCTGTGACTAGAAAGAAAACAGTAACAAAACTATAGTTTTTAAGGTTTTATTTTCAAGGGTTGGGCAATACCTCAGGTCCTTCAATGTTCCTATTATTAGGTAAGATCAATGATACATATACATCAAATAAATATTTGTCCTCTTAAAGCTCTTATCAAAATGTAAAATGGTCAAAATCCTTTAACCCTATTCCTTATCCTTCTTTTCCCTAGTTCATGAAACTAGATGCCCAAAAGTGAATAGGTTATGACAATGGAAGATTACTCTAAGTTTTGATTTCAAATAGGAATAGAAGTATATTTTTTCTCTATTTTATATGAATGAGTATATTCAGGGACTCAACCTTGAATATGGCATCAATAAGCGAAATAAGAGTTTTCCATATGACCATTACTTACTTCTACTATCTTCTGCACATCCACGTCATTATAAAAGGAAACAAATCCATAGCTAGAAAGATAAAATATAAAATCATCACAATACAGTATGATTTAGAACTTCTAGTATTCTGTGAAATTATAAAAATTATAAGTGATGAAGAACATATTGTGATTTTTGATATATATATATATATATATATATATATATATATATATATATATATATAATAGGTTCCCTAAAATACCACTACTTTTTATTTTTTTTAACCTGATGTTAGGATGTGTTACTATTAAGATGGAAACCTCACTTATTAACAAAGTTATATCTATGAACCTGAATTAACTTATAATCCAAGGCAAGATAGTTAAAATTTAAAATGCTATGAGATGTGTAAAAAAAATTATTTTTTTAATTTAAAATTTTTTTTATTGCTATACATCTTTTTTTCCCCCCCGTACTGAGGATGAAACCCAAGGACAATGGACCTCTGAGCTACACCTGTAGTCCTAATTTTAGTATTTTTATTTTTTGAAACAGGGTCTCAATGAGTTGCAAAGGACCTCGCTCAGTAGCTGAGGCTGTCCACAAACCGCGATCCTCCTATCTCCGCCTCCAGAATGCTGAGATTACAAGTGTGTGCCACCATGCTCGGCCTGTACATACATCTTAATGAATACATGCATACATCACTCTTTTAGCCCTTATCCAGATACCACCCCATTCCCTCCTTCTCATGTTTGATTTAGTGATTGCCTTTAATATGCTTGTAAATGTAAATCATGTACATTAAGTAATTTCCCTCTTATTTTGAAACAGGGTCTCACTAAGTTGCAAAGGGTCTAAGTAGCTGAGGCTTTCTGAGAACCTGGATCCTCCTGTCTTAGCCTCCCAAGTACAAGGATTACAAGCATGCACTACCATACCCAGCTACTTTTTTTTTTTTTTTTTTTGGAAACAGGTTTCTCACTAGGGAGATGAGAGTCCACTACTTGCTAAAGCTATCCTCAAACCTGTGATCCTCCTGTCTCAGCCTCTCAAGTACTGGGATTAAGGCACCATGGCTGGCTTCAGAATACCAGTTCTGAAGTCCTCAATACTCTTAGATGCTAAGAGTACAGTTATTTTTGATACATAGAATGAACATATATTTTACTCACCCTTTGGACACACCAGTTCGATCTGTAATTATCTTCACTTCTTTCACTGAACCATATCTAGCAAAGAAACTTCTGATTTCATTTTCATCCATCTACAGAAAAGAATTTAAATTTAAGAATAAAAAATTAGCATTTAGGATTTTTAATTCTACTGTAAAAAGGGGATTTGATGCAAATATATCTCCCTATAGTATCCCAAAATGCCTATGTCTCTTCGTCAAATATTTTTAGTTCCATGGATTAAATAAAAGCCAATTAAAAACTGCATTAAGTACAAAAATGATGTCTGCAACAGGGCCCAAATACAATTAACTACTCACAACATATTTATAAGTGTAAAAAAATTTGAATACAGTACCCTAACATCAATTCCACCAACAAAAACGGTGTTTGGCATGATTTTGCCTTCTGGTAAAACATAGCCTTGGTTGGTGGTAGCTGATGAAGACTGGGTGCTGGCCTCTCTGGAAATGGTTGAGTTTGGAGTCTCAGAATTTGCAGCAGACTGTAATTTGGAAAGCAAAACATCATACATAATTAGGTACACAGACAAAAACCATATACAATGTGAAACAATTGTATTTAAATTACTTTCATTGTAAATTAGATACCAATAGCTTAGTTCAGGCTCAGGACTTTTTGGAATAGAGCAGCATAAAAATTTAACAAGAAAATACAGACTTTTCTTAAATCCATTGTTACTCATTACGATCATTTGTACAATGCTATGGTATAATACTAGTTTTATATTTTATAAAATTGTATAAATTGTTAAAAAATACATTAATAAAAAACACAGTAAATCTTAAAAAAAAACACAAAGTAAACAAAAAAGCTATATTAAAAGATAACATCAAGCCTGGTGTGGTGGCAGATGCTTTTAATCCCGGTGCTTGGGAAGCAGAGACAGGAGGATCCTGCAGGTTCAGAGCCAGCCACACACTGACTTAAGAAACCCTGTTTCCAAAAAAAAAGTATAAAATAGGTCTGGGAGTGTAGCCTGGAGGTAGAAGGGTTTCCAGAAACCCAAGTACCACAAAAAAACAAAAAACAAACAACAAACAATAACAAAAACTATCAAGAGCCAGGCACAGTGATGCATGTACACTTTTAATTCTAGTACTTGGGAGGCTGAGACAGGAGGATCTTTTGGAGGACAGCCTCAACTACTTAGTGAAGCCCTGTGCAACTTAAGTGAGACCTTGTTTCAAAATAAAGAATAAAAAATAGGGCTGGGAGGTAGACTGGAGGTAGAATGCCCTGGGCTCCATGGGTTGTTTCACTTTTCTATCCAGCAGAATTAACATAAAATTTTCAACTGTAACATTCTTTTAAAATAACATTATTTTTTCTTGAATAATACCAAATCAGTCTCACTGATAATTCTAATTTTCAGTGGGCCAAAAGATATAGAAGGTAACATCTTTACTTTCAGGTAAAGAAACCTACATATACAGATAGCCCATTATTTTTCTACATTCTGATGAGATCTGATTTTAGTATCGTTATAATAAACTCTAAGGTTAAATAGTTTTTAAAGCAGAATTTGATGATACTATATATACTGGAGAAGAAAAATAGCACAGTGAAATAAAAACTGATTTTGATTTAGTCAGAATATCTAGATTCATGTCCTTTACTAGGTTATAAGCCACTTACTTGCCAGCTATGTTATCTCTAGGAAAATTTGAGAATGAAATGAGCTAACATCTGTGAATTCATTTTGTAAAATATAAAGTGGTATGCCAGTATAATTTAGTATTCTGTTATTTAAATTTATTTCCAATAGGTTTTTTTCAAAAGTTTCTCTCCTAGCCAGGCGTGGTGCCCCACGCTCCTAATCCCCGCACTTGGGAGGCGGAGACAGGAGGATCGCGCAGGTTCGAAGCCAGCCGCGAGGGCTTAAGAGACCCTGTTTCCAAATAAAAAAAATGTATAAAATAGGTAAATAGGTCTCGGAGTGTAGCCCGGAGGTAGAAGGGTTTCCAGGAACCCAAGCACCACAAAAAAAAAAAAAAAAGTTTCTCTCCCAGTTTTACTAGTTTAGATGACTTTTTCTTTTTTCATTTAGTACTGGGGATTGAACCCAGGGGCATTCTACCTGCGTTACATCCCTGTCCTTTTAATTTTGAAGCAGGGTTTTGCTAAATTGCTAAGTCTGGCCTCAAACTTGCAATCCTGTCTCCAAAGTACTGATAATAAAGAGGCGTGTTATCATTCCTGGCCATATAACTTATTTTATAGGTACTTTATTAACAACTAATTGAAACATTATTAGAAAATACTTTGAAGCCAGGCATGGTGGTGTATACTTGTAATCTCAGCATTCAGTAGGCTGAGACCAGAGGATTGTAGTTGTTGACTTAGGGAGGCCCTTTGCAAGTCAGTGAGAGGCCCTGTTTTCAAAAATAAAACTAAAAATTAAGGCTGGGGTGTAGCTCAGAGGTACAATGTCCCTGGGTTCCATTCCCAGTACCTCCAAGAAAAGAAAAAGAAAGAAAAATACTTTAAGACATCCACCCATTTGGAACCCATCTATGAAGTAAACTGATTATAACAATATTTTCTAGGGACTTTATTACAAATAATTGAAGCTTAAGAAAACTACTTTATGAACACATTCATTTGAAATTCATTTATGAAGTAAATTCACTGTAAGAGGTTAATACTAAAGGCTGTGAGAGTATTCTATTTAAATACTTCCCGCCGGGCATGGTGGTGCACACTTGTAATCCCCGCGCTTGGGAGGCTGAGACAGGAGCAGGTTCGAAGCCAGCCTCAGCTAGTGAGGCTTTCAGCAACTTAGTGAGACCCTGTTTCCGAATAAAATATAAAAAATGGATCTGGGAGTATAACCCAGAGGTAGAAAGCCTCTGGGTTCCACCCCCAGTACCACCAAAATAAATAAATAAATAAATAAATAAATACTTCCTAATTCTTTCCTTTATATGATACACATGTATTTCATAATAAAATGGCAGAGTAAAATAGTTTCCAAAGCATTTCTTTTAATGTCTTATTTTAATTTTTCTAAATAAGATTTATTACATAAGCTCAATATCTTTGACTACTGAGAACATATCAACCCTTTCTTAATAAAACCACTCAAAAATCTAAAACAATGGTTCTGAAATTTTTAGAGACTTTTCTCAATTTCCCCTTAAACTGTGAATGAGTTCTGGATATGTTTTTAGTTATTAAACTGTAGTATTATCTGCCTTTGTACTGGATGTACTTAGTGTAACATCTGGCCAGAAAACCATGCCAGATTATAAAGGGTTATGATAATGCACTGGTTCTCAATCAAGGAAGATTTATGTCCCAGGGGTACTTAAAACATCAGAGGCAGTTCTGGTTTTCAGTGAGGTATCTAGTATCTGATTGGTAAAGGCCAGGGCTACTCCTAAACATCCCACAAGAAAAAGGACAGCCCTTCACAACCAGGAATTACCCTGTCTGAAATTTAAATAGGAATGTGGCTAAGAAATCCTGTCACAGTGTTAATAGAATTGAAGAGGACAATTACTCTTGGGGAAGAAGATGCTTTGCATTGTTCAGCAAAATAATACATTTCTGAACCTGTTTCCTTGCTTGGAAAACAAGTGCCTAAAAAGATCTGTTATGCCTTTAAATTTTTATATTCTATTTACAAAAGTCAACTGGATGTTTGAGCTAAGAGTAATTTAGTAAGAAGGTAAAAAGGCACTGGATATTATAGTTAAGTCTGTTTTTTTTTTTTTTTTGTGGTACTGGGTTCCTGGAAGCCCTTCTAACTCTGGGCTACACTCCCAGACCTATTTTTTTTATGGTTTTTTATTTAGAAACAGGGTCCCTTAACCAGCGAGGCTGGCTCCAAACCAGCGCGATCCTCCTGTCTCCGCCTCCCAAGCGCAGGGATTACCACACCCAGCTAGTTAAATCTGGTTTGTTCTTAGGTCTTACAAATTGTCTGCTTGCTTAACTGAGATAGTAAACATGAAATTCATCTTATCTCAGTGTGATAGCTTACAGAAGATACCATGTCCTAGTCTTTAGCCAGCAGGTGGTGCTCCAAGCTAACAAAGTAAGGAAAGTACCCAACTTTAACAAAATTGGAACAGTAGGGATGTTTAAATTCCTATTGTGTTTCTATACTACATATAACATCCATAATCAATAAGAGAACCTTGACCCGGCATAATCCCCGCGCTTGGGAGGGCAGAGAGGAGGATCACACAGGTTCAAAGTCAGCTGCACTGGCTTAAGAGACCCTGTTTCCAAATAAAATATAAAATAGGTCTGGGAGTGTAGCCCAGAGGTAGAAGGGCTTCCAGGAACCCCAGTACCACCAAACAAACAAACAAACAAACAAACAAAAAATAAGAGAACCTTTAGTTACTTTTAAACTATGACCAAAAATACTATACACTTTTTCTCAGGATAAGCAAAAAAATTTAATATTAAAGTATAAAGTTGGGTATTAATAGCACACAATAATATTGAAAGTAAATTATATTAAATATAAGACAATCACTTTTTTGTTTGCGGGTCTGGGGATGAAACCCAGGGGCATTTGACCTCCAAGATACACCACCTGCCCTATTTTTTATTCTTTATTTTGAAACCGGGTCTCACTGAGTTGCAGAGGGCCTCACTAAGTAGCTGAGGCTGTCCGTGAACTGAACCGCGATCTTCCAGTCTCAGCCTCCCGAATGCTGGGATTACAAGCATGCGCCACCGTGCCTGGCTAAGAAAATCATTTTTTATTATACCTTCAAGTGAGTTGGTGAGGCTTGAAATGAGAAACATGTTAATAAATAAGGGTAAGCTTAGAAACCATCATATAGATAATTCTCATCACTGCTACTTACAGTAATATATCCTGTTATATTCAAAGATAAAGCCAAAAATATCATTATTAAGTTTCCTGGGATGTCAGCTCCTTAGGCAGCATTATTTAGTTCAATTATTACATCTATATAATAATCAAATTGAGATCTATTTATATTAGCCAGGACAAATTTATTTATTAATTTATTATCATCAAAGTTATATCCAGAGCAATGAGAAGAAATTTATTGAGAGAAAGATTAAAATTAAGAGGAAATTGTTCAGAATAAAAACTAAGCAAATCCAAGAGTGGATCCTTGGGTTAGGGTTGTCGTAAGTAATAAGAAACCCTGGCAAAGCTAAGCAAGAAAGCGAAAATTTAAGAAAGCTAAAATACACATTAGGCCGGGCGTGGTGGCACACACTTGTAATCCCTGCTCTTGGGAGGTAGAGACAGGAGGATACTACAGATTCGAAGCTAGCCTCACTGGCTTAAGAGACCCAGTTTCCAAATAAAAATATAAAAATAAGTCTGGGAGTATAGCCTGGAGGTAGAAGGGTTTCCAGGACCCCCAGTACCACCAAATAAATAAATAAAATAAAATACACATTAGACACAAGAAAAGGCTGATTGACTACAGGTTATAAAAATGTCTAAACTCTAAGAATATAAACATAGAAATCTAGAACAAAATGGCTAATTTTCTAAGTATATGTGTATCTTTACAAAATAATCTTAAGAGAGGAAACACTATGATGCCTGGGGACTGGTTTCATTATTCTTTTAAAGAAACGTGTGTGTGTGTGTGTGTGTGTGTGTGTGTGTGTGTGTGTGAGAGAGAGAGAGAGAGAGATAGTGCGCGCACGCAGCACTACCCCTTCCCAAAGACAGTAGTAATTAAAATACTTGAATATACTTGAAATCTGTCAGGCATGGTGGCACACAACTGTAATGGCAGTACTTAACAGACAGGACTGCAGGTTAAAAACTAGCTCCCAATGTTTTAGCAAGAACATTTCAAAATGGCAGTTCATCTCAAGGAATTAATAACATACCAAGACACCTGGCACAAGGAAATCTGGTATTGTTTCAATACGACAAAGTATCATCCATAATAAATTCAATAAAATAAGATACAATCTTTAACATCATATAATAAATTTATTTTGGAATAATGACAAACTATTAAAGATGTAGGTTGTAAAATAGTATGTTGTGTGGCACAACTTTTGTAGAATATTCACCCATCCATATGCAATAGAAAAATACAAATAATATGGAAGGACATACATATATTAAAACTGAACAGTAGTAATAGGTGTTGAGATTGAGATAGAGCTGTATTTTCTTACAGTGATTATTTTCGATTATTTTCAAGTAAGTAAATATGATTTTATAATGAGAAAAATGCAATCATAATTTTTCTCACTTTACTTCTTAATGGAAAGAAAAAAATTGTTAATACGCATTACTTACAATAACTCAGTGATTAATAATTACCAACAGCTAACTACATATTATAAAAATCATTACAAATAAGTTATTTACAAAAAAATCATAAAATTTTGCCGTAACATAATATAAATTGTGAATTGATTTTCCTCCCTTTACTTCTAAAACAGAATGCTTGTATAAATAATGCACACGTTTGTGATTTGATGATTGGCCAATGTGTTCACGAGAGCTGTACTTTGTGGCAGTGGCAAACCAATTGGTTTGCATTTACAAAAACGCATATAAAGCACATCAAAAGAGTATGTACAAAATGCACATTTTATTAAAGATGTGGTTACTGAGTGAGAGCCTAAGAGCGAGAGATCCCTGAATTAAAACTTCTATAATTCTTGGGGGCAACTTCTCTACTGCTGCCAGGAGGTTCAGGCAAGTTTTATTTTCTTTCCTATTTATTTATTTATTTATTTATTTGGTGGTACTGGGGATTGAACTCAGGGGCATTCCACCTTCGAGCCACACTTCCAGCCCTTTTTATTGATACAGGGTCTCCCTAAGTGGCGGGGTCTGGCCGCGGACCCGCGATCCTTCTAGGCACCTGACTACAAGCGCCACTTCACTAGGCTCAGGCGATTTTCTTTGGGCTTTGACGCCGCCCCGCAAAGGGGCCGACGTCAGGGGTCGCCATTAGCCTCTGGCGGCTCAAGGAAACACCGCCAGGGGTCTCCTGCTCTGGACTCTCTCCGCGGGCGGCCCGCCGCCTCGGCGGGGGGGGGGGCACAGGTCGGCCCCTAGCCCGCGCAAACCCAGAGGCCCCCGGAGGCGTGGCCGCCGCCTTCGCCCTCCCTCCCCACGTGCGCCGCCCGCCCGCGTCGCGGCCCGCCGACGCCACCTCGCGGAAGCCGCCGCGCCTCCACCCAGAAAGCGCGGGAAGCGGCGCCGCGGGTGGGGGCGGGGCGGCGGGGCCCGAGCCCAAGCCTCGGCCGACCCTGTCGGGCGGCCCGGGCCTGGGCGGCGCGGCCTGGAGGGCGGCGGACGCGGGAGCCGCTCGAAGCCTCGCACGTGGCGGGGGCGGGGAGGAAGCCCGGGCCACCCTCCCTCCGCGCGGTAGGCCGCGACGCCTTCGAGGGGCGCCCGAGCAGGACCCCGCGCCCGGCCCTGCCACCCCGCCCCGGCCCAGCTTCCCCGCCCTCGAAGACCCCTCCGGCCCGGCCGCGCCCGCCGCTCACCATGATGGCGGCGCGACGGCCTGCGGGTTCGCTGTCCACCGGCAGGCCCAGGGAGCAGAGGCGGAGGCCTGAGGAGACGCCGCGGCGGCGGCCGCTGCGGAGCGGAGGCGAGTGGCCTGGCGGACGGGCGCGGGCACACTGGGGCGGGGCGGCCGGGCGGCGGGAGGTGACTCGGCGCCAGGGGGGAGCACGTGACCACGGCGTCAGCCAATGAGCAACGGCGCCCGCGCCCCCCACAGGGGGGGACCCGCGCTGGACGAGGCAGCCCGACCGGGGCGCGAAGGGGGTCCGCGCGGGACGCGGCCGGGCACCCCGGCAGGTGCAGTAGTCGGTGCGGTCGTCGTATGGACGGACTGACCGACCTGTGGACTCGCCTCACCTCAAAAATGATTTTGGGGTCTCTTTGAAATAAGCATGCGTGGTGAAATATATGTTCACGTAGAAAAAAAAAATTAATGTGATTAGGCCGGAGTTTCAAAATGGCGTCTCGACCGCCCAGCTTTTGCCGGAACGCGATTAGCTTCGCCGCTTGACTAAAATTATTAAAATGCCCCCAGAAATAGCAAATAGGAGCAATATATGTTCACGTTTAAAAAAAAAAAACCCAAATTAATGTGATTAGGCCGGAGTTTCAAAATGGCGTCTCGACCGCCCAGCGTTTGCCGGAACGCGATTAGCTTCGTCGCTTGACTAAAATTATTAAAATGCCTTCAAAAATAGCAAATAGGAGCAATCTCTCTGAAAACAGGGAGAGAGGTGTCGATAGGCCAGACTTTTGGACACTTTTCTGTCACGTGTTGAGGTGGATGGGGTTGGATAGAAGGAAATGCCAGACGGGTCAGTTAGTATGGCTTTCCTGACTTTCGGTCTCTCAGGAAAGTTACCGAGCGCCGAAAATGACCAGGTATCCCAGATACGGGTGAACATATAAACAGAACATTTTTTCCTTAAGGTGTTTAAATTGCAATTGGGAGAGTTTTTCTTCTGTGTTTTACAGTAAGAAGGTAGTCCTGTCTTAGAGAATTCTAGAACATTCTAGGTTGGAAAAATAGGGCCAACATCAAGGGTGCAGTTGACAGAGACAATCTCACAACTTTGGGAACCAGTCCAGCCTTTTACCCACAGGCTTAACGTTAACTGCCATGACCTTTTATCCTTAAACTTCTTTTATATACTGATGAAAAGCACTAAAATGTTCTTTTTGAGCTGAGAAATGCGAAAACTTTCATTAGCAACACCTAGTAACGCTGTATAAAATAATACCTAGACTTATTTAATGTGGTCTTAAGGAAAATCCCAAGGTGCCAAAAATTAAGCCAAAAACCAGAGCAGTGACAAATTAATTCTTCTCTTATTTGGATATGAGGACTTGGTTTTAGGTTGGCCAAACTACTGGTTTGCCTAGAACTTTCCTGGTTTTAATCCTGAAAAATACCAACAGCCCAAACAAATGAGGATTGGAGGCCATCCTCAGTGTGAGTAAATGGTTGTTAATCTGGTAATTCCAAGCCTTAATGTATAGCAGCAGGAGGGAAAGGCAAGTGCAGAAAAGTAGTGCAGAGTGGGGGCTGGCACTCAGTACCCAGCAAAAAGGAAATGCCCTGAAAGGCATCAGCCTCCCAGAAAAGGCTGACCAGGGAAAATGGAGATCTGAAAACAACCATGGACAGGCTGACAAGGAAACTTAGAGGAGAAGAAGAGCTGCTTTTATTAGATTTTGAAACTTTAGACCTGCATTTCATAAGAGTTTGGCATTTAAATTTATAGTAATGCCAGGTGTGGTGGTGCACGTCTGTGTAATCACAGTACTTGGGAGAATGAGAAAGGAGGATCCACAGCTTTAAGGCCTGTGTCAGCAATTTAGTGAGACTCTTTCAAAATAAAAAATAAAATAGGACTGGGGGTATAGCTCAGAGGTAGCATGCCCATGGGTTCAATCCCCTGTACAAAAATAAAATAAATTTACAGCACTTATGTGTTATTGGAATCTCAAAGCAAAGAAATTGACCACCCTACCCACTCCTGTCTTCCCTCTTCCCCCTAAAATGATCCTAGACATGTTGCTTCTGGTCTAGCAGAAGCAACTGTAAAACCAACTTGGATAGCTGGGCGTGGTGGCACATACTTGCAATCCTAGTACTTGGGAAGCTGAGACAGGAGGATGGCAAGTTGTCCACCAGCTTCAGCTACTTAGGCCCTTTGCAGCTTAGTGAGACCCTGTTTCAAAATAAAGAATACAAAATAGGCCTGAGGGTGTACATCTGAGGTAGAATGCCCCTGAGTTCAACCTCCAGTTTTGCAAAAAAAAAAAAAAAAAGGTAAATAAATAAATAAATAAAACCAACTTGGAGGGATATTCTACAACCTAGGCTATATGATAAGAAAAGGATACTTTAAAGATAAGCTCACAGCAAAATAAAATTACAAAATACCATTTACCATGAATGAGAGTGGCATTCAACAAAGGTTAAAATGTCAAAAATTACAGAAGGCCAGGTACAGTGGTCTCTATAGTTCAGTACTTGGGAGGCTGCGACAGGAGGATCGCAGGTTTGAGAACAGCCTCAGCAACCTAGTGAGACCCTGTTTCAAAACAAAATATTAAAAAGGGCTAAGAGTGTAGCTAGGAGGTAGAACGGTCCTGGGTTCAAACCCCAGGACCACCACATACACACAAAAAATTACAGAAGCATCTTCTTTTAGGTTGTATGTATGTGTGTTTTCTTTTTCTTGCAATTTGTTTAAAGTAAGACATTTTACAGAGTGATTATTTTATTATGTTAACCTCTAAACTTAAAATAGAAAGTGAATAAACATCTTTCCTCTTGAATAATGCAAAGGCCTCGGGATGTTTTAACTCAGCAATATGCTCCCCATCACTTTATATTTTCCCCTATTTTGCTTTTATCCTGTTTTCCTCCTGTAAATTAGGTATCATGTTTTTAGGCTCACCCACACTTTGCTTATCATTTATTTGCATGTCTCAGCTATTCTTCCTGGATTTTCCCCCTTGTGCCTGTAGAAAATTGTTCAGAACTTCCTTGAGTGATGGGAGGATATGGTAAACTCTTGGGTTTTTTTTTTTTTCTGATTTAAAAAAAAAATTTGTCCGTGTTTCTTCAAGATAATTCTACCGGTTATATAATTCTAGGTTTACAGAGTGTTTCCCCCCCTCAGAATACTGAGCATATTATTCTGTTATCTTGTGTTTTCTATTGCTACTGAGAAATCTGTTGTCAGTCTAATTGTGGGTTAGGATCTATTTTTCTTTGGTGTTTTGAAATTTCACAATGGTGTTGACTAGATGTGGAGTTTAAAAAAAATTCTAAAGTTTTATGGCTCTCTGGATTTGTGTATTAACTTTTGTGTGTGTGTGTGTGTGATGGGGGGGGGGTGGAACCCAGAGGCTTTCTACCTCCGGGCTACACTCCCAGACCTATTTTATACTTATTTGGAAACAGGGTCTCACTGAGTTGCTGAGAGCCTCACTAAGTAGCTAAGGCTGGCTTTGAACCTGTACGATCCTCCTGTCTCAGCCTCTCAAGCGCGGGGATTACAAGCGTGTGCCACCACGCCCGGCTCTGTGTATTAACTTTTAACAATTTAAAAAAGTTTTACTCATTTTTTGTCAAGCATTTAGCTGATTAAGGAATCTACCTGTTTTTTTTTCTCATTTTATATCCCCAAAGTGATTCTTATGGTTATTTTTATTTAGATCATGAAAATTTTAAAGTTGGCTATGTTTTCTTAAAAATCTAGTGAAATTTTTTGCTTCATAGAAGAAAAACAACTGTTAAGATCATAATCATAACTATTTCAGTGTGTTCAGATTAGTAGCAGCCATGTATGGTGATGCACATATAATATTATATTATAAAATACAAATAAACCCAGTGCTTGGGAGGCTGAGATAGGAGGATCACAGGTTTCAGGACAACCTCAACAACTTAGGCTGTCAGTAACTTAGCAAGACCTTGTTTCCAGATAAAAAAAATGAAATAGGGCTTGGGGTGTAGCTTGGAAGTAAATGTCATGGCTTCAATCCTCAGTACCACAAAAAGAAAAAGGAAAAAAAAGATTAATAGCATAATTCACTTGAATCAGAAATCTCTATGTTTCTTCCTTATCCTCCAGGGACTGATTAGCAGAGTAAGAAAAAAGGCTGGTGTTTTTAAATATCTCTGTCCATGTTTTAAATATCTCTGTCCAGGATTGGATAGTAGGCTTACATTGATATAGGCACTCTGAAATGGAGAGGTTCGGGGGAAGGAGATGGGAGATGGCTCAAGGGCAGTACAGGCCTTATTGGAATAAAACCTGAAGAGGGGGGTCTCCAGCAAAAGATTCTATAGGTTTATATAGGCTGCTTAAGGAGAGATTCTACAAGGAGTGGGAGTGGTAAGTAGTTATCAAGGGTGGTTGTTAGTCAGGGGTAAGTAGGACCATGGGATTTCCCATAAGCAGAGGGGTGTGATAAGCAGTGGGGCAAGTCTGATGCAAGACAGTGGGGACATTTCGGGAAGCAGAGGGAAGGGTGGACTGAGCAAGACTTGAACATTTCTGGGCCAAATGAAGTCACTTTAGCCAGGTGTGGTGATGCACGCTTGTAATCCCAGCATTTGGGAGCCTGAGACCAGAGGATTGCTGTTTGCAGACAGCCTCAGCTACTTAGTGAGGCCCTTTGCAACTCAGACCCTGTTTCAAAGTAAAGAATAAGAGCCAGGCGTGGTGGTGCACGCTTTAATCCCTGCTCTTGTGAGGCAGAAACAGGAGGATGGCGCCAGGTTCAAAGCCTGCTTAAGAGGCCCTGTTTCCAAATAAAAATGTAAAATAGGTCTGGGAGTGTAGCCCGGAGTTAGAAGGGTTTCCAGGAACCCCAGTACCACCAAAGGAAAAAAAAAGAATAAAAAATTGGCCAAGGGGTGTAGCTCGAAGGTTGACTGCCTCTTGGTTCTATCCCCAGACCTGGGGGAAAAAAAAAAAAAAAAAAAAAATATATATATATATATATATATATATATATATATATATATATGGAGTCACTTTTGTTTGAGGCCCTAACAGGAACTTCATTTGTTTGCAAACCATTTTCATTATATTTTATGTATCTGCCCTGAATCTTGAAACTATTATCTATTTTTTATTTATTTTTTAATTTATTTTGGTGGTACTGGGGTTCCTGGAAGCCCTTCTACCTCCGGGCTACACTCCCAGACCTATCCTTTTATATTTTTATTTGGAAACAGGGTTTCTTAAGCCAGCAAGGCTGGCTTTGAACCTGCGCGATCCTCCTGTCTCTGCCTCCCAAGCACGAGGATTACAAGCGTGCATCACCACGTCCGGCTATCTCTCTATTTTTAAAAATTGACTTAGTATGCCAGGCACAGTGGTACACACTTATAATCCTAGTGCCAGGGAGGTTGTGACAGAAGGATCACAGGTTTGAGGCCAGCATGAGGTAACTTAGTAAAACCCTGTTTCAAAATAAAAAATAAAATATGGATGAGAGTTGCTTGAAGGTAGAATGCCCCTGGGTTCAATCTCCAATAACCTGCCACATACACAAATTAACTTATTGTTTTCTTAAGTGATAATATCTATGACATCGGATTCATTGTGTTACTTTTTTAGCAAGGCACCTTAAAATAAATATGGAAGTATTAAAATTTAAAACAACGTTTGTGCATGCATCACTTCAAATTATGCTCTCTCAAGGCAACAGGTAACATACTTTTGGGAAACTGGATTATTGAGGAACTCATGAACTAGTTTTAAAAATACAAAGTTAGGGCCAAGAGACTAAGAGGTAGTGTGTCAAATTGTTCTGCATAATAAATAAGAGTAATTGAATTTCAAGGAGAAAACTTAAACAAGTTCTAGAAAGGGAAATCTTGGAATTTGGAAAAAAGAAATGGCCTTGCAAAGTCACAAAAAGTTGGTGCCTACAGTAAAAGGTGCTGCTCTAGACCTTAAAAATTCATATGTCCTTACTTTACTCCCGACCAACTAAACTAGCTTTGAGTAAGACCCAGACATCAATATTTTATTTTTAGAATTGTGTCTCTGCTGGTGAGGATGGGAGTTATAAGAGTACTTAGACACCGTTGGTGGGATTGTATATTACATCAACACTATGGAAATCAGTTTGACAGTTCCTCAAAACACTAGAAATGAGCTGGGCACATGCCTGTAATCCGAGTACTTAAGAGGCTGAGAGAGGAGGATTGCAGGTTTGTGGTCAGCCTCAGCAATTTAGGCTCTCAGCAACTTAACAAGACCGTATTTCTAAATAAACAATAAAATAAGGCTAGGGGTATAGCCAGGAGATAGAAGGCCCCTGGGTTCCACTCCTAGTAACACACACACACACACACACACACACACACACCACCACCACCACCACCACCACCAACAACAACAACAACAACAACAAGACTAGAAATAGAACCACCATATGGCCAACTTATACCACTCCTAGGTATTAATAAAAAAATTAAATTCAGTATATTATAGCAATATGTACACAGCCATGTGTTACGACCAGATATAGAATAGATTGTCCCTTGAAGAGCACAGGGTTGGTACAGTAAAGTCATGAGGGTTGTAGTCTCATCTGTGATGGATTTATCTGAGTGGAATCCTAGGCTTGTAGAGTATGGCTGGAGAAAGTGGGTTCCTGGGAGTCACCCTTATGGATTGTGCTTGTGTCTTTGAATCCTCTTGCTTGTTGGTGCTCTCTACTTCTGGCCTCCATGATGTGAGAGCAGAGCCCATGCATGCACATACATGTGTGTTCCTCCTTTCCTCTCTCCCCTGCCTGCCAGCATTCCCTGAGCTCCAAAGACCCAGCCTGACATAGACTAAACTCCCAAGATCTCCAAAATAACTGTAAGCAAATAAATCTTCCTTTCTCTAAATTGTGTGATCAGGCCTTTTGGATTATATCAGTGAGAATGTTGACTGAGACACCATATTTATAGTGTAAATGACATAATTTAGCTATTGTGATTTATACAATGTGTTATGGAACTAGCCTAGGTGTTTGTCAACAGATGAATGGATAAAGAAAATATGGTATATATGCACAATAGAGTTTTATTCCTCCATAAAGAATGGAATTATATCATTTGCAGGACGTAAATGGAGAGCATGATGTTAGGCAAAAGAAGCAAGACTCAGAAAGTCAAGGGTCATATGTTTTCTCTTATATCTAAAAGCCAAAGAAAAAATAAAAGGAAAGAAGGGGGGAAGGCTCATGGAAGGAGGACCACTAGAATAGAGAAAGGGGGCCAGTGGAAGGGATTTGATTTGGGGAGGGAAAGGGAATGTACCATGAGATGAAATCGAACAAATTCTGTATATGCCTGTAGAAATATCTATCAGTGAATACCACTGTTATATATAATAATAGTACAGTAATAATAAAAATGTGAAGAAGAAGAAAGGGATGTATCTCTGATTATTCTAATATGCAGCCAAGTTTGAAAGTTGGTTTTTATTTTTTGGTGGTACTGGGGTTCCTGGAAACCCTTCTACCTCCGGGCTACACTCCCAGACCTATTTTATATTTTTAAATTTGGAAACAGGGTCTCTTAAGCCAGCGAGGCTGGCTTCGAACCTGCGTGATCCTCCTATCTCCACCTCCCAAGCACAGGGATTATAAGCATGTTGCTTTCAAACTTTCCTAAGGTTCCACGACTTCCACAAAAGCCTTATGACTCTAAGAGGAGTCAAGGAGAGGACCTTCTCTCTCCTCTTTTACAACATGGTATAGACAAATACTGCATGCTGGGCAGCAAGATGATCCACAAATTAAGTAACTAGGAGGAATAGAAGCTTAGAGCCAAAATTAAGCTGGGAAAGCATAAATCATCCTCTTAGAATTTCCAAAGAAAGAGGTACCATTTGCATTGCATGTGGGCTGGAGTTTGATCCAGTTCCACTTAAATCTCAGGGTATGACAGCTCATGCCATACTCACAGAGTACGCATACTCATAGAGCTGCCTGTCCTCTGAGCAAAGTTGCTTAAGGGCTGCCTGTTCACCTTTAACTTTAGTACCCATGTAATAGTTTATTCATTAAATGAATAAAAACTTAATCTCCTAAGTAAGTTGCCTGCATTTGGGAGTTGGTCTAACCTAAACTGACCTAATGTTCATCCTTGCCTCATAAGACACGTCCAATCAGGTAACTCTGAGAATGATTGTCTTGTGAAAAGTAACTAACAATAATGGCAGTAGACACTGATACTGGTATGGTACTTACCGTGTGCCAGGAATTATTGTAGGCATTTTACTTCTCTTAGTCCATCTAATCCTTGGCGTTAATACGTCCTCATTTTACAGAGAAGAAAACAGAGGCAAACAGATTTTAAATAACTTCCCCAAGCTCACACAGTTGGTAAGCATCAGTGCTGCCATTTTAACCCAGTCTGGATTGAAAGTATTTCTCAACCACTATGATATATTAGTAAACTGCATGGAGGAAGAAAAGACTAATGTCACAGGACAAAGTTATGGATTAATTCCCTGGTTTCCATGACAGTAGCCAAATAAAAAGGGAAGTTGTGAAGTCTTTTCTCTTAAAAGAAAAAGTTTATTTTAGCCATTTTTGGTATATCTACATTAATAGGGTTAAGATCAGGACATCAGGCATTCCATCAAAATGACGCAAAGCCCCAAATCTAAATCCAAACTAACTACTATGATCTGAATGTTTG
The DNA here is from genome assembly GCF_963383645.1 of Muscardinus avellanarius. Lineage (NCBI taxonomy): Eukaryota > Metazoa > Chordata > Mammalia > Rodentia > Gliridae > Muscardinus > Muscardinus avellanarius. The sequence goes on along the minus strand of NC_137804.1, from coordinate 23,603,060 downwards.
TGTTTCTTCACACCCATTCAGATGTTGAAATCTTAGCCCCTAAAGTAATGGTGTTAAGAGGTGGGGTTGTGGGGGATGATTAGGTCAGAGGACAGACTTTATGACCAGGACTACTATCCTTATAAAGATGCCCAAGAGAGCTGTTATTTCTTCTACCACATGATGATATAGCAAAAAATTGGCAACCTGTAGCCTAGAAAAGGGCCCTTACTGAAACCTGCCCATTCTGTCACTCATTACTTTGGACTCCTCACTCTCCAGGGCTATGAAACACATGTCTATTGTTTATGAGTCACTCAGCTTATGGTGTTTGTCTTATAGCAGCCCAAAAAGACAAAGAGAGAAAATTGGTCCGGGGAATGGGGTGTTTCTGTAATAAATACCTGATAATGTAGAAGCAGCTTTAGAACTGGGTAAGGGGTAGGAGCTAGAAGGGTCCAAGTGCTTTGTTGTGAATGAACCTGACTATGAAGGGTGACTGGTGAGGGCTCAGTGGAGAGGAGGAATGCTGTAGAGAAGGCCTTGATCTTTGAAAATATCCAGGTGTTTGTCAATAAAATATTGGTAGAGATAAGCAGAGTAAAGGCTTTAGTAAATCTCAGATAGAAATGAGGAGCTTGTTATTGGAGACATGAAGAAAAGTCAATCCTTATTATAAAGTGCCCATGAACTTGGATGAATGATGTTCATGATTTAGTATTTTCTGGAGTGTGATTTTTGTCATAGCAGTCTGAACAGATTGAAACACTATCTTATTTTGTATAGCTGTTGTAGAATATCTGAGACTGGCTAATTCATGAAGAACAGGTTTATTTCTTATAGTTTGGGATGCTGGGAAGTCTATACTATGATGTTGTCAGGGCACGGTGGCACATAAGTCCAGCTACTTGGGAAGCTGAGGCAGGAAGATCTCAAGTTTGAGGCTAACCCCAGCAACTTATTGAGATCTGGTCTCAAAATAAACATTTTAAAAGAGGCGAGAGATGTAGCTCAATGGTAAAGTGTTGTGTTGCATGTGTGAGGCCCTGGGTTCAATCCCTAGTACCAAAACAATAACAAAAAAGAAGCTGCCATGCGTCATCCTATGGTAGAAGACAGAAAGGCAAGAGGAGGCAATCAGAAGGGAGAGAGGGTGAGAAAGAAGAAACAGAGGAAGGTGCCAACTCCTGCTTTCATGGGACTCACCCCTCAACATCTAACATGCGGCTGTAACAACGACAGTATTTCACTAACCCCTTAAAGACTTAAACTCCTCTTAAAGGTCCTACTCTCATCTCCATTTCCATGGTTTTATTCTATGTTTAATTTTTTCCCATTTTTTCAAATATACAAAAGTGTTTCCTTTTAAGAATTAAAGCTAGCCGGGCGTGGTGGCGCACGCTTGTAATCCCCGTGCTTGGGAGGCGGAGACAGGAGGATCGCGCAGGTTCGAAGCCAGCCGCGTGCGCTGGCTTAGGAGACACTGTTTCCAAATAAAAATGTAAAAATAGGTCTGGGAGTGTAGCCCAGAGGTAGAAGGGTTTCCAGGAACCCCAGTACCACCAAAAAAAAAAAAAAAGAATTAAAGCTAGCCGGGCATGTTGGCACACGCTTGTAATTCCCGCGCTTGGGAGGCAGAGACAGGAGGATCGCGCAGGTTCAAAGCCAGCCTCACTGGCATAAGAGACCCTGTTTCTAAATTTAAAAAAAAAATGTAAAAATAGGTCTGGGATGTAGCCCAGAGGTAGAAGGGTTCCATCCCCAGTACCACCAAAAAAAAAAAAAAAAAAAAAAAAAATTAAAGCTAGAGTTTAAATCTCCTCATACATACACTTTTTTATGGAGTTAGGGAATGAACCCAGGGGTGCTCTATCATTAAGCTACATCCCCAGCCTTTTTAGTGTTTTTTCTTTTGAGACAGGATCTCACTAAGTTGCTAAGACTGGCCTTGAACTTAGGATCCTCCTGCCTCAGCCTCCCAAGTGGCTGGGTTTATGGGTGTGCACCACTATGCCCAATTCTGTATCCCAGATCCCTCTCGAGGGTTACATTGTTGATCGTTTAGTATGGATTTCTTTCAGTTCTTTTTCTAGGTGTTCTCTTTTATATGTTAATATAATACACTTGGTATTGTATTTATAGAAAGTATTTGTTCTAAAAGAAAATATGGCCAGGCATGGCTGCACACACTTGTAATCCCATTATTTGGGAGGCAGAGACCAGAGGCTGAGACCAGAAGATCACAGTTTGGGGACAGCCTCAGCTACTTCGTGAGGCCCTCTGCAACTTAGTGAGACCCTGTTTCAAATTTAAAAGAATAAAAAATAGGGCAGGGGGTGTAGCTCAGAGGTCAAATGCCCCTGGGTTCCATCCCCAGACCCACAAATAAATAAATAAAATTTTAAAAAGACTAAAAAATAAGGTGGGGGTATAGCTCAGAGGTAGAATGTCCCTGGGTTCCACTCCTGGCACAGGAAAAAAAATGTAGTAATTTTACTATATTTGTAATATATATATATATATATATATATATATATATATATATATATATATGTTAATGGTATATATCTGTGTTTACACAAAACAATATGTTATTTTGTTGTAGTATGTTTTTAGCATAAATGGAATCATAAGTTAAATAACTTGATTTTTTCCTTTAATAACATCACAACTAAGAAATTTATCATGTTGGTATAAAGGTTTGCGTGATTGCTTTTAACTGTGGCATAATTTTACCTCCATAGTATGTAGCATGCAGTTTTGGATGGTAACACCTGCGAAGTGGACAGCGATTTTAACACGTCTTTGGATTACATTGTCTTTGGACTTTCATTGTCTTTCACACTGGGCAAGCTACTTACCCTATCTGAAGTTCCATTTTCACATCTGTGAAAGGCAGAGGATACTGTTTTTAACAAAGAGGATAGGAAAAAAGAATAGGCGGCAAGACAGGCAGATGGTGCTCAGCACCATGCCCGGCACATGAAAAACCAGAGATGCCAATAATTTTCTTCCTGCCTTCATATCTCCTTTTGAAAGAACCTTTCCCTGTCACACCCCAGAAGATAATACCTAATATTTTAGATGTGTTTTGGATTTAGGTAAAAGTGTGCTTCATTAAAAATGATCAGGTAATTCAGATTAAAGAGCATAACTAAACCGAATGATAATAAGAGCATAAATAAACTAAACTGACATGAAATCTGAGTGCAGACCATTCTAGTGTTTGTGTCAAGACTCTGGATCAGCCGGGCGTGGTGGCGCACACTTGTAATTCCCGCTCTTGGGAGGCTGAGACAGGAGGATCATGTGGGTTCGAAGCCAGCCTCCGCTACTTAGTGAGGCTCTCAGCAACTTAGTGAGACCCTGTTTCCAAATAAAATATAAAATAGGTCTGGGAGTGTTGCCTGGAGGTAGAGGGACCCTGGGTTCCATCCCCAGTACCACCAAAAAAAGAAAAAAAAAAAAGACTCTGGATCAGTACATCTAAGAATCAGTACCACAGAGCATGACTTATATTCATGCAGCTTAGTAGTAGTATTGAAGGAAGGAAAATTCTCTTCTTACAATTCTTTTATTTGGAAGGAAAATCTTTCCTAAGGGGCTTGCTTTTATGTCTCATTAGTCAGAACTGTGTGATGTATTCACTTGCAGCTCAGAGGGAGTCTGGGTTAAGTACGTATGTGACCAAAGGGAAATTCTCTTATCATAATTGAGGAAACCAGTTTTGATTCATCTTCTGGGCTTAGGCAGATTCCCACCTGAAACGAGCCATGGGGTTCTATTATCAAGGAAGAAGATGGGATAAGTATAACTTGGGCATTCACTGTGTCTACTTTTTGGGCAACTTGAAGTGTCATATGACCTCTTTCTTCTGGCTAAAGCCAATAGGGTGGGGGAAGAACTGATCCAAGCTGACTCAGTTCTTTCCCATCATACTTTGAGTTAAGAGCCCAGGGCTCCTGAGTCTGGTACCTTGGTGGTATAGCTGAACCTGATGTTCTGTGATAAACCCCTGCATCTTTCCAATACAATCTCTGCTTAGTGGGTTTCTGTTTCTTGAAATTAGGTGAACCTTGTTTAAGCCACAGACTCACTTACATGGTCATTATTAACAATCACTAAGATAATACCTGTAATAATATTAACTGGTCTGTTTTGTTTTTTTAGTTTTTATAGTGTTTGTCTCATCTGGCCCATAGTTCACAAACTAAGTCAGGACTCAACAGAATACATTATTTCCTACAGTTCTTAAAACAATATTAACTACAAGAGGTTAATGAAGGTTTCTTAATGTTTGTTGATTGTTTGCTTTATTGGTTGCTAGTTTTTTTGTTAATATTTTAAAGCGGTCCCAGAAACAAATATAAAGGGAGGCATAGTGAATTGTTATCTATTACATTAGCAAAATGCAATTCCAAGTTATTGTTTTGATGAATGTGAAGTCTTTTGAAGTATAGTAAATTAACAAAAGAATAAAGAAATTAATTGCAATATAGAAACAGTGATTGTATTATCTCTAAGAAGTAAGACCATGAAGCTGGGCAAAGTGGCACATGCCTGTAATCTCAGTACTTGGGAGGCTGAGACAGGAGGATCACAAGTTCAAGGGAAACCATAACAAGGTAGTGAGACTCTTAGCAACCAAGTGAGACCCTGTTTCAAAATAAAAAAATAAAGCAGGAAAAAAATGAATGAATGAAAGGAAGAAAGAAAGAAAAGAAGGGCTGGGGGGTATACCTGGTTCAATCCCCAGTTCTAAAATAAACAAACAAGCTGAGCATGGTGGCACACGCTTGTAATCCTCACGCTTGGGAGGCAGAGACAGGAGGATCGTGCTGGTTTGAAGCTGGCCTCACTGGCTTACGAGACCCTGTTTCCAAATAAAAAATATAAAAATAGGTCTGGGAGTGTAGCCCAGAGGTAGAAGGGTTTCCAGGAACCCCAGTTCCACCCAAGGAAAAGAAGAAGGAGGAGAAAAGAAGTAGGATTATGAGTCTTATCTCTGGGTCGCTCTTCACTGTACTAATCTAAACCTTTCAAAGATTCCACATGTGACATAAATTACTTTCAGGTTATGTAAAAAACAACAAGAAAAAGTTAATTTTAAAAGGGCAATGAGGAAAAACTGTATGTGGCCATTTAAGACATGTTTCTTAGTTTCCTTCTTTTGTTTGAGTGATTGCTACAAATACACTTTCACATTAGAGACACCAACCATGGCTTTACCTGAGTAGTACAAAAATTGGATGATTTTGATTTCTTTTTATCTTAGAAGAGTATTATCCTCACAGGAAAATTTAACACACATGATTACAAATTTTTCCTTAAAGAACTTTGGAAATTATTAATTTAAAACATGATTTAAAGATGAACGAAGGATTGCCTAGCTATGTTCAAGTCTAAAATTATTTTAATTCTCTTGACATTTTTGCTCATTTTAAAAAATAAATGCTACTCTTTAAATAGACCATTTAAATGTTTAATAGGTATTTGTGCAAAGTCTGACAAGTAAAAACAAACTTTCTCCAGAATCACTAAGTGCTTTTGTTTCAAACTACAAATTAAACAAATCTTTTTTTTCTAGCACTGAACAGTGAATTTTATATCAAACAGCACCAGTTTAAGTAAATATCCATCTCTAAAAAAAATTAATATTAGAAATCTTTGTTTGTAAAAAGAGCTAGATCCAGCCGGTTCCAGATGTTGAAACTGGATCATAGATGTATCCAAAATAGTAAAAAGAGGAATACTTTTTTTGTTTTGATTCAAAGCAAAAACAATTGCCACTTTGCATTCACATTAGAGGTATAAAAATTGTACTCTTACACTCAACACAAAATTAAACACTATTATTTTAGAAAAGTACTTCAAGATATGATGTTATAAAAGAATTACACTTTCCTATAATGGGGTTGGCAATAGATATGTGTATTTCTCATCTCTAAAAATCTACCACTTGGCCGGGCATGGTAGTGTTTGCTTATATTCTCAATACTTGGGAGGCTGAGACAGGAGGATCGTGGGTTCACGGCCAGTCTCGGCTACTTAGGTCCTCTACAACTTAGTGAGACCTGTTTCAAAATAAAAGAATAAAAATAGGGCTAGTGGTATAGCTCAGAGGTAAAATGCCCCTGGGTTCCATCCTCAGTACTGAAGGGGGGAAAAAAATCTACTGCTTCTCAGTAGAAGTGCATGACTTATATGTGTGAGGCCCTGGGTTTGATCCCCACTGCTGAAAAAGAAAAAACTCAAAGCTGTTGCTAGCACAAGGATTGTTGGAGAAAATGTTCCCTCATGCTACATTCGGATATACAAGAAAGAGTTAACTTTTTAAAATTTAACTTTCATCATCACCTGCCCCTCCCCAGGGGGATATTCAAAGGGAGGGAGGGAGGGAATCAAGGTGATCCGAACTCTAATCTGGCTTCCTGGTGTATTTCAGCCTCTGCTAGAGTCACCCTTTTGAGGCAAGTTTAGTCCAGGCATCTCAGGATCAGCTGAAAGCCTCTTTCTCCTGATTCTCTTAAAAAGCATGGCTAATAGAGAGACATTCTATAAGGCCTAGTGGTGGTGGAGGAAGAAAGGCAGCTGCTTCATGCTGGGACCTCTCCAACCAGCATTCTCTTCTGGTGGTCTTGGGGGACCAGCCTCACGTTGACCTGGTGTGGGCAGTATCCCACTGACCTGGCCCCATGGAGGCCCTTGCCAGGCTGCAGCTTCTGCCTTCAGACTCATGGAATGGCAGGCTTTTGAGACAGGAGTTTGTGGTTTTTGAGGACAGCCTCAGCTACTACTTAGACCCTTTGCAACTTGGTGAGACCCTGTTTCAAAATAAAAAGAATAAAAAATAGGGCTGGGGGTGTAACTCGAAGGTAGAATGCCCCTGGGTTCCATCCTCAGTACCGGGAAAAATTTTTATTGGTGCATAATAATTATATATAATAGTGGCACTCATTGCAATGTATCTGAGGTGGTTTTTCTGAAAAAATAAATTCAAAATATATTTGTCTACTTTTCACTGTATATTTTTGGTGAGCAGGAAGAATTGGTAGAGAAGATAACAGGAATCAAATTGTGTTTGTAACCTCTCTAGCAATCATGTTTAGCTATACTTTTGAGACTCTTCTAGAGTTTCTCAACTCAGAATTGTCTTAAATTTTTTAATTTGACTCAAGAAAATTGAAAATATACTTTCAGACAAAACTTGTACATGAATTCTCATAGCAGTATTACTCCTGATGTTTTCAAAGTGAAAACAGCCCAAATGTCTGTTCACCGATGAATTCCATGCAACAGAATATTATTTAGCAATAAAAAAGAAATTTAAGTGCTGATTCACCCTGAAGCATAGATAAATCTTGAAAACATTATGCTAGGTGAAATAAACCAGGCACAAAATGACTCATATCCCACGATTACATTTATAAGAAATGTAAAGAAAAGGCAAATCCACGGGAACAGAAAATAGACTAATAGTTGCCAAGAGCCGGAGAAAGAGGAAAGTGGGAGTGTGACTGCTAACGGGAATGGGGCTTCTTCTGGGGCATAAAAATATTCTGAAATTAGTGGTGATGGTTGCATGACTTGTGAATAAGCTAAAAACTACTTTTAAAGGTTGTGGTACATTATATCTCAATAAGACATCAACTTGTAATGTTTAGTTTGGGTTGAGTGTAAAATATTTGTACTCTATAAATTTGCTCTCTGTGGAGCTGAGATTGAAAGAAGAAAGTCTCTCTCTCTCTCTCTCCTCCCGCCCTCTCTCTTACTCAATGCTGGGAATCCAGGGCCTGATACATGGTAGGCAAGTGCTCCACCTCTGTCACATCCCCAGCTCTAAAGACAGTCCTGATGGCTCATATACTGTGTTTATCTCAAGCAAGCAATAAGTGAATGTTTCAAAGTGAAAAATGAAAAATCGCAGACTATGTTTTCTAACAAAAAGAAGGAAAAAAGCTATTCAGGATGAAATGGTTAAATTTTGGGGAAGCCTGCTTCAATAGTATTAAATCATAGAAAATAGCAACATATATTGATCATATTGTTGTTTATTTTTTAGAAAATGTGTGTTTCTTTTTAGGAAGGCACTATATGATGTGCTTGATCAGCACCGTTATTTCTAATATTAAGGAGTCTCATGATTTTTAAATTCACAGAAACATCCTCATAAAAAATTTTGGTGAAATATAATTTATTTTAAAAAAGTAAAATGGAAGCTGGGCCCTATAGCACACACCTGTATTTGGGAGGCTGAGACAGTAGGATTGCAGATTCAAGGCCAGCCTCAGCAACTTCGCAAGACTGTTTCAAAATAGAAAATCAAAAAGGGCTGAGGATGGAATATCCATGGGTTCAATCCCCAGGACCGCCCCTCCTCCCCCAAAGTAAACTAGATTATCTTGACTTGGTTTATTCTTAACATAGAAATGACTTACTTATGATTTTGTCCTATAAATTGATTTGCAAGTCAAAGTTTGATCATTGGCTCAGTTGATGAGTATGACTATTTTTGTTGCCTTCATTAATGTAACCCAGGTATTTGTTATATCTCATGAGCTCTCACTAATATCCTCTCAATGAATTACACTTTATTTTTTATTTTTATTTTTTTGCAGTATTGAACCAAGGGGCTTATTACTTCTGAGCTACGTCCCCAGCCAGATTTTATTTATTTATTCTTTCTTTATTTTTTCTTTCTTCCTTTCTTCTTTTTTCTTCTTTCCTTCTTTGCAGGAACCCAGGGCCATTCTACCTCCGAGCTACACCCCCAGCCCTCTTTTTTTATTCTTTATTTTGAAACAGGGTCTCATTGAGTTGCAAAGGGTGTCACTAAGTAGCTGAGGCTGTCTGCGAACCGAGATCCTCCTGTCTCAGCCTCCAAAATGCTGGGATGATAAGTATGTACCACCACACCCGGCCTATTCTTTGTTTTGAAACAGGGTCTCACTAAGTTGCAGAGTGTCTCACTAAGTAGCTGAGTTGGTCATGAACCCAGATCCTCTTGTCTCAGCCTCCCAAGTACTGGGATTACAAGTGTGCGCCAGCACACCTGGCAAATCTTGGGTAATTCTGCTGTGGCATAGTTCTCAGCCCACCTTCTTTACGTCAGAAAGCTACCCTTAGTCATATGGCAGGTCATGATCCAGAAACTAACAACCCCCAAATCTCAATTCCTTCTCTTAAAAGAGTTCATCTTGAACCTACACTCCATATCGCAGGTGGGTCAGTAGGAACTTCAGCTTAATTTCAACACGACAGAAGTTCAACCTCCACATTCATGGTCCCAATTTCCTTGGAGGGCATTGCAGTGTCATGCATGAGCAGTTAAATGCACTGTCCAGAAGAAGCACATCTCTCTCCACTTACCTCTCATTACCCATAGTAAACACACGACCACACCTAATTTCAAAGGGGTTAGAGACATGTTACTAGGGCAGTGTTATTGTGTCCTGGAAAGAAGAGAAATCAAATAATGTCTACTCTCGCATCCAGCCATTGTCTGAAAGAACTGTGATGAAAGCCCCAGAGATCATTTATAATCCACTAGTGTCATCATTAAATAGTAGACAAGAAGCAGGTGAAATTAATTTTAATAATTTGTTGTATTTGAACCAGTGTATCTAAACTATTACTTCAACATGTAGCCATACAATTTATTGAGATGTTTTATTATTTAAGTCTTTGAAATCTGATGCATATTTTAAACTTACTGCACATGTCAACTGGTACGAGGCACGTTTTAAGTACTCAGTAGTCATATGTAGCTGGTGGCTAACATATAGAAAGTGTAGTCTTAGGACTTACAGCATGGGAACATGTCTCTAAATGCTACTATAGGTCGAAATTTCCTGGAAGAGACTTGTTTTAATTTAATAATTATATTTTAGTGTAAAAATGATGTTTTGATTAATTATTGCTGCATGAAAATTGCTCTAGAAAAATGGATTGTGTTAACCCTTTGGCTGTTTCTTGTTACTTTGACCTCCAGAAGGGCTGGATCAGGACCTTCTGTTCTAGCTCCAGGAGATACTAATTAATTGGAAGGACTTAAATAAGTCATGTAGCCTTGCTGAACCTCAGTTTCCTCATCTGTAACATGACATGCTCAGATGAGATACTCTCTAAAGTGTCTGGAAATCCCAGATTCTAAGATTCTAGTTAGCCTGGTTTTCCCTTAATCAGGATTAGGGCTGGATTTTGTTGTTGTTTTGTATTGATTTATCAAGAAAAATGGTCTTTTGCATTCACCTGTCACATAACCTGCCAAGTGTTTGGGGCCCCTTTTGCCAAGTAGGAGAATGGCTATCCCCTGCACCTGTAACTAGAAATCTAAACTGCATCCTTACAGAGTGGACATTGGCAAAAGGGAGTCCTTCAAGTTGAGCAGAACAGACGGCTTCTAAGATGCTGTTCAGAGCAGGTCCCCTTAGCAGCAGTTGCTTGAGGTTTAGTGACTTGAAATCAACACCTTGCGGGCAGTGGCTGCCTATAAGGGTGAGTCTGGTGGTCTCACTTCTGGCAGTTCTTCTGTCATCCCACTGGGCACTTCACCGCAAGGCAGGGGAAATGTCCAGCATTTGTAACTGATTCATGATCCACAGGGGTTTTAGAGTCCAGCATAATTACTTGAACTGCAAAGGGGGAGGGGAATGAGAACTTCCTGTTTCCACTCTATGGACACATGCTAATGACTGCTCATGCTCAGGACGGTGGTGGCCATGGTCTGGTTACATTTCAGATAGGTTTTTGACACAGGAAGATGCTGCTTCAGGTGTTCTCCAGACACAGAGGCCTCACCCACTGCTTTTCCTTCTACAGAATCTCAGAACAATAGCAATGGACACAGAAATCTCTTCCTGTGGTCTGCTGTGAACTCACAAGGTAAGTTTCACTTCCTCTAATTATTTGGACTTTCCGAGACAAAGCACCAAGGCTAATTAGCAGAGTTCATTTACTGTCACCCTTGCACATGGGAATAAAGAATTTAGAACCAGGTCACTAGGTGAATGTAATTCATTATGAATGTGCAGGGCAAAATGGTTTATTTAGCAATGTTACTAATGGCTCTTTACTGACATAGATTGAATATGTGCAGTGTGTTCTAGTCTCTTCAAATCCATGTAAAAACAATATATTGAGCGTTTTTATGAGAATCTTCTATTTTAGTGAAGCTTAAGGATGTATGAAATTAGGAACTTAAAAAACATTTTTGCAAAAAAAACCATTTTTGCTTAAACAACATTTGAAACTTTATGCAGAAACTCTCTAACCCTCAACATTTTTTCTTATGCCTTAAGGTATGAATTCATACTTAGAGGTTTCCCTTAAGAAAGGCCCTCAGGTTTTGTTGGTTTTTTAAAATTATGATAAAGGAGGAGAAAAGAGCAAGCAATTCAGCTTTCCTTCCAAGTGAAATGTCCTATCAGTAAATTCCTACATGCTTGGATCAATTTCTGGTGAGTAGGACAAAATGAAATATGTAATATGAGCTTAGGTGGGGTGAAGTGAGGCTGTTTATTTGACAAAATACCTGTGTTTTGATTCTGCTACTGCTAAATAAATACTTATTTCTAGCTCTAAGTGCCAGACATTGTATTGAGTGGCCTAGAGCTAGGTGGAGCATCTGATGCATATCGACCAGTTCTCATTCTTGTACCATCATTCTTAGACACCCATGTGTGGGGGATAGTCAGAGCCTATTCAGTCAGGAGACAGTCCAAGGATATTGGAGGTCATTTAAGTTCCTCTTCTGCAGGTGTTGGCTCTGGACCACAGACCTGCCCCTTCTGCTTAGAGCCCCTCCTCAAATCACTGTGAGCTCCTCACCCCTGCCTGTCTTTCCCATCTGTGGTTTCAAATACTCTCCAATTCTTGTGGTACTAGGGATTGAACCTAGGGGCATTTCTACCTCTGAGCTATACTCCCAGCCCTATTTTATTTTTCATTTTGAAACAGGGTCTCACTAAGTTGAGGAGGGCCTTGCTAAGTTGCTGAGGCTGGCCTTGAACCTGAGATCCTCCTGTCTCAGCCTCCCAAGGACTGTGATTACAAGTATGTGCCACCACCCCTGACTATGCCATCGTTCTTGATGTTCTCTGGTTGAAATCATTCCCTTGCATGCTAGATGAATCTTTAGTTGTTCCTCAACACCTAGCTTGAATTTCTATTCCTTTGTGAAATCCTTCAAAAAAATCTCTGTTCCCATCCCTGCTACTCTGGCCCAAAGTAACTGCCACCTTTCCCTATATTTCTAAAGCCTGCTGATTCTCTAAAGTATGGAACTTACCATGTGGTTCATAGTGTCAAGTGGCCTTATGCAAATTTATTTCGCTTTCTAGACTACAATTTCATTATCTGTAAAATGTTGAATAAAAACAGTGCCTACCTCATAGGGCTGTTGTAAAGATCATTATTATTGTAATTATCATCATAGTAACTCATAATATGGATCAGTGGCAAAATACCACTTGCTTGGCAAGATTTAATGGGGAAGACCAAAGTAACAATCTCTTTTTGCTCTACTCCATTTTTTTTTTTTTTTTTTTTTTTTTTTTTTTTTTTTTTTGGTGGTACTGGGGATCCTGGAAGCCCTTTTACCTCCGGGCTACACTCCCATACCTATTTTATACATTTTTATTTCTGGAAACCTACGCTATCCTCCTGTCTCCGCCTCCCAAGTGTGGGGATTACAAGTATGCACCACCACACCCGGCTACTCCATTTTTTAAAAAAGCATTTTATTATGAAAGCTTTCTAATATGTACAAAGTAGAAGGCACAGTATAATAACCACCATTACCCATCACTCAACTTCAAAAATTACCAATAAGCCAGGCACAGTGGTACATGACTGTAATCCTAGTACTTTTAAGGCTGGGACAGGACGATTGTAGGTTCAAGGCCAGCCTCAAAACATATTAAGTCTCTCACAATATAGCGAGACTCTGTCTCAAAATGAAAATAAAATAGCACTGAGAGTGTAACTCAGAGGTAGAATGCTCCTGGGTTTAATCCTCAATAGCCTCCCCCAACAAATTATTAATATACTGTCAAAATTGTTTCATCCATTCTTCCCTTCCCAACCCCTTACTGATTGATGCATCTCTATAGTTTTATTGATATAATATCTTTACATATCATGAAATTCACACATAGTAAGTGTATTTATTGTTCAATGGTATTTAGTAAATTTATAGAGTTGTGCCACCATCAGCCACAAATCCAGTTTTAGAATCCAATTCTCCATTTAAAGTGAGCCAATACGAAGGACTTCTGGGAAGATGGCAACCAAGAAAAGCGGGGCTTAAGAGCCCCGCTAACAACAAATCTCCATTACCACAAAATCAGCACCTTTCATAGCCAGAAAACACCATCACCAGTGAAACAAAAAATCACCAGGCTCCAGAGAGAAAGCGGACTGAGAACAGAGCCACAGAGGAGATAACCGGCCTCATGCCCGAGGACGCGGCAGACGCGGCAGCAGAACCATACTGCCTGCGGCACCGGCAAATTCACGGGATGGCTACAGCTAGCCGAGGTGAGCCACTGCGGAACAGCCAGGCGGGATTTCTCCGCGCAGAGAGCATCTAAAGCTCCCAGTGGCCGAGCTCAGCACACGCTGCAGGGATTCAGAGTGGAAATCAAAACCAAGAAGAAAAACACCAGCCCCACAGCTGAGGGCGTAGCAGCGGCGCCATATTGCCACCGGCGGCAGCAGCACCGAATTCAGCGAGGCCAGTAGAGCTACATCTGCGTACTCAAGAACAGTGAGTCAAATTGCGGGCCACAGAGGAGAAATCCCAGTACTGTACTCCCTGGGACTTGACCCAGTGGGGGAGGGGCGGTGGCAGAGATATCACACCATAGGAGAACGTGCAACCTGGCACCCCCCACAGTCTAAAGCAGCCTCTATCGACTCTCTGGGTCGGATACTCTGTGATAAAACCCAGTAAAGGAGTAGTGGGGTCTGAGATACTACAGACTCGAGATCCAGAACACCTTAAGTGAAGTCATAGTGACCCAAGGGAAGAACCCAGAGAAGGCACAAACATCCGAAATCATGGGAAAGAGGAATAATACTGAAGCAATAAATGCCCACAACCCCACAACATCAGGACCCGATAAAACAGAAAATCAGAGATTTCTAGAAGATCAAATCAGGAAAATAACTGTAGAAATAATAGAGGTGCTTCGAAAAGAACTCAGAGAGAGCCAAAAAGAGATAAAGGATGCAATTAATGAAGTAAAGGCCTCAATTCAAAGCACAAACAACCGATTAGAACACATGGAGAACAGAATCTCACTCTTAGAAGATGAGCAAACCAAAAATAAACGCATAGTTTCTAATCTAGAAAAAAATATCCGACAGCAGGAATCTGATATTGAAGAAATATGGGCCCATTTTAAGAGAGCTAACCTAAGAATAATTGGAATAGAGGAGGGAAAAGAAAGTGAAACCAAAGGGATCAACAATCTCTTCAAGAAAGTAATAGCAGAAAATTTTCCAGACATAGAGCAAGAGGTCGATACACAGGTCCAGGAAACTTATAGAACTCCCTTTAGACAGGATCGGAGAAGAGGATCCCCACGCCACATAATTGTCAAAATGACCAATGTGGAAGCCAAGCAGAGAATCTTAAAGGCAACAAGAGCAAAGGGCCAAGTGACATTCAGAGGCAAACCAATTAGAATCACTCCAGACTTCCCAAACCAAGTTATGAGAGCCAGAAGGGCTTGGAGTAACATATTCCAAACTCTGAAAGAAAACAACTTCCAGCCAAAAATTTCCTACCCAGCAAAACTTTCTATCAAATTAGATGGAGAAATAAGAAGCTTCCATGACAAACAGAAATTGAAGGAATTTATGTCTTCAAAACCAGCACTAGAGAAAATACTCAAAGAGATTAACTACAAAGAAGAAATAGGTAACACACTCCAGAACTAGAGAAACAAGATTTTCTATCCAACAGACAACTAAGATTGGTTATCTGTGGAGATTCATTATTTATGTTAGTCTTTTACCTATCTCTAAAGGGTATTGTTTGCCTTTATTGTTGTTAATTTCTAGGATTTCTAGTTGGAATATTAATATACCTTCAGATATAGCATTTGGAAATATTTTATCCCATTCTATTAGTAACTGTTAACTCTGTTTACATTGTCTTTGGATATACAATATTTTTTTTATTTTTTAGGGAGTTTGTATACTCCTCTGTTGCCTGTGCCATTGAAATCATAACCAAGAAATCACTGCCAATTTCAATGTTGTGAGGTTTAATGACCCAGATTTTCTCCCAAAAGTTTATAGTCTTAAGATTTATATTTAGGTCTATTATCTATTTTGAGTTAATATTTGTATATGGGATTAGGTAAGGGTCCAATTTTATTCTTTTCCATGTAATTATTATTTTTAACAATATTTAGTTAAAAGATTAATATTTCTACCACCAAATGTTCGTGGAAACCTGGTCAAAAATAACTTGACAATATAGGGAAGAATTTAGCTCTAGGCTTTTATTTAACTCCAATGGTTTATATATCTGCCTTTAGAATAGTACTACACTGTTTCAATTATTGTAGCTTTATATGGTTTGAAATCAGAAAATATATATCTTCTAGCTTTGTTCTTTTTCAAGATCGTTTTGGGTACCTAGAGTCCATATTCCATATTAGGATAGATTTTTTTCTGAAAAATAAATATATAAATATATGATAGTTTCACCTAAAAAATAGAAAAACATATTCTCTGGTAAGAAAGAAAGCAAAAAGAAATATTGAAATGTTATCTTTAAGTCATCCAAAGCTTGGTATCAGACAAATGAAACTGTTATGTGAGATTATCATTTTTAATTTTGGATAAATTGCTATAATACTAGATGTCAACCACTAAGCCAAGCATGGGAGGGAGGGATGGGGAGAGAATGGGGTGGGGATTGGGTGGGGGCTGACTGGGAAAAGTGTGCATGTATGTCTACAAAAGTTTGTATCCCACTATGTTGTATGAATACAGTGCACCAATAAAAAAAAATAAAGTGAGCCAATACATCTCGTTTATTCATGTCATGACTATATAGAACTCTATTTTAAATAAGGGCCATAACAATAAGAGACAGCCCTCACAGAGGAAGGCTTGGCATGTATGAGTGCTTTTGTTTTATTCGTGTCTGTTATGAGAGAACGTTATTTTCTTCATGCTGCAAGAGTCTGTTTTGGAAACAACAGGTTCTTCAAACTTATCTACTTCTTTTAATCCTTTCCTCCCACGTCAATGAAAACCATCTGGCATTATGAAAAGGTAGAAGATAAAGATCGGAACAAACAAACTATAAAATGCTGCTAGAGACTGAAGATGCTTGATTTATTTGTGCACACAACAAATAAAAGATGATCATAGCCAGGCGTGGTGGCACACGCTTGTAATCCCCGCACTTGGGAGGCGGAGACAGGAGGAACATGCAGGTTTGAAGCCAACCTTGCTGACTTAAGAGACTCTGTTTCCAAATAAAAAATATAAAATAGGTCTGGGAGTGTAGCCCGGATGTAGAAAGGTTCCATCCCTAGTACCACCCCCCAAAAAAAAGATGATCATGACTTAGTGTGGTAAAATGCAGTTCCTAACTGACTAAAATTCATCATACTGCTTTGGTCAACTTAGTACATTGTATTTACCATGAAGATTGTAATTATTTTCAGGGACTACAATACTAGTTCATCGTCTGTCCTTCCTTTCTTCCTTCCTTCTTTCTTCTTCCTTTTTCCCTTTTCCTTTTTCCTTCTTTCTTCCACTGGATATTGAACCCAGGGGCAGTCTATCTCTCAGTTACACCCCAGACTTATCTTATTTTTTATTTTGAAATAGATCCTCACTTAGTTGCAGAGGGCCTCCCTAAGTTGTTGAGGCTGGTCTCCAACCTGCAATCTTCTTGTCTCAGCCTCTCAAGTAGTAGTATCACAGAAATGCACCACTTTCTTACTTTTTTTAAGCTGGACAAAGTAATAGCCAACTCTGAGCCATGTTGAGAATATTGATATGGTAGAAATATGGCTCATTCTTTTGCTCCCCAAACATTTACTAAGTTCCTGTAATAGTTGAGGTTATCCTAGTGTACCACTTGGGTGTGATGGAAAGAACAGATGTGTGTTCAAGTCATTACTACTATTTAAGCCTAATTGCCTTCTCTACAAAACTAGGAACAATTATAGTTGCTATCACACATAATTGTTTTGAATATTAAATGGATCTTGCATATAAAATATTTACATTGTTCATGGCACATTGCTAATATTTAGTAACCCTTAGTGCCATCTTTGTCTATGTATTTACAGGTTCACTGATGTTTTAGGTCAGTTTCTCTAGAAGCAGAGCTTGAAATCAGATTTTTTTATGTGAAAGTAGTTATTGAGGGAATGCACTTAAAGGAAAGCCCAAGGTAGTAAACAAGATAAGGTGGGGAAGAGGCCAAGGGAAGATGCGAACTCAGGTAGTTTAGGCTTGTACTGACCTTTGGAGCATTAGCAGCACCTCAAAGTCACTGTCCACTGAGGCAAGGCCCAGATCTTTGTATCTTGTTTCTGTCAGTCATTATCTGTGGACTGCCTCTGTGAGGACTGATATGTCACTTCAGGGATCAAGGGGGATCCTGACAACTGAGACGTATTCTCAGGACAAAGGAGGCACCTGTGAGCCATTTGCTGTCAACCCTAGGAGAAGCTGGGGCAGGGATGCACTGCCTGGTAGAGGAAGCTGGTGGTATATTGCAGTCTTTCTTGTATCAGAGGTGAAACAGAACAAACATGGACCCTGCCTTACACCATAGGTATGTTTGTGAGGAGATGAGATGTTTGTGAGTCCTGAGAGGAGGGGATATCCTACCACTCTTCTAGATGGAGAGATTTTATTGAAACAGATTTTGTGGAAAAGAGAGCATTTGAGTTACACCTTAATAAATGAGATGGAAGTCCATGTAAAAAGATGAAAGAAAGCTTCACTGATGTTCCCAGATGAGGGAATGTCACAGCCAAGACTTGGGGAGAAAAATCAGGATTCTTTCATTCAGTGCTAGGGAGGCTACGGTGTTGAGTATATGGGTAATATATTGTTTTGCTTGAATTTGTTTATTTCTTTGTTTATTTTTGCGGTACTGGGGATGGAACTCAGGGCATTCTACCTCTGAGATACACTCCCAGTCCTAATTTTTATTCTTTATTTTGAAACAAGGTCTCACTTGCAGAGGACCTAGTAGCTGAGGCTGTCCTTGAACAGTGATCTTTCTGTCTCAGCCTCCCAAGTACTGGGATTACAAGCATGCACCAACACACCCGGCTTGTTTAGCTTGAATTTAGATAGCATGAAAGGAAAACATAAGAGAGAAGGTTGGAAGAGTAAATCGAAGGCAGACTGGGGGCTGGGACTGTAGCTCAGTGAGGCACTGGATTTGATCTCCAGCATCACAAACAATAACAATCAGATTGAGGAGGGGATATTTGAATGTTGTGCTAAGGATTTTAGAGTTTATTGTGTTTGCAGTGGGAGCCATGGAGGTTTTTTAGGTAAGGGAGTGATATGATCAGAGCTGACCCATGCTTATTGATAATCCTTAGTGGTGCCTCACTGTTGGAAGGCTGACGACCAAACTCTGTCCTGACCTGCAACAACCTGCCTGATCTGGACCTGGCCTGCCCCCATCTCTTGCCACCAAGTGCATGTTGATACACATGCTTAGCAATGCGCAGCCACTCAGGAGAGCTGGCTGGTCTGGTCCCCGCCACTTATATGTGTATGGTCCTGGGAAAGTCACCGAGTCTCTCTTACCTGTACATTCCTCGTTTATAAACTATTACGGGCTAAGAGGTAACTTACACGTTTAGAGCCTGAAGAGACCCTGGGGTCATAAGTATTAGAGGGTTCCCTATAAATTATCTGGCCATTACTGCATATATGCAAAGGAAGCCTTAACAGCACTATGGCAGAGTCATGTACCAGCCCACATATTCATTCATGCACCAGCATGATGAAGGAATCATCAGCCCAGGGAAGGGAAGATTCCAGAAGGGAAGATTTCACAGAAATGGTAGAGGGGGAAGTCATTGGTACTGGGAGACTAGGCAAGTGACAGAAGATGACATGCTGAGGCCCAGCACCGATGAACCCAGAAAGCCTGCCTCAGGCTGAGAGGAGTGAGTTCTCATAGGTGGTCAGGCTAGGGCAGTTTGCAGTAGATGGATTTGATAAATAATACTGAGCCAATGAATTTGATAAATAATACTGAGCCAATGAAAGAGATTCAGGCATGAGAAAAACACTGTAAAGATGGTGTTTAAGGTTTAATTTATTTTTTCTTTTAAAAAAGTCACTAGAGGAGGCCGGGCATGGCGGCACACCCTTGTAATCCCTGCGCTTGAGAGGCTGAGACAGAAGGATTGCACAGGTTTGAAGCCAGCCTCAGCTACTTAGTGAGGCTCTCAGCAACTTAGTGAGACCCTGTTTCCAAGTAAAAATATCAAATAGATCTGGGAGTATTAGGCCGGAGATAGAAAGCCCCTGTGTTCCACCCCCCAGTACCACACACACACCAAAAAAAAATCACTAGAGAAAATTTTTTCTTGTGGTACTGGGGATTAAATCTAGAAACATTCTGCTAATCTGCACCCCCATTCCTATTTTATATTTTATTTTTGAAATAGGGTCAAAGTTGTGGAGGGTATTGCTAAGTTACTGAGGCTGGCCTGGAAGCTTTGATTCTCTTGTCTCAGACTCCCAAATACTGGGATTATAAGCATGCACCACCATGCCAAGCTTAACGAAATATTAAACTTTTTATTTTGACATAATTTTTTTCATTAACATATCTTTCTCTTTTTTTTGATTGGTGCATTGTAGTCATACATCTTAATGGGATAAAAAACTTGTGGAGACATACATGCACACATCACCCAATTAGCCATTACCCAATCCCCACCCCATTCCCTCCCCATTCCTCCTACCCATGCTTGGTTTAGTGATTGCTTTTGATATGTTTGTTTAAGAACATCATGTGCTTTAGAGGGTTTATCTCTTCCCCCCTTCCATCTGCTCAGTTAGGTCACCTTATTTGCTCCTCTATAGGATTTCCTTCCTCATCAAGAGTTCCTCCTGTTACCCGTTTCTCCCTAGCTTTTGCATATTAGGGAAAGTATCCGATTTCTTATTTTTTGTGACTGACTAATCTCACTTAACATAATGTCCTCCAGTTCCATCCATTTCCCTGTAGATGATTTAATTGTGTTTTTCTTTATGGCTGAGTAAAAATCCATTGTGTACATATCCCACGGTTTTGTAATCCATTCATCTGTTGATGGACATCTTGGCTATTTCCATAGTTTTGGCAATGATGAATTGTGCAGCTATGAACATAGATACTCATGTATTAATTTGGTAGTTTGGTTGCCAACAAATGGGGTCTGGCTGGAAGAGATGAGTCTCTGGAGGTGTGGCCTTAGAGACTGTGCTGTGTCTTTGAATCCCTCACTCTCTCTTTTTCTTCCAGCCTCCATGATATGAGAACAGAGCCTTGCTCACTCCCTCTCTCTGTTTTCTGCCACCATGCTTTGATATCCACAGACCCAGCCTGACATGGAATGAACCCCTGAAATCTCCAGACGTATGAGCAAATAAATATTTCTTTCTTTAAGTTGTGTGGTCAGTCATTTTGGATCAACAGTGAAATGCTGACTAACACAGCATCATGTGGCCAGAGAGAAGAGGGAGGTTAAATCACTTTCATAACAAACCCACTCTCAAGATAATGAATTCACTCTTAAAATAACAACATTAATGCATAGGCACCTAGTCTCCTCTTAAAATCCCCACTGCTCAACACTTGTTGCATTGGGGATTAAGTTTTCAGGACATAAATTTTGGGGGATACAATCAAACCATAGCAGAAGGTTTTCCAGATTTCTCCACTGTCATGTCACTACTAGGAAAACAATTTATTTTAAATCAAAGTTCATGGTAACTTACTGGGTTCTTACAATTTGAATCTGATTATATTTTCCCTTTTAAATTGAGCATTCATTTATTTAATTATTACTTACTGAGGACTTAAGTGTTGGGCATTGTGTTGGTGCTGCATATGATTGTGAAGAAGACAGACCTTATGGAACCTAGTGGAAGGAAACATTAAGTGACATTGCCAGGAGGGAGTAGAAATGCATACCAAGGGCTCCTAGTAGTCTGGGAGGAGAAAACGTTTAGTGGCCACATAGGGGAAGATAGATAAGTTGAAACTTGGAGAGTACTAAGAATTATCCAGGGAAAGGAGAATTTACTCTTTGGTTGGAGCACTCTTATTTATTTTTTGTTTTATTTTTAGTTGGATAAATTTATATTCATTATTAGAAGGTAATGAGATTGAGAGTATCATATTTTGGTAATCAATAATAAAGATTTGTTTGCTGACTTTGTCTTATAAAATTATATATTAAAGAAGATCATTCTGGATGGAGACAAAAAGATAACACATGTAAAAAATTTTGAAATATAAGTTTAAATTTAACAATTAGACATGAGCATATCCTCTGTTCAACAAAATTGACTGAGTTTACCAGATACCTTCGCACCTATTTTTTAAGAACTTTTTTCAATTAAAAGTAGTGTGGTTTAAAGAAAAGAGTCATTGAAAGTATTAGCAATTTCAAAATCATTAAGCATAAGGTGTACCTATGAAAATGATTATAAGTTATTTTATGAAAACAGTAATATCCTATTAAAATACATTAAAATATTAGTGATGATTTTAGAGACAGGTACCACTAAGAAACTAAAACTGGGCGTGGTGGTGCACGCTTGTAATTCCTGCGCTTGGGAGGCGGAGACAGGATCGCGCAGGTTCGAAGCCAGCCTTGCTGGCTTAAGAGACCCTGTTTCCAAATAAAAATATAAGAAATAGGTCTGGGGGGTGTAGCCCGGAGGTAGAAGGGTTTCCAAGAACCCCAGTACCACAAAAAAAAAAAGAAAGAAAAAGAACTAACTAAAGTATATTAACATTGTACCTCTGAGCTATACACCCAGCCCTACTTTTTTAGTCATTTCATTTTTTTAAACAGGGTCTCACTGAGTTGCAAAGGGCCTTGCTTAGTAGCTGAGGCTGTCAGTGAACGGTGATCCTCCAGTCTCCGCCTCCTGAATGCTGGGATTACAAGCATGTGCCACTGCACCTGGCCTTTGGGTTATATTTTAATTCCCAGATACTCAATATAAAGAAATTTAAAATTTTGCTTAAACATATAGAGATTTTATTTATAATCTTTAGAAATTATGTATGTATGTATGCACGTATTATACTAGGGACTGAACCGAGGGGCTTTCTACCTGAGATACAGTCAGCCCTTTTTATTTTGAAACAGGAATAGGGTCTAAGTTGTGGAGGGTCTTGCTAAGTTGCTGACACTGGCCACAAATCTGTTACCCTTCTGTCTCAGCCTCCCAAGTACTGGTATTACAAATGTGAGCCACCATACTTGGCTGAAATTATTTTATTTTATTTTTATGGTGTTAGGGATTAGAACTAGGACCTTGCATATGCTAGTCAAGCTACATCCTCAAATCGTTTTTTTTTTGTTGTTGTTTGTTTGTTTTGTTTTTCGGGGCAGTCAACCTCTGAGCTACCCCTTCAGCCCTGTTTTTTATTTTTTCTTTTGAAACAGGGTCTCACTAAGTTGCAGAGTACCTCACTAAGTAACTGAGTCTGGCTGAGAACCCGGATCCTCCTGTCTCAGCCCCCCAATTACTGAGATTACAAGAGTGCATCACCATGCATGGCTAGATCTTTGTAAAATCTTATTTTGAAACAGGGTTTCCATAAATTGTCCAGGCCAGCCTTGATTTTATAATCCTCCTGCCTCAGCCGCTGGAGTAGGTGGGATTATAAGTGTATAACACTATACCAAACCAAAATAGTTCTATTTAGAACCTGTTTTTAAAAGTAAGATAAATTCTGCCAGATGTGGTGGCAAACGATTTTAAAGGTCTATTAATATAATAAAATCACAAAATTGCCTAATTTGAATCTATAATCTCCATACAACTGAAGAGTTGATTGCAGTTGTAATATTTGTCTTCAGACTTTTATTTCTACCTTATTTATTTCTGTAGAAAAAGGCAAGTTTGCTTTTTACTAAAAAAAAAAAAAAAAAAAAGCCACCCAACAGGTCAGTTCTGCAATATCATAGGGAGGCCTGTGAAGATAATGGTGTAGGAAAGCTAGAATATTTATTTATTTATTTATTTATTTATTTATAATTTATATATTGAAACATTGAGGATTATTTTGAGACACAGTTTTACTAAGTTGCCCAGGTTGGCCTCAAATTTGCAATCTTGCCGCTTCAGGCACCTGTCTGGGATTACAGGTGTGTACTGCCATGCCTGGCTAGAAGAGAACTCTTTTTAGAAGTCCAATGAACTTTTTTTTTTTTTTTTAGTGGTACTGGGGTTCCTGGAAGCCCTCCTTCCTCCGGGCTACACTCCCAGGCCTATTTTATATTTTTGAAACAGGGTCTCTTACGCCAGCACGGCTGGCTTCGAACCTGCGCGATCCTCCTGTCTCCGCCTCCCAAGCGGGAGGATTACAAGCGTGCGCCACCATGCCCGCCTCCAATGAACTTTTAAAGGACAAGAATTCTTTGTATGGACCAAATTAAAATCCTACATTTATTTAGACAATATCAACTGAGCACATACTATGTGCCAACCCTTTGCTAAGAGCTGAAGATGCAAAAATGAATAAAATACAGATCCAATAAATAGCTGGATACCAGTGAAAAGCAATTATTTTTAAAACTAGACATATGGTATAATAAAACAAACTCAGAGTTCTACAGAAGATCTGAAGAGAGGACCTTTATTCTAGCTCCCTATGGTTATTGATGTATAACTTAAGAAGTGCTTTTTATGGTTAATTTTAAAGATCAACTTGACTGGGCCTCAGGATTCCCAGATATTTGGTCAAATATTATTCTGAGTATGTATATTGGAGTTTCTGAGTGAAAGTAACATGTAAGAAGCTAGGCTGGGTATGGTGGCACACGCTTGTAATCCCAGCATTCGGGAGGTGGAGACCAGAGGATTGTGGTTCATAGATAGCCTCAGCTACTTAGCGAGGCCCTTTGCAACTCAGTGATACTCTGTTTCAAAAAATAAAAAGAATAAAAAATAGGACTGGGGATATAGCTTGGTGGTAGAATGCCTTTGGATTCCATCCCCAGTACTGAAAAAAAAAAAAAAAGAAGCTAGACTGAGTAAATCAAATTGTCCTCCCTAATGTGGGTGGTTCTTGTCCAATCAGTTGAAAGTTTGAATAGAACAAAAAGCAAAGGAAGAATTTTTTTTCTGCCTGACTGCCTTTGAGCTGGGATATTGGTCTTTCCTGCCTTAAAGTTGAATTAAAACACTGGCTCTTTTTGGATATTAAACTTTTTTGCATTTGGGGCTGGAACTTAACACTGTTGGCTCTCCTCATTCTCAGGCTTTCAGACTTGGACTGGATCATCAGTTCTCCTGGGCCTCCAGATGGCTAGCTGATTGCAGATCTTGGGTCTTAGCCACCATAATCATGTGAGCCCATTATACACACACACACACACACACACACACACTCTCTCTCTCTCTCTCTCTCTCTCTCTCTCTCTCTCTCTCTCTCTCTCTCTTATTGTTTCTGTTTCTCTGAAGAACCTGGAATAGTATATAATTCTTTGATGTATACATCCTGTGGAGGCTTTATAAAGTGTCGATTTGACTAAACTCAGCTGGATTTTAAGATTCTCTCTTCTGTGTGTGCAAGGTGAGCCATTTGAGACATTTGCATGAGATTTGGAGGCAGGGACTGCACTGCAGGGGTGCGTTGGGGGCTTTGGGGGCTTTGGGGTGGCTTTGGGGGCTTTGGGGTGGTGACTGCAGGTCTCATGTCTTGTTGCTGTTGGCTGCTCTGCCTCACTGGTGTGGAGCAGCTGCTGGGCCTACAGCTTTTCAACTTGTCCTGGATCTTTTTTGGATTTTATGCTGTGAGTGAAGTACATGATTAGCTCTGCCATGAAAGGCATTTGCTTCTACTGCAGGATACCTGCATCACTGGAGTTGGAAGCAATAAGAAGCACTGGTTCTAGCTCCATCGTCTTGGGCTCCAGCTTGCACTTATAGGTTCCGAAGGTTCTTTTTCTTTACATTGAGATGTTTCAGCATAAGCATTACTGACATTCGGATTGGGTACATCTTTAAAGACTGTCTTATTACAGCTAAAAGAATAAATAACCCAATAAAAATGGGCAAGTGAACTAAATAGACACTCCAGAAAAGAAGAAATTTAAATGGCCAATAAATGTATGAAAAAATGTTCAACACCATTAGCAATCAGAGAGATGCAAATCAAAACTACCCTGAGATTTCACCTAACTCCAGTTAGAAGGGCAGTCATTCAAACCACAACAACAGATGCTGGAGAGGATGTGAAGTAGGAAATCTAATATATTGTTGGTGAGATTGAGAATTAGTGCAACCACTTTGGAAAACAGTATGGAAGATTCTCAGAAGAATGGGAACAAACCTACCATATGATCCAGCAATACCACTTCTGGGTATCTACCCAAAAGATTGGAAACCAAAATATCAAACTAATACATGCATATCTATGTTCATAGCCACAGAATTCTCAATTGCCAAACTATGGAAGCAGTTAAGATGTCTATCAACAGAAGAATAGATTACAAAATATGAGATATGTACACAATGGAATTTTATTCATCCACCAAAAAGAACAAAATTACATCATTGACAGGGAAATGGATGGAACTGGAGAATATTATGCTAAATGAGATTAGTTAGTCACAAAAAGTAAAAAATTAGATGTTCTCCCTAATATGCAGAGGTTAGGGAGAAAAAGGGTCATAGGAGGAACTGAAGATAAAGAAGGAGAAACCATAGATGAGCAAATAAGGTGACCTACCTGAGGGGGATGGGAGAGGGAAGAGAGAAATTCCCTAATGTACATGATGTATATTCACAAACCTATCAAAGACAATCACTAAGCCAAACATGAGAAAGACAGGGGGAGGGAATGGGGTGGGAATTGGGGAAGGGCTAAATGAGTGATGTGTGTATGTATACCTCTACCAACTTGTACTACATCAAGATGAATGACTACAGTGCACCAATAAAAAATTTTAAAAATAGGAAAAATGTAGTAGAAGTATAGCAGAACAAAATAAACATAAGGCATAGAAAAAACAAATGACAGTGTCATTGTCCTCATAAATACCAACTTACTAGAAATAACCTTAAAAGCTGATGGAATAAGCATTTCAATCAAAGGTAAACTCAAAAACAAGTTAAAAACATAATCCAAATAATGCCATTGAGAAGTAGCAAACTGTAGATTCAACAACATAAGTAGTATGGATTTTAAAAAATAAAATAAAAATCCTTTTAGCTAAGTAAAATGTAGAGTAGAATAGTGGTTACCTGAAGCTGGAGAAAGAGAAAAGGAGAGGTTATTCATTGTAGAAAGTTTCAATTAGACAGGAAAAATAAACTCTAGGAATCTACTGCACAACATGGTTGCTATAGTTAATAATAATGCATTATACATTTCCTTCCTGGTGCATTGCAGAATGTTTTGTAGCCTGGCCCGAGTACTCATTCTATGTCAGTATCCTCCACCTAAGTTATGACAAACTAGAATGTCTCTAAACATTACCAAATTTCTCCTGGGGACAAAATCGGCCCTGGCTGAGAACTACTATTTTATATCCATCTTCTTTTCCCAACTACCTGCCAAAGATTTCAGGTTGTACCACCAGGCACAAAGCCTTATAGAGATTTTTTTTTTCAGTACTGGAGACTAAACCCAGGCGCATTCTACCGCCAAGCTACACCCCCAGTCCTATTTTTTATTTTTTATTTTGAAACAGGAACTCACTAAGTTGCTATGGGCCTCCCTAAGTAGCTGAAGCTGCCCACAAACCTGCAATCCTTCTGCCTCAGCCTCCCAAATAATGGGATTACAAGTGTGCACCACCATACCCTGTTCCTTATAGAACTTTATAACCAAATCCCATAAATGTGAAAGGTCAAATTCTTAAATAAGTTATTTATTGTATATCATTTCTTAGTGGTTCTGTTTCTCTGGTTAAATACTGATTACATCTCCCTTAGAATCGGTTGAATCAAATTTCCTGGACCACTTCACTGCTTTTCATAAACACTTTATCTTTTTATTTATTCAGTTTTATGGCACTGGGGATCAAACTCAAAGACATAATACCATCTCTGAACTACATACTCAGCCCTTTTTATTTTGAAAGAAAGTTTCACCAAATTGCTGAGATTGGCTTCAAACCTGCAATTCTCCTGTCTCAACCTCCTATGTACTAGGATTACAGGCATGTGCCACCACACCTAGCTCTCCTTTTGAAATGAATTAGATTTGTGGTACTGGAGGTTGAACCTAGAGGCATTCTACCTCTGAGCTACACCTCCTGCCTTTTTATTTTTTTATTTTGAAACAGGGTCTCTTTGGGTTGGTGATTGTCTCATTACCTTGTTAAGGTTGTCCTTTAACATTTGATCCTCCTGTTCCAGCCTCCCAAGTTCCGGGATTACAGGCCACCATGCCTGGCTTCTCATTTAGTTTTTAATTAAAAAATATTTTTTTAGCCATGTGTGGTGGTGCATGCTTGTAATCCTGGTACTTGGGAGGATGAGACAGGAGGATTGCATGTTCATGACCAGCTTCAGCAACTTGTGAGGCCCTCTGCAACCTAGTGAGATCTTGTTTCAAAATAAAGAATAAAAATAGGGCTGGGATTATAGCTTGAAAGTAGAATGCCCCTGAGTAATCCATATACATATATACATACATATATATACACATATGTACACTCTGAGGATGTACATATATACATCTGTGTGCTCTGAGGATGGAATCCAGGCCCTTGTGCTTGCTAGGCAAGTGTTCTACCATTGCACTCCACACCCCCATATTCTCTTTTGTTTTCTTTTATACTAGGGATTGAACCCAGAAATATTATACCTTTAAGCTATACCCTCAGCCCTTTTGATTTTTTTTTGAACCAGGATCTTGCTAGGTTGCAGAGAGTCTTGCTAAGTTGCTGAAGCTGATCTTGAACCTGTGATCCTCCTGTCTCAGCCTCCCAAGTAATGGGATTATAGGCGTGGGCCACCATGTCCAGCTTCCTCACCTCATTATACCAACAATCTCCCAGCAACCAACCCTACTATAGCAGCCCCCGACCCCAACACCCCAGTAACTTTACCTTGAGGAGAGAAATTCAGATTTATCAGAAGTGTGCTCAATGTACAATGTAAACATTACCCTGCCATGTGGAAATGTACACTCTTATCTTCATACTGCTAGGGGTTCCAGAAGCTTTCTGAGCTTAAGGCAGTGCTGTAGAGGGACTCAGTGAGACCTATAAATAATGGGGCTCTTACTGCTTTGTTGAGAATCTAAGCCTCAAGGGAACTTTTTCAGTTTATGCTTATAAAAGCCTTTCAGCATAATCTTATGTTTAAATTTTTCCAAAGAAGTTTCTATAGAAATATATTGTATATTATGAACCAAGGAGAATTACTTGCTATTTGTTTATTCACAGGAATCCTAGAAGAATATAGTATTTTATATGGAAATGCAGAAGTCTATCAGAAGTTAGAATTAAAGCCTTTATTTTTCTAGTAAAGGGGTAAAAAATTCTCTTTAAAAATTATCAAGTTGGATTGAGGTATGATTAAATCACATCTATCTACTTATAATAAGTGTGATGATCCAGGCCCTGTGATTAACCAGACAGCAAAGATCTCTGACTGCATGGAGGTTGTGGTGGAGCAGGAGAAACATTTATTATACAAATAACCATATAGAGGATAGTACGCTATAAGTTGTGTTAAGTTCTATGAAGAAACTATATAGAGATCTGTGAGAGCCCAAATATAGATGGCAGGAGTGCTGAGGGATGGCTTCCCTCAGAAAGTGACATTTCCTCTGAGAATTAAAGGACAAGTTGGAGTTGCCAAGTGGGAAGGAGATGGAAAAAGAGTTCTAAGGAGAGACAGGAAAGAACTTGGTGCATTCCAAAAGCTGCAAAAATACTGGAGTATCTGGACTCTGGTAATCAAAGAAAAGAGAGGTGGGTAGGGACCAAATCGTTCTAAGAATCATAGGTCAAGTAAGGCATTTGGGTTTTACTTTTAGAGCAGAGCTGTTGAATAGCATAAGGTCAAAGTGTTTTGGGAGGAGGTGTGGGGGGGGGGAGGAATGACCTTATCAAGGGAGAAAACCATATAGTTATACATGGGAGATAAGGGATTATGAGACTAGTCCAGGCAAAGGGACTAGCAAATCCAACGCTTTGAGTGGCATGTCTAGTGGGTTAAAAAAAAAACACCAAGGATTTCAATGTGATTGGGGTGGAGCCAGAACAGTGCAGATAATGGGGACCAGAACCTCTAGAGCCAGATGTATCAAATTAAGTCTCTGGCTCTTATTCTAGGTAAAATGGGGGGAAACACTGACAAAGCAACATGACTTACATTTTGGTGGAGAGGAAAGGGTGGAAGCAGAAAGTCTAGGGATTACTATAACAATGGAGCAGATAATTGTGGCGTGGACCAGGAATGGTAGCAGTGGAACTGGTGAGAAGTGGACAGAGATTGGGTATACATTTAAAGTAAAGTGCAGATTTGCAGGAGCTTGGATAAAGATATAAGAGAAAGAGGCAAGGTAAATTAAGGTTCTTGTCCTATGAAGAAAGAAGATGGACTTATGATATATTGAAATGTGGAAGACTGCTGCAGATCAGATTTTGAGGTGATTATTAGCCAGTTTTGGACATAATGAGTTTTAAGATGTCTATCAGACTGTAATGGAAACAAGGTAGCAATCTTGGAAGCAGGGCTTGGTTGTTAGGGAGGGGTACGTGGAGGTGTGGCCTTGGAGATTATGTAAAGTTTCTCCTCCCCCTACTCTCTCTGCTTACAACCTCTATAATGTGACAGTAGAGGCTTGCATCCTCCCCCCTCCTCTTTCTCTCTTTCCCACTGCCATGCCCTTAGCTCAACAGATCCAGCCTAACATGGACTGAACCCTGAAATCTCCAAAAGCTATGACATTACTTTCTCTAAGTTGTGTGGCCAGTTATTGTGTCACAGCAGTGGGACTGTTGTCTGAAATAGAAATTGGTACCAGGAGTAGGGCCACTACTGTATCTAAGTCTGAGAAACTAGTTTGTGAGAAGAAGTTGGAAAGGCCAGAATGGCTAATAAAGAGGCTATGCTCAGGATATTTTGGGGGCAAAGAGGACGCCATAGGAAAATGGAGCAGAGGCCACATGTTATATTCTGGCAAAGAACTTATGGGCATTTTGCCCATGTCCAAAAACTTTGTGTTTTTTGTAAAGATGGTGTACTGATTAAGCTGGTGGAGGAAGTTTCAAAACAGCAAAATATCCATACTGCATTAAGAACATTAATGTCTCCATTCAGCAAATTGTACACCAAAATTAGGGAGCAGAAAGTAAGCAGAGAGATTTCATAGATTTGCACATTGTCTAGAAAGACATGTGTAAAATTGAGGCCCAGAGATATGATGTTGTAGAAGAAAGTAAAATGGATGAAAGGAAGGAGAAAGCAGTGACCATGATTGAGGTGGAGCCAATGGCAGCCTGGGTTAAGACAGGACCAGCATCAGCCATGATGAGGAGGGGTTTAATGGCAGCCCAGATACAGACAGGCCCAGTGGTGGTAAGGATAGAGGTGAGCCTAGAGGCTAGGATTCAAACGTGCCCAGTGGCAGTGGTTAAAGAGGGTGTGACTATTCTTTTTCACTTGTAGTTGAACTCAGTACTCATGCAAAGCTGGATTTGCTAGAAAAAAAGAAAAGAGAGGGTCATGGAGTCTTCCCTTAGATTTCAAAGGGAGGCCTGGGAAGCCAGGCAACATGTGGTAGTGTTGGAACCCCTGAAAGCAGGCCCAAATGGCAAAATCTGTGAAGTTGTGAGGGTGAAGCCAAGGTTGCAAAAAAGACCCCCGAGATTTAGAAGTGCTAAAAACATGGAATGACTGTGAGGAAAATCTGCAAGCTGCTAGCCATGGAGAACAGGCTAGAAGAGCCAGTACACTGCCCATTGCGATCAACCAGGTTGTAGGAGCGAGGTTGCTAAAACCCTTTGTAAATCATATCTCAGCACCAGGTGCCCAGATGCCGGAAGTGCAGCTACGGGATTAAATGATTTTCGTGCTGGATTCAAGTACTTTTTTTTGTCTCATTCCTTTCTGTGGCCCTATTCTTCCCATTTGGAATGCATATGTTTACTCTGTACCGTTGTACATCGAATATTTGTAACCTGCTTTTTTGTTTTCATAGGGGCTCATAGCCAAGAGTTTATCTTAAACTCAGAAGAGACTTTGGACATTTGAGTAATGCTAAACTGTTAAGATTATGGAACTACTGGAGGTGGACTAAATGCATTTTGCATTGTGAGGTGGCCATGAAGTCTAGGGGGCCAGAGGCAGAGTGTAATGGTTTGAGTATAGAATTTTGCCCTAGTCCTCATGGAAACAAGATAGAGGTGATGTTTGGTTGCTAAGGAAAAGTACAGTTGGTTGCTGAAGGGTTGTGACCTTGGAGACTATGCATGGTCTCTCCTTCCCTTACTCTCTTTGTTTCCAGCCTCCGTGATATGATAGCAGAGGCTTGCACTCTCTCTCTCTCTCTACTTTCCACCTCCATGTCCTGAACTCTGCAGACCAGGAGTGAT
The DNA here is from genome assembly GCF_963383645.1 of Muscardinus avellanarius. Lineage (NCBI taxonomy): Eukaryota > Metazoa > Chordata > Mammalia > Rodentia > Gliridae > Muscardinus > Muscardinus avellanarius. The sequence goes on along the minus strand of NC_137804.1, from coordinate 23,571,273 downwards.
ATGAATTGAACTTTGAAATTTCTAAAAATTGTGAGCAAATAAATAATCCTTCCTCTACATTGTGTAGTAAGTTATTGGGTCACAACTGTGGGGATATTGTCTGAAACACAGACATTTAAATTCTCATCAAGTAATCAACTGGATAAAGTCTAGAGCCCAGGAATATTAGGTTTGGATACAGACATGTCAATACCATCAGCATGTAGATTTATTTAAAGCCAATAAAGTGGATGAGTTCACTAAAAAGACTGTATGGATAGATAATAAATGAAGACTGAGTTCCATACTAGTTCTTCAGTCTAGAAGGAACCACCGAAAGATATGTGAGAAGTGACTAATGAAGTAGGAAGAAAACCAGAAGAGCTTTTTAATCTGAGTCAAAAAAGTGGTTCAAGGATGATGAAGGAATCAATATGTAAAGTGAGATTGGTGCTAAAAATTAGCCATTGGATTATCAACACAGCAGCCATTAGTGACTTTAACAAACAGTTTGAGTTGCATGGTGGGATCAAAAACCGACTACAATAGTTGAAGGGAGAACTGAATGAGAGGAACAGGGGACAGAAAATATGGGTGACACTTTTGAGGGATTTTACTTTAAAAGATAGGTGAGAAACAGTGTCAGCTGTATCAGTGGGGTCAATAGATGGATGGGTGTGTTTGTTTTTAAGAGAGATAATGCATGCTCTTGTGCTAATGAGAATGATTCAATGGAAGGATTGAAACATGGATAGTAAAGGAGGAATTAGACTTGGATAAGGAGAACAAGTTTCATAGAATATTAGGAGGGAAGGCAGTGTCTGGGAAAACAAGCTATGGGTAGATAGATGTGTTGGAGGGAATTTGCAGAAGATTCTCTTTTGATTGTTTCTGTCTTCTCAATGAATTAGGTCATTGGCTAAAATGTGAATAGAAGAGGAGGAGCAGGAAGTTTGAGAACAGAAATTATCATGTAAGAGAGTAGGAGGATGAATGAATCAGGAAAATGTCGTATAAGTTGGTGAGCAACATTAAGGTTATTATGTGATGGTCTATTTACTCTGTTTATTTTCTAGCAATAGGTATGCAGGTTCAGAGTAGAAAGGGTGTTGGTTATTTTTCCAGTAAAGAACAATGAAGCAAGAGAGGGGACAAGGGAAACAGATTGTAATTGATCATGGAATTCAGACTGGCTTAAAGAGAGGAATGAAGACATGAAGAATATGAAGGGCGAGAGAAAGCTCAAGCTGTGGGAACAATTGATTTTAGGGTCCAGAAGATAAAAAGATGACTTGGGTTGGGATAAGGAGTAGGCAGAATAATGGCCTCCCTGCAAGAGGTCCATATGGGGATCCTTAGAATCTGTGAATATTTTGGGTTACACGACAAAGGGGAATTAAAGTTTCAGATAGAATTAAAGTTGCTAACCAGAAAAATTAGGATAGGAATATCATCAAAGGTAACAGCAGGGTTCTTAAAAATGGAAGAGGGTTGTAGAAGAAGAGAATCAGAAGTAGATGAGACAACAGAAGAAGGCCAGGATGACACAGTGTTAGAAGCATCCAATTTGCCACTGTTAGTCAGTTTTGGTTGCTGTGATCCAAACATCTGACAAGATAAAAAAGGGAGGAAGAAATATTTATTTTGGTTTTGGTTCCAGTATTTAATCTGCTGTCCTCATTGCTTTGGGCCTGAGATGAGGCTGAGCATTGTGGTAGAACTGTGTTGTGGAGGAAAGCTGCTCAACTGAAAGAAGCCAGGAAACACAGAGAAAGAACAAGGCCAGGGACAAAATACAGTCCCCAAGCTCACTCCTCCAGTGGTCTTCATCCTCCATCCATGCCCCACCTGCCTGTAGTTTCCACCACCTTCCAGTGGTCCATTCAGCTATCAATAGACTACCCATTGATGAGGTCAGAGCCCTCATGATCCACCACTTGCCAAAGCCCCACCTCTGAGCCAAGCCTTCAACACATGGAGTCTTTATGGGATACCTCATATCCAAACCCTAACAACCACAAGTCATGGAATGAATGCAGGTAGCCTTTTTAAGCTGGAAAAGAGAAAGAAATGAATCCTATCTGTACTTTATAGACAGGAACATAGCCCTGACAGTCTTGATTTCAGTCCCTTGAGACTCATGTCATACTTCTGACCTGCCGAGCTGTATGATAAATTTGTATGGTTTAGGCTGCTAAGTTTGTGGTAGTTGATTATAGTAGCAATAGAACGCAACCACAGGATACTGGAGGGAATGAGCTAAAAATTCAGAATTTGCATTTAAGATTACAAAAGGATTGGTTTTAGCTTTAGTGGTAACAAGGCCTAGAATATGACCTTCTGTGAGTCTGAGGTAAGGGTGGCAGATTGTTGAAAGAACACACCTCCTAGACTAGATGGTTTAAAATAAAACTTATAGTGATTTTTGTACACTGGTCAAATCATGTGGCAAATTATGAATGTGTTGGGGTTTTTGCTTGTGCTTTTCAATGGAAGGCATACCCAGCAGAAATCTTGTCCACCCCCTATTCCTGCAGCTGATCTTCATTAGTGTTTACTGCTCACTGGCATAAACTGTGCTGCGCAGAATTGGATTAGGGGGAGATCTGGTCTAAATTAAAGCTGTGATAAATGAATACTGTTTACATTTCCTCACACCCGCCCTTCTCCACACACACACACATCAAATTACTCTCGAAATGAAATGCAAAATAAAACGAGGAAGGATTCTGTTCTTCATTAACATGCAATTATAAAATGCTAGGGCTCTCCTGCTGGGTAGAGAAGTAAAGCCCAAAGCAGGGGCGGGGATGCTTGAGGCTAGGGGATTCTTCATTGCTACTAACTATGGGTGAATTATTATTTTCACATTTTTACAAAGAGAGGAATGAAAATGAGGTCATAGATAAATATCTGTTACCCTCATAAAGCCAAAATGAGGAGGGGAAAGTAAACTGGTGCAACTGTTTCTACTGCAAGACAAAAGCCTAACATTCTACTCTCTGGATCCCCAGCTCTTGATCCTCCTTATTATTAAGATAAACAATTTAATAAGTGACTTCTAGGCTACCTAATCTTTTGTGTAGATGTAGTATTAATGTATAGATATAGCAGTGATGGTAGAAATGCTCTTCATTTGCTTTGATTTTTTTTTTTTTTTTTTTTTTTTGTGTGTGTGTGTGTGTGTGTGTGGTACTGAGGTTCCTGGAAGCCCTTCTACCTCCGGGCTACACTCCCAGACCTATTTTATATTTTTTATTTTTGGCAACAGGGTCTCTTAAGCCAGCGCGGCTGGCTTCGAACATTGCGTGATCCTCCTGTCTCCGCCTCCCAAGCGTGGGGATTACAAGCATGTGCCACCATGCCCAGCTTGCTTTGATTTATTTTAAAGGTAGTTTGAGTCTCATCCCTGGCAGGGGAGAGAGGTAAGTCAACACATTGCCTGGCCTAGGGATCACACACACAGAATGTCAGGGCAGCTAGCAGTGAGGGATTGGGGGGAAGTGAGGATTCTTTCAGCTCAGTTTCTTCTTCTGTGTAATGGGGATGATAATACTCCAGTGGCCCACAAGGTTATTGTGAGAATTTGATGGGGTTATAAGTAAGGATGCTTGTGGAATGCTTGGTACAATGCTCAAGAGAGGGATACTATGATTATGGTCTTCATTACTGGAAGTGAAATGTAGAAAAAACAGAAGTGGAAACCTATCCCTCTCATTCAAGTCCCTTCTCACAACCCTGGCCATCTTCAGTTTAATTTAAAAGTTTATGCTGGGTATGATGATAGCATAACTTGGGAGGATAGCAGATTCGTGGCCAGCCTCAGAAACTTAGTGAGGCCCTGTTTCCAAATAAAATATAAAAAATAAAATAGAGATGGGGGTGTAGCTCAGAGATAGCATGACCTTGGGTTCAGTCACCAGTGCTGTGTATGTGTGTGCGCACACACACTCATACACATATTTATATGTGGTCTAAAACTTGATTCTCAATAAGTCATTTCTTTCTATGATACTTCTCCAAATTCTAAATAGGAGGGAATACCAACTGGCTTTCTTGTTAACTCATATAATGATGAATGAGATATTTGTAAGGATATTTTGGTAAAAAGACAAAACATGTCCCTCAAAGAGCTTGTACATTCTCTTTACAGATAGAGATGTCCTTTCCGATATGCTAGCCACCAGACAGATACAGCCATTTAAATGTAAACCAGTTAAAGTTAAATAAAAATTTAAACTCTGTTATTTAGTTGCAGCAGGCACATTTTTTTTTCCAGTACTGGGAATGGAACCGAGGGGCATTATACCTTTAAGCTATACCCCCAGCTCTATTTTTTTATTCTTTGTTTTTGAAAAAGGGTCTTGCTAAGTTACGGAGGGCCTCACTAAGTAGCTGAGGCTGGCTGCAAACCTGTGATTCTCCTGTCTCAGCCTTTCAAGTACTGGGATTACAAGGGTGTGCCACTACACCTAGCTAGGAAAAGAAATTTTATTGATTCCATAAATTTGTAAAGAACCAATCTTGCATTTGTTGTAATAAAGTCACAAACACCAAACAAAATTTCCCATAAATTGTGGAAGGTGTGGGAAGGATCGCTCAATAAATATTTTTATGCTCTTGGACATTTTATTGGTGTACATCATTTTGCATGACAAAAATTCACTCATTCAACAAATATTTTATCAAATGCCTCTCATGCCAAGTACATGTGCTAGGTAAGGGAGGGAGTGTGGGTAACTGGGAAAAGAGTGTTACAGGGCTACGGGGGGAGAAGTAGGTCAGATAAGAAGGACTCAGACCGTAGAGGTGGAAAAAGATGGAAAGAGAGGGGAGGGTTAAGTAGATTGATGAGAGACGCACACTTTAAAAGGGGAGATTTCAGCAAAAGGGGAGCAAGTGAGTGATGTGATTACTGAGAGGAAGAGCATCTGCCTGGGCAGGGTCCTGAAGCAAGAGTGTGCCTGGCACAGTCAAGGAACAGCAGGGACCAGTGCGGCCAGCAGAGCGAGAGACCCAAGGTCCAGGAGGTAATGGGGAAGAAGGACAGATTCTACTAAAGCTTCCTAAGTACTTTGGATTTTACACGATATGAAAATGGGAGTCATTGGCTTTTTTGTTTTTGTTTTTGTATTTTTAGGTAGGGCAGATTAATCTGACTTAGATTTTAAAAGATTCATCTTGATCCTGAAATGAAGGGTGGTGGCTTGGATTAGACTGGTAGCAAATGTAGAGGAAAATAATTTTTTTCCCTACCCATGGCAGAAGCTCCTATAACCTTCATGGATGGGATTAGTGCCTTTCAAAAGAGCTGGAGGGAACTAGCTAGGCCCCCAATGATCATTCCATCACTCCTATCATGTGAGAGTACCACTGGAGATGACATCCATGGAATAGGCCCTCATCACACATGGGACCTACTGGTGCTTCTGTAGTGGCCTTCCTAACCTTCAGAACTGTGAGAAATGTCATTTGTTAGCAAATTGCCCAGTCTAAGGTATTTTGTTATAGCATTAAACACTATTAAGACAAGAGATAATGGTGCTTCTTTTTTCTGAGATTGGTTACTGAGACAGGGTGGATAACCTGGGAACAGGCTGGATTTAAAAAAGGCCATCTGGCAGGCATAGTAGTGCACGCCTTTAATCCCCACACTTGGGAGGCAGAGACAGGAGGATCGTGCAGGTTGGAAGCCAGGCTTGCTGGCTTAAGAGACCCTGTTTCCAAATAAAAAAATATAAAAACATAAAAACAGATCTGGGAGTGTAGCCCAGAGGTAGTAGGGTTTCCAGGAACCCCAGTACCACCACCACCAAAAAAAAAACAAAAACAAAAACAAAAAAAACGGCCATCTGTATCACTTTCTGTGAGGGGGTGGGGAGGTGAGCAGAGAGGGAAGAGACCGGCCAACACCAGGAGATCAGAGCGCAAGCCCACAAGATAACAATTTAAGGACTGAAATTGGGAAAAAGAGGTTGGTTCCCCCAAACCCAATTCTGGTCAATCGTAAAAGAGCAGGTAGGGAACCTCAGAAGGTTGAAAACCCTCCTCCCAAGAGCTTCAGTGGTTACTCTTTGGGTGACCCCTTCATCTTCCCCTCTGTGGTAGAGGAGCTGTTTTTTTTTTTTTTAACTTTTTTTTTTAATTTATTTTTTATTGGTGCAATGTATAGAGGAGCTGTTTTTTGATTCTGTCTTTCCCTGACTTAAAATAAGCATTACTATTTCTGTACCCTTCACTGTTCCTTGGACTTCATTCATTGAAATACGCTGGACAAACACTGGACAATAACACAATAAGAGGAGATGTCTCCATTTTATTGCCTCTTGAATAAGGGTCTTATGATATACTGTAGGGAAGAAGAGTGGGAGAAGGTCAGAATATAACTTCCTAGATTTTATGACTTGATTTAGGAGAGGAAGGTAAGAGTGACCTTTTTGCTTCTGCTATTTTCTTTTTTCATGTGTGGTACTGGGGATGGAACCCAGGGGCATCCTCCTAGCTACACCCCGAGCCTTATTTTTAAATTTTTATTTTGAAAGAGGATGTCCCTAGGTTGATGAGTCTCATTACTTGCTGAGGCTGTCCTCGAACCTGTGATCCTCTCATCTCAGCCTCCCAAGTCCTGGGATTACAGGTATGAGCCACCACTCCTGGCTTGCTTCTGTTATTTTCTGAAATGCCAAGGTGCTATATTTTGGAAGAGTGTGTCCTGAACCTGATCACAGGAAAGTTGGTGTGAAGTGGTTAGAACTGGATGTATTTTAAGGTACAGCCAACAAGATGAGTTGACAGATTGGATGTGTGATGTGAGAGAAAGACAAGAATCTAGATGACTCAATTTTTTGGCCTTGGGAATTTAAGAATAGAGCTGTTATCAACTAAGATGCAGAAGACTGGAGGTGTAGCAAGCTTTTTCTTTTGAGGGAGGATGGATAAAAAATTTAGTCTTAGATATATTGTTTTTGAAATGTCTTTAAATGGTTGGATATATGGTTAAATATAAGATTGTGGCCATCACTCCCCAAATCAAATGTTTGAAAATAGAGTAACATAAAAATTAACAAACTAACAATTAGTATTTAAAGAAACCCTACAAATGTATAAATCAAACCCTCCTCTAAAATGTTTATTATTTAATCAATAGACCTGGCTATGAATTGGGTTCCTTCTTCCTCAAGGTATTTGCAGCTGACTTGGGAGAAAGCAAAAATAATAATACAAAATTATGTGCCTTGTTTTTATGTAAACTTTGATAATAAATTTTGAATTTTATTTTTACAATCCCATTAAAGCATGAGTTGGGACTCAGAAACGAACTAAAAAAAAAAAAATGTTCCAAAGTATGGCCCTTTGACTTACTGAATCAAGAAGCAGCCTAAGGTCTCTCTGATCTTCCCCTGCCCGCTGCCTTTCAATCGTCTTTCTCTCCTGAAGTGCAAGGAGGAATTTTGTCTGAAGTTTCACAGTCTATGTAAAAGGCTGGTTCCTCTACAAGATTAACTGGCACAAAGAAAGATGAGAATCCACAGCACACCCAAAATCCCAGGCTGTTGTCTGTTCTTCTTGCTCATTCATTTCCTCAACAAATCATTTACACTCCTTTTAAAATTGCAAACAGCCCCCACTTCCCTCCACCCTGTGAAGAGGATATTTAAGTCTCAATCTGGCCCATCTTTGAGTTTCTTAGTCTGTATGAATGACTTCCATGTGCTTGTATATTAATACATTTGTCTGCCTTTTCTCCTGTTCATCTGTCTACTGTCATTTTGCTTCAGCAGACTCAATCATCAAATCTTAAGAGTGTGGTTGGAAAGTTTCCTTAGCCCTTATAAATGGGTACCTGTACTGATACTGTGTTTGTCAGCTATCACCGTAGAAAAATAAATGAGAAAATAAAGTTTAAAAAGGATAGGTTTATTTTTGTTCACAATTTCAGAGGTTTCTGTTCATGGCCAGTTAGTTCTATTGATTCTGGGTCTATGGTAAGGCAGAATATTATGGTGGAAGGGTATACTGCTTACCTCATACAGCCAGGAAAGAGAGAAGAAGGAGCAAGGGATTGAGGAAAGGATACCATCCTAAGGGAATACACCAGGGACCCACTCCCTTTAACTAGGTCCACCTCCTGTCATCCATTTAGCTATGAATCTATCAGTGTATTATTCTATTGATGAGTGTCAAAGCCCCCATGATCCAGTCACTTCCCAAGAGCCCTCCCAGTTAACCTGGCTGTATTAGGCACCATGCCTCCAACACATGAGCTCTTGGGGACACTCCAGAACCAAGCCATAGCAGACATTAAGTGACATCTCTATTTGTCCTATCCAATACAATGGCTGTGAACCACATGTCCCTCAGTGGAATACTTGAAATGTGGCTAGTCCAAATTGACATGTGCTGTATGTGTAAAATACACACCTGAATTCAGGGATTTAATATAGACTAAAGAAATGTAAAATAACTCACCAGTAAATGTTTTCATATTCACTTTGTTTTGGCTATATTAAATAAAAAGTATTATGCCTTTTTTTTTTACCTTTTTAATGTGACTACTAGAAAAAAATTACAAATGTGGTTCACATTAGGTTTCTATTAGATAATGCTTGTCTGAAGTATTTCCTATTCTGTTAAAATTTTTGAAAACACGTGTCTTTCCTTAGGAAGAGAGTTACCACCTTTCTCCCCTGTGCCTTTTCAGTTGAGAAGGAAAGAATCCAGAAATCATTAGTGACATGGGCTAAATCTTCCAGGACGCTTTCCTACTGTGGCTGCCAGCCCTGAAACCTGGCCTAATACAGAAGCCATTTGATAAAGCTTTTGACTATTTGTCTCCTCCTCCCAAAACTCCCAGATTGAAGGCAGCAATTATGACCACATTGTCTGTCTAAATGCTGCTGGTGTTTGTCATTAGAGCTGGTTTCAGACAACTTTTAGAGAGCAGGGAGCTGTCCTCCCTGAATGGATAATGAGGGTTGGGCTAAGCCCATAGCTCTCCTGTGTGGCTTGACACCTCCACTTGTAAGATAAGAGGGAATAATGGTTCTAAGAACCCCTGGGAAGTGTGAAGGGGACCCCTGCTGTTCTCTAAAAGGCATTCTAAGAAAAGACTTCACAGAAAATCAATTGTTATCACTTAAGACCTTTCCTTTAACTCACTATATTCCATTGTACGCTTATTTTTTTCCTTAGGTGGGAACAAAGCAATGTGTGAAAAATTGAATACTGTTCCTGGGGTATCTTTGAAAGCATGTTTATAAATTCCTAATATGCATTACTATACGTCAGTAGTCTCAAAGAGAATTGGATGTCAATAAAAATCAACTGGCAGGGACAGATGATGGTTTTGAAGTAGGAAGAAAGGGCATTGTTGAAATTGAATGGTATGGCTCAGAGAAAATGAAGTGAATTCAAGAAAGCTTAGAGGTGTAACACAAAGCTCCCACCCCCACTCTGTGAAGTTCCTGAATAAGGTTTCCTGACCTTTTTTTTTTTTTTTTTTTTTTTTTGCTTCCCTGTGGCTTGAGGTTTCCATTTTCCAAAGGAATCAGCAAGATTTCCACTGGATAGGTCAGGTCATATTAGTTCATGGATTTCCTCAGTTTGCTCTATCTTCTCCCAGTACTCATTTTTTAAATCAAAAGTTATTAGCACATCAGTCAATTTTATCCCAACATGACGTGTAGGGTTAAGAGCATGGATTCTGGAAGCAGACAAAACCTGAGGTCTAACCCTAGGTCTGATACTGCCCAGCTGTGCCACCTGGAGGAAGTTGCCTTATCTCTGTTAGCCTCCCTTTCTTCCTCTTAAAGCACTGACTTCCTGTATTCTGTGGAGTGGCTGTGGGAGTCAATGAGGTAGCACCCAGGAGTGCTCCAAAATGTTATCTGTTATTATTGTTATAAGTTAGGTACAGTTTTAAGGAACAAACAATACATAAGGTAGACATGTCTATAGTTCCCAGATAGAATTCCCTGTTACTTAATGTGTCTTATATTCACATAAGGTACTTTTTTTCTGGTTTAGATATGGACTTTCCCAACAAAAGCTCTTATGTTTAAAGCCTGGTCTCCAATGCAGCAAGTTTCAGAGGTGCAACATGGATGGAGGAGGTAGGTCACAGGGAAGAATGGCCTTAAAGAGTATATCTGTCCCTGGCCACTACTTGTGTCTGTCTGTCTGTCTCTCTCCTTGCCAGCTGTCATGAGTTGAGCAGTTTTCCTCAGTCATGCCCTTTGTTGAGAGCATACAAAATATATGTCAAAAATGTTGTGAATATATGAAATATATGTCAGGGTATAGGAATATTGTAGGGACAGATGGACTGGCCAGGTATGCAAATAAAATGGGGCAGAAGAAGGATGTAACTGACATGCCCAAGACAAATTAATGGACACATACCTCGGGCACACATCTGCAGGATGGAACAACTGGAAGACAAGATAAGGACGAAGTAACGGACACACATCCCGGACATGTGTCCGTAGGATGAAACAGCTGAGAGAGCAAGATGACAGTCAAAGCAATGAGCCTACGTAATCAGTGACATCATTTTAGGTATATATGACCTAGCAAATGGCCATACTGGCGGCTCTGACCCAACTGTCTCCAAGAGGCTGAAAGGTAGCCCAGCCAGGGACACTCCCCTGGACGATTCCTCTAGATGATAGTTGGGCTCATCTCTATCTGACTCCCCAGACCTCAAGCATTTGCACCTCGACCATTGATGACAGCTGTGACAGCGATCCTGAACCTAGGTTACCTGCGGGGACCTGTTTGCCTCAGGTAACCAAATGCTATCTGGCCAGTGGCTTAGTTAGAGAAGGACAGGAGTGTTATGAGCATTGTTAAATAAACAGTATTCGTGAGAGACATTAAGTGTGACCTGTCATTTTTGCCACTATGTCAGACTCATAACACCCTTTCATCCCAGTGTTTCTGCCTTGGAACAGCCTTCCATGGACTGAATCTCTGAAAACATGAGCCAAATAAATCTTTTCATCTTTAAGTTGTTCTTGTCAGATATTTTGGTCAGAGTGACAAAAATCTGACTAATACAGCACTGAAACTTTGGCTTGATGGGACTCAGGACACTTTACTCTAAAATACCCTGGCATTGGAGAAAATAGCCGAGGTAGAAAAGTCACTCTAACCATCCTCAATCCCTTCTCTCCTAAAGGAGACCATAAGGCCCTCATTTGAGAGGTGCTGTGTGTTTAGACCTAGCGGAAAAAAACACCATTATATCTGAAGATACAGGGACAGAGAGAAGAATCTGAACAATCAGGCCTTGCTAGATTTCCGCCTTAGATCATAGACTTTTATCCTCCAATCATATTTCATATGTCACTCTTCATCATATTCAAGCACAAAAGTACACCACTATACCTATTTCTTTGGGTCTCCATTTCCTTTTAACAGCTCCTGTGTCACTTAAGACCTATAGAAATAAATGTATATGCTTTTTTCTTGTCATTCTTTCTTTTATTATAGTTCAGCCATGGATCTAGCAATGGAAAAGAAAAATATTTTTTTCGTCTAAAAGTTTATAGGCATGGTAACCATTCAGTTGGTTATTTCTTAGGTGTAGACAACTAAGAAAAGTGACAGTATGCTTCTACACACACACACACACACACACACACACACACACACCCCTCCTATATTAAAATAGACAAGTATTAATCGAATAAATCAGTAGCTCCCAACATTTGCACATAGTATAAAAGTCAGCTTCCATCTGGATTTTTTAAATTGAAAATAAATGGTATACATTTAAACTGTACTTCGTGCCCTCTCCCCCCACCCCTGTTTTCCCTCCCCCTTTCCCACCAATGATTGTCCAGGGTAACCATGCTATATTCATACTTTTACACATATTCGGATGTAACTCCTCTATTAATCAACCTCAGCCTTCTTCATCTCCTATCCTTCCATTCTAGCTTTGCTGAGGTTTTCCCTCCATTATCTGGAGTTCCTCTGATATCCCCAATGCTCCCTAGTTTGGGCATATTAGAGGAAACATATGTCCCTTCTTTTTTTGTGCTTGGCTGATCTCACTTAACATAATGCTCTCCAGGACTTTCCATCTTCTTGTGAATGATATTATTTCGCTCTTCTTTATAGCTGAATAGAAGTCCATTGTGTGTATTTCCCATAATTTTACAATCCATTCATCTGTTGATGGGGACCTGGGTTGGTTCCATATTTTGGCTATTACAAATTGTGGTGCTATGAACATAGGTATGCATTTGTTGCTGTAGTTCTCTGATTTCAACCCCTTTGGAAAAATACTCAGAAGTGGTAAAGCTGGATCATATGGTGGATCTATTCCAGTTTTCTAAGAAATCTCCACACATTTCTTCATAGTGGCTGAACTAGTTTGCACTCTCACCAACAGTGTAAGAGTTTCTCTTTCCCCACATCTTCGCCAGCATTTGTTGTTATTTGATTTCTTTATGCTTGCCAATCTGACTGAGGTTAGATGGAATCTCAGCGTAGTTTTGATTTGTATCTCCCTGATGGCTAATGATGTTGAACATCTTTTCTTTTCATGTATCTATTGGCCATTTGTATCTCTTCTTTTGTAAAGTGTCTGTTCAGTTCAATTGCCAATTTTTTGATTGGGTTGTTTTTTTTGCTAGTGTAGAGTCTTTTGAGCTGCTTTGTATATCTGGATATTAGCCCTCTATCAGAGTGGTGGCTGGTAAAGATCTTCTTCCATTCGGTAGGCTTCCTCTTCAGGTTCTTGATGGTTTCCTTTGATGAGAAAAAACTTTTTAGTTTGATGCCATCCCACTTGTTAATTCTTGCTTTAATTTCCTGAGCTTTGGAGGTTTTGTTGAGAAAGTTACTGCCTGTGCCTATATGTTGTAGTGTTGAGCCTAAGCCCTCCTCTAATAACTTCACAGTCTCTAGTCTAATCCATCTTTGATCCATCTTGAGTTGATTCCTGTGCACAGTGAGAGGTAAGGATTTAGTTCCATCTTTCTACAAATGGATAGCCTGTTCTCCCAGCACCATTTGTTGAAAAGGTTGTCTTTTCTCCAGCGTATGAGTTTGGCCCTTTTGTCACAGATTGACTATAGGTGTGTGGATTTCTTTCTGTATCTTCTATTCTATTCCACTGGTCAGTATACCTGTTAGTGTGCCAATACCATGCTGTTTTTACTACTATTGCTCTATAGTATAATTTGAAGTCTGGGATTGTGATGCCTCCTGCATGTTTCTTATTGCTGAGGATTGCTTTGGCTCTTCTGGGTCTTTTCTTTCTCCATATAAATTTCATGATTGATTTTTCTAGGTCTATGAAGAATGTCGTTATTTTAATGAGAATTGCATTGAATCTATAGATCACTTTTGGCAGAATGGCCATTTTGATATTTATTCTGCCTATCCATGAGCATGGGAGATCTTTCCATCTTCGAAGGTCTTCTTCAATGTATTTCTTTAATGTTTTATAGTTTTTGTTGTAGAGGTCTTTTACATCTTTGTTGAGGTTTATTCCTGGGTATTTTATTGGTTTTGAGGTTATAGTGAATGGAATTGTTTTCTTTAATTCTTTCATTGTGGATTCATTGTTGGTGTAAAGAAAAGCCACTGCTTTCTTTAGGTTGATTTTTTTTATAATTTTTTTTATTGGTGCACTGTATTCATACATCATAGTGGGATACAAACTTTTGTAGACATACATGCACACATCACCGAGTCAGCCCCCACCCGATCCCCACCCCATTATCTCCCCATCCCTCCCTCCCATTCTTGGCTTAGTGGTTGACATCTAGTATTATAGCAATTGATCCAAAATTAAAAATGATAATCTCACATAACAGTTTCATTTGTCTGATACCAAGCTTTTGATGACTTAAAGATAACATTTCAATATTTCTTTTTACTTTCTTTCTTACCAGAGAATATTTTTTCTATTTTTTTAGGTGAAACTATCATATATTTATGTATTTATTTTTCAGAAAAAAAATCTATCCTAATATGGAATATGGACTCTAGATACCCAAAACGATCTTGAAAAAGAACAAAGCTAGAAGATATATATTTTCTGATTTCAAACCATATAAAGCTACAATAAGTGAAACAGTGTAGTACTATTCTAAAGGCAGATATAAAACCATTGGATTTAAATAAAAGCCTAGAGCTAAGTTCTTCCCTATATTGTCAAGTTATTTTTGACCAGGTTTCCACGAACATTTGGTGGTGGAAATAATAATATTTTAACTAAATATTGTTGAGAAATAATAATTACAGGGAAAAGAATAAAATTGGACCCTTACCTAATCCCATATACAAGTATTAACTCAAAATAGATAAAAGAACTAAATATAAATCTTAAGACTATAAACTTTTTGGAGAAAATCTGGGTCATAAAACCTCACAACATTGAAATTGGCAGTGATTTCTTGGATATGATTTCAATGGCACAGGCAACAGAAGAGTATACAGACTCCCTAAAAATTAAAAAAAATTGTATATCCAAAGACAGTGTAAACAGAGTTAAAAGTTACTGATAGAATGGGATAAAATATTTCCAAATGCTATATCTGAAGGTATATTAATATTCCAACTAGAAATCCTAAAAATTAACAACAATAAAGGCAAACAATACCATTTAGAGATAGGTAAAAGACTAACATAAGTAATGAATCTCCACAGATAACCAATCTTAGTTGTCTGTTGGATGGAAACTCTTGTTTCTCTGGTTCTGGTATGTGTTACCTATTTCTTCTTTGTAGTTAATCTCTTTGAGTATTTTCTCTCGTGCTGGTTTTGAAGACATAAATTCCTTCAGTTTCTGTGTGTCATGGAAGCTTCTTATTTCTCCATCTAATTTGATAGAAAGTTTTTCTGGGTAGGAAATTTTTGGCTGGAAGTTGTTTTCTTTCAGAGTTTGGAATATGTTACTCCAAGCCCTTCTGGCTCTCATGACTTGGTTTGGGAAGTCTGGAGTGATTCTAATCAGTTTGCCTCTGAATGTCACTTGGCCCTTTATTTTTGTTGCCTTTAAGATTCTCTACTTGGCTTCCACATTGGTCATTTTGACAATTATGTGGCATGGGGATCCTCTTCCCCGATCCTGTCTAAAGGGAGTTCTATAAGTTTCCTGGACCTGTATATCAACCTCTTGCTCTATGTTTGGAAAATTTTCTGTTATTACTTCCTTGAAGAGATTGTTGATCCCTTTGGTTTCACTTTCTTTTCCCTCCTCTATTCCAATTATTCTTAGGTTAGCTCTCTTAAAATGGGCCCATATTTCTTCAATATCAGATTCCTGCTGTCGGATATTTTTTTCTAGATTAGAAACTATGCGTTCATTTTTGGAATGATCATCTTCTAAGAGCAAGATTCTGTTCTCCATGTGGTCTAATTGGTTGTTTGTGCTTTGAATTGAGGCCTTTACTTCATTAATTGCATCCTTTATCTCTTTTTGGCTCTCTCTGAATTCTTTTTGAAGCACCTCTATTATTTCTACAGTAATTTTCCTAATTTGATCTTCTAGAAATCTCTGATTTTCTATTTTATCGGGTTCTGATGTTGTGGGGTTGTGGGCATTCATTGCTCCAGTGTTATTCCTCTTTCCCATGATTTAGGAAGTTTGTGCCTTCTCTGGGTTCTTCCCTTGGGTCACTATGACTTCACTTAAGGTGTTCTGGATCTCGAGTCTGTAGTATCTCAGACCCCACTACTCCTTTACTGGGTTGTATCACAGAGTCTCTGACCCAGAGAGTCGATAGAGGCTGCTTTAGACTATGGGGGGTGCCAGGTTGCACGTTCTCCTATGGTGTGATATCTCTGCCACCGCCCCTCCCCCACTGGGTCAAGTCCCAGGGAGTACAGTACTGGGATTTCTCCTCTGTGGCCCGCAATTTGACTCACTGTTCTTGAGTACGCAGATGTAGCGGTACTGGACTCGGTGAATTCGCTGCTGCTGCCGCCTGTGGCAATATGGCGCTGCTGCTACGCCCTCAGCCATGAGGCTGGCATATTTCTTCTTGGTTTTGATTTCCACTCTGAATTCCTGCAGCATGTGCTGAGCTCAGCCTCTGGGAGCTTTAGATGCTCCGTGCGCCGAGAAATCCCGCCTGGCTGTTCCTCAGCGGCTCACCTCGGCTTGCTGTAGCCATCCGGTGAACTTGCCGCTGCCGCCGGCAGTATGGCGCTGCTGCCGCGTCCTCGGGCGTGAGGCCGGTGTATCTCCTCTGTGGCTCTGAGCTCTGTTCTCAGTCTGCTTTCTCTCTGGAGCCTGGTGATTTTTTTGTTTCTCTGGTGATGGTGTTTTCTGGCTATGAAAGGCACTGATTTTGTGGTAATGGAGATTGGTTGTTAGCGGGGCTCTTAAGCCCCACTTTTCTCCTTTAGGTTGATTTTGTATCCTGCCACTTTGCTGAATTTGTTAATCAGCTCCATAAGTCTTTTAGTTGAGTTCTTTGGGTCTTCTAGATAAAGCATCATGTCATCTGCGAATAAGGATAATTTTAATTCCTCTCTTCCTATTTGAAATCCTTTGATTTACTTCTCTTGTCTTATTGCTGTGGCAAGAGTCTCAAGGACTATATTGAAAAGGAGTGGTGATAGTGGGCATTCTTGTCTTGTTCCTGATTATAGAGGAAATTCTTGTAGTTATTCCCCATTCAATATAATGTTGGCTTTGGGTTTGTTGTTTATTGCCTTAATGATATTGAAATACATTCATTCTATTCCAATTTTCTGCAGTGTTTTTTTTTAATATAAATGGGTGTTGGATTTTGTCAAATGTTTTTACAGTATCTCTTGCCATGATGATGTGGTTTTTGTTCTTGGTTCTATTTATGTGGTGAATAACATGTATTGATTTGTGTATGTTTAACCATCTTTGTTTTTCTGGGATGAAACCAACTTGGTCGTGGTGTACTATTCTCCTGATATGGTTTTGAATGCGTATAGCTAGTATTTTGTGTATAATTTTGCATGTATGTTCATTAAGGATATTGGTCTGTAGTTTTCCTTTCTTGAGGTATCTTTATTGGTTTGGGGTTTAATGTGATACTGGCCTCATAGAAGGAATGTGGCAGAGTTCTATCTCTTTCAATTTCCCAGAACAAGTTGTAAAGTATTAGTATTAGTTCTTCACTGAAGGTTTTGTAGAATTCAGCTGGAAATCCATCTGGGCCTGGAATTTTCTTTGATGGAAGAATTTTTATTGCCATTTCTATTTCTTTGTTTGCTATTGGTTGATTTAGGCTTGCTATGTCCTCTTGGTTTAGTTTAGGTAGGTTATATGTGCTTAGAAATCTATCAATTTCTTCCATGTTTTCTAGTCTATTGGAGTATAAATTTTCAAAATAGTTTCTGATAATCCTTTGAATTTCTCCACTATCTGTGGTGATGTCTCCTTTTTCTTTCTTTCTTTCTTTCTTTCTTTCTTTCTTTCTTTCTTTCTTTTTTTTTTTTTTTTTTTTTGGTGGTACTGGGGTTCCTGGAAACCCTTCTACCTCCAGGCTACACTCCCAGACCTATTTTTACATTTTTATTTAGAAACAGGGTCTCTTAAGCCAACAAGGCTGGCATTGAACCAGCATGATCCTCCTGTTTCTGCCTGTCAAGCACGGGGATTACAAGTGTGCACCACCACGCCCAGCTTTCATTTCTGATTTTAATAATTTGAGTTGATTCTCTTTCTTTTGGTTAAGTTGGTTACAGTTTTATCAATTTTATTAATCTTTTCAAAGAATTAGCTTTCGTTGATTCTTTTAATTATTTTTTTGTTCTCTATTTCATTTACTTCTGCTCTGATTTTAATAATTTCCTGCCTTCTGCTGGCTTTGTGATGAGACTGTTGCAGTCTTTCTAGGTCCTTGAGTTGTGTCGTTAGGTTTTTTATGTGGTGATTCTCTGTTCTTCTTATGTGGGCACTCAATGCTGTAAACTTTCCTCTTAATACTGCCTTCATAGTGTCCCATAGATTTTTGGCAAATTGTGTCTCTATTTTCATTTATTTCCATAAATTTCTTTATTTCTCCCCTAATTTCCGCTCTTACCCATTCATCATTCAATCTTCATGTATTTGAATAGTTTTTTTTTTTTTAGTTTCCTGTTGATGATTTCTACGTTCATTCCATTATGGTCTAAAAAGATGCAAGGAATTATATTACATCTTTTTAATTTGCTGGTGCTTGCTTTGTGTCCCAGGATGTGATCTGTTTTGGAGGTTTCATGGGCTGCTGAGAAGAATGTGTATTCTGTAGTTCCTGGTTGAAATATTCTGTATATTTCTATTAGGTCCATTTGGTTTATAGTTTTCTTTAGTTCTAAAGAGTCTTTACTCATCTTTTGCCTTGAAGATTGATCCAGTGGTGTGAGAGGTGTGTTAAAGTCTCCCAGAATTATTTTATTTGGGTATATTTGAGATCTGATGTCCAGAAGGGTTTGTTTTACAAATGTGGTTGCACCCACATTTGGTGCATAAACATTTACTATCATTATATCTTCTTGGTGGATTGTTCCTTTTAACAAAAGGAAGTGCCCTGTTTTTGTCTCTTCTGATGTGTTTTAGCTTGAAGTCTGTTTTGTTGGACATCAGGGTTGCTACCCCTGCTTTTTTTTGGTCTCCAATAGCATGGTATATCTTTTTCCATCCTTTCACTTTCAGTCTGTGAATGTCAGTCTGTGAATGTCCGGATCCCTTGAATGTCTCTCTACGCCCCTGTGGGTGCCACCTCGGTTGAGCAAACAGTGCTGTTCAGGTGCTTGGGTGAGCTCGCAGCTTAAGATGTTGGAGTTCTATGGCCACTTTCAGACTCTTGGGTTTTTCTATGCAATTCTTGGACTGCTGCGCCCAAAAACCCTGTTTGGTCTGATGGCCCGCTATGGCTTCGGCAGCCACCCATGTCTGCAGCTCACTTGTACTTTTTTTAGTGTTGCAGTGAATTTCACAGGTTAGAGTTACTGGATTTCTCCCACTGTAGTATCTGAATCTGTTTTGGGTCGTAAGCTGAATTTAATTTTGTTTATTAAGACACTGCCTTCTCAGTACTTGAACTTAATTTGTTTCAGCTAGTGAGATATGCTGTGTCTCTCTGTCGCCATTTTCTCCCCTCCTCCTTCAGCTGGATTTAAAATGCATGTGCTCTACAGAGCTGGTGGTGAGAAAGAGTTGTACACATATTCCTGAAGAATAAGGACCTCTATTTTTTCCATGACAGTGTTTTTAGGGCTGGTATGATGGTAAGGGCTAGTATAGGTATATCTTAGCTCAGTGGCAGGTATACATTAGTCATTTAAAAAAATATTTTTGCTTCAACTGATGGCAACTGGTGCTTTCAAGAGCCACTGGCTTCATACTTAAGAGATCCTGAAATGAGCATCTTTGGTGTTAGGTCATCTAGACTTAGCATAAAATTACCTATGGAAACTTAAGTCTGCTATTTTATAAAAATCTATGTCCCCTTCTAGACTCTCAGCATGTTTGCTTTGCAAGGAACTCAAGAACATTTACAAGCTGGGTGTGTTGGTGCACGCTTGTAATCCCAGCATTTGGGATGCTGAAATGGGAGGATCGTGGTTTGAGGACAGCCTCATTACTTAGTGAGGCCCTTTGCAACGCAGTAAGACCAGGTTTCAAAAATAAAAGAATAAAAAATGGGGTTGGGGGTGTGGCTCAGAGCTAGAATGCCTTGGGTTCCATCCCCAGTACTGCAAAAAAAAAAAAAAAAAAAAGAAGAAGAACAGTTATTATTCCTACCCACTTCTCTTTTAGAGAGAAGGAAATCTAGGTCCCCAGATATAAAATTATTTGAGATTCCACAGTCTGTGTCTGCTATGTTCAGGCCTAGAATGCAGAGGAATTGGTTAAAACATGCCCATTAAATTTTTGCTTGAGCTTTCTATGACTCTTCCTTGTTGCTCTAAAATATTTTACCATAAAGTTTGCAATGTGCTACATTTGAACAAAGCAAGGCAATGTCTTGAGGCTTTGGCTGGCCCACCATGAATATGGAAGAGAGAAGCTCTTCAGCCCTGCCAGCTCCTGTGGAAAATGGCACTCAGGAGCAAGCCCAGGAGCTGGGGGACCTCAGCTGCTCAGTGGCAGCTGGCACCAGTCAAGAGCAATGACTGGATCAGGTGTGGCCCAAAGGAGCCACAAAGCACAGTCCATGGGATCAAAATGGAAAGATTTCTGCTCTCTGGACAAGGGAAGTTGCCAATTAAAAGAGTTTGAAATCAGGCTTCCCTGGGGCTTGTCCTCCATTCTAGCTCCAGCACTTGCCCTTCCCTTCCTCAGGAGGGCAGAGTGAGGGCTGAGAGGAAAAGGGAGCGAGTAGGCAGGAGAGAAGAAGGATAGGGTGCTTTAAGGAGCACTGGCTTGAGGTGCCCTGAGGATGGAGAGGTCAGAGAGAGTGGAGAACAAAGCAAAAAGACGCAACAAGAACTGGAGGAATAATGACCGTTTATCACGATAGCTTTTGAACAAATCACTTCCTGGATATTTTCTCACTCTCTCTGGGGGGGCAGATACATAACTATCCTTAAAGGATATCCATTTGTTACCACAAAATATAGTTCTTTCTGGGTTACTTTTGAGGCAGAGCAGAGGAATTTTGAACAGAAAAAAATAAAGCAGCCATCTGTATCTTCCCTTCTATGAGTTTGGATAAAGCAAGCAGGAAGATAGGAGACTGATGGGTACCAGAAAACAGGGCCCTGACCAGCCCTGACAGATAATCACTCAAATTAAGAGTAAAAATTGTGCAAAGGTCATTGATTCCTCAGAACCCAATTCTTACCAATCATAAAGAACATATAGAAAACCTCAGGAAGGTTTTAAAGCCCACTCCTCAGCTGGACATGGTGGTGCATGCTTGTAATCCCTGTGCTTGGGAGGCGGAGACAGGAGGATCATGCAGGTTTGAAGCCAGCCTTGCTGGCTTAAGAGACCCTGTTTCCAAATTTTAAAAAATATATAAAAAATAGGTCTGGGAATGTAGCCTGAAGGTAGAAGGGTTCCATCCCCAGTACCACCAAAAAAAAAAAAAAAAAAAAAAAAAAAAGCCTACTCCTCAAGGGCTTTGAAGTCACTCTCTTTCCAGGACCCCCTGCTTTTGTGAGAGGGAGCTGTCTTGTCATCTATGTTTCCCTGACTTAAACTTTCATATTTCTATA
The DNA here is from genome assembly GCF_963383645.1 of Muscardinus avellanarius. Lineage (NCBI taxonomy): Eukaryota > Metazoa > Chordata > Mammalia > Rodentia > Gliridae > Muscardinus > Muscardinus avellanarius. Next base: position 23,550,144 of record NC_137804.1, on the reverse strand, counting down.
CCCTGCACTCTTCTGCTGGGTGGTAGTTTTCTCTGTAGTTGGCATGCAGATGCACCCACCCAGTGAGTCAGGTTGTTTATGGGCCACTATGGGCTGCAGGGCAAGGGGACCCTTGTAGCTGAGGTCAGAAAGCTATTTCTAACAGCTAAATTTACACATAAATAGATGGCTGCAGCCTGTGCGGGTATTGGAAAATTGCTTTGGTATTAATTTCCCAAATGTAAAAAGCAATCAGAGCCTGGGTGCTATGTAGGTATTCAGGCAGTGAAGGGAGGCAGCTGTTACAATACAGAGTTCCTCTCTCTCTTTGCCCTTTGTTCTAATGATTAACTTATAGTAAAGTTGTAAAGGAAATTAAGGCCTTAGAGACAATGAAAGCCTTTATCCCTAAAATTGTAGAGCCAATGAGTACCTCTGTTTACCTCCTCTCCTTTGTGACCTAGCCGGAGTGTAGGAAATGTAAACTTCATGTGCTGCTTCAAAGCATCCATAGTTGATGAGCAACCAATACTGCCCAATACAATAAAGGCAGAAGCCAGGTAGTGTATTGATCCTTACATTTAGTAAGTGCACTGTCCAGAGACAGAGGCACCACCTGGCTAAGAAATAAGTTACTAGCCCATTGCCTTGGTAATACTGAAAAGAAGATACCAATACAAAACCTATTTAAAGGCTGGGGTCCAGCATGCATGCCAACACCCAGCTTTTTCTTATCTTTTTTTTTTTCTATTTCCTACTGAATTTGTAATAAAGACTTGTTAAAGCTGCACCAAGCTGCCTATTAGTTTTAATTTTACTATTCAACAAATTTTAGTTGAATAAAGGAAAAGAGCCCACAGTGCCATTACCACCATAATACAGTCTAATCTCAAAAATCACCGAGTTGGGCAGAACTGAGTTTCTTGTTTCACCTGAGCTCTCTAAAAATTTGGTAGAGTTTCTATTGTTCAGTTTTTGGTTGTAGGGGTGTGTTTAAACTTCCCCCCCTCACATGATGTGGTTGGAAGGAGAACAGAGGAAAATTCTCCACTACCTCAAATTTAATACGCATGAAAAGGAAGGTGTTTGCTTTACAGCCACTCCTCTGGGCCCATTTACATGCTGCCTCTGGAAGGGGTAAAGCAGCCCCTCTCATGGATGACTGATAACATCTCATACCTAGGCCTTTGTTGCTGCTGATCAAACTCACAAAAGACTTCTATCTAGGGGTAGGTAGATCCTTAAGAATATTAGCTTATAATGACCTGTAAGATAATTCTATTTTCTAGTGTGGTTTGTTCTTCTTACACTCTAAAAGCCAATTCTAAGATTATAGGAAAAGAAGAAAAAACAACAGTGTTCTTATGCAATAATCTATACAAATTTACAGTAAAATACAGCTTTTAATACATAAAATATGAACATTTCATTTTTCTGAGCTCATGGATTTTTTGAAATTCCCCCTGAGTTTGCACACATACATTATTTTTTTTTTATTTTGATTCCTTCTTGTTTTGTTTCTGAATCATTTTTGTTTTGCCTAGCTAGAGGCATTTTGAGTCTCTTTTTTCTATTTTTTATCCTGCTGTCTTTACTCAGCAGCTATTTAAGGGTTAATTTTCTGTTGAATATTTGTAACTATCTTGCCTTTTGTTTTTTGATATTGTTTATTGTGTTCTGTATGTAATGTGTCTGTATATTCTCTACATGGTACCACAAATTGATATATTAATGAATGAGTGCTCATAAAATTAATAAAACATAAAATCAAATGCTTCTGAGTTCATGTGACTTAAATAAATCTAACAGCTAAAGAAATTTAGGATTAATTCATGAGATTAAAATTAAAATGTCCTAAAATTATCAACACAAGCCTTTTTTCCTAGGAAAATGGCCAATCAAGGTTATGCTTGCCTCTAGGTTGTTTTCAAATGCAATGTTCATTTCTTTTAAAGGCTTTTCTTTGGCAGGAAAATTGTTTTAAAACACTAATGATGTTTATCTGATGTCTTAATTTTTCAGAGATAATCTATAATTTAATTATTAAATTTATAAATACAAAATAGATTTAATGCTTTAAAATGCTTTTGTATTCTTAGGATCTAAAATGACATTTGAAGCCAGATGTGGTGGTGAATGCTTGTAATCCCAGCATTTAAGAGGTTGAGACCAGAGGATCACAGTTCGTGGACAGCCTCAGCTACCTAGTGAGGCCCTTTGCAACTCGGTGAGACCCTGTTTCAAAAATAAAAAGACTGTCAAGTAGGGCTGGGGGTGTAGCTCGGAGGTACAATGCCCCTGGGTTTCATCCCTAGTATCACAAAAAATAAATAAAATGACATTCGAGTCTATTCAATGGGCTTCTAAATTGTCAGTATATAAGAAAATCAATATTGTAAAAGGGTTTTGTTTTGGGGTCTTTAATAAAAGGCAACAAAAGTTGCTGAAAATAAGGGTTTGGATCAATGTATAATTAGGTTTGGATCAATGTATAATTTTATATACATTGCTTTGATGGAAACAACTATGTATTCTTTTACCTGAGAACACTAAAAATTTGGAAATAATTATCAGAACAACTAAACAATCCTTAACCCTTTCTAGCTGATAAATTTACATTTTTAAAGATAATTTCCTGTGTTTTGTGCTATATATTGACATTTTAGATATTTGTGTTCTCAATGTATAGGACTTCTAAAATACAAAATGTAATATTACTAAGCTAATGACATCTAAACCAAACAAGATGACATCCTTTCTATGTTTATTTGTTTCTGATTGCATGACAACCATCTTCTTTATACAAAGATACAAATGAAATTCGTTTTATTCCTGATAATTCTGTTTTGTGCTTTTCTTATAAAACTGTATAACTGTAGTGCATTAACATTTAACAAAAGTACAGCACATAAAGAGTGTTTTGAAATAATAGCTGTCACCTACAAGACAGCTTAAAAGAATTGGTCAAACTGACCTTCTGGGTGTTCAACAACTGGGACTTAGAGAACAGTAAGGAAATGAAAGGACTATGGAAAAAACAACCAATATTTTGGCCCTTGTCCACCAAGGTCAAAAAGGACCCAGGAAAGGACTTTGCCAAAGGCCCTTATACCTCTGTAAATCACATGATCTCATAAAACAGGAAGATTATAAAGGCTCCAGAGACTGGAAGCCTTCAGCATATACTCTGAAAAAAGGGAGATTATCAAAGAGAAAAATGTCCACCATGCTTCAAAAAAACCCCAAATGGTCAGCAACACCAAGACTCATCCTGGCAGATGGAACAATTGTTAGATGTAAAGCCTCACCAAATCCCTGAGAATAACTCTGAGGAGCCTTGACTGATCTTAAGGACAAAATTGTTAAAAAAAAAACCTTATGTTTACCAATACTGGGCTAACTACTTGGTCTCCAACACCTGGTGAGATAGTATAATAAAAAATAAGTGCTAGTCTGGGGTAAAAGAAGTGTCATACTCATGGAGCCATTTAAAAGACCACCCACATAAGTTACCTATCTTCTGACTTTGACTCTCCTTATATTCTACATTATAATTTTTTTTTTGTGGGTCTGGGGGTGGAACCCTGGGGCATTCGACCTCTGAGCTATACCTCCTGCCCTATTTTTTATTCTTTATTTTGAATCCAGGTCTCACTGAGTTTCAGAGGGCCTCACTAAGTAGCTGAGGCTGTCCGCGAACCACGATCCTCTGTTCTCAGCCTCCCAAATGCTGGGATTACAAGCGTGCACCACCACGCCCGGCTTCTACATTATAATTTCTAAAAATAAGATATTACACAAAATTTCGAAAACCTACCTCCAATTAAGTCCTTAAAAGTTATTTAAAATTAAATTTGTCATTCTTGATATTTTACAGGCTCAGAACCATCAAACACTTCAAACAGTAGAGATTCATATTCCTGTAAGCTCCTTGAAGATCCAAGTCCTGTTCATAAATCCTATAAACAAAAAACCTTGTTTCAGCTAAGTTAAAAACAACCTTCTTTCTTTCTTTTTTTTTTTTTTTCAGGTTGTGGCACAATCGTAGAAATAATGACTCATATCTGTGCAAATGGTATGGTTACCTCGCCTCCAATTTTAAATGCTAATAGGTAGCTGGCCCAAGGTCAAGACTTATAAAGACACTATTATGGAAAGATATCTGAGTTATTGTATGATATACTAATATATCAATTTTTTAATATAGATACCAACTGAACAGTATAAATGACTTTGGTCCAAGATAACCAGAATCCTTGAGCCCTCCATCTCTATATGGTCATGAAAACAAAACCTCATATGAAGAATTTCTTCTTCTACAGTCCTCTAGGTCATTCACCCCCTGGCACTCTAAATTCAGTACTCTAACATGCCTCCTACCAGCTTGAAGCAGTTAGAACTTTTGTTGTCCCATTTCTCTAACAGCAGTTAGGGTCACATCATCAGAGGTGGGACATAAGACAGGGCAGAAAACCTGGGGAGAGAAAAATAAAATCAGGCATCTGGATCTCCCTTTCTGTGAGGTTGAGGGAAGTAAGCAGAAAGGTGAGAGACTGGTGGATGCCAGGAAACAGGGCCCTGACCAGTCCACAGATAATCATTTAAATTAAGGATCAAAATTGTGCAAAAGCCATTGGTTCCCCCAGAACCTAATTCAGACTAATCATAAAAGAGCAGATAGAAAACCTCAGAAATGTTTAAAAGCCCCCTCCCCAAGGGCTTTGACATCATTCTTTCTGGGACCATCCCCTTTTGGGGTGAATGCTTTGTCCTCTATCTTTCCCTAAATTGAAATAAGCTTTCATATTTCTATACCATTTGCTAGTCCTTGGACTTTGTTAAAAGTCACTGGATAATAACCCTAGAAAGAAAAGACATCTCTGTTTCATTTTGAGCTATAGACCATTGAAAACCATGAGATGCAGGAAAATCTCTAAAAGTAGGGCAAATGTTTTTCTTTGGAAAAGGAAATTTCCATTTATAAAAGGTGTTTTTCTCTTTTTTACCAGCCAAATAAAAAGAGGACTAACTCTTCCCTGACTTAAATCTGCATAGCGCACTTTAATAAATGAGCCTATTTATCATAATTTTTCAAGTCGTCTTTCTATAGTTTTCCTCTCCATCCAAATGCCCCACATCCGTTTTCTTGGCTTAGCCTAAGATGGTATTTTTTTAATAAATTTTTATTGGTGCATTGTAGTCATACATCTCAATGGGAAAAAAGAAACTTGTGGAGCTATACAAGCACACATCACTCAGCCCCTACCCGATCTCTAACCCCTTCCCTCCCCCTCCCTCCTACCCATGCTTGGCTTCCTGATTGACTTTGATATGGTTAAGTGCATCATGTGCTTTAAAGAATTTCCTTTGTCCTCCCTCGTATCCCCTCAGATATGTCACCTTCATTTCTCCTCTATAGGGTCCCTTCTTCATCTAGAGTTCCTCTTCTTACCCATTTCTCCCTAATATTTTGCACATTAAGAAAAGCATCTGATTTTTTATTTTTTGTGACATTTCACTGTAAATGCCATTATTTTGTTCTCCCTTATGGTTGGGCAAAATTCCATTGTGTATATATCCCATAGTTTTGAAATCCACTCATTCACTGTAGGACATCTTGGCTGATTCTACAGTTTGGCAATGATGAACTGTGCAGCTATGAACACGGTTACTCATGCATTAGTTTGGTATTTTGGTTTTCATTCTTTTTGACAGATACCCAGAGGTGGTATTGCTGGATATGGTAAGTTCATTTTCCTTCTTCTGAGGATCTTCTATACTGTTCTCCAAAGTGGTTGCAACAACTTGCAATCCCACCAACAATGTATTAGAGCTTCTATTTCTCCACACTTATACTTATTCCCACTTACTGAAAACCAGAAAGCCAGAAGGTGAGTAACTTTGACAGGATGATCCACTCACAACCATTTTTTTTAAAATAGAGGTCACTTGGGTATGGAAATCTGCTGAGAGATTAGGTGAGGCAGCAGCAGCTTCTATTGCTTCCTGGCCACACAGTTGAAGAAACCCGCAGGCCCTTTGCTGTGAAGCAGGTCCCAGTTCCAGGCCTGCCACACAACAGGCTCTGGGCCCAGCCTTGCTGGCTCCAGACCCAGCCCTGCTGCACGGTATGCTCTGGTTACTGTCACTGTGGGTATGACATTTACAGAGGTTCCTATTTTTCTCCTAATATATATATATATATATATATATATATATATATATATATATATATATAGTAGGAGAAAACAGCATGTGTCATTTGCAGAAGCTGAGAGCCTACTTCCCTAGCAGCAATGGATTTTATCTTCCCACTGAAATTGTAGGGTTACAGGCTCACCATTGATAGTAGGATCCGCTGCTCCAAGCACACCCTGACCTCCCCAGTGCAGTGCAGAGGGGTGCAGCAGCCATGAGCTAAGGTCTCCTGGGATACCTGTCACAGGGAATCGGTGCAGATAATCTTCCCAGGAATACCAGCAGGGCTCCCTCTGCCTTGCCCCATACGATTTTATTACATAGTATGTTGTCCAGAATTCCTGCACATGTGCAGCAAGAGCAGTCTACTTTTGGGGAGGTATTTTAAAAAATTCAAGGTGGATTGGATTGGATATGTCTGCCTCTCCCAAATACTGGCCGCCAGCACTACCACCATTTTGGTCCATCTCCGCAAAACCTTTTCTTACATAGTATGTTGTTCAGAGTTTCTGAGCATGTGGGGCAGGAACAGTCTACGTTTGGAGAGATTTTTTCAAAAATTCAAGGTGGATTTGGTTGGATCTGTCTGCTTCTCCTGAATACTAGCCGCTGCCACCACCTTCTTGGTCTCTCCTACAGTATGTTGTTGTTAATTTCTGTGCATAGGTGGCAGGAACAGTTTTCTTTCTGATCTCTTCTGGGATATCCCTCCAAAAATCTCTTTTCTTGCAGTGGCAGGCGCCACACTGCAGTCTCGTCTCTAATTCTGCCATTTTCCACTCTCCTATATTTCAGATAGGATGTGATGACTGGAAATGTTTCTGTGTGTTGTCCCATTCAGCTATTAAATCAAAATCTGTTTTCCAGGGCTTCTCAGGGAGATGTATCCTATTCAGCTGTTACTAACCATCACCGCTGAGGTCGTGGTCACCACTGCAGCTGCAACTGCAGCTGTCTCCATCTTCCTCCTCCTTCAGTATTTATTAATAAAAGAAAACAGTACGTGTCTTTTGCAGGAGTTGGGGGACCAAGTACTTAGTAGCAATGTGTTTTATCTCCCCGCCAAGAGCGAAGACCCACAGCTTCACCATGGAGAGAGGGTTCTGCTGCTCTGAGTGCACCCAGCCCCAGCGCTGTGCAGAGGAGCTCAGCGGCCAAGAGCGCCCTTGGTTCCCGGGATGCGTGGCACCTGACAACCTGACTATGTGGTGCTCCTTCTGACGCGCCCCAAACATTTTTCTTACATAGTATGTTGTCCAGAGTTCCTGAGCATGTGGGGCAGGTGCAGTCTACTGTCTTGGAGATTTCCACAAAAGTTCAGGGTGGATTAGAATTAATTTACCTGCCTCTCCCCGATACTGGCCATTGCTTCTGCCGCCATCTTGGCCCTCCTCCCAAGCATTTTTCTTACATAGTATGTTGTCCAGAATTCCTGAGTATGTGGGGCAGGAGCAGTCTTTTTTGGGGGTAGATTTCTCCAATAGTTCAAGGCAGGTTGGATTGGTTTTATCTACCTCTCCCGAATACTGGCTACTGTTGCTGCCGCTGTCTCTGCCATCTTGGTCCATCTCTCCTTTCTTATATTTTAGTTAGGAATTTATGGCTATAAATGTCTCTCTATGTTGTCCCACTGTCCCACCTGTCCTATTTGGCCGCTGCTGCTGCCATCTTCCCAAAAGCCCTCCCTAAGGTGGTATTTAAGGCCAGGTTTTAACCACTCATTCAGATTACACATCACCAGATGCTCCCACACGTATTCATGGCACACATGTTAATAAACTCCCATTTATGCATTTATTTTTCTTTTGTTAATCTATCATCTTTTTAATATATAGAGCCCAGTCTGAGAATCTAAGATTGGTGAAGGTCAAATACTTTTATCCCTCCTCTACATACTGATGAATGACAGAAGACTCTACAAGCTCATAGCACTTGCCCAGCGCCACAGCCTCATTAGGTTTAAAAGCTAGGATTTTTTTAAAAACCAGGTAGTTTCCAAAGTTATCATGAACTCCCATTTACTGGCCCTTTGTCCCCAGTCCCTGTAGAGAACTGACAATATATCTACTAATAGCATGAAAATGGTAGGTAAACTAGGTAAGGAAGAGAAGAGTGTGTATCCCACTTCATAGGAAAAATTTTGTGAAAGTTGAAGAAGGTTCCAGGGAACACATGAGGTAGAGTGTAGCTCATGGATCTTCCTCTAAGAAATATGGAATACCTCACATCATCTGAGGGGCACTGGCTATGGGGAAAAGGAGAAATAAGGGCAGAGAATACCAAATTTCTTAGTTTTCTATGTCCAAGTACTGGGTCTACTGGTATATAGATGCGACTTACTCTTTGTAGAATTCTGTGATGAGAACTGTGAGAGGGAGCCCTGTTCTCACAAGATCTTTTTAAGGAAGTTATATTCTCTTGGAGGGATAGGTATGCACATGAACTCTAGTCCCACCAGATACCTGAGAAAAAGTCAGATTGCACCTCATTTGCATTAAACCAAAGTTATTTATGATGGACTTACAAGGAAAAACTTCACTGACCAGGTAGTATCTGAAGAATGATGGTGCTTGGCTCAAGGAGTGGAGAGGATTCCAGACAGAGAAAAAAGCTAGAAGTTGTGACATATAGAGGATGTATGTTATGGATTGAATATTTTTGGCTCCTCGAAATTCATATGTTGAAACCCTAATCCCTCAAGCAATGATGTCTTAAGGTGAGGACCTCTGGCAGGTAATTAGGGTTCAATGGGTCCTCATGTTGGAATTAATGCCTTTATAAAAAGAGGAAGAGAAACAAGATTTGTCTCTCTTCAGTGTGAGGATACAGTTAGCTGACAGCCATCTGTGGACCAGAAGGAGAACCCCCACAACAAACCTGACCATGCGGCCTTCCTGATCTTAGAATTACTGCCTCCAGAACTGTGAGAAATTAGTGCCATTGAAACCACCCAGTCTGTTGTGTTCTGTTATAGCAGCCCAGGAACACCAAGATAGTGTATAAGGAAACTTAGTAATTTGGTTTGGCTTGACTCTCAATCAGTGGGGGATGGTGAGAGACAATGGAGGGGGAGAGAAGTTGATTACAGTAAAACAGGAAATTCCTGATTTTTTTTTTTTGAGGCAGAGAGAGAGACCACTGAGACCATTGCTACTGCAATGATTTGAGGATAAAAGCTGTGAGGTTCTATGACCTAGAGTCACAGCTCATGGGGTTCCCTTTACCTGAAACACATTTCCTCTTTCTACCTCAGACTGGATCAGATTCCCCTGTGTAATCCTGCATACCCACATTTCCTCTCCCTTACAACATTGATTACAAACATAATGAAATATTTTTATGTGTTGCTATTTGTCAACATTCTGTCTTTTGTAAAATTGTAAGCTCCTTGAGGCTAGGTTGAAACTCTGTTCCCTGTTGCTCTAACTCTAGAGCCCAGTGTGGTGCCTAGCATATAGTGGGTTCTCTTACTTCTTGGTGGAATGAATGAATAGGAGCAGTTTAGGGTAGGGTCTGATATAGGATTTGAGTACTGAATTATAACAGGTCTATGACTGTCAAGATGTGGCAACTGGACTGATTTAGAACAGAGGAAGAAAATGAAGACAAATCTTTATAACTCCTAATAATGAGGTTTTCCTGTGATCAAATCCAGTAATACCAAGAAGAATAAAAGAAGGGGAAAGGCTTTGAAAAATTACAATATGTGGTTAGTTGTTTTGGACTACAGAAGAAAGAATATTGATTAAAACATGGAGAAAGGAAGAAATTGGGGATATAATCAGTTCAATGTTGCAAACAACATCCAAGAAGATCACCCAGGTCTAACTATCTAGTAGGCATTTGGAAATACAAGTCTGGAAACTAGAAGACAAATCTGGTCTATGGTTCAGTAGCAGGGTAAATATACTTTCTTTCGTGTCTGCAATGACCCTGTTGGTCAAGTGGGAAGATTGTCCTTCATACCCCTTTTGAAATGTGTCTCAGGGATGTAACTAAATATGACTAGTGAAATAGCCAGTATGTGTGTCATATTCAGGTGGAAGTATTTCAGAGTTAGCATCAGCTTCTCAGCATGCTCAGTTACTTCTGCTTTCACAACCAGCAGCATTTCAAGTGGTACAGTCTTCTCAGACAGGGTCCTGAAGTGGAGATGAGAAGGAAAGCCCTCTGCCAGCATGCGATGGACACAAAGTATAAATGAAAGAGAGCTTTAATGTTTGATGCCACTGAGATTTGGGGGTTGTTATAGCAGCATAACTGAGTCTATCCTGACTGATAAAAGAACCATATGCTTATAAAGTCATTCAGTCAATTAAGTACTTCTTTATTGAGAGTTTACTCTGTGACAGGCACTGTGTTAGCTACTGGGAGTGCCACAGTGATAAAGAAAAACATAGTTCCAAGGGAGAGAATGTGAAGAGTAGAGAAAAAAGAGATTATAAACTGGGGATGAGAGGAATTACCAGTGGGGATTCAGAAGAGAATCTAGATGGTACAGTCTCCAGGAAGGCCTTTAAAAAGCAGAACATACCATGAACCAAGGGAGAGACTGCAGCCTGTGCCCTGCCACAGACCTTCAGAATAATGAAAACGGCAGAAAGAACTGGATGTAGGGGTAAGATTTCCAAACCTTGCTTCCCTGATGCAGTTATTCTTGAAATGTGGTTCTCAATACAGGCACATCATCAACATTACCTTGGAACTTGTTAGAAATGCATACTCTAAGGGCCATCCCAGACCCACTGAATTGGGGGCAAGCCCAGTGATCAGGGTTTTAACCAGCCTGCCTGCCGATTCCCATACACACTGCAGCTGGAGAACCCTCCTAAAGGGCCTGGCAAACTTCCTTCACAGAGCAGGACAGTGCTCCTGTGGCTACCAGAGGACCTACTGCACTTTCTGAGTGGTTGTGGTGAGAATTACTGAGTCATGAAGTCTCTGTGGTCATTAAAGAGGACAAGACTCCAGAGGAGGGGAGTGTGGGGAGTAAGGATGCTGTGCTATGGTGACAAGGGGAGTGTGGGGGGTAAGGATGCTGTGCTATGGTGACAAGGGGAGTGTGCGGGGTAAGGATGCTCTGCTATGGTGACAAGGGGAGTGTGGGGGTAAGGATGCTCTGCTATGGTGACAAGGGGAGTGTGGGGGGTAAGGATGCTCTGCTATGGTGACAAGGGGAGTGTGGGGAGTAAGGATGCTCTGCTATAGTGAGAAGGGGAGTGTGGGGGTAAGGATGCTCTGCTATGGTGACAAAGGGCGACACTCCAAGGCAAGCTGTTTTGAAAATGGAGCTTCTATTGAGAAACCACAGATTGTGCTAATGTCTGTCATAATGTCTGAGATACCTATATATCCTGGGTAGAGCTAAGGTGCATTCTGAAGGATACGTAGTAGTTAACCGAAGAAGAGTATATGAAAGAACATTCTAGACACAGAATAGGTGCTAGGAAAAAAAGAAAGTTGCTGAAACATGACAAGTGTTCGTTGTGTCAGTGTGCCTTGAGCTCAGAGCATGAGTGAGTGTGCATGAGATATGGTGGTGGCAGTTAGGAAGATGCAAGATTGTCCAGGTCTCTATAGTATGAACCCAGACCAGAGGATGACGCTTGGGGAAGGTGGGTTATCTAGAAGACAATCAATACTTCTAACTCAGAGCAGAGGAACTGTTTAAGTACATGAGTTTCCTCTCTCTCCACATCTCACTGTGGTTCTTTGATAAATTTAAAACTGGACCTAACACTTCTATTAGTTCAGGTTTTATGAATAAAACTGCTTCATAACAAAGATATTATGATAAAAAAAATCAACAGCAACAACCAAGAAATGATATATTCTGCTTGAGTTAGAAAATGAAATACCCTGGATCACACACACAACAAACCATTTTTTCAAAGAGGTAATTGCTGTGATGTATTGAGAACTCACTGCAAGACAGGCTCACTTATTATGTGTAGGCAACCTGCATGCAGTAGTTCATTTAGTTTTTGTGACAATCTTATGCTTTGTAAGAGGATCATAGTCTCCATATTTTGTAGATGGGCAAGTAAAGCTAACTGGCTTTGTCACCCAGGTAGACAAAGGCAAGGCAAGAAGTGAATCCCAGCTTTCTGATTCCAGTGTCCAGGCTCTGAACGCCTAGGATTTTCTATTTCCTGTGACCTATGAAGCTAACAGCCTGTGGCTCTGGAGTTGGTAGGGGCGTGAGAGAGAGCTCTAATTTCCCCAGCATGGAACAGGACTGGAAAGCTGGGAAGGTCTAACCCTGGAAATTGATCTGTTTCTTTTTGCCTATTTTTAGATAGGACCAACTTATGAGAAATTAATGACCTTTTTATTATGTCATCATGTCACTTTAAAAAAATAAAAAGCCTCATAAATACCAAATAATTATTTTTATCAATGAGACTAAATATCAGAATTCAATATTTTATAAACTGAAGGGCTTTTTGATGCCCTTGGGTTATCCTGGATAGTGTCATTCTCTCATTATGATGACTAATTATAATTTGGGTATTGGGTGTTGCCCAAGAAAAGCAAAGGAACAATTTTCTGTGAAGAACAAGCTAGTCTCATTTCGGTAGTGAATGTTGTAGAAATAGACAGCACATGCCGTTTCCCTTGGACTATATAGCCTTTGTCCATTTGTCCATGGCTTTACTTCTTTGTTCTGTTTCTTCTTCTTTCTCCTCTCCCAAGGAAGCAAAATGTTATTTCCTCTGTTTCATACAAGTCATTACATCCAAACTGAGTCAGAATCTCCCCTTATATCCCTAACATATGTTCTCAGAATGGAGTAGGTTATGCTATGGTAACAAATAACCCACAAATGTTAGTGACTTAAAGTGACAAAGATTCTTTCTTGCTCATGACATATAGTTCATTATGGGTCAGCTGGGGATACTTACATCATCCTCTGTCAAGGCTACAAACTGATGTATATTCCATCTAAAATACTGTCAACATGACAGGACAAAGGAAATGTGGCTGATTTGCTTACTGACTCACAGAGGCTTCTATGTCTTCTATGTGTCATGTCCACACCTAATTTCAAGAGGGATGGCACATCCGACCATGTAGCAGACAGAGGAGACCAGAAACACAAGTGAACAACACTCATGGCTGTCAAATACCCCAAAAAGCTTATAAAAGTATGTTTTCAAACAAAAAGATAAAATTCTGGTTCCAAGTAGCTTTTAGAATACAATCAATTTCCTCATCTTAGGACACATATCACTAACTACCCAAGATAGATAGACTCTGTTTTTTCTTTGGTTAGAATTAGCCTGGGCATGCAGAGGAATGGAAAAAGAAAAAGAATGAAAGGACCAATAGATGCTAGGTATTTTGTTGGGAACTTTACCTACTTGTTCTCTCTTAATCCTAAGAAAGCAGGAAGGTAAAAAGTTTTAAATTTTATTTAATATTGAAAAAACTGAGGTCCTGAAAAGCTAAGTTTGGCATGGAGAATTAATTTTGCTTAAATTTGCCTTAGTCTTGGGTCCTGGAAGCACTAAGGGTAACCTAGCCCTTGGAATGACTGGAGTTCATGATGGTACCCATGGGCCACACCTTAGATTACTTTATGCTAAGGAGATGACTCAGGGTGAGGCTAGAAATGCTAGAAAGATGACCAGGTAGACAGAGAATTGAGAGAGCAGTCATGTAATATCATCCCAATCTTTGTGGTGAGAAGGGGGACAAGAGATTGAGTTCAATCGCATTGTGCATTAATCCAATTATTGGGCTAGTGAAACCCCAGTAAACCCACCACTGGATACTGATGCTTGGGTGTGCCTCCAGGGTCAGCTACACTCCATACAGTATTGCAACTCATTGATGCCAGAAGGTAACGTGTCCTTCAGGACCCAGAAGCTTCCCAATCCGAGGTTCCTCCCTATGTGTCTCTTCCTTTGGATGGTTCTAATTTGTACTGTCTTGCTGTAATAATCTACAGTCCTAAGTATTGTGGACTTCTGAGTTCTGTAAGTCATTTTAGCAATTTATTGAACATAAGAGTCTTTAGGGGCTTCTGAATTTGTAGACAACTGGTCTGAAATTAGGATGATCCTGTGAACCCCCAAACCATGGCTGGTGCCTTTAGCCTCAGGTTTGGGTTGGGAGAACTTTTGGAGAAAAGTAACATACATAAGGTCTTTTTTTGGAAAAAAGTAACATACCTAAGGCCACACAAGTAGTATGTGTTAGAACTACGATTCCCAGGTCAATTATAGCTTGATTACTCAGGAGCAGGCCAGCCTGAGTCTCCCCTCTTCTCTCAGCCATTGGCTGAGAATATCCCACGGGGAGTATGGTTTGGTGCAAAGGCAGCCATGGATTTCAAAGTGCAACTCCTGGCTCTGTCACTTTTTGTCTCGGCAGTTGTAGATCAGAGAGGCACGTTCTCACAGTCACTGCAACTAATAAGCACATTTTGCCAATTAGCATTTTTAGCATGATATCTGGTTTTTCCTTTCCACTTCCTGAAATTACAAATGACTGGTTCCATCTGTTTTCCAAATTTACCACCTCTGATTTCAGAATATAGAGCAGAAATTTCTGTGTTTTTCTTGGGAAAATTTACTATTACTAAAATCCAGGATGAGTCAATAGCATCATTTGGATTTGACCTGATGAGGTATAGAACATACTGCCCCAAAATATGATTGTAGGAGACCAGAATATGCCACTCCAAATATGCCTCTTTTGCATAAAGATTATTTTGAGCTGGTTATTTTGAGAAATTGCAGACACAGGAGTTCTGAAAAATTACCCTTTTGTAAGAGAACTTTACATCTAGAATGGAATTCTCCACTTGTAAGGGTGTCTCCCTGTCTACAGTAAGAAGAGGACATAAAATCATTAGAGACCAAAGCTGCTTAATCACTAGAGAAGACATCTATTTAAGTCTGCATAAAAAATTTTACCTTTGTTTTACAGTATGTTTTTCCTGGCCATCTCATCTTAATTGGAATTCTTACTACACTCTTTTTCAGGTATTTAAGCCTGAATTTTACCCCTTTGAGATACACTTTAGAGATGTATTCATTTCTCTGGGCTGTCTCCCATGTAAGCAGGAGCTATGGAGGTTATTAAACTTCTGTTTGCTTTTCTCTTATTAATCTGTCTTTTGTTACAGGGAGTCTCAGGTAAAAATTCATGAAAGGTGATGAAGAAATTTATTTTTTTCTTTTCTATGTACTCTTTAAAGCTCTATAAACAGCCAACAATGCATGACCCATACCAGAAGCTTAGATTCTTAAGGAGTTTTGAGGTCTTTGTCATTTAAATAAAGCTTGGCATTAACTTCTACACCACATCTTACAGTGAAGATTCCTATTTTTAAAGATATTAAATATCTTAAAAGACAATCATCATTTTTAAGATTCTAAATGTTTTATTTTTTAGAACATGGAATATAAAGTTTCAAAACTATTGAAAGATATAAAACAACACATCAGCAATGATTATTCTTTTTATTTCGATTCAGAATTGTATTTCACTGTCTATAGAGAAATCCGAGAAACAGGCTCAAGCAAATTTGGCAATTATTTTTTCTTATACAACTGAGGAGTCTGGAAGCAGGCAGGTGCTTGCCTGGATTCAGGGGTTTAAAGATGCCTGGGTCAAGGTCTTTGTAATTCTGTTGACATTTCCCTCTTGTGTGTCTATATCTCCAGTCATCCTGTCCAGAGGAAGAAGGAAAAAAAGAAAAGGACCAAAAGGGCCATTGCTTTCCAAAGTGCCCTATCTCCAAGTCTTTCCACACAAGTTCAACCCTAAAACTTCTGCACATTTCTCACTGGCCACCATGAAGAAGGATGCTTGCGCTGGGCATGGTGGTGTATGCTTATAATCCCAGCTCTTGGGAGGCTGAGACAGGAGGATCGCACAGGTTTAAAGCAAGCCTCAGCTACTTAGTGAGGCTCTCAGCAACTTAGTGAGACCCTGTTTCCAAATAAAGTATAAAATAGGACTGGAAGTGTAGCCTGGAGATAGAAAAGCCCCTGGGTTCCACCCATAGTACCACCAAAAAAAAAAAAAAAAAGAAGAAGGAGCTATACACATTGCCACTTCCAATAGAATGGGACTGTTTGGTGATAAAAACCACCGCTTTATTTTTATTTCAATCTCTTTTCATCCCAGTTATTTAAAAAATGTATTCTAAGCAAGTCTTTTTTTTTTTAAACAATGCTTGATTAACAAAGTCAGTTTAGAGTTTTCATAATCAAATCAAATCTAAACTCAATTAGTTCAGATTTCATCTATTTATCCCTTCTATGCCCTAAGAAGTGATGGAGAGAGAGGTATCTATTTGCTGGTATCTATTTTCTACTGCCCACCAATAAGAAGGATGCTTGAGAATGTTTTAAGCTATACACATTGCCACTTCCAATAGAATTGAGACTCTATTTGGTGATGGAAACCATTCCTTTATTTTTATTTCAATCTCTTTTTATCCTAGTTATTTTAAAATTCTTTTTTTAAACAATGCTTGGTTAATAAAGTCAGATGGTGGAAATGGGAGTGGGTTCCAGTTTTTGGTAACCCACAGTTGACAACCATGGACTTGTCCATGATCTCAGACGTCCAGTCTTAGGCCTACTTGCTCTTCCTTATCCTATGCTGCTACCATGTTTCCTTGTCCAGGATTTCCATGCCATCTTGGCCCAGAAAACTCCTTGAGAATTTTTCCATCTTGTAGGATGTTGCTTGGGAGCAAGGCATAGCTTTGGATATCTATCTAAGATTCTATCTATCTAAGATTCTATCACCCTTCTATAGAGACTAAAATGGGAAGTAGAGCCCTTTCCCAGAGACCCACAGGGACATATAAGCCTGGAACTCTTATCTGACCCTCTCCTGGCAATTAGAGTTCTCTGGCCTCATTTTCAAAGAACAAGGGAGTTTCCATTTTTGTCTATTGAATTTCTAGAATCATTTAGAATATAGGTGGATGGATGTGGTAGGGGATTTAAAAATACCAATACTCAGCACCCACCGCAAAGCATTTTCATTTTACTAGACTAGGGCCCAACATACAGTCAGGTGGAGAGTAGAAGGTGACGATTTGTACTGTATGCCCTGATTTCTTCAGAGTTTTATTCTTGATTCTTCGACAAAGATTTTGTAACTCAAAACTCTTTTCTGTTTCTAAAAGCAAAGCTTTTATAAATCAAATCCTAGTATTCCCCTCATGAATTTCAAAGGCCTGCTTAGATATACAAGAGTGAAAAATTGACTCTAAATTCACTGTAGTCTGCCTTCTCAGTCAAGAAACCCAGAGGCCAGCCTGCTTTCACCATGCATTGATAGAATTGGGGAAACAGGCACTCATATATTAAATTAGAACCCTCTTCCGAATCTGTATCAGAAAGAACTTTAAAGAAGCTAACTCTTCAGACCCTCAAACCCAAGGAGTCACATCTAGATATTTTCTCTTAATCTCACTCTGTGAAGAAGAAAAAGGCTTTTAAAAACTGTTTTAAAACCGCTCCTTGCTGGGTATAGTGGCGCACGCTTGTAATCCCCGCTCTTGGGAGGCGGAGACAGGAGGATCCCGCAGGTTCAAAGCCAGCCACACTGGCTTAAGAGACCCTGTTTCCAAAACTAAAAAAAAAAAAAAAAAAAAAAAAAGGTCTGGGAGTGTAGCCTGGATATAGAAGGGCTTCCAGGAACCCCAGTGCCACCAAAAAACAAAACAAAACAAAAAACAACAAAAAAAAACCCTGCTCCTTAGTGCTCCCTATAGTAGGTATAGAAAGGCGTGATACTTTTTCTCACCTCTCTTAAGGGTCATGGGCAACATTCTTGTCAATGAATTCAAACTCAGTGAAAGAACTTTATTTGGGGTCTTGCACAGGAGACAAAGGCTTGGATAGCACTGCCTTAGTGGATAGCTCTTCTAAAAGAGGATAGGGAAAGTGAGAGCATATATAGGCAAGAATCTCCCAACCATCACCTGAGAGTTAAAATTGCTTAAAGAGAAAATCATATTTAACCTAGAATAGGAAGGGAAGAGCTACTTGACAGGGGCTACATGACTGATGGAAGACAAAGAATACAATGTGTAAAGCCAGGCGCTACTAGAGAGGCCGAGGCAGGATTGAAAGTTTGAGGCCAGCCTGGCCAACTTAGCCAGACCCTGTCTCAAAATAAATAGTAAAAAGGGCTGGGGATATAATTCAGTGGTAAAGTGCCTCTGGCTTTAATCTCATTCCCTCCCCACTTAAATGTATAAGTCCTGTGTAAATGTCTGTAGAACAAGAGTCCGAGTCTCTGGCTTAATATAATTATGCAACTGTTCTGCTTACTCCAAGTTCCAGGAGCCTATCATCAAAGGGTACACGTGACCAAAGCTCACATTTCTGGGCAGCACTAGAGAAGTCCTGTTCCTTATCAGCCTCCTGACTCAAGTTTGAGAAGTTCTTTCAATAATGCATTCATAATTTTTCTGTATTTTTCATATTCCTATCAACAAAAGACAGGTTAATAAGGAAAAAGCATAATAAATTCATTTAATCAAAGTTTTATGTGACACAGGAGCCTTAAGAAATGAAGACTCACAGACCTAGGGAAAACTGTCTATTTTTATGGTTATGTTCAATGAAGTGTAGGTATCTGTGCAGACACATAATTGGACAAAAGGAGTGTGACTATTTGGAATAGACCAAAAGGGGAAACTCAGCAAGGCCTGTCGGTCAGATTCTTCTGGGTTTCTTTGCATGGAATTCCTTCCTCCTGGGTAGAGAGTGGATCCCTTGGGAGCAGGGGTCTTAGGATCTGTCAGACAAGAGCGGTCAGAGGGTGTTTTATGACCAACTTTTACACAGAAAGACTGTAGAAAGTTAATGATTTTATGACCCAACTTCGGGAAGAGGAATGATTTCTCTGACTCAGTTCAGGGGAGAGAGGATAGGAGAGCAGGAAAAGGTCAGAGAAAACTTGCTTTTGAGGTCAGTCCTGAGCCTTTACGTTTTTTCCTTTAGTTCAAAGTATTCAGCATGCCGAAGTGCCATATTTTGAGCTGTTGTGTCCTGAGTCCCAACACTGTAGAATAAGAATTTTCATAAAGATGTGAATGGGTATATTTTTCTTGAAAGTAACAATTTCCCCCATTTTGACATAAGGAATAGTTATGAATTTTCAAAGTATCTTATGTAGTTCAGATCCAATAAGAAATTTTAAAGCAAATTCATTTGAAACTCCATGTATTAGCTTTTGACAGGATTGTATACTTTTTTCATGGGCTAGTTAACTCAATTGATTACTGCATGTTGCTACTGATGTCAGGGTTAAGCTGTCAGGCTCTACAGGGTATAATTCCCTTTGCTCTGTTCCAGCACTTTCTGAAAGATATATACTTAGTCTCCAGAGGACCAGGCAGTGTAAATAGGTTGACATGAAAACTTCCAGAGAAATTCAAGGCCTTTTCTGGGGAAAGAGACAGAGAGAAGAAACATGCTTTTCTTCTTTGAAAGTCAAATGACAGAAACATTGGAAAAAATAACATTTATTGAACTTATTTTTCTTTTTCCTCAACTTTATTTATTTATTTATTTATTTATTTATTTAGTTGTAATGGGGATTTGAACCCAGAGGCATTCTACCTCTGAACTACACTGCAACCCTATGTGAAATAGAGTCTCATTAATTTAAAGTGTGCTGGCCTTGAACTTGTGATCCTCCTGTCTTAGACCCCCAAGTATTGGGATTACAGGCATATGACACTGCACCTGTGTCTGTCTGTCTTTCTCTGGTTAGTTTAAACATACAAAAAAGTTGAAAGCTTTTTTTTTTTTTTTTTACATTACTGGGAATTAAATTCAAGGGCATTCTACCTCTAAGCTACACCCTCAGCCCTATTTTGAAACAGCGGTTCACCAAGTTGATGAGGGTTTTGCTAAGTTGCTGAGACTAACCTCAAATGTGTAATCCTCCTGTCTCATACCCCCAAGTATTGGGATTACAGGTATGTTACACCACACCAGGCTTTTTTTTTTAAGTTCAAACATACAGAAATGTTGAAAAATTTTAAGTTACTATACATGAACCTCTTGCCTAGATTCTGACATTTACATTTTGTTATTATTGCTTCATTCTCTTTCTCTGTCTCTCAGTTTGTCCAGTAAACCTATCAAGGGTTTTGATGCATATCAAAGAAAATTGCAGAAATCAGTAAAAACCACTTCAAAATACTTTTGGTATGTGTATCAGCTATCATTTTTTTTCCTATTGGTGCTATTATACAGTATTACAAACTTAGTGGCTTAAAACAACACAAATTTATTTTTTCTAATTCTTGAGAACAAAAGTCCAAAATGAATCTTCTGGAGCTAAAATCAAGGTGTTAACAAAACTGAATTTCTCAAAATGCTTTAGGAGAGAAACTATTTCCTGTTATTTTAAAAAATATATAGCCCGGCGTGGTGGCACACGCTTGTAATCCCCGCGCTTGGGAGGCAGAGACAGGAGGATTGTGCAGGTTCGAAGCCAGCTGCGCTGGCTTAAGAGACCCTGTTTCAAAAAAAAAAAAATATATATATATATATATATATATATATATATATATATATATATATATATGCCTTGGAGTGTAGCCCGGAGATAGAAGGGCTTTCAGGAACCCTGGTACCACCAAAAAAAATTTAAAAATAAAAAATATATACTTTTTTGTGGTACTGGGGATTGAACCAAGGGGCATTCTGCCTCTGAGCTATACCCCCAGCCCTATTTTTTATTCTTTATTTTTAAACAGAGTCTCACTAAGTAACTGAAGCTAGCCACAAATCTTTGTTTCTAATGTCTCAGCCTTCCAAGTTCTGAGATTATGAGCGTGTGCCACCACTCCAGCAAAAAATATACTCTTATTGGTGCATTATAGTCTCATGTCAGACATACACTCAGCACTGGGTGAGTTTCCCCCTGGCTCCCTCTCCACTCTCTCCCTTCCTGCAGACATGATCTTGAGATTGGTGTTGGTAATTTCCCATATGTACATTATATCAGTGGAATTGTTTCCTTCATTAATTCTACCCCATCCCAAACCACTCTATTGCTCCATTGGGGTTTCTTCCCCGTTATGTAAAGTCCCTCTTGTGCTGAGTAGAATTCCGTTGTGGGTATATTCCATAGTTTTATAATCCATTCCTCTGCTGATGGACACCTAGGTTGGTTCCATAATTTGGCTATTGTGAATTGCACTTCCATAAATATGGATATGCAGGTATCAATATAATATTCTGATTTCAGTCCCTTTGGAGAGATACTGAGGCAAGAGTGGTATAGCTGGGTCATATGGTGGATCCAGTCTCGGTTTTCTGAGGAATATCCACACTGATCTCCATAGTGGCTACACTCTCATTAACATTGTATAAGGGTTCCTGTTTCCCCAAATCCTTGCCAGTTTTTATTGTTATTTGAATTCTTTGATTGCCATTCTAATTTGGGATAGGTGGAACATCAGTGTACTTTTGATTTGAATCTCCTTGATTGCTAATGGTATTGAACATTTTTATATATTTATTGCCCTTTTGTATTTCTTCTTTTGTGAAGTGTTTATTTAGTTCCATTGCCCATTTCTTGATTGGGTTTTTTTTCTTAGTGTTAAGTATTTTAAGTTCTCTGTATATTCTAGATATAAGTCCTCTGTCAGAAGTGTAGCTGTCAAAGATATTTTTCCATTCTGTATATTCCTTATTTAGACTCTTGATCGTATCCTTTGCTGCCCAGAAACTTTTTAATTTAATGCCCTCCTATTTATTAATTCTTGTTTTATTTTCCTAAGCTTTGGATGTCTTATTGAGGAACTTTCTACCAGAGTGTATATTAGTAAGTGTTGGTCATATGCTTTCTTCTAGTAATTTTAAAGTTTTTGGTCTAATTTCCAGGTCTTTGATCCATCTGGAGTTGACTTGTGTACACAGTGGAAGGTTAGGGTTTAATTATATTTTTCTACAAATAGATTACCAATTTCCCCAAATACTATTTGTTGTAAAGGCTGTCTTTTCTCCAATGTATGTTTTTGGCACCTATGTAAAAATATTGACTATACGTTCGTGGATTTGTTTCTGTATCTTCTATTTTGTTCCATTAGTCTGTATGTCTGTTCTTGTGCCAATACCATGCTGTTTTTATTATTATAGCTCTATAGCATAATTTGAAGTAAGTATAGTTCTTATTGCTGAGACTTTTTTTTTAGATATTCTAGGTCTTTTGTTTTTCCATATGAATTCTAGGAATTATTTTTCTAGTTCTGTAAAGAATGACATTGGGTATTAATAGGGATTGTATTGAGTCTGTAAATCAATTTTGGTAGAATGGCCATTTTGATAATATTTATTCTGCTTATCCAAGAGCATGGGAGACTTTTCCATTGTCTAAGATCTTCCTCAATTTATTTCTTTATTGTTTTATAATTTTCATTGTAAAGATCTTTTACCACTTTGGTTATATTTATTCCTGGGTATTTTATTGTTTTTGAGGTCATTCTGAATGGAATTGTTTTCTGAATTTCTTTTTTCAGTAGATTCATAGTTGGCATATAGAAAAGCTACTGTTTTTTTTTTTTTTTTTTGGATGGTACTGGGGTTCCTGGAAACCCTTCTACCTCCGGACTACACTCCCAGACACTTATAATATATATATATATATTGAAACAAGGTCTCTTAAGCCAGCAAGGCTGGCTTCGAACCTGCGCGATCCTCCTGTCTCTGCCTCCCAAGCACAGGGATTACAACTGTGTGCCACCACGCCCGGCTAGAAAAGCTACTGATTTTTGTAGATTAATTTTTTTTAATTTTTTTTTATTTATTTATTTGGTGGTACTGGGGTTCCTGGAAGCCCTTCTACCTCCGGGCTACACTCCCAGACCTATTTTTACATTTTTGTTTGGAAACAGGGTCTCCTAAGCCAGCGTGCGCAGCTGGCTTCGAACCTGCGCGATCCTTCTGTCTCTGCCTCCCATGTATGGGGATTACAAGCGTGCGCCACCATGCCCGGCTTACCACTATAATTGAATGGGGATATTACTGATGGTAGTCACAAGGCACTGATGCTCTGAAATTTGATAGTTTCTTCTCCTCTTTCTTTTCATCTAACATATCACTCATTTTTTTCTTTCTTTCTCTCTTTCTTTCTTTCTTCCTTCTTTCCTTTCCTTTCCTTTCTTTTCCAGAGACATATATAAGCCCTTATACTTTTGAAACTTGAATCCAAGAGTGGGATTAACACCAATTAACAGTAATTATTTTTTGCTTCTGAATAAAATAATTCTATGATCAAGAATAAAAATAATCTTAAATTTAAAATCCAGTTAGTTTTATCCGTGAAAAACATTCTCTGATTTGGTTGCAGACATTTCTCCAGATAGCTTCACGTGTAGATGTTCCTATTGTATGGTTTTTAGAAGTAATTTTTTGGAGAGCAAAGGCTAGGCAGCAATACAAACAAATTTGTATCATAAATTTATTTCACTTGAAGACGTAATTCAAAGATGAAGGAAAATGTCATGAATGTTTCCAGTTTTATTCATGTTTTATTTGTCCACATTTAATTATTTGTCCACATTTAATTATTTCTTGCTTTTCCCAAACTCCCAAATCTCCCTTTTCCCCATTCATATGAATACATACTTTACTCTTTTGTTTTGTATCCTACTGTCTTCTTAGTCTTATGATTTCTCTGTCCTGGGCACGACTAATGATTATACACATATTTAAAGAGACAGCTTAATATTGTTCTTTCAGTCATCCCATCTCTACCAACCTTTTCCTTGTTGTCCTTATGACATGTGCTTATGACAATCTCATTCTCTCTTGCCAAATTAGTTTTCTCTCATTTTATGATTTCTTTCCAGAAAGCTGACAGTTTAAATCTTTCACTGAAAACATTCTGGTTTAAATGAAAGAAAAAAAAATGGGGAATCCTTATAGTTTTAATATTTACCTGCCCAATATTTTCATAAGAAAATTCAAAGCATTGCATTCAGGTCTGGGCAGTACATTTTAATAAAGCCATGACATATGATCATTATTATTATTTTGGTTCAAAATTTGATTCTATTTAGTTAGTTAGTTGTTAATTATTTAGTTAGTTTTTGGTACTTGGGATTGAACACAGTGTCATTCTCACCCCCAGCCCTGTTTTATTTATTTATTTTATTTTATTTTTTGTTAAATAAATTTTTATTGGTGCATGGTAGTCATAGATCTTAATGGGATAAAAGCTTGTGGAAATATACACACACACATCACCCAATCAGCCCCTACCCCATCCCTAACCCTTCCCTCTCCCTCTCTCCTTCCCATGCTTGGTTTCCTGATTATCTTTGATGTGTTTTTTTTTCTTCCATATATGGTCAAGTTATTTTTGACAAGGTTTTCAAGAACATTTGGTGAAGGAAATAATAATCTTTTCACTAAATATTGTTGAGAAATAATAACTACATGAAAAAGAATAAAATTGGGCCCTTACCTAATACCATATACAAATATTAACTCAAAATAGATAAAAGACCTAAATGTAAATCTTAAGACTATAAGCTTTTAGAGGAAAACCAGGGTCATAAAACTTCACAACATTGAAATTTGCAGTGATTTCTTGGATATGATTCCAAAGGCACAGGCAACAAAAGAATAAACAAACAAACTTCATAAAAAATAGAAAAATATTGTACATACAAAGACAATGTAAACAGAATTAAAATTTACTGTTAGAATGGGATAAAATATTTCCAAATGCTATATCTGAAGGTATATTAATATTCCAAATATAAATGCTAAAAATTAGCAACAATAAAAGCAAACAATACAATTTAGAAATAGGTAAAAGACTAAAATAGATAATGAATTTCCAAAGATTTTTATATGACCAATAAACACATGAATATCACTCATCATCATTATCATAATATAACTAATCATTAAGGAAATACAAATAAAAACTATAGTGAAATACTACTTTACATTTGTTAGGATGGCAACTTAACATGAATTACCTTGCTCCAGCCCTTTACCTTGAATTTGTTACTATCTTTACTTGTAAAGTGTGTTTCTTGTAAACAGCAGATGGATGGATTCTGGTTTTTAATCCATTTTGCCACTTTCTGTCTTTTTAATGGGGAATTGAGGCCATTTACATTCAGTATGATTATTGAGAGATAACTTTTAATTCCTAACATGTTAAGATTTTATTTCTGTTTGAAATACTGTGTATTCTTCTTTGTTTAGTTGTCTGCTGGGTGGAAAATCTTGTTTCTCTGGTTCTGGTGTGTATTACCTATTTCTTCTTTGTAGTTAATCTGTTAGAGTATTTTCTCTAGCGGTGGTTTTGAAGACATAATTCCTTCAGTTTCTCTTTGTCATGGAAGCTTCTTATTTCCCCATCTAATTTGATAGATAGTTTTGCTGGGTAGGAAATTTTTGGCTGGAAGTTGTTTTCTTTCAGAGTTTGGAATATGTTACTCCAAGCCCTTCTGGCTCTCATGACTTGGTTTGGGAAGTCTGGAGTGATTCTAATTGGTTTGCCTCTGAATGTCACTTGGCCTTTTGTTTTTGTTGCTTTTAAGATTCTCTGCTTGGCTTCTACATTGGTCATTTTGACAATTATGTGGCGTGGGGAACCTTATCTCTGATTCTGTCTAAAGGGAATTCTATAAGTTTCCTGGACCTGTGTGTCAACCTCTTGCTCTATGTTTGGAAAATTTTCTGCTATTATTTCTTTGAAGAGATTATTGATACCTTTGGTTTCACCTTCTTTTCCCTCCTCTATTCTGATTATTCTTAGGTTAGCTCTCTTAAAATGGGCCCATATTTCTTTAATGTCAGATTCCTACAAGTTAGAAATTATGCATTTGTTTTTGGAGTGATCATCTTCTAGGAGAGAGATTCTATTCTCTATGTGGTCTAATCAATTGTTTATACTTTGAATTGCGGCCTTTATTTCAATGATTGCATCCTTTATGTCTTCTAAACTCTTTCTAAATTCTTTTAGAAAGTCCTGTATTATTTCTACAGTTATATTCCTGATTTGATCCTCTGGAGATCTCTGAATTTCTGTGTTATCATAATATCACGTTCTGATATTATGGGGTTGTGGGCATTCATTGCTCTATTGTTGTTCCCCTTTCCCATGATTTCAGAAGTTTGTGCCTTCTCTGGGTTCTTCCCCAGGTCACCAGGACTTCACTTAGGGTGCTCTGGATCTCGACTTTGTTGTAATCTCAGCCACCACTACTCCTTTACTGGGTTGCACCGTAAAGTCTCAGACCCAGGGAGTTAATCGAGGCTGCATGAGACCATGGGGGTGCTGGGCTGGGCATTTTCCCATGGGGAACTGCGACTAGGGTGTGGTATCTTTGCCACCACTACCCCTTCACTGGGTTAGACTGTAAAATCTCAGACCCAGGGAGATTATCAAAGCTGAGCAAGTCCCTGGGGGTGCAGTGCTGGGATTTCTCCTGTAGGAGCCACAATTTCACTTATAGTTATTTTGTACACCGATCTGGAACCGTTGCGGGTGTGGTAAACTTGCTGCCGCTGCTGCTGGCAATAAGGCACCGCTGCCATGCCCTCGACCATGACGCTGGTGTATTTTTTTTCTGGTTTTGAGCTCTGTTCTGAGGCTCTGGAAGGTGTGATGAGTTTAACTGCTGAATTACACCTGAATGATCCACAGCTACTCACTTCAGCTCCTTGTTTACCTTTCCTCTCTGGAGCCTGGTGCTGTGAGGCATGATGGCGCTGGTGCGGCTCTGCAATGCGGGCTGGTTTCTTTTCTGGTTTCTGGTTGTTCTTCTAGTCTTCTTTTTCTCTGTCCCTTATGTTTACATTTTTTATTTCTCTGCTTATAGTGTTTCCTGGCTATGAAAAGCGCTGATTTTGTGGCAATAGAAATCGAGTGTTAGCAGGACTCATAAATGCTGCTTTTCTCAGTCGCCATCTTCCTGGAAGTCCTGTTTTATTTTCTGTTTTGAAACAGGGTCTCACTAAGTTGTGGAGGGCCTCACTAAGTTGATGAAGCTGGCAATGAACCTGCAGTTCTCCTGTCTCAGACTCCCAAGTACTAGGATTGCAATTGTGTGTCACCATGTCTGGCTAACATTTATTTTCTATTTTATTTTTCTATATGTAAGGTTTTTATTGGTAGTTTGTAATTATATATAATAATGAAGTTCAAAGTGACACAAACATACATGTATACACCCCTGACCATGATAAATTATAATGTACTTATTAGGCTGTGTATGTAGGTCAGTGGCAAAGTGCTTGCCTAGTATGTAGTATGGGTTTGATCACCAGCACCTCAGAAACAACAAAAATAGAGTGTGCTCTTTGGTTAGTGATCAGGAGTTGGAAAGTCATATCATGAGGAATGACTGAAGGAACAGGTGGTGTTTTTTGGAAGAAAATAAGTCTTGGGTTGGTGTAGAGCATGAGGTAGTTAGAAATGACAAAATAGAGCTTGGCTCAGATGGGGACTGCCACTGTGGATTAATGAGGGGGGTGAGCTGCAGGATATTGACGGCTGGAATAGAGAGGGGAGGCAGTACACTGGGGGGAAGATGGGGTGTTATTAAGCTTGGCCACTAGTAGAGAGAGCACTTAGCTATGAGATAAATCTCACCCATTCCCCACACCCACCTGGCCATGGCTTTTGGGGCTTCCCCCCATTAGACCTCACAGGTAGAAGTGATTAATCTCAAAACACCGAGAATGAGCCCAGAGCAAATAATCTTTGGACAACTTAAGAAAAACATGTATCATAAAAGAATAATCACAAACAGAACAATCTACATCAAATGAAGCCATCTTCTTGTCCTTTTGACAGATCTGAACAAGAATCTTAATCTAAGTAAATGGTTGCAAATATGCAATAAGGGGAGTGGTCAGAAGGAGAGCCAGTTGAAGGTACTAGATGTAAAATATATCACTGCAACATAAAGAATGGCTTAAGGAACTGAGTGGATAGTCTAGAAACACACCCATATGTGCGCAGGAGCTTAGTGTATGTACACAGCACCATAGCCTGGGGAAAGGTGGTTTTACCAACAGTCTCTCAGAAATTAGTTCCTTATATAGGAAAAACTAGGAGCTGATCCTTACTGTGTTCTATGCACAAAACTAAACTTTAGGTGGATTACAGAGATTGAGGAAGGGAGCAGTTCAAATAAGGCTAGGTTCATACAAGACAGTCACTGTCTTATATGGTCCATACAAGTCCTGGATCACTGACATGTATGGGGAGGGAGGGTGGGGAACACGGAGAAGGGTGTACGAACAGAAACGCACCACGTGACGCGTGCATGCATGTCTGTATCACTTTGAGTCTCACTGTGATGTGTAATTACATTGCATCAATAAAAGTATATCAAAAAGCCTAAATATGAAAGACAAAAGCATCCATTGATTATAGGAAAATATAGAATTTTTTTGTGATGCTGTAATGGAGAAGGATTTAAGAGGCCCCAAAGTAAAAATCAGAAAGAAGACAATTGATATAGTTAATGACACCAAAATTAAAGATTCCTGATGCCACAGGCAGCTGATTGGTTTGGAGGTGGTAAGGTGGTAGTAACTGACAAAGAAATATACCTAGAATGTAGAGATAATTCCAGCAAGTCAGAAAAAGATAAGAAAGGAGGAAAGATGAAATTAAAAGAAAAAAGGATATTGTTACAGGCTCTCTTGATGCCCTGTCCACATCCGTCCACTGTCTGCGTTCACCTGCAGCTGTGGTGGATGGTCCCCTGCAAGCACATTGCCTCGCACACCAGTGTGGGGAGCCTTGCACTTTTTCAGCCCAAAGGTTTTCTCAGGTAGGAAATTTGAGGTGAAGTGTGAACTAGAAGAGCTCTTGGTTGACTCTCCCACAGAGTACCCCAACCAATGAGGGCCAGTGGGAAGTGCACAAACAGCCCTACTTCCCCATGTCCTGATAGTGCTGGGCGTAGTTCCTCAGCGGGTCCCCTTAGGTCTGAGCTCTGGTTACCCGCAACAATAATCTGCCATGACCTATCCTTTGGAGTTTTCTCTCCCTTCCTTGTCTTGCTGTCCTTACTCTCTCATTTGTGCTTCAAAATAAATGACGTGCACCCAAGTTCGTGCCTGAGATTGTTTTCAGGGGAACCCAAATTAGGACAGCTATAACAGACATTTCACAGAAGGGGAACTAGGAAAGGCTAATAAGCGTGGGAAGAGATGCTCTACTTCAGTAATCAGAGAAACGAAAACGATGTAGGGAAGCACCACTTTACCCCAGAAGTTTGGCAGAAATTAAAACTCTGGATTTTATAAAGTGCCCACAAGAATGTCTCCACAGGCTGCATCACCACTGCAGCCATTCTGGAGAGCAATCAGCAGTGCTTAGTGGATTTGCATTTTTGCACCTTTTACAGCCTCATAAATCTTCTTCTTTGTATGCACTCCACACAGACTCCTCTTACACACCCACCCTACCTCGTCTACTAGCCAGACTGGTCTTCAGTGCTCCGGGTAATCTTAAGTCCATCTCTTTCTTTTTCAATTTCTCCCCTCCTAATGCTTTATTTTTCTTACCCACATTCATCTGATACCCTCACTTAACGTATTGAGAAAATAGAAGCAAACAGAAAAATATTTGCTTGTGCCTCCTATCATCCCCAGTCTGTACCAGTATCGGGAAGAGGTTTCAAAATGTATTAATGTGCCAGTATTGGGAAAGATTTCCAATTTTGAAAATATATCATTTGTAGTAAAGAAAGTCAGGAGTGTCAGGAAAAAGGGCATTTTTACATTTCTAAAGAGAAGTAAAGAAAGTCGGGAGTGCCAGGGAAAAGGGCCTCTTTACATTTCTAAAGAGAGACAAACTGCCTCAAGGATGGGAGGAAATCCCAGATGCCAGAGAAGCAACTTAACACAAAAGGTGAGGAGGTCTGTGCTGGAGACAGAGCTGCCCCCACCCATGTCTCTGAGGGGCAGATCCGGCTGGGATGGAGACAGCAGAAAACTGGGCTAGAGATAGGGCAGCGTATCTACACATCAAAGGACCTGCCACAGACTTGGTCAGGATAAGAACACTCAGCATGCAGGGGTCTTTTGGTGTATTCACTCGAGTCACCCCCCCCATGCCATTGTCTGAATGGCATGGGGCTTTAACTATCTTCTATATTTCTGTCTTTTTAATAAACTTCTTTAAATCTTCAGCAAGTGTCCAAGCTATGTATACTTATCCTTAGCTCAGGACAAGAACCTGCGGTCTTTCTGTTTGTGTGGTTGTGTTGGGGAAATTATTTCTCCCCTTACACCCGCAACATATTTCACCATAACAAGTCTACCAATGGACCATTATAGGTTCCTGCGTCTCTGCCTCCTTCCCTCCTCAATACTAACTCCTCCCGCCCATTTTTTCTTCTCAAGAACTGCATTAGGTAGTCCCTGCTTTCTCTAGCATCAACAATTCCCTCCCCATCCCTGCTGGATCATTCACATTAGCATATGTTATAATCCTCATACAGGAAGAGGAAGAGAAAGAGAGAAAGGAGGAGGAAGGGGAAAGGGAAAAGAAAGAAGAAAAAGAAGGACAAAAACAGAAAAAAAAATCCTTCATTTATATATCCTTCTCCATGTCTTCCCCTTATAGCAAAATGTATCCAAAGAATTCTTGGTCTTCCCTTACGAGAACCCTTAACATCACTTGAGGTGATGAATGGTGTTCTCCTTCTTAAAGTTATTTCCTTACTGCCCCAGGACACTTCTCTCCTGCTTACTTATCTTCTGAGGTTTCTACTTCTCCCTTTGCTGGTTGCTGAAAACCTTCCTGGACTCCACACGTGCGTTGCCCAGGCCCAGTCCCCACCTGTTCTCTTCTCCATTTACACTTGCCCCCACATCTTAAGTATTATATGTACCAGGACGACAGCCTGATTTTAACCCTGCACAGACCTTGATTCCCAAATTCCAGAACTCAACTACTTGAAAGCTCTACTTGGATATCTAATAAGCATTTCAAATTTAAAATGCTAAAATCAAGTAATTGATTCATCCCTAAAACCTGTTTTACCCATCTTCTTCTTCTTAGTATGTGATATAATCCCACCTTTCCAGAACTCTCGGGATCACCCTTGATATTCTTCTTCATGACACATCCCATATCCAAGCCATTTTCAAATCTCATTGGCTCTACCTCCAAAATATTCTAGAGTATTCCCACCCTTTCCTGACCGGCACCATGTCCGTGCACCATGGTTCCTGCCCAGGGCCCAGCAATAGCCTCCTAACTGACTCTTCCCCTCATGGGTGCAACACACACAATGATTCACACGAATCAGGATTTGAATCCAGGCAGTTTAACCCCAGAATTCCCACATTTAACTACTGCACTAAACTTTTTTCATTGAAAAGTAGGGTTCCATTGAAGGTTTGAGGGCAGACTGTTTCAAGGTAATGTCATGGGATTTTAGCAAGGTGGTTTAGCCCAAGTGTACGAGATGGTTTGCAGAGGGAGAGCCGGGGGTCTAGTTAAAACAGAGGTTTCTGAGAATCTTGCTAGCTTTCTGAGGCTGGTCTTGAATATGGGATCATCCTGTCTTAGCCTCCCAAGTACTGGGAGGACAAGCATGTGCCACCATTCCTGGCTAGGCAGTGCTCTTTGATTTCAGCTGTTATTGAGTTTTGTTCCCTACCCCCCAGAGCTGAGGATTGAACTCAGGGCCTCCTGCACATGCCATAGCAAGAGGTCTACCACTGAGCTCTACCTTCAATGCCCTGTGATTGTAGCTTTTGTTACTTATAAGGTGATCTGAATGTTCATATCCTTGAAAAAATAGCTTTGAAGAAACACCACTGCCTTAGAATTTCTCCCCATAACCAAAAGGGTAGAAGGTTTGCCTTTAAAAATGAATCATTTTTCAAGTTAATAATTTTT
Source organism: Muscardinus avellanarius (assembly GCF_963383645.1). Taxonomy (NCBI): domain Eukaryota; kingdom Metazoa; phylum Chordata; class Mammalia; order Rodentia; family Gliridae; genus Muscardinus; species Muscardinus avellanarius. The sequence continues at coordinate 23,518,068 of NC_137804.1, read as the reverse complement.
TTTTTAATCTTAAAAAGCACAGGCAGTGGTTTAATGGTCATCTAATTGACAGATGTAATTAGGACTATAATCTAGTCCTGTGATATACAATTATATAGAAGCCTAAGGTCTGTGTTTGTGGATAATGAATGTGTTATCTACAAGTAGTAGAAGAAAGAATGAATAGAAATTTTAACCGGAAGATCAAAGGTGCAAATCAAGAAAACGTATCCCCAGAGGTTGCCCAAAGTACAGTGATTTTCCTGAATATTTATATAGTCACACGAATCCTACTATATTTGCCTTACCTTACTAAGTTATTTGAATCCCCTAGACACCCTTTGCTTCACAAAATGTAATTGCACTGCTATCAGAATGATTATAATATCTGATACCTATGCAGACATTTATTTTGGTTTTTTTTGTTTATTTTTGTTTATTTATTTATTTTTTGGTGGTACTGGGGTTCCTGGAAGCCCTTCTACCTCCAGGTTACACTCCCAGACCTATTTTCATATTTTTATTTGGAAACAGGGTCTTCTAAGCCAGCATGCGCGGCTGGCTTCGAACCCGAGTGATCCTCCTATCTTTGCATCCCAAGCACGGGGATTACAAGCGTGCGCCACCATGCCTGGCTGTTTTCTGTTTTTAAATGCAGAGATGCTTACAAAATTAGATATCTTCCTAGAACGTTGTGTTTACACATGTTAGTAATGGGAATCAAATGTTTGCAGCCACCATTTTTTTCTCCCTCGAATGTTAGAAAATTACTTGTTATCCTCACAGAGTGACAAGAGGCATCTTTCAAAACACAAATCGAATCAGGTTACTCAACTGCTCAGGTTCTTACTAGGTCTTACAAGGTTTTCTAGTGTCTGTCCCTTGCCCCTGCCCCAGCATATTGAAGATAAACTTTCAAAAAGTAGATTTAATTATGTCATCTAACTACTTTACTATCTTGTGTGTGTGTGTGTGTGTGTGTGTGTGTGTGTGTGTGGTAGAAGGGATGGAACCCAGAGGCATTCTACCTCTGAGCTACACACCCCCAGCCCTATTTTTTATTCTTTATTTTGAAACGGTCTCACTGAGTTGCAAAGGGCCTCACTGAGTAGCTGAGGCTGTTTTCGAACCACAGTCCTCCTGTCTCAGCCTCCCAAATCCTGGGATTACGAGCGTGCACCACCACGCCCAACTTACCACTTTACTATCTTTTTACTAGTTCATTTTCTTGATTATGATTTAGTTACTGCCCCTCATGACTCATTCACTACATACTTTCCCATTTCCCTGTACTACAATCAGTGATTTCTATATCATGCATACTTCTTTCTACCTCAGGGCCTTTGCACATGCACTACCATCTTCTTTTAACAGTCCTCCCATCCACCTGCTTACCCTCTAATTCTCAGCCCAAGGCTCACTGCTTTCATGTAGATGTTGTCACCACACATATTCCAGGAAACCTGAGCGAATTTTAAAAGGTTCCTTCTCTCATGAACTGATATTCTAGTGAGGGAGGCATCAAATAAACTAATGTGAAAATGTGCAGTGTGCCAGGAGGCTAGACATGCTACGAGAAATAGAACCAGGTAAGGAGGGAGAAGCCAAAGCAGAGAGGAGGTCGGCACTTTAAACAGGAGTGTGTGGGGTCGGGGGAGGGTTCTGGAGCAAGGGCACATTTGACTGGAGACTGGAAGGAAGGGAGAGAGGAAGCCAAGCAGAATGAGGTCTGGTCTTCTGAGGAGTTTTGGAAGTTCATTAGCATCTGTTACCCCCGGAAATGAAGTTTTTCCACCACGGCCCTCTGGCCCTAACTGCCTGAGTCTTTCTACCTCCACGCCAGTGCTTGGGAGGCTGAGACAGGAAGAAGGCTTGCAGGTTCAAGGACAGCCTTAGCAACTTAGTGAGACTCAGCAATCTAGTGAGACTATTTCAAAATAAAAAAAAAAAAATTAAAAGGGCCGATGGTGTAGCTCAGAGGTAGAATGGCCCTGGGCTCAGTTCCCGGCACCCTCGCCCTCCCCCAAAAGTTTAGGTACTGCTGGAAGGCCTGGCAAAGGCAATAGATTGGCAAGAACACACTGACATTGTGGCTCAGCTTCTCAAACGTAAGGAGATTATAATGGCACCAACCTCAGAGGTTACTGTGAGAATTAGGTGAATGAATGTAGGTAGAGCTCATGTGTCTGGTCCATGACAAGGGCTTTAGAAGGCTCAGCCGTCCTTACTGATGGTAAGTTGCTCTTATTCCTGTTAAATGTGTATTCAATCAATATTTGTTGAATTGATAAATAAATTATAATACTTAACCTACTTTATCTAAATATCTGATCAATATTCAGTCAGCGGCAGTGCCTAACATTATCACTTGGACTTTAATTATTCTGTCCTCTGTGAAGGAATGCAACAGAGGTGGAGAGGACCAGCTGAATATTAAAAGGCACACAGACTCCAATCCTTAGTAATACAGTATTCATCACAGGGTGGGCTGTGTAAATATTAGGACTTTAATCCATTAAACCCTCCACATCTCAGTCAAACAAAAAGGTTGGACTAAGAGTGTTTTACAAATGGGTTCCCAAGGTGTTAATAGATGCCCTTAAGTAAATTTGGGGAAGCCAGGGGTCAAGTTAAATGGATTACTTTCTCTGTTTTCCCCATTGCATTTCTTAGCTCCTTCAGGTTAATTTGCATTGTAAATCTCTGAAAGAGTGTACAGAGTAAGTATTGTTCACACTTTGTTTGATAACAAGCTTTTTAAAAAAAATGCTGTGGAACATCCTCCTGTCTATGTTTGAGGTCCTTCATTCATCCATCTTGAAGAGTGCCTCTGTGTCTAATGTTCAGTAAGTGGAGTTACTCTGTGTGTGTGTGCGTGTGCGTGTGCGTGTGTGTGTGTTATTGGGTATTGAAACCAGGGGTTCTACCTCCAAGCTATACCTTCTTCTTCTTCTTCTTCTTCTTCTTCTTCTTCTTATTATTATTATTATTATTATCATCATCATCATTATCATTATTTTGTTTTGAAACAGGGTCTTGCTAGGTTGCTGAAAGTCTACATCACTAGGCTGTCCTTGAACCTGCAATTCTCCTGTCTCAGCTTCCCAAGTACTGAATAACAGGTGTGTGTCACCGTATCTCTGAATGGTGGCTGTTCTCATCTTTGCCTGCACATTGGGATACCTGTTTTAAAAATACTGACACCCAGGCTACATCTCCAGAGATTCTAATTGAATCAGTCTGAGTGGTACCCGGGCATTTGATTTTTAAAAGTTCCCTGAGTGATTTCTAATGGGTAGCCATGGATGAAAGCCACTGGTTTAGGAGAAAAAAAAATATCCTTGGCTGGGACATATGATTAACAGGGTCAGAAATGCATAGGGCCATAAAATTTATATGGGGAAATAAAAAGGAAAGAAGGAAGGGTTGGTGATTAAAGTTCGAGGGAAGCATAGCTCTGTGAGAGACAGGACGAGGATGGCTGGGAGGTGATAGAAGACAGTGGGTGTGACCATGGAGAGTAGAGCTACATACAGATGTGTCTGCAGCACCCCAGCTTGAAGAGATCATACTCCATTAAAGACCAAAACCAAACACACACACACACACACACACACACACACACACACACACACATCTCAAAACCAAATCTAGAAGCTTGGCCTGCATTGATGGAAACAGACCACAGTAGCCAAATGATCCACAACCTTAATGTTGGATCACACTCAAGAGACCTCCCTTAGGCAGGACCCCAAGTGTTAGAAGAAAGTCTTTGAATTATATCTGAATTGACTGTCTCCTAAGAGATCTGGTTTTTTATTTGCTTCCGTTGAAGCCTTGGCGTTCCCTTTATCCTTCAACTGTAGCCATGTTTCTGGGCTGTGAAATGCCCCTCACAGTTCCTGAGGCGCTCTGTGGAACCTAGCAGGAAAGGGAGGAAGACAGGAGCCTCTGAACATGGAGGACTCACTCCACCGTAGGACGAGCCCGGCGGAGGATGATCAAACATCCAAAGCAGTGTCAGAAGAGAACAGTGGCTCGAATCCCACCAGACAGGCATTACTCCACAGGACAGCGTGTGTCCTGAGGATGACAACGTAGCCCCAGTGCTTCCAAGCCAAGGGGAGCATACCTATGCAAGCTGTCCTACAGTGTCCACTCTGACAGATAAGCCAAGCATTGGTCCTTGATTATGGTACCATTTCGCAATAAGCTAGAACACGGTTTCAGTATGCTTCTCAGTACAAAACTCCAAACAGCTGCCACCAACTGATCAAAGTAAGGATTTGATCACCACCCCAGTGGTAGGCTGCGGTCACACTCAGAGTGATGTGGGTGGTAGAACTGCAGCAGGCAGCAAAGTACTATTGATTGATTGATTGATTGATTCTGAGAGTGAAAATACAAACCTGTGCCTGGGACTGTCATAAGGATTGGGAATACAACAGTGAAAAACACAGACATAATCCCCCATGCATTATCTAAACAGTTAAACAAACATCAACATACAAATATAAATTATAGTGAACACTACTGAGGGTTTAGAAGGTTAATAATTAACACATTCCCGTGTACTCTACTTCTCTTACCTAGATTTAGAATGAACTACTAGACAGTCACAGGAGTCAAGGCGATGGAGCTAAAAGCACCACCTTCATTACTGATAAGAATAAAGCTGAGGTATGGCCAGTTGAGCTTGTAACTGTGCCGTCCTTGACTGGACTTGTCACTCCTTTTCCTCCAAAACCTGGGTTGTGAGAACTCTCCCATCAGCCCACATTGCAGGTATAGAAAATGACTATCTTCTACAACTTCTCCAGGTGGAAAGGACAAGGCAAGCACCTCTAGATCCTTCCTCCAAATTCACCAGTTGGAGGACACACTGCTCTCCCACTAGGGCAGGGAGAGAGGTCTAGAGTGTTCTACCAATGGAGAACCCTCAACTGGAAAGCTCCAGGAATGGGGAATCAGTGATCAGCCCTCCCTGCCAAGAGCTATGCCCAGCAAGTAAAGGTGCAGTGAGGTGTTGTGGGAGGGGTACACACTTAGAGTCTGGGTACAAGGAAGGGTGCTTCCAATGAGACACTTAAAATGACCCCCAGCAGTATGGTTCCAGAAACCAATCAGCTTACTTTCTGGGACTAGATCCTGTAGGATTTGAAGTTGAAAATTCTTTTCTAGGGCCAATGGCTCAATATTGAAGAGTTTAGGCAGGGTATGAAGTGGTTGGCTTTGCATTCCCAAGAGCTTAGTATACAAGCTGTGGTAACTGGAGAGATGTTACAAAAGATAGAGTTGCTAGACTTAGAAAAAAAATAGTCAATAAATGAATTCAATTAAACATAAATGAACAGGATTCCTAGTTGAATTTACAATTCAGGTTATCAATAAATGAGCACATCCCAAATATTGTATGAGACATATATTTTGTTTTTCATTTTTATTTTTTGGTACTGGGGATTGAACCCAGGGGCATTTTATTTTATTTTATTTATTTATTTTCAATTTTTTTGTGGTACTGGGGATGGAACCTAGGGGCATTTTACCTCCAAGCTATGCTCCCAGCCTTATTTTTTATTCTTTATTTTGAAACGGGATCTCATTGAGTCTCAAAGGGCCTCACTAAGTAGCTGAGGCTGTCCATGAACCATGATCCTCCCATCTCAGCCTCCCACATGCTGGGGTTACAAGTATGCACCATCACCCCCAGCTCCTATTTTATATTTTATTTTATAACAGAGTCTTACTAAGTTGCTGAATCTCTTTTCCTCCTGTCTCAACCTCTCAAGTACTGGGATTATAGGAATATGCCATGACACTCAGTTAATGGGACATATACTTTAAAAATCATTTTTCCCACTCAAATTCAAACTTAACTGGATGTCTAGTGTTTTACTTGGCAACCCTAGATGGGAAAAGGCAGAGAAACTAACCAGTATACCATCACAGAAGTTGGTGATGGGGGAGATGGAGAGATGGGATAGATTCCACTCCTATTCTGGAAGTAGGCTCTTGGAGACGGATGGATGTGGTGGGTGAGGAGAAAGCCTGGGGTCAAGGATGCCTGGGACTCTGCCGAGAGCTCTGGATGGACCAGAGGTGCCACAGCAGTCAATGCCACAGAATGAGATTACCGTTAGTTTTAACATTCCATTCTGCTGCTTTCCTGGTGTGGCCGCAACCGCCATGTTGACACATTTGATAACATTTCTGTTTATTAACTGACTTCAATATCATCTGCTATTGAAACTGAGACAGAAGGAAAGAGCCTTGTATGCTGCAAATACCATCACCACCACCACCACTACCACCACCATAACAAAAGTAGCATATATTCCTCACAGTATGAGCATTGCTGTGCCTAATATAGCTTTGCATGTGGCTGTCAGAACTATCAAAATCCTCTAGGCTTAGTAGAGAGGGTAAATTAGTCCACAAGTGGGAGAAACACTGTCCTGGCATCTGGATAAGTCCTACTTCAAATTCTCTTCCTCCTCCTCCTCCTTTCCTTCTTTCCTCCTTTCCTCCTCCTTCTTTTGTGGTACAAAGGGCTTCACTCATGCTAGGCAAATTCTCTAGCACTGAGCTATCTCCCCAGCCCCTCAACGTTTTTTTGATTATGTAAAATGTGATGAATATAACCTGTCATTTCACATGGCTGTTACAAATATGTGAATTGCAAATATGAACATTATTTTAGTAATATTTAGGAATACTGCACACTGGATGTTTGGATCCCCTCCAAAATTCACATCCCAATGTGAATCTCCAACGTGATCCCCAGTGTGATCTTATTTGGAGAGGGGAAATTGGGGAGGTAGTTAGGGTGGAGTCTTCATGATGGGATTAGTGGCCTTATAAGAGGAGAGAGATCCTTCCTGTCCACAGACCGCCCCACACCAACACACATGGAGAGGAGGCCCTGTGGGGATACACTGAGAAGGTGACCATTTGCGAACCAGGAACTGAGGCCTCATTAGAAATCAGACAGGTTAGGCCACTGATTTGGACTTCTAGCCAAGAACTGTCAAAGAATAACTATAAGAAAAAGAAAATTTTGTTGCTCAAGCCCTCTAGTCTACAGTATTTTATATGGTACCCCAAGCCAAATAAAACAAGTACTTTTTTTTTCAACAGTAGGTAGGTAGAAGACAGTAAGAATTTTAACACCAAAGCAAAATTTCTTGCTATTTCTGGTCTGCCAGTGAATTTTCTTAAATCTTTAGGTTCAATCACCTCTGGCACACAGTCTCAAGTCTCAGGTCTTGGAGCAAATTCTATTGCGTGTATTTCCTTGCCTTCTCCTTTTCTATTTCCCAAATGAAGGGCAGGCTTGAGAAAGAGATGTGGGAAAAGATGCTGGTGTGTGAAGAAGGGTGAGGAGGTTTGGTTGCTAAGAAACCAGGGAACCAGTCTAGCTAAACAGCCAGTAGGTGCTCAGGAGCTGTGTGGTTGGCGCTGACATGTACCTGTATGTAAGCACCAGGGGCCTAGAAAGCTGCTGCATCTACCCTTCATTTGGAAACCCAGCTCTGACAGCAGATGTAAAATGATGATAATTAGTGTGTTGATTAGTAAGGCTTTCCATTGCTAGAGAGAGAAACCCAACTCCTAAAGAGTGAATATAACTAGGAAGCAAGGGGTGGATGAGTGCTGCTTCACATCGGTCTGGAGCTAGTGACTTTAAAGATGTTGCTAACGACTCTTTTTTTTTTGCATATATATTTTTGTTTTATTTTTGTTTTTTTGCTGTGCAGGGTCTCATTCTCACATATTTTTCTGGCTCTAAGTGGGTTTCTGCAGGTGGTAGGGAAGGAGTAGTCAGTCTACAGAACTCCAGGTCTCTGTGTGTCCAGGAAACATCACTAACCCAAAAAGTGCTCCTTTTCTCTAGGAGATATATATATATATATATATATATATATATATATATATATATATATATATATATATATATTCACAAAGAAGAGATCTGATGGTTCTGCTTGGGCCACAGCCTCCCCTCTTGGACTGATCACTGTGGCCAGAGTAACAGGGCTCTCTAATTTGCAGCCCCATCAGAACTGCATGGGCCACAGAGAGGCAATTCGCCAAAGACTAATGAGACCTGTTAGAAGAAGATGAAGAAATTAAGTGGGCAGGTCAAAACAATGGCCATCTGCAGCAGTACTTGGAAAAAAGTTGACACCATGTGCTATGACTTTGAGTTATAAAAACTTTTAGCCAGGAGTGGTGGCACACACTTGTAATCCCCATGCTTGGGAGGCAGAGACAGGAGGATCGCGCAGGTTCAGAGCCAGCCATGCACGCTGGCTTAGGAGACCCTGTTTCCAAATAAAAATGTAAAACTAGGTCTGGGAGTGTAGCCCGGAGGTAAGAAGGGCTTCCAGGAACCCCAGTATCACACAAAAAAAAACTTTTATCAAAATTACTTATGATGGATGCTTGCTAAAGCATTGTTTTAATAAAGAAAAACCGGAAATAACTTTGACGTACATCTATAGAGAAATAGTGAAATAAATTATTTTATATACATACAGTACAACACTAAACAGATTTTTATTTTTTTTAAATTGTTTTTGGTGGTACTGGGGTTCCTGGAAGCCCTTCTACCTCCGGGCTACACTCCCAGACCTATTTTTACATTTTTATTTGGAAACAGGGTCTCCTAAGCCAGCGCGCGCGGCTGGCTTCGAACCTGCGCGATCCTCCTGTCTCTGCCTCCCAAGCGCAGGGATTACAAGCGTGCGCCACCATGCCCAGCTAAACAGATTTTTAAAAGGAAGTAGAAGCTGGTTGGGGTGGTACACTCCTGTAATTCCAGTACTTGGGAGGCTGAAACAGAAGGAACTCAAGTTTGAGACCAGCCTGAGCAACTTAGTGAGACCCTGTTTCAAAATAAAGAAATAAAAGGTGTAGGGGTATAGAATGCCTTGGGTTCAATATCCAATAACACACACACACACACAAACACACACACACAAGTAGAGTTCTACTGACCAACCCAATATTATAGCCTTGATATATGTTAAGGGAAATAACATGTTGTTAAAGTGTTCAAAATATACAGTTTAATGAATATTGAATATTCAAAGAAGTAACTCTATAGGCATGTGCCCTAAACTCTTGTGGGAGATTGCTATTGGATTTCTTTTTTAAGTTATGTACTCCTGAAAGTGTGATATTTTACAATTGGCAAATATTAGTTTGTAGTTAAACCAGTAAAGGTGGAATTAAAATAGTATTATGAGCATTTAAAAATAATATCTTTATTGAGATAGAATCTATACATCAGGAAATTCATCCTTTTTATGTTTATGATTCTGTAGGTTTTAGTATATTCACAGAGTTGGCAACCCGCATAATTTCAGAACATTTTCATCAGTCCTTAAAGAGTCTCCATAGCTCTATTTTTGATATCGCAGATAAATGGAATCTGATGTGTGATCTGTTGTGTCTGCCTTCTTTCACTTAGGATACAGGGTTTTAGTTTCATTCATGTTGTAGTATGTATCAGGATTTCTTTTTTAACTACAGAATAATATTCTGTTGTATGGATGTACAGTAACATTCTGTTTATCCATCTGTTGATGAACACTTGAGTTTATCCTACTTTTTTACCATTATGAGGAAGCTATTAATCTATATACAACAAATGTGTACATGTCTTTGTTTCAACATACATCTTCAGATATCTTAGGCATATCCCTGGCAGTGGAACTGCTGTTTCATATGGTAACTCTGTCTGACTTTTTGAATTGCCAAGCTGTTTTTACAGCATCTCTACCATTTTATATTCCTACTAGTAATGCCCAAGGGTCCTGGTTATTTCACATCCTTACCAACACTTATTACTGCCTTTTGATTTTACTTTAGCCATCCTAGAATTGGCATCTCCTTGTGGTTTTGATTTACATTTCAGAGTGACAAATGATGTTGAACACTTTTCATGAAGTTGTTGGCCACCTGTGTGTCTTTTATAGAGAAATGTCCGTTCAAATCCTTTGCCCACTTTAAAATTGGGTTTTCTTTGTTGCTGTTGCTGAGCAATAAGTATTCTTTATATATTTCATATACTGGTATAACTATTGCTTCCCATTGTGTGGGAGGTTTTCTTTCACTTTTCTCTCCTTCCAGCTCCATTCTTCTTTTTCTTTTCTCTTTTCCCTCCTCCTTTTCTTCTTTCTCCTCCTTCCCTTTGTCCATCTATTATCTATCATCTGCCCATCCATTATCTATCTATCTATCCATCCATCTATCATCTAATACTTCATGAATTTTCATGTTATCCTTGTGTAGGGGCCACGCTAATTTTCTCTCTGTCATTCCAAATTTTAGTGTATGTGCTGCAGACGTGAGCACTGTCTTTTCACTTTCTTGATGTTTTTCTTTGAGACATAAACATTTTTTTATTTTGGTAAAGTCCCACTTACCTATTTTTTTTTCATTTGTACTTTTGGTGGCATAGCTAAGAAAAGTCTGCCTAATGTAAAGCCATAAAAATTTATACCTAAAAATAAGAAATCATATGCTTTCCCTAATATGTGAAAGCTAAGGAGAAATGGGTCATAGGAGGAACTCTAGATGAAAAAGGAAATCCTATAGAGGAGCAAACAAGATAACCTAAATGAGGGGATGGGAAGGGGGAAGAAGGAAATTCTCTAAAACACACAATGTACTTAAACATATCGAAGTCAACCATTAAGCCTAGCAAGGGAATGAGGGATGGGGAGGGAATGGGGTGGGAATTGGGTAGGGGTTAAATCAGTGATGTGTCCATGTATGTACACACAAGTTTTTTACCCCAATATGATGTATGAATATAATGTACCAATAAAAAAATTTTTTTGGTGGTACTGGGGTTCCTGGAAGCCCTTCTACCTCCGGGCTACACTCCCAGAACTATTTTATATTTTTATTTGGAAACAGAGTCTCTTAAGCCAGCGCGGCTGGCTTTGAACCTGTGCGATCCTCCTGTCTCCGCCTCCCAAGTGCGGGGATTACAAGTGTGCACCACCATGCCCGGCCCAATAAAAATTTTTAAAAAATTATACCTATGTTTTGCTCTATGATTTTTAGTTTTAGCTCTTAAATTTAGGTCTATTCTGAATTAATATTTGTATATGGTGTAAGGCACAGGTATGTGTAGTAAAAAATATGACCTTGCCCAAAGAGTGGGCTAGTCTTTGATTTCAGTTTAGTAATCTGTATAATACTTGGTAGAAGTGTCATTGATTAGGGTGGCAGCTGGCCTTACTGGATCTTAGAGTGAGGCTGGCCATATTAGAGTCATCAGTCATGTGATTTAGGGGTGGGGGCTGGCCACGCTATAGAGACCAACTATATAATTGGACATGGTGGTGCATTCCTGTAATCCCAGTACTTGGGAGGCTCATACAGAAAGACTGCAGGTTCAAAGCCAGCCTCGGCAACTTAGCAAGGCTCTCAGTACAAAGAGGGCCCCTGTTTCCAAGTTAAATGTAAAACTGGGATAGAGTATAGCTTGGAGATAGAATGCCCTTGGGTTCAATCACCAGTACCATGGGGTGGGGGAGGAGGAAAACCAACCATGTGATTCATGGTGGGAACTTTGATATTTATGGTTCAGCCATCCTAGAGACTGAGTTCAATCATATAAGCAATTAATCAGTTTATATTGGAAACCTAATATAAACTTTGAACACTGAAGCTTAGGTAGTCTTTGCCGATTGGCGAGATTCTGTGCATACTGTCCTGCGTCGATGCAGGGGACTCTCTTGTGCATTTTAGGATGTTTAGCAGTATCCTGGCCTTTCCTCACCTTCTTACAGTAGTACTACCACGCCACCTCCATACCAGCTGTGACAAAAATATCTCTAGATATTGCCAAACGTCTCTGGAGGGACAAAATTATCCCAAATACGAGACGAGTAAGAGCAGGTGAGAAACAGTGCTCTCTCATGATGATGTAAACTGATTCTAAGGTAGACCTCTGATATATGCACTGCTGACCTTTTCCACCTGATGATGTTCTGGAGAACAAGAACTGCATGGTCAGGAATTATCATCCCTTTCCCAAAGTGAATTAATTATGCTCTTGGTTCAGGCTACCCCACCCTGCCAGGATAATTGCATTTCAGACAGATCTAGGAGGAAACAACTGGTGACCTCACTGATGATATATTATACATCTTTTAGAAAGAGCTGGGGTCAGTCTGAGGATGTTGCTGAACATTAGTGTTTCAGCCATTTTGATCTAACTGATGGAATTAAGCAGCTCCAGTGGATTCCTTTTGAATACTTAGGTTCCTTTTACTCAATGAAGTCTAACAGCATGATTCTCTAAAGAGTTAATAATACTGAAAGATGATGATACTCTTCTCACCAGTTCAGTTCTGATGGGGAAACTTGGCCTAGAGAAGAAGGAAGATAGAGTCCACAGGGTGAAGTCTTCCGATTCTCAGCCTCTTGGTTTGAGTCCTAGAACAGTATTACATAGAGAGGTACTTATTCTGAGTATCCCCAACCACCTCAATTCTTCGAGTGCATTCCTTCCCTTAGCATACTCTTTTTTTTTTATTCTTTCATTAAACCAATATTAATCGATTGCCCGTTATCTGTCATGCCCACCTTTGAGGTCACAGATGCAGAGATGAGAGAGAAACCTATGAATCTTACTCTCACAAAGTATACGAATGGGAACGAAGATGAAAGTGGAGTATGGGAGCAATATTTTTAAAAATTCAATTGTGGTGAAATATACATGACATAAAATGTACAATTTTAACTATTTTAAGTGTATCTTTGCATGACATTAAGTGCTTTCACATTGTTGTGCAACCATCACCACTAAAGATTTCTTTAGTTTTAATCTTGCATACGACGTTTATAATTTTTATGCTCCTAACAAATAGAACTGTGACTTACATTTCACAATTTCCATAACTGATATAATTTGTCATGTTTTAACAAGTATAATTTCCTTTCCTTTTCCTTTCTCTGGGTTGCCAGCTCTTTGCAATAGAAGTTGGACAATACAGAGGGCACTTGTCTGCTCCTGGGCCCTCTGCTTTGACACAGTGGCTATCTCGCATCTCCCCTGGCCTTTCACTCCATCTAGGGAGAGAGATGGAACAGAAATGTCATTCTGACTCAGACTAGCCAAGTACCTACTAGTTGTGGGTCGCTGTTCTTTCTCCTGCAACATCCCTTCTTACTACACACAGCAAAAATGCTCCAGTATTAAAAATACTTCCCAAGCATCCCCAAATCTCCTTTAATAACCTACTCATGATTTTATAAATGCATCTGCAATGTTGTGTTATTTTTAGCAAACATACCCTCTTGGGTTTTTTTTTTCCACATATGCTAACAATATGCTTTAAAAGGAACGATAAACTTTTCTTGCTTAATGAGCATTGCATGTATTTTACCAGGATTGCCTCTAAGAATAATTTATATCCATATTTGTGGTTAATTAATTTTCTTCAATAATAGAGAAGCAGTACTGGAACTCCTTAGCTCATCTTATGAGTAGACTTTATAAAAAATTCCACAGTATTGAAGGTACCCAGCATAAGCTATAAGAATATTTCCTGATTTTTATTTAAGCTTATATGGTAATTTTTGTGTGTGAGAGAAGTAGTATATATATTGGGAAACATTTTATTTACTTTTTCATGAAAATAATTCAAAAATAATAATAAAATTGTGGCACAAATACTTATATGATATGGATATAATTCAGGAAAGGGTACAGGTGTTAGTAAAAGCATTATTGATAGAATAGTAGCTCAACATCTGCTTTTATTACCACCCTACGTGATTAGAAAGAGAAGTATGACTAAGTATTTTGCTAATGGAACAGTGTGTGTGTGTGTGTGTGTGTGTGTGTGTGTGTGTGTGTGTTCACTCAGAATTGAACCCAGGGGCACTCTACATCTGAGCTACACATCCCTATTTTATCTTCTATTTTGAAACAGGGTCTCACCAAGTTACTGGGAATCCTCCTGCCTCAGTCTCCCAAGGACTGGGATTACAGGTACGCACCACCATGCCTGGCTGGAGCAACCTTCTTACCCAGAATGCTGGGCATCTGGCACCATTCTAGGGCTTTCATGCCATCATCTAACTGGTGACTTAGGGATCCAGTCTATTTCCTTCTTGTGGTCCGAATCATGGCAAAATGCAGTTCTTAGGATCAGTGAGTGGGAAGAAAGAGCTGGAGGATTGATCAAAGGCTGCCAGGGGCCTTTGCCATCTCACCCAGTCAGTGATTGATTTTGTTTTTCTAAAAATACTCCAAAAATAGCTCCCTTCCTTCATTCTCTATCTTTACTGTAACTTTGATATTCTTTCAATCAGGAGTCGTGAGTCTTATCCCCTTCTGATTTTGGATGGACTTAAGAAAGCATGTTGTGTAACTTCCAAGTCAAGGTCACAGAAGGAAATACAGCTTTTATCTCACCCTCCAGGCCTCTCACCAATGTCAGATTGAGAGGCCACACATAGTTGCTCCAACTAATAGATCTATTTTTTTTTTTTTTTTTGCAGGTTTGGGGTTGGAACCCAGGCGCATTCGACCTCTGAGCTACACCCCCTGCCCTAATTTTATTCTTTGTTTTTTTTAATACAAATTTTTTACTGAACATAAATGGTATACATTTAAACTATACTTGCTGCCCTCTCCCCTCTCCCCTGCCCCCGTTTTCCCTTCCCCCCTCCCAGCAATGATTGTCCATGGTAACCATGCCATATTCATACTTTTACACATATTTGGATGTAGACCCTCATTAATCAAGTTCAGCCTTCCTCCTCTCCTATCTTTCCATTCAAACTTTGCTGATATTTCCCCTCCATTATCTGGAGTCCCACTGGTATCCTCTATGTTCCCTAGTTTGGGCATATTAGAGGAAACATATGTACCTTCTCCTTCTGTGCTTGGCTGATCTCACTTAACATAATGCTCTCCAGGACTTTCCATCTTCTTGCAAATGATATGATTTTGTTCTTCTTTATGGCTGAATACAATTCCATTGTGTGTATTTCCCATAGTTTTGCAATCCATTCATCTGTTGATGGAGACCTGAGTTGGTTCCATATTTTGGCTATTACGAATTGTGCTGCTATGAACATAGGTATGCATTTGTTGCTGTAGTTTCTGAATTCAACCCCTTTGGAAAAATACCCAGGAGTGGTATATCTGGATCAAATGGTGGATCTATTCCCAGTTTTCTAAGGAATCTCCACACTGATCTCCATAGTGGCTGAACTAGTTTGCACTCCCACCAACAGTGTAAAAGCGTTCCTCTTTCCCCACATCTTCACCAGCATTTCTTGTTATTTAATTTCTTTATGCCTGCCACTCTGACTGGGGTTAGATGGAATCTCAGTGTAGTTTTGATTTGCATCTCCCTGATGGCTAATGATGTTGAACATCATTTCATGAATCTATTGGCCATTTGTATCTCTTCTTTTGTGACATGTCTATTCAGTTCAGTTGTCTATTTCTTGATTGATTTATTTGTTTTGCTAATGTAGAGTCTTTTGAGCTCTTTGTATATTCTGGATATTATTCCTCTATCAAAGTGGTGGCTGGTAAAGATCTTCTCTCATTCTGTAGGCTTTCTCTTTAGATTATTGATGGTTTCCTTTGATGAGAAGAAACTTTTTGGTTTGATGCCATCCCACTTGTTAATTCTTGCTTTAATTTCCTGTGCTTTGGAGGTCTTGTTGAGAAAGTTACTGCCTGTGCTTATATGTTGGAGTGTTGAGCCTATTCCCTCCTCTAATAACTTCACAGTCTCTGGTCTAATTTCTAAATCTTTGATCTATCTCGAGTTGATTCCTGTGCACAGTGAGAGATAAGGATTTAGTTGCATCTTTCTACAAATGGATAGCCAGTTCTCCCAGCACCATTTGTTGAAAAGGCTGTCTTTTCTCCAGTGAATGAGTTTAGACTATTTTTATTATACAGGCAATATATCATAACTTGCAAAACAAAAGATACTATATAAAGAAGAAAATTCAAATAACCCAAATCCCATGACCTAGATTTTCACCATTTAATATTTTGCACTTCTGACATTTTATACTAATTGCATCTAAAAGTTAAAAATTAAATTATTTGTTCTTAAATTTTAGCTTTTTACATGAAAACATACTTTTTTTTGATACTAAAAATAACTGGGGCATGGTGGTTCATGCCTGTTATCCCAATACTTAGGAGGCTGGGAGGCTGAAACAGAGGATTGCAGCTTCAAGAGCAGCCTTAACAACATAGCAAGAATCTTGGCTAACAATCCAACTCTATTACCACAAAACCAGCGCCTTTCAGAGCCAGAAAACACCACCAGCAAAGAAATAAAAACGGTAAATACAAGGGACAGAGAAAAAGGGCTGGAAAATCAAGACACCAGAAAAAAACCAGCCTGAAGTGCCGCGCCTGCGGGGCGTGGAGCAGCCAGAACAGCCGGAGCAGCCAGAGCCGCAGCAGCGCGGATTGGCCGGAGCGACAGCGCGGAGTGGCCAGAGCAGCCGGAGCGGAGCGGCCAGAACAGCCGGAGCAGCCCGAGCCGCGTCGCGGAACGGCTGGAGCGACCAGACCCGCGGTGCAGAGCAGCCAGAGCCGTGGTGCAGAGCGGCTGGAGCAGCCGGAGCGGCCAGAACTGTGGTGCGGAGCAGCCAGAGCCACGGCGCAGAGCGGCCGGAGCGGCACGGCCTACATCTCCCCTAGCAGCACCAGGCTCCAGAGAGGAGGGAGACTCAAAACAGAGCTCAAATCCAGAGAAGAGGTACTCTGGCCTCGCGGCCTAGGATACAGAAGCAGCGTCTTACTGCTGGCGGCAGCGGCGAGTTCACCGGACGGGCCTAGACCAACCCACTCAACCAGCCACCAGGCACCTGAGAGGAGGGGTGGACAGCGAGCCGAGGTGAGCAGGTGCTGAACATCTGGGCAGCAGTCAGCAGTTTTGTTGGTGCAGGGAACATCTAAAGCTCCCAAGGGCCGGGCACAGCACAACTGGCAAGGACTCAGAGTGGAGTTCAAAACCAGAGAAGAAATACGCCGCATCACGGCCGAGGGCGTGGCAGTGGTGCCATATTGCCAGTGGCGGCAGCAGCAAATCCACCGAATTCACTACAGCTCCATCAGCGCACTCAACAACCGTGAGTCAAATTGCGGCCCCTAGGGGAGAAATCCCAGTACTGCACTCCCAGGGACTTGCGCAGATAGTCTCCCTGAGTCGGAGATTTTAGCAGTGCAGCCCAGTGGGGGAGTGGCAGTGGCAGAGATATCATACCATAGTCACAACTCCCCGCTGGAGAACGCCCAACTTGGCACCCCCCACGGTCTAAGCAGCCTCGATTGACTCCCTGGGTCTGAGACTTTGTGATACAACCCAGTAAAGGAGTAGTGGGGTCTGAGATACCACAGACTCGAGATCCAGAGCATCTTAAGTGAACTCGTAGTGACTCAGGGAAGAACCCAGAGAAGGCACAAACTTCCAAAATCATGGGAAAGAGAAATAACAATGGAGCAGTGAATGCCAACAACCCCACAACATCAGAATCTGATAACACAGAAATCCAAGGATCTCTAGAAGATCAAATTAGGAAAATAACTTTAGAAATAATAGAGGACTTTCGAAAAGAATTTAGAGAGAGTCAAAAAGAGATAAAGGATGCAATCAATGAAGTAAAGGCCTCAATTCAAAGTATAAACAACAGATTAGACCACATGGAGAATAGAATCTTGCTTCTTGAAGATGATCATTCTAAAAATGAACGCATAGTTTCTAATTTAGAAAAAAAAAACCCGACAGCAGGAATCTGACATTGAAGAAATATGGGCCCATTTCAAGAGAGCTAACCTAAGAATAATTGGAATAGAGGAGGGAAAAGAAGGTGAAACCAAAGGGATCAACAATCTCTTCAAGGAAGTAATAGCAGAAAATTTTCCAAACATAGAGCAAGAGGTCGATACACAGGTCCAGGAAACTTATAGAACTCCCTTTAGACAGGATCAGAGAAGAGGATCCCCACGCCACATAATTGTCAAAATGACTAATGTGGAAGCCAAGCAGAGAATCTTAAAGGCAACAAAAACAAAAGGCCACGTGACATACAGAGGCAAACCAATTAGAATCACTCCAGACTTCCCAAACCAAGTTATGAAAGCCAGAAGGGCTTGGAGTAACATATTCCAAACGCTGAAAGAAAACAACTTCTAGCCAAAAATTTCCTACCCAGCAAAACTATCCATCAAATTAGATGGGGAAATAAGAAGCTTCCATGACAAACAGCAACTGAAGGAATTTATGTCTTCAAAACCAGCACTGGAGAAAATACTCAAGGAGATTAACTGCAAAGAGGAAATGGGTAATACACGCCAGAACCAAAGAAACAAGAATTCCCATCCAGCAGACAACTAAGCAAAGAAGAATAAACAGTATCTCAAACAGAAATAAGATCTTAACATGTTGGGAATTAAAAATTCTCTCTCTATAATCACACTGAATGTAAACGGCCTCAACTCCCCAATAAAAAGACATAAAGTGGCAAAATGGATTAAAAGCCAGAATCCATCCATCTGCTGCTTACAAGAAACACACCTTACAAGTAAAGATAGGAACAAACTCAAAGTAAAGGGCTGGAGCAAGGTAATCCATGCTAATGGTACTCGAAGACAAGCAGGAGTAGCAACTATGATATCAGACAAGTTAGACTTCAAACCCAAACTTATTAGAAGAGACAAAGAAGGTCACATTTTACTGGTAAAAGGAATAGTCCAGCAAGAGGAAATAACAATAATCAACATCTATGCCCCAAACATAGGGGCAGCTACTTTCATAAATCAAACTCTTTGTGACATGAAGTCACACATAAATCCCAACACAATAATACTGGGAGACTTCAACACACCTCTCACAATACTAGACCGATCTTCCAGACAAAGGGTCAGTAAAGATGTCTCAGAACTAAAGAACACCATTAACCAAATGGACCTGTTGGACACATATAGAATATTTCACCCAACTACAGCAGAGTTTACATTTTTCTCAGCTGCTCATGGAACCTTCTCCAAAATAGATCACATCCTGGGACACAAAATGAGCACTAGCAAATTTAAAAAATGTTACATACTTTCCTGTGTCATTTCAGACCATAATGGAATGAAACTAGAAATCAACTATAAGAAGACCCAGAGAAACAACATAAACATGTGGAGACTGAACACCACCCTTCTGAATGAAGAATGGGTCATAGAAGATGTAAGAGGTGAAATCAAGAAATTTCTAGAAACAAATGAAAATACAGAAACAACATATCAAAACCTCTGGGACACTTTGAAGGCAGTATTAAGAGGAAAATTTATAGCACTGAGTGCTCACATAAGAAAAACAGAAAATCTTCAAATAAATAGCCTTATGACACACCTCAAAGCCCTTGAAAAGCAGGAACAATTGAATCCCAAAGCCAGCAGAAGATGGGAAATTATTAAAATTAGAGCAGAAATTAACGAAATAGAAAATAAAAAAAACAATACAGAAAATCAACAAAACCAACAGCTGGTTTCTTGAAAAAATTAACAAGATTGATAAACCACTAGCCAACCTAACTAAAAAAAAAGAGAGAATCAACCCAAATTATGAAGATAAGGGATGAAAAAGGAGACATTACTACTGACAGCGTAGAAATCCAGAGGATTATCACAAACTACTTTGAAAAACTATACTCCAACAAAATGGAAAATCTGGAGGAAATCGTCAACTTCCTAGATAAATACAACCTTCCTACACTGAGTCAAGAAGATATAGAACACTTAAACCAACCAATAACAATCAAAGAGATTGAAATAGCAATAAAGAGCTTACCATCAAAGAAAAGCCCAGGACCAGATGGTTTCCCAAGTGAATTCTATAAAACCTTTATAGGAGAACTAATCCCAATACTACTCAAACTATTTCGGGAAATAGAAAATACCGGGACTCTCCCAAATACATTCTATGAAGCCAACATGACACTAATACCCAAACCGAATAAAGACAGCTCAAGGAAGGAAAACTACAGGCCTATATCTCTGATGAACTTGGATACAAAACTATTAAACAAAATACTAGCAACACGCTTCAAAACCACATCAAGAAAATCATTCACCATGACCAGGTAGGGTTCATCCCAGGGATGCAAGGCTGGTTCAATATATGAAAATCAATCCATGTAATTCATCATATAAACAGAATCAAAGACAAAAACCACATGATTATCTCAATAGATGCTGAAAAAGCATTTGATAAAATTCAACATCCATTTATGATAAAAACACTGCAGAGAATTGGAATAGAAGGAACATATCTCAACATTATTAAGGCAATCTACAATAAGCCCACTGCCAACATCATATTAAATGGGGAAAAACTTCAAGAATTCCCCCTAAAAACTGGAACGAGACAAGGATGTCCATTATCACCACTTCTCTTCAATATAGTACTAGAGACTCTAGCCAGAGCAATAAGGCAAGAAAAGGAAATCAAAGGAGTACAAATAGGAAAAGAAGAACTTAAGCTTTCACTATTTGCAGATGACATGATACTATATTTAGAAAACCCAACAAACTCAACCAAAAGGCTTATAGAACTGATCAACAAATTCAGCAAGGTATCTGGATACAAAATCAATCTTAAAAAATCAGAAGCTTTCCTGTACACCAACCATAAATCCACTGAAAAAGAAATGCAGAAAACACTTCCACTCAGGATCTCCCACAAAAAAATAAAATACCTAGGAATAAACTTGACCAAGGAGGTAAAAGATCTCTACAAAGAAAATTATAAAACACTGAAAAAAGAAATCGAAGAAGATCTTAGAAGATGGAAAGATCTTCCATGTTCATGGATTGGCAGAATAAATATCATTAAAATGGCCATCCTCCCAAAAGTGATCTACAGATTTAACGCAATGCCCATTAAACTACCAAGATCATTCCTCACAGACATAGAAAAATCGGTCCTTAAATTTATCTGGAATAACAAAAAGCCCAGAATAGCCAAGGTAGTTCTCAGCAACAAAAACCACACAGGAGGAATCACAATACCTGACTTTAAACTATACTACAAAGCCATTGTAATAAAAACAGCATGGTACTGGCAAAAGAACAGATATATAGACCAGTGGAGCAGAATAGAAGACCCAGAAACAAGTCCACATACTTTCAGCCAATTGATTTTTGACAAAGAGGCCAAAAACATACACTGGAAAAAAGATAGCCTCTTCATCAAATGGTGTTGGCAAAACTGGTTAACCATATGCAGAAAATTGGATGTTAATCCCACTTTTTCACCCTGTACAAAAGTCCACTCATGATGGATCAAAGACTTGGAAATTAAACCAGAGACTTTGAAGCTCCTTGAAGAAGGCCTAGGTCCAACACTGCAACACATAGGCACAGACAAACATTTCCTCAACAAGACCCCAAAGGCACAACAAATTAAAAGGAGAATCAATACATGGGATTGCATGAAACTGAAGAGCTTCTGTTCAGCAAAGGAAACTATCAAGAATCTCAATCGACAGCCAACAGAATGGGAGAAGATTTTTGCCACCTACACCACTGATAGAGGACTAATATCTAGAATATACAGAGAAGTCAAGAAACTCAACACTAAGAAAACAAAGCATCCAGTAACAAAATGGGCAAATGAACTAAATAGACACTTCACAAAAGAAGAAATTCAAATGGCCAATAAATGCATGAAAAAACGCTCAACATCACTGGCAATCAGAGAGATGCAAATCAAAACTACCCTGAGATTTCACCTAACTCCAACTAGAATGGCCATCATTCAAAACACAAACAACAACAGATGCTGGCAAGGATGTGGAGAAGTGGGAACTCTAAGACATTGTTGGTGGGATTGCAAATTAGTGCAACCACTTTGGAAAACAGTATGGAGAATCCTCAGAAGAATGGGAACAAATCTACCATTTGATCCAGCAATACCACTGTTGGGTATCTACCCAAAAGAAAAGAAACCAAACTACCAAACTAATGCATGTGTATCTATGTTCATAGCTGCACAATTCACCATAGCCAAACTATGGAACCAGCCAAGATGTCCATCAACAGATGAATGGATTACAAAACTGTGGGATATGTACACAATGGAATTTTACTCAGCCATCAAAAAAAAAAACTCAATTACATCATTTTCAGGGAAATGGATGGAACTGGAGGACATTATGCTAAGTGAGATTAGTCAGGCACAAAAAATAAGAAATCAGATGCTTTCCCTAATATGTGAGAGTTAGGGAGAAAAGAGGAGAAAACAAGACAACCTAAAGGAGGATAAATGAGGAGGGAAGAGGAAAATCTCTAAAGCTCACAATGTACTTAAACATATCGAAGTCAATCACTAAGCCAAGCAAGGGAGGGAGGGACGGGGAGGGAATGGGGTGGGATTTGGTTAGGGGTTAAATCAGCGATGAGTACATGTTTGTACACACAAGTTTTTTACCCCAGTAAGTTGTATGAATATAATGCACCAATAAAAAAAACAATTAAAAAAAGAATCTCAGCAACCGAGTGAGACCTTTTTTCAAAATAAAAAATAAAAGCTGGGCACAGTGGTGTGTCTTTGTAATCCTGGTACTTGGGAGGCAAGACAGGAGGGTCACAGGTTTACAGCCAGCCTCAGCAACTTATCAAGATGCTCTGCAACTTAGTGAGAACCTGTTTCAAAATAAAGAATAAAATAGGGATAGGGTATAGCTCAGAGGTAGAATGCCCCTAGGATCAATCCCTAATGTCACAAAATAAAGAAATAAAAAGGTCTGGCAGTGTAGCTCAAAGGTAAAATGCTACTGGGTTCAATCCTCAGTACCCTCCTAAATTTGTGGTAAAATTGCATAACATAAAATTTGCCATTTTAAAGTATGTAACTCAAAGTAAGGATAACTATCATAACCATCTATTTCCAAAACATTTTCATTACCTCAAACAGAACCCCTGTACCCATAAAATGTCATTACTCACCTCCCCCTCCCCCAGCAATTGCTAATTTGATTTCTGTCTCTATAGACTTGTCTATTCTAGATATTTCATATAGATCGAATCATGTAATACCTGGCCTTTTGTGACCAGAGTCTTTCACTTAGCATAATGTTTCAAGGTTCATCTGTGCTGTGGTCTGTATCATTACTTCATTTCTTAAGAGGTTGAATAATATTCCATTGTATAGGTATACCACATATTGTTTTGTTGATAAATATTGACGTTTCTGCCTTTTAGCTATTGTGACTAGGACTGCCACGAAAATGTTCTCATCTGAGCCCCTGTTTTTTTGTATGTGTGGTACTGGGGATTAAACTCAGGGGCATTCTACCTCTGAGCTACACCCTCAACTCTATTTTTTAAATTTTAAAACAGGGTTTCACTAAGTTGCAGAAGGCCTCACTAGGTTTCTAAGGGTAATTGCAAATCTGAGATCTTCCTGTCTCATCCTCAGCACCGGGATTACAGTGTGTGCCACCATCCCTAGCTCCTGTTTTCAGTTCTCCTTGGTATATACCTAGGAGCATAATTTCTGGATCATATCGTAATTCTATGTATAACTTACTGAAGAATTGCCCAGTTATTTTCTCTAGCAACTGTACCATTTTATATTCCTACCCGTGGTATGGGAGGGTTCTATTTTCTCCACATTTTCACCAACACTTATGATTGTCCTTAAAACAAAACAGTCATCCTGGTATAATAGTCATCCTGGTGAGGTGATATCTTTTTGTGGTTTTGATTCTAATTTCCTCATCACTGATGATATTTGTGTGTGCGTGCATGTGTGTGCATGTGTGTGTGTGTGTGTGTGTTTGTGTATATGTGTGCTTTGCCATTTGTATACCTTCTTAAAGAAATATCAAGTCTTTTGCCCATTTTTAAGTTGATTTGTTTTTCTTTTTTTCATGAAGTTCTAAAAGTTCTTTATATATTCTGGAGACTAAACTCTTATCAGATATATGATTTCCAAATATAGTCTCCTTCTATGGGTTGTTTTGTAATTCTCTTAACAGTGTCCTTTGACTCACAACACTTTTAATTTTTATAAATTCCAATCTATTTTTATTCTATTGCTTGTCTTTTTTGCTGTCATATTTTTTTTTAATTGCCAAATCTAAAGTCATGGAGATTTTACTAGGCACAGTGGTGCACACCTGTAATCCAAATACTTGGAAAGTTGAAACAGAAGGATTACAGGTTTGAGGACAGCCTCAGCAACTTAGCAAGACCCTCGGCAATGTAGTGAGGCCCTGTTTCAAAACAAAAAATAGAAAGTAGGGCTTGGAGGTAGAAGACAGCTGGGTTCAATCCCCAGTACCAAAATAATAACAACAATAATAATTATAGTTATGGAGATTTATAGTTATATTTTCTAAGAGCTTTCTAGTTTTATCTCATATTTAGTTCTCTGATCCATTTTGAGTTAATTTTTGTGTGTTCTGTGAGATAAAGCTCCAGCTTCATTCCTTTTTATGTGCAAATTCATCCGAGTACCACTTGTTAGAGAATATTAAGCACTTTTTGACAAGATTTGGGTGTCTACCTAATATTCTAAAGTACGTCACCCTTTAGCTATTCACCTCTTTTTCATCTTGTGATGTTCTAGAGGCTCTTATATTTTATTCCTCGTCCATACTTTTCTTTAGAAAACCTGTCTAGTTCAGAGCCCCGGAAAAAGCAACCTTTAGAGACCCCACGATCATTGCTTTTGAACGTGGCTGAACTACATGCAGGCACCCAGGGGAGGCTGGACTCATCAGGTCTTCACTCTGGAATTTGACTTTGGGATTGTGATGGTTTGGGTATGGTTTGATTGCCCGAGGACCCACTATGATTAAGGGCTTGGTGCCCAGGGTGGTGTTTTTGGGAAGTGATAGACACTTTGGGAGGTAAGGCCTACTGAGAGGTCCCTGGGAACATAAAGCAGTTTGTATGCAGTCCTTGCCGGTCCTATACAGCCCCCTGAGTTCTAGCAGGATGCTTGTACACAAGCCTGCATTTTGAGCCTCTTTCTCTTTCTCTACTCCTGGTTCAAGATATGATTCTTCCTCTACATGGCAACATGCTCTTGAGCCCCCAAAACTCTGAGCTCAATAAATCTCTTCTTCTTCACATGTTTCCTGTGTAAGTATTTTGCTGTGGTAATGATAAGGATACTGAGGCTGTGCCATTAGCTGTGTGGAAGTAAGATCAGAGGTAATATAAAATCTGGGGGCTGAAGTTATTACTCTGAAATCTGTGTGAAGGGAACAGAAGAAACTGACTATAAAAACAGAAAGAAATTATTAGACACATTTAAAATAGAGGCCACAAGAAATAGAGAGATTTGCCATCTATTAATGTTCTAGTTCTCATGAAGCCCATAAGAGTCTTTTTCTTTCTTTACTTCCTCTTTTTTTCCTGAAGTTAGTTTGGCTGAATATTTATTTCCTTTCAAAGAAACTTTTGACTAAGGCTGTCCTTGCATTGGTTCATGGTTGCAGGAAACAGAAACCCAACTCAACTGGCTTAAGCCAAAAAAAAAAAAAAAAAAAAACG
Source organism: Muscardinus avellanarius (assembly GCF_963383645.1). Taxonomy (NCBI): domain Eukaryota; kingdom Metazoa; phylum Chordata; class Mammalia; order Rodentia; family Gliridae; genus Muscardinus; species Muscardinus avellanarius. The sequence continues at coordinate 23,492,519 of NC_137804.1, read as the reverse complement.
CCACTTGTATTGGCTAATATGCTCAGAAAGTCCAGGGGATAGCTTGATGTTGGGACTCAAAAAATGTCACCCATAATGGGTTCTCTGCATCCCTCACCTCTCTCTCCTGTGGTAAATCACTTAATTCCTACCCCCTCAACTTCAACATTCTGTAAATAATCTCAAAAGAAAGAAAGAACACTTCCCCGTAGGTTCTGCACCCGTCTGGGATTTCCTGCGACTGTGACCACACTGCATGAGTCACGGCTCATCCTGAACCAATCCCAGGGCATCTGGTGCCGGTGCTGAGTCATCCGCCCACTGCTGGTGTAGGGGACACCTCACTGGAACCTCAGGACTGAAAACAAGGAGAGGGTTTTCATACGAGAAATTCTGGATTCTGCTACAAAACAAAAGGAGTGAATCTTTGAATAGGCAAAGAAACAACAGAATTTCAATCCAGTATTTAGACAAATTCTGTTTTTTTGGCCATTGCAAATAATACTATGAATAGCATTGTTCATAAATATTTGTTCACAGCTCTCATAGTTTCTGTAGATTATTGCTTGAGTCCTGTTGTTGCATTACAAACAACCCCAAAGGTATAGTGGCTTAAAACAACAACCATTTATTTCTCACTATTCTGTGGGTTGCTTGCACTCAGCTGGGAAATTCTGCCCCATGTGGTATAGGGGATTACTCTGTCCTTCAGGGCCTTTCTCTGTATGGCCTCTCATTATACTGTAGCCAAGTCTCTTCAAGGTTCGGTAGATGGCTTCCAGGAGAGTCAAGGAAACTACCAGGCAATCCCCTTAAGACCTGGGCCTGGAAGACCCAATCAGTCACCTCTGCTTCATTCTGTTAGCCAAAGCCAGCTCTAGAAATAGCCTAGACTTCTAGAGCAAGGAATATGAATGTACTTCTACAAATGGAAATACTGGATGAAGAGTATGCATATCTTGAGGCTCATGGTACAGATTGTCCCTCAGAAATGTTCTATCATTAAGAGAGACTCCAGGCGGAGCCAGGGATATGCCTAGGGGAAGGGAGAGGGAGGATCAGCGAAGGAATCACTTCCATGGACATTATGCACCTCTGTGAGGATAGCAATGCCAATCTCAATATCCTGTGTGGGGAAGGGTGGGGGAGGGAGCCAGGGGGAAGTCAGCCGGGTGCTGTGTGCGTGTGAGTCACTATCAATGGGATCTACATTATGATGTGAGACCGTAATGCACCAATAAAAGCATATACATATATATATATACACATACATAGAGCATATATACATATATATAATTATTACTTGGTGGCTTTAGGTGAGGAGAATACAGGTGTTTGTGGTACTCTAGTTTTAGCTTTTCTGTAAGTTCAAAAGTTTTCAATATAAAAACTGGAAAAAATGAGCATAAAAAAATAAAGAAATGTTCTATCATTGCACAACCCCCAGCAATGTTGAAGAGAGAGTCTCACCACGCAGATGCCACCCCTTAGTGATTTCATAGTTTCAGCATAAGTCTGTGGTGATTTGATGCCTTCTTAATATAAGAGGCTAAACATTTTCATGTAATTTTTGGTCTTTAAAATACTTTAAACATCTACGAAGCCGGGCATGGTGGCGTTCGCTTGTAATCCCTACGCTTGGGAGGCTGAGACAGGAGGATGGCACAGTTTCAAGGCCAGCCTCAGCTACTTAGTGAGGCTATTGGCAACTTAGTCCCTGTTTCCACATAAAATATAAAATAGGTCTGGGAGTATAGCCCAGAGGTAGAAAAGCCCCTGGGTTCCACCCCCAGTACCACAAAAAATTTTTTTAAATACAATACGATAAAAAATCAACATCTATGACAGTAAGCTTTATGATATATAATTCATTTGTGTACTATCATCTAGAATAATAAAAGCCATCTTACTATGGAATGTTTTAAAGGTCCTTCCCTGATTCCACTCTCTTTTCTCCCTCTCAAAAGTAACTGTTATCCTGAATTTTGTGCTGACACTTCTTTCTCCTTTTTACTTTTTTTTTTCTTTTGTGGTACTAGGGATGGAAACTAGGGCCATTCCATCTCTGAGCTACACACCCAATCATTTTTAAATTTTTTATTGTTTCTATTTTGAAACAGTTTCTTGTTAGGTTGCTGAGAACCTTTCTAAGTGGCTGAGGTTGAGGTTGTCCTTGAACCTGTGATCCTCTTGTCTCAGCTTCCCAAGTACTAGAATTACAGGCATGTGCCACAACAGCTAGCTGTTTTTTATTTTTATGGTGACAAATGTTTGTTATCATTTATATGCCATACAATGAACCCATTTAAGACATACAAGTTGGTGGGTTTTAGAACACTCGGAATTGCACAATCATTCCACAATCAGTTTCAAGACATTTTTTTTATTCCTAAAAGAAGCCATGCTCACTTGTCCTTTCTTTCTCTCTCTCTCTCTCTCTCTCTCTCTCTCTCTCTCTCTCTCTCTCTCTCTCTCTCTTCTTCTTCTTCTTCTTCTCTTTTCTTTCTTTATGTGTGTGTGGTGCTGGGATGGAACCCAGGGGCATTCTACCTATGAGCTACACCCCAGCCCCATTTTATTTATTTATTTATTTATTTATTTATTTATTTATTTATTTATTTATTTTGGTGGTACTGGGTTCCTGGAAGCCCTTCTACCTCCAGGCTACACTCCCAGACCTAATATATATATATATATATATTTTATTTGGAAACAGGGTCTCTTAAGCCAGCGAGGCTGGCTCTGAACCAGCGCGATCCTCCTATCTCCACCTCCCAAGCGCGGGGATTACAAGCGTGCACCACCATGCCCGGCTTATTCTTTATTTTGTAACAGGGTCTCTCCAAGTTGCAGAGGACCTCACTATGTAACTAAGGCTGGCCATGAACCTGCGATCCTCCTGTCTCTCAACCTCCTAAGTACTGGGAATACAAGTGTGTGCCACCATGCCCTGCTAGCTGTGACCCCCTAGGCTCTTTTTTCCATTTGCCCCATCCTAGGTAGTCACTAATGTTCTTTATGTCTATTTTCCCATTTGGGTCACATGATACAAAGGTGATCACAGACTACGTGGTTTTTATGTGTCTGATTTCTTTACTCAGCATATTTTCAAGGCTCATCCATGACATATCCTGCATCAATACTTTGTTCTTTTTTGTTGCTAAATAATATGGGATTGTAAACATCCTACATTGTATTTATACATTCACCTGTTGATAGAAATTTAAGTTGCTTCCATTTCTTGAGTATTAAAAATAATGTTATTATGAACTCTCATGTAAAGTTTTGTGGAGATTTATACTTTCAGTGTCCCAGTACCTAAGAGTAGAATTGCTAGGTCACATGCAAACTATATTTATCCATCTAAGTAACTGTTCAGAAGTGTTTTCCATCTTCCCTGGCTGTTTTCCAAAGTGACAGCACCATTTTACATTCCTACCAGAAACGCACAAAGATTCCAATTTCTTCACCTCCTTAGTAACACCTGGTATCATCTTTTTTATTAAAACCATCCTGCAGGGAATGCAGTTGTAACTTACTATGGTTTTGATTTACATCTGTCCAATGACTAATAGTGTTGTGCATCTTTTCATTTACATATTTCCCTTCTCTTATGATTATTAAACATATACTTTAAAACATGTTTCAAATTATTATTAGACATTCTACCCAAGTGTGACCTATGTAGGCATTCATCCATATAAGATAGTTATAAATTTAACACTTTCTGGGTTCATCCATGTTGCTGTATGTGGCTGTAGCTTATTTTCATTTTTGCATATATTCCGTTGTGTGAATATAACACCATTTATTTATTAATTCTTCTATTGATTACACTTAAGTCGCTTCCAGTTTATTTGCCATGTCTACAAGACAAAAGAATATTTTTCTACACATAAACATAGATGTAAGAATTTTTCCAGTGTGCAAGTAGAAGTGGAATTTCTGGGTTACAGGCATATAAAATTTCAACTTTACTAGATAATGCCAGGTATTCTTCCAGGATGGTTGTACCAGTTAATACTCCCCTAGCAGTGTTAGAATATCTGCTGCTCTATTATCTGTCCAACATTAGATAGTATTGGACTTTAGTTTATTCTAAATTTAAATTTTAGTTTATGCTAATTGTAACTGAGATTATATCTCAATGTGGTAACAATTTAAATTTCTCTGGTTACTAAGGAAGCCAAGCATTCTTCATGCTCACAGTATATAACACACTAATGCTATAATTTTCTTTTGTATCTTTTTCTTATTGATTTGTAGAAGTTCTTTTTATAGTGTGACTAATAATGATTTGTCAGTTCCGTTTGTTGTAAGATCTCCAAATATTGGCCTCTTTAAAAATTTCTTTATTATACCTTTTGATTGAAAAAATTCATCATTTTAGTGTAACTAAATGTATAATCATGTCTTATATGATTTTGTGCCTGTTTGTATCTTAAAGTCTTTTCTTACTTCAGGGTTATAAAGCTATAACTCTAAATTGTCTCTGAAATGCTTAAATCTCTGCCTTTATTTTTTAAATATTTGCTAGGACTGGAATAGCTTTTGATGTGTGGTATAAGGAAGTATATATGCTATAGGTAGTCTCAGCACAATAAAAAACCCTACTGGTCTGTTTTGCAAATTGGGCCATATGTCTAGTTTCTACATACTTCTAGCTTCTGTTTCTAGACTCTATTCAATTTTATCGGGCTTTTTTTTTTTTTTTTGGTGGCATTGGGGATTGAACCCAGGGGACTCTACCACTGAGTTACACCTCCAGCCCTATTTAATTTTATTTTAAAACAGATTGTCACTAAGTTGTAGAAGCCCTCACTAAGTCTCTAAAGCTGGCCATGAACCTGTGATCTTCCTGTTTCACCAACCAAGTACTAGGATTACAGGTATGCTGAGCTTTGCCTATTCCTTAGTCAATACCATACCAGTTTAGCAATTGTTTCCTTATAATTTGTATTGATATAGTTGGTAAGGCAAGTCTCTTTCTTTGTTCTCTTTTGGGGGAAGTGTCTTGACTGTTCTTGACTGTGAAGGTTTGATCTGGAATGTCCCCTAAAAGCTCATGTGTTGCAGGCCCAATACCCAATGCCGCCATGTTCAGAGGTGGGGTTTGGGGAAGTGATTGGATCACAAAGTTTCCATGGATTAATCCATTTGTTGGCTTAATGATTTCAGTAGACTACTGGGAAAAGTAGGTGGGTGAGGAATGGTTGGAGTAATTAGGTCACTGGGGGCATGCCCCTTGGACTTTAGCTTGTCTCTGACTTCTTCCTTGTTTTCTTTATTTCTATTTCACAGCTGCAAAGAGCTGAGCAGAGCAGATTTCCTCTGCCATTCTTCTGAAATGATGCTCGGCTTCATCTTAGGCCCAGAGCAATGGCACCTGCTCACCATGGACCGAGACCTCTGAAAGCACTAGCCCAAATAAACCTTTTCTTAAGTTGTTATCATAAGGTGTTTTTATCATAGTGGTGAAAAACCAATATATTGATTCTTTGCTGCTCCATAAAAAGTTTAGAATATAGATTGTTGAGTTAAAGCAAAAGATTATTGCAATTTTTGTTACTTTGTAAATTAATTAGGGGAGAATTCATATTTTTACAACATTGAATTTTCTGACACATCAACATGGCATAATAAATTTTCTCTTATTTTTGACTTTTAAAATACATTTCACAGAAGTTGTATAATTCTATCCATCTGCCTTGCACATCTTTAGTAGGCTTATGTCTAGGTACTTTGTGTTTTTTATGCTATTAAAATGATAACACTTTAAAAGTATATGTTCTAATTGGATTAATGTACAGAATTCTACTTAAAATTTATATTGAATTTTTATGAAGCAAACTTGTTCAGCTTGTCATATTTTTGTGTAGATTCTCTGGATTTGACTATACAGAAATTATATCAATTGTGAATAACAAATGACTTTTATTTTATCACTATCTTTATTATTGAACTTCTTTTTCTTATATTGGCTAGAACCTTTAGTCCTAAGTTGAATACAATAATTTATTTTGCTCCTTTTTTTAATTCTTCTATGCTTTTTTTGGTGTGGTACTGGGGATTGAACCCAAGAAAATTCTACCTTTGAACTCTACCTCTAGCCCTATTGTATTTTTTTATTTTGAAATACGGTCTCACTAAGTCACTGAGGGCCTTGCTAAGTTGCTGAGGCTGGCCATGAACCTACAATACTCCTGTCTTAGACTCCCAATACTGAGATTACAGGTATGGGTTGCCACATACTTTGGAAGTTGGTTTATGATTACAAATAGAAATCATTACAGAAAAAATAAAAATCAATAATTAGTAATTTCATGCTATGTACTCCCAAGAACAGTTTAATATTTATTTATACTTTTAATTTCTCGATCCACTCTTTCTTCAATTTCCACATTTTAATTTTCAAATCACAAAACAATATATATTCACAATGACAATTTAAACAGTATTGAAATTTTGCAAGGATTGCTAAACCCCTTACTTTCACTCTCTAGATCCTTGTAGCTATTGTTGGTTTCTTGGGTTTTTTTTTTGTTTTTTGTTTTTTGTTTTGGTGGTACTAGGGGTGGAACCCAGAGGCTTTCTACCTCCGGGCTATACTCCCAGACCTATTTTTAATATTTTATTTGGAAACAGGGTCTCAATACGTTGCTGAGAGCCTCACTAAGTAGCTGAGGCTGGCTTTGATCCTCCTATCTCAGCTTTCCAAGCCCGGGGATTACAAGCGTGCGCCACCACGCCCGGCTTCTTGGGTATTTTTCTGTTGTTGTTGTTTGCTTTTGTGTTTGAATTTTTGGTTCTAGGGATTGAACCCGGGGACATTCTCCATCTGAACTACACTTTCAGCCCTTTTTATTTCTATTTTTATTGAAACAGGGTCTCATTAAGTTGTTGAGGCTGGCCTTGAACTTGCAATCCTTCTGTCTTCGCTTCCCAAATACTGGGATAACAAGCATGTACCACCACACGTGGCTCTTGAATATTTTTGAGAACGTTTTATATGAATATATATATATGTAATTTTCTTTGCAAATAGCATCATACACAAATTCTTCTGCTCCTTTTTTACTTTCTTGCAGAAACTGCTAGTTATTACTAGCATCTCTTATCTGCTTCTTCCTCAAGTCTCAGAATTTCAGTTAAGTGCATAACTGCTTAGAATAATGACTACATTTCAGAGTCTGTGTTGCAGGAACGTGTGGCCTGTGACTAAGTTCTGCAAATGAGATGTAAGCTCCAATATAACGTGGCATTTCTGGTATCGACCCTTCCTGGACAGCTGGGATGCACTCATTTCTCCTTATTTGTTTAATTTTCCTAGTGCTGGGGATGCCAGTATTATTTCTGGAGTAGATCTTGTACAGTGAAGACAAATACTATATCATAGGAATGACTTGTTCTGACCTGGGAGAATCCTAGATCCCCAAGGACTTTGTGAAGCAGAGCTGCTTATAAAACCTAACTGTAAAAGCCACACTTTTACACAAGGGGGAAGTAACCAGGTTCATTATCAAATAGCATCACTGAATCCAAATGTATAGGTGTTGATATTATCACTTATTTTAATTTCATTCTTTTTCTCATAAAATTTGTCACCGTAGTGGTGGAGAGTGCCGGCTTCCACAGATCTTAAGGTGGTTTTCAATTCACATGAAGAAAGAGCTACAGAGATGGCTGGTTTATTGTACTAAATCTAAATGTATAAATTTAGTACAAAGGAAAGAGGGTGCTATTAATAGAACGGAAAGGCACTCCTGGGACTTGGCAACGAGCTTGTGGCTGTTAGGTGGAGAACAATAGCTTGGCTTTTACGAGGAAAATGCCCTTGGAGACCATCTGCCTACACACCTCCCTCACCTCCCTGTCTCCCACAGAGCTTCAGGTAGGCTGAATTCATGGGCAGACTGCATCTGGATTGCAGTCTAACGGTGCCTTTGTTCCATGAGCTGGAGGAATCATCCCTTCTTCAGCCTCAGCTTCTTTACCTATAAAAAGAGCATATTAAAATCTCGCAGAGACGTTATGGCTATTAAGTAAGCATTTCGACATCCTCACACAATTCCTGGCACAGAGGAGCTCAGCCATAGGCCTCTCCCCTGCCATTACCACAGCCCATCCAAGATTGTGTAACACCCATCTTCCACGGGCTTCCTTCTTTAGCTACTGTGTGGCTCGTATATGGTCTTCAAGGAGTGTTGGCTGAGGCTGTCCTTGTAAACAGAGTCAGGTTTCTTTCCCATAAATCTGCAGCACAATTGTAGGTGTGTGTGTGCGTGCACGCGTGTTGTACTGGGAATTGAACCCAGAGGCATTCTACCTTCAAGCCAGCCTCCTAGCTCTTTTTTAAATTTTAGTTTGGAGCCGGGTGTGGTGGCGCAGGCTTGTAATCCCTGCGCTTGGGAGGCAGAGACAGGAGGATCGCGCAGGTGTGAAGCCAGCCTCACTGGGTTAAGAGACCCTGTTTCCAAATAAAAATGTAAAAAATAGGTCTGGGAGTGTAGCCCAGAGGTAGAAGGGTTTCCAGGAACCCCAGTACCACACACAAAAAAAAAATTTTAGTTTTGAAACAGAATCTAATTAGGTTGCTGAAAATCTCACTAAATCGCTGAGGCTGGTTTTGAACTTGCCATCCCTCTGTCTCAGCCTCCCCAATACTGGGATGACGGATGTGTATTGCCCCACCCGGCTGCAGCATTCATTCTTAAGTAAGATCTCAGGCACTCTGATAAACCCGCTTTGGCAATGACAGTGATAAAACAGATTTTATCATCAGGTGTTTGGAGCCCAGGGTTTGGCTGAGCTTTCTTTGTTAATCCCTGATTTCAATGGAGGAAATGTTCTTTGCTTCTTCACTTTGCCAGAGTGGTCTGCTCAGGTCAGCAGAGTCCTATTAATTATTGAATTGAGGAAGAAAAAAAAAAGCGTTCACTAAAGTTTTCAGCTGTGCAGAAACTTTGCATCTTGGAGTATCAGTTTAGCTAGTTGGAGAGGAGGCAGGATGGTAGATTAGCCTGTGAGGTAGCTGTAGGACCTTTCTCAGACTCAGTGAATTATAATTTTGTTATTTCCACCAGTGTCCTTTACATCGGTTTTTCTTCGTTGTCTTCATTGGTCTGCATGTTACTAGCGGCTACCTCCTATCAGTCCTTTTAGGGCAAGCACCAAAGCGTTGGTAAGTTTTGTCTTCTACAATGCCTACAACAAATGCTTTGCATACAGCAGGTGTCCAGTGATTAAGCAAATGGATTTTACTTAGGTAAATGAGGCAGTAAAATGAACTTACTCATTAAGTAAATGAATTTTGAAAAGTGAACAAGTAAGCAAACAAGATTAGCTCTGGATTTGTCTCTTTTATGACATATTCAGGTATATCATAAAAGCCATCAAAATTTGTGGATTTAAGAGATCATAAAGAGAATATGCCAAAAAGTTACAAATGATTGTGCTTCTGAATTGCTGGAGTATTTATTTTACGCAGGAATTGTCTCACTTGTTTTGAAAGAAATAAAACTTTTGTAAAGGTGTCAGTCATATGTTGGAGCTGTGAGTGACAGTCATGTCTGAGTTCAATAATTCATTTTTTTTCTCCTCATGAAAGACCTTTTTTTAAACTCCATTTTAAAGAAATGAACTCGGTATCAAGTAAGAATAGGCTTAGTGGAGACAGACAAAAGGCCTAAAATAAGAGTGAACAGAAGTTCGAGTTCAATGCGATTTTCTTCATGGACAAGATGCCCAAAGGTCTTCATCCAGGATGAGCATGACCCTTCTGAGGACAGGCACTCAGGCTTCTAGCACCTTCCTGCTCTGTCTCAGAGTGCAGTTTTCACGTCATGGTCCAAGGTGGCTCCTCAAACCTGAACCATCATGTTAGTGTTCCCCTCAGATAGAAAAAAGATGACCGCATCCTCTTCTGTAATCCATCACTCCTGCTTGTTCCTCATTGGCCAGAACTGAATCACAAGGGAGTCTGGGAAATGTAGTTTTTATTTGGGGCTGCCACATCCCTGCTTAGAATTCTGAGGTTCTGCTGCTAAAGGAAAAAGGGTTGAGCAGGTATTGGGGGATATAGTCTCAGTTACAGTTTCCCATTAATGTTTGCTCTGTTCCACAAGGTTCAGCTAATTATCACTTGACCTCTGGTCTCTTCTCTGGTTACATATATTATTTAATTGCTGGGTTTTTTTCTACTTTCACTTTCTCCAAAGGGCAGTGCTCTGCTATACCACAGTACCTTTGCACAGACACTTGCTGCTGGAATTTAGGAATGTTACATTAAGTTCTCTCTCCGCATGATTTTTATAATATCTTGTACTTCCTCTTTGTAGCACCTTGCATGTTCAATTAAATTCTTCACATTATGACTGACTTTATACTATCTCCCCTACAGGTCTATGAATGCAGGAAATTTGTTTTGTTTATGCATATATTGCCAGAATCGTCCATTGTATTTGACACAAAATTGGTACTAATTATTAAGTTTTACAGGATCAATGAATGAACTTTCTAATGGAATGCTTCATTGTACAGATAGGGTAATAGTTTAACCAGAGTATTCAAAGACCCTGGACTCTAGTTTCTTTAATCTGTTTGTTAAAAATGTTTCAACTTGTTATGAAAATCTTCCCAAAACATTCTGATCTAACTTCTTGCCTTAGTGAGGAAAATGCATTAAGCAACATTTACTCAAGGCTAGCACCTTATTGTGCCTGGATGTCAACACTGCAACTGTCAATCAGCACAGATCAAAACCACAGACACTTAATAAAAAAGAAATTAATCAGGCAGAGGTTATGTAACTGTGGGATACAGCCCCGAAAGTTGCTTTTAGCAACTGTCTGCATTAGATGGTTTTCTTTTTAATTACTCCTTTCCCCAAAAGATGATAGGCCAAAAAATTCAAATGATTGTGCTTTGGGGTTGATGAAGGGTTTATTTTATGCAGAAATTGTCACTCTCGTTTTGAAAGAAAAAATAATTTTTAAAAAGTGTCAGTCAAACATTTGGGCTGTGAGTGACAGCCATGTCTGAGTTCAACAATCTTTTTCTAAAAACAGCAGAGAGAAAACAGCATTACTTCTTATTGTCCTGATTTTTTTTTTTTATAGTGCCGGAGATTGAACCCAAGAGCATTCTATCCTACCTCCAAGCTATACCCTCAGCCCTATTTTATTTTTCATTTTGAAATAGAGTCTTGCTAAGTTGCAGAGGGTCTCACTAAATTGCTAAGACTGGCCTTGAATCTGAGATCCTCCTGTCTCAGCCTCTCAAGTAATAGGATTAGAGGCGTGTGCAACCACACACAGCTCATTGACTTGCTTTTTAAATATCAGATGTTAGAATAAATATAGAGGAGAAAGGCCAGGAAGAAAGAAGGCAATCTCTGGGATACCCTGAATTGCCGCAATAGCCAGAAGCTCCCAGAATGTGGTGATAAAGGGACTTTGGTTGTTTTGAAAGCTGTGAGTCTCGGTTTTCCTGGGATTGGGACTTCCATGGACTGAAGTAACAGAGTCTTAACATCTGTCATAGGCTTCTCAAATTACTCTTTTGGCATTTGTTCAAGATTTTAATTTAATAAGACATGGCTTGCATCTTTAAAAGTTTAGTATTTTAAATCTTTTTTAAAAAGTTCTGTAAGTAAAAACGAACATTGTACTTACCAAGTATTTAAAATAACATTTACCTGTTATACATTTTCCAAAGTTGGAAGCTCCTTTCCTTCCCCCAAGACCTTACTGACTTTGTCAGTGTTGACACTTCTCACCTTTGAAATAGAGGAGAATTAACTAATCATGGGGCTGAAAGTAAGATATGAAAGGGTGTCGAGGAAAAAAATATATAATGTGACAAACTTTAATTTGAATGGAAGCCAGTTCTATTCCAAACTGTTCCCAGAATAATTTGTCTTCTAGAGAAATTTAGTCATCAAAGTCTAAACACACACCAGGAGTAAAGGCTAAAATTTTATCCATCTAAAAACACTACTTCACAGTGTATGTCAGCAATTAACACTTTAGATAGGCTTGGTGCGGTTCAAAATATGCACCCATATCCTCTTGCTAAGAAAATGCCTGCTCCTATTCTTAGTAGCCTTAAGGGAGGTTTGAATCAGTGAGGACAAGGAGACTTTCTGGCAAGGTAGCTGTCAATCAACTAACGTTCTGGCTCCTTGGTATTCAGGATGATATGATCCAGAGGGAATGAGGCTAGTCAGTCCACCCAGCCTCTTCTGGGTGCAGGGGAAGGCACTGGGGAGGGTCTCGGGGTAATGACAGGATGCAGGTAGTGGCAGGGCTACACTAAATCTACCCACTGGGGAAGTCTATTTTCAGGTTGGATCCCAAGGAGGAAGTGACACTTCCTGTCACACGGATGTTGAACAGTCCCTCCCTGTGCTCTGGCTAAGTGGCAGATGCCATCCAAATGTTGACAAAGTCCTTAGAGCAGCAGCAGAGAGGGAGTCTGCCCTGCTGCACCATTTCCCGGGGTACAGGTAAAATAGGAACCTACATTTTTGGTAGGCAGAGTTATCAAGAAAACAGAATCCTCCTTAATAATACTGTGATGAGCTAGGCTTGGTGGTGCATATCTGTGATCCCATACTCCGAGTATTTGTGAGCAAGACAGAAGATCACAAGTTCAAGGCCAGCCTGAGCAACTTAGCAAGACTCTGTCTCAAAATAAGAAATACAAAGGGCTGGGGATGTGGCTCAGTGGTAGAGCACTCCTGGTTCATTCCCCAGTATCATCTACAACAACAGTAGAAACAAAACAAAACACTATGATGAAGGTTCAATCCTGCTTCACACATAGGAAATAATCAGGGTGAAATTAGAAGGTGAAAGAGGAACTTAGCATGGGGCACACAAAAGGAAACTAGCACACCTCGGCAGCCAAGGAAGGGGTCTGTCCATGCCACTCAGTGTGACTGGCGATGGGCTCTACTTTGTTGGTGGTTGGTCTACAATGAGGACATGCAATTTATGTATTTTGAGGATGTTAAGAGAAAGCATTTAGTAAAGACTGTGGAGGTTTAATACTGCTGCAGTCGCCATAGCCAAATGTGGCCTTGGATTCTTTTATAATTTATCTTGTCCTAGAACTGTCTGTTTGAGGTGAAGGCAAAAAGAAAACACCAGAGATATACACCTAAGGTTTATTATGCAAGCCATAGAGAAAGCCGGGAGTCCACTGAGCAAGGTGCTTGACCAAATGGGCATTTAGAAATATTAACTGGTGAGTTTTAAGAAGTTAAAACCAAAGACAGGCATGAGCCTGAAAATAAGATGCAGGATGGAAGAAATAGTGGGCTTATCATGATGGACAGTGTATGGACCAATTTGTTGTCAAGTTGACATGGTGTGTCATTTGTGGTGTGATAATTTAAGGTTAGCATCTTAGTCCATTTTGTGCAGCTATAACAGAATACCACTGACTGGGTAATTTATAAAGAACAGAAATTTATTTCTTACAGTTCGAGAGGCTGGGATGTTCAAGACTTAAGGAACTGACAGATTTGGTCATCTGATGAAGGCTCTTATCCTCCAAAGTGGAAGAACTCTGTCCTTGTGGCCAAAGGTGGAAAAGCAAGAGACCCAGCACCGAATGAAACCTCTTTTATAAGGATTTTAATTCTATTCGAAACCTAATCACCTCTTAAAGGCTCATCTCTCAAAACCATCTCATTGGCCGGGCATGGTGGTGCACGCTTGCTTGTAATCCCAGCATTCTGGAGGCGGAGAACGAAGGACCGCAGTTCATGTACAGTCTCAGCTACTTACTGAGGCCCTTCGCAACTCAGTGAGACCCTGTTTCAAAAGTCAAAAGACTGGAAAGTAGGGCTGGGATGTAGCTCAGAGGTACAATGCCTCTGGGTTCCATCCCCAGTACCACAAACAAACAAACAAAAACTTATCTCATTGACCATTTACTTTCAACAACTGAAGTTCAAGGGGGACATAGTTAAACCATAGCATAACAGTTGGTTGGTTAACTTTAACTCATATGTGTATAAAATTCCAGAGTTCCTTTGTTCATTAGAAGATAATTTAAATTTCTTATTTAAATGAGTAGGTGATTAGAATTTACTACATATGCTTTATGACGGGACCATAAAAGTTTTTAATCTAACAGTAATTCTCAATATTAATTACCTGCATGCATACTTTCCATAAAGCATGTGTACAATTTTTTTAAATTCTTGTCTCTTATCCCTGATTTATTTGTCATACAGTTTCTGAACCATGGGGCCCCACTGGATTATTTCAGACAAAATACTGTGGCTTTAAAATGGCCGCAAATGGGTATGGTGAATTTTTCTGGAACATTTCTTTAACCAATGAAACGTGGTTTCAGCAGAGTATACTACAGATACATCTCCCCAGTCCTCTGCACTAGAAAGACTTATGTTCCTACTACAGTTTATAGAAAAGACCACCTGCATTATTAAAAAATATGATTTTGGTTTTGGCTTTTTGCACATTTTCTTGTACTAGAGCTGTATGGCGCTACAAGAAAAGCATGAGAGACATACACCTAACGCTACTTACTCTATAGCAGAGAGCCATGCGTCTGCTGAGGGATGCTCTTGCTTGGATGGATGTGCATTTCAATACAGTTTTAAAATAAGGACAGGAGTGATGGGGCTCAAGGGTTCCCTCCCATTTATGCTGGGTAGGAAAAGTACTAGACTGGAGGCCAGAAGATATGGATTTAAGTCTTCTTCTGCCTCTTAACCAGCTGAGTAATCTCAAGCAAGTCACTTAATCTTTTTATGCCTTAATTTTCTCTTCTATAAAATGAGAAAAACTGTATGATTTTATGGGTTACTGTGAAATCTAAACGAAAGACTGTGTGGGAGGACATCAATGGCCTTAGAACAGGGCAAACGTTTCCTGTAAGGGATAGATAATAATTACTTTGGCTTTGTGGGTCATATAGTATGTGTCACAAGGACTTAACTCTGATGTTGTAGCATGTAATATATATAAATTAGCATCCTAATTAAACTTCATTTACAAAACCAGGACGTGGGTTGTATTTGGCCTGAGGGCTGTAGTTTCTCAACCTCTGAACTGGAGGCCTAGAGATTTAAATTCTAAGCCAAGCTCTGTTTTAATCTGGCTGGGTGGCCTTGTGTAAATTGTTTGTAGTTCCTAAGATTCAGTTTCTCTACTGTCATCAGATCTTTTCAGGTCTTCTCAAAGCTAGGACATGTGGAAGACTGAGGAAGAAGACAAACTTGCAACAGCCAAAGGGTCTTAATGAACAGATTTTTTATTTAAAAAAGTTAGAGCAATACATAAGATGAAGAATTAACTAATGTGTAAGTACATAGTTATGTTTAAATACAGCGTGAGGATGGGTAGGAAGAAAATAGGATAAAGCTTGAGAAATGGAGCTGGGCATGGTGACACAAACTTGGGAGGCTGAGACAGGAAAATCGCAGGTTTGTGGCCAGCCTCAGCTACTTAGTTAGGCCCTCCATAACTTAGACCCTGTTTCAAAATGAAGAATACAAAATAGGGCTGGGAAGCCAGGCAGGGTGGCGCACACTTGTAATCCCAGCATTTGGGAGGCTGAGACAGGAGGACTGTGGTTTGTGAACAGCCTCAGCTACTTAGTGAGGCCCTCTGCAATTCAGTGAGACCCTGCTTCAAAAATAAAGAATAAAAAATAGGGCTGGGGTATAGCTCGGAGGTAGAATGTCCTTGAGTTCCATTCCTATAGCGCAAAAGGTTGGAGGGGCTGAGGGTGTAGTTTCACGATAAAATGCCCCTGGATTCAATCCCCAGCACTGCAAAACAAACAAACAAACAAACAAACAAACGAACGAACGAACGAACGAATGAACAAACTTGAGAAATGACAGCAAAATTAATTGAGTAGATTCCAGAGTAGATCTAACAGAGTGAACATGACATAGGATTGGCCTCAGCCTTGGATGAACACCACAGTGGTCTGATATTCAGTGGTCATAACAGCAAGGCTTATGGCCTCAGTGGGCGGGACCCATAGCAAATGTTGTCAGCGCCCTTCAGTAACCCCTCAGCACTCGCCGCATCTGGGGACGAATGGCTTCCTGCCCTAAGTACTCACAATGCCTCATTCTTTGGCCATGAGCACTTCCTTAGCCTGCTTTTGGGGCAGACCAGAAATGTTGCCTTTAACCTTTTCAGGAGCTGCCTTCACCTAGTGAGAGATGGCGCTTGGTAGATAAATACCCCAGCTTCCCGGCTCCTTGGCTGAACCAACTCTGAGATGTCTTCTATACTAAGGTAATATACTATTTCTGAGAGGTTCACATAGGGATTGAGACTCAGTTTCCTACAGCAATAAACCCATGAATATACCTTTTATTGATTTCCTTTTCTTGCTTGCCTTAAGTTCTCTCTCCCTTACCAGTTTTTTCTGGGATTACCTCTCCAATTAGCTATTCAGCCCAAATTTTTGTCTTAGGGTCTACTACTTGGAGGACTCAAAAGATGGCAAAGCCTTTTGGGTTTATAGTCGTTAAGAGGTAGGCAAAGGCTTAAAATATAGTGATCCTTCAGTTTTAAGACTATAAGAATATTTCCTTCAAAATTTTAATGTACTAGAATAGCATGTCCACATTTGTATGGTAGGGTTGCCAGCCTTCAAGGACCCAAGAGAAAGTGTATATATCTATCAGTTACACATCCATTCATCCATCATTCCAGCCAGCCATTCCTCCATTCATTTTTCTTTTCAGCCAGCCATCTAGCCAGCCAACTATTCCGTCTACCTGTTCCTCAAACAATGATTGAATTTCGGCTCTCTTTCAGATATTGTATTAATCACTGAAGTTGAGATATCAAATCCATAGCCTTTAGAAGTTAAAAGTCAGACCAACTGAAAAAAATGATTAAAAGCTATCACGATACATAGATCAATAGAGATATAATGCACTATTTGGAGAGCATAGGGCAAGAGCTGCTACTTTATGCTGGTTGGCTTTACCTCTACTCTCAATGTATAATTTGTTCCACAAATATGGCCCCCTTGATCCGTGATTTCCTTTTTCCTATGACTCAGTGCTTGTGTAGTGTAGGACTTACTTCCTATATGTACTTCTCTCTTGCTTCTCACTCTTGACTTTAAAAAGAATTTAATCCTTGGGGCCTCAAATCTAATGTGTGACTGAAGATAAAAGTAGGGCAAGCCGGGCATGGTGGCGCACACTTGTAATCCCAGCATTCGGGAGGCTGAGGCAAGAGGATCGCAGGTTGGTGACCAGCCTCAGCTACTTAGTGAGGCCCTTTGTAACTCAGTGAGACTCTGTTTCAAAATAAAGAATAAAAATAGGGCTGGGAATGTAGCTTGGGGATAGAATTCCCCTGGGTTTCATCCCCAGCATCACACACACACACACACACACACACACACACACACACACACACACATGAACAGGGTAGAGTAGGGTAGATGGAATAGTGGAAATTTATTTTGCCACCAACATCTGGGGGATCCAATTGCTTCTGATAATCATATTAGAATAACTTATCTTCTGGTCTTGGCTTTCAGATACCCATATATTTCTAGGAAATTTGCTATAGTTTGATTCTTGAGTGTTCCCCAAAGACCCATGTGTTGAGGACTTGGCTGCCAACCTATGGTGCTAATGGGAGGTGTTAGAACCTTTAAGTGAGGGCTTAAAAGGGGGAAGCTATGCCATTGCAGCTATGACATTGAAGGGGATATTGAAGCCCTAGCCCCTTCCTGTCTCTCTATTTTTGCCTCCTGGCTGCCCTGAGATTAACAGTGTTCTCTCTCTGCACTCCTGAAATGTTGTACTGTGCCACCACAGGCCCTGGGCAATGGGGCCAAGCAATCAACTATGAGCCAAGATAAACCTTTGCCCTTTTAAGTTGATTATCTCAGATATTTTTGACACAGTGACAGAAAGTTGACTAATACAACATTTCTTAAAATTAAGTCCACACAGTATGCACTAATAATATAGATGCATGTCATCTATACAATGTTCTATGATTTTTTTTTAAAGAAGTCCCTCATAGAATTTCAGGACCAAAAGGAACATTACTGGTCATCATCTAGTCCAGCCACCATCTTATGTCCAAATCTTTCTTATATGTTTCAACCTTCTTCCTGCTGCCTTCCAAGACCGTTGCCTCTATTTTACTAATCTAGAGCCACACCTTGCGGCAAGATAGACTAGGCTCTTTGCAAAGTGAATGTCCATTCGCTGCAGGCCTGCAGACCTCAAGTTCTCAGATTCAGTTTCTGAATCCTCAGATCATATTTGTTGTATACCTTTCTGTTTTCTTCACTCTTGCAGCACTCTTACCTACCTCTTGACACTCCATCTTTCCAGTCCTATCAATCATTCAGACTTGTTCCTCTTTCCTCCCGGGTAGGAAATCTATAATAGTCTTTGGGTGTGACCCTTTTTTTCTAATCATTTTGGCTGCTATACCAAATTACTTTAAAGTATAAAACAACTATTGTTATGCTCATGGATTCTGTGGGTCAGAAATTCAGACAGGGTATAGGAAGATTGATCCATCTCTGCCCTGTAATACTTAGAGCTTTGGCTACAAAATCTTGAAAGTTCAGAGTGGAAAAAGGTTTCCACATTTCTAGTGGTTGATGGCATTGTCTGGGAAGACTTGAACAATGGGACTCTTAAGGAGGACATGTATGTGAGGCCTTTCCATGTGGCTGCTTGGTTAACTCATACCACGGGGACTGGGTCCCAAGGATGCAAGTAGAGAGAGGCAGGTAGTGTATACTTTTAATAACCTATTCTTTTTTCTCTGCTTGTCAAGACAGTTACAAAGATCTGCCACAATCAGGGAAGAGAATATAGAGTTCACGCTGAATGAAAGAGCAGTAACATCCCACTGTGAGACCATATAGAATAGAATATGTATTGGCACGGCTGTATTTAGGAAATACAGTCTGACCTATCCTCCCAGTACATTATTTCCCAATTATGTTCCCTGCTCCAAGGGAAGACTCTAGACATAGACCCAACTCTGTAGGAGTCATTCTCTTTAGCAAGTAAAATCTGTTTTCCTGGAGGTCTTGTACCTTGGCTTCAATTCCCTGTACTTAGGCCCACACAGAATAAATCTACTTTTCCTGGTGTATTTAAAGAAATCTGTCTAGTCACCAAGGAGTTTTGGGTCCTTTAGGCTAATCATTCTATGTTTAGGGTTCTCATTTCATCTTGTACATTCTTTTGGAGAAGGCTTTAGTTGATTAACTTCTTTAAAGCATTGACAGCCTCATATGAACACATAGTCCAGATGTGACTCCTCCGTTTCAGCTGAGAAGATGATACGCACCTTCTTGACGTAGTTCTGGACACCATCAGTCATTCCAGGCGGCTTTGGATTTAATTCCCGGCAATCATGCGGTAGTGTTGACTCACAGCCAGACTACTGTCAGCTAAACCTCCCAAATCATTCACATGTCGCTGCTAATCCGTATTCCTCATTCTGCACTTGATCTGTTTTGTCCTCTTTTTTTTTTTTTTACTAAAGTTCAAAATTTTCATTTTCTCTGTTAACATTTATCTCATTCAATTTATCTTATCATTTCAGACTGTTAAATCATTTTGAATATTGAATGTTATCTAGTATATTAGGATTCCTTCCAAAGTTGCATTTGGCCTCCAAAATCCTGGTATGCTGTCAGGGAATATCCAAGTTATTGAAAAACATGTTGAATACATATATGATTTCTGATTTGACGTGCACAGTGACCACTGGAAGTGGACAAGCAGGCGAAACCCTCCTTGCCTTTGAAACGAGGGAATGAGATTCAGAGCTAAGTTTAGGGATCTGCTCATATTATTTATCGATGTGGCAAAGGAGGAACTTGGCCCTCTGTTGTATGCTCTTCTGCCACACTGAGATACTCATCTAACTCTGGACACTTGGTTAAGGAGGGTTCAGAAAAACAAAACGCAAGCTGCGTGAGGCTGAGAATAAACTCTGACAGTGCTGTGGAGGGAAGACAGCACAGACATGTCTTCCCTATATTCTCTTTTCTATCACAGTGTATTTTCCTCTCCTTACTTCCCACTACCTATGTTTTTCAACTTTAATCTCTGAAAGCTGTTTCCTTGACCCACATAGACACACCTCTCCTACAAAAAGACACCAAAAAGCAAAAAGGGGAAGAACCTCCATGTCATTTAAAGTCTAAATGAACCAGATGTGGCAATGCACACTTGAAATCCCAGGATTTGGGAAGCTGAAACAGGAGGATTACAGGTTTGAGGCTAGCCTCAGCAATTTAGTGAGACTCTCAGCAACCTAGCAAATGCTATTTCAAAATAAAAAATAAAATACGGTGGGAATGTAGCTCAGAGATACCATGGGTTCAATCCCCAGTGCCAAAATAATATATTATTGTAATTATTATATTCTCATATATGTAATAGTTATTATTATAAAGTCATAGTGAATAAAGAATGAAGCTGAGGAGATAGGATAACCAGCTAACCCAGTTTGCCTGGGTTGGTCCTGGTTGTAGCCCTGAAAATCCCTGGAAACTGCTTAGTCTTAGGAAAATTGAAGGGTTAGTTATTGTGACAGTTAATTACAGGTGTCAACTTGACTGGACTAAGGAATACCCAGAAAACTGATAAATTTTGAGGTGCGGATTGGTAGGTGAATCTGAGTGGACTGAGGGAGAGCCACCCTCATTGTGGATAGGATGGTGTATCCTCTTGACTGGGGGCCCAGATAGAATAAAAACAAAGAAAAGGTGAGTTGGCCTAATTGGTCTTCGTCTTTTGGACTCTGGGACCTACACCAGGAGACTCTCCCACCCCGTTTTGGGGTTCTCAAGCCATTAGATTTGGATCAAGCCATGATACCAACATCCCAGGGTCTTTTGCTTGCATGCAGCCTGTTATGGGTCAATATATAACCATGTGGGCCAATTCTCCTAACAAATCCCCTCTCATATATCTCTATTTATTCTCTTGTTTCTGTCTTTCTGTTATAGTCACAACATGAGTAAGATAATGTAGCATTCTATTCTCTAGTCCCCTCTTTAATGTTGTGGCTTGAGATGGGCAAAAAATCTTTGGTATTCCTTCAACCAAGAGTTGGGGTCTAGCTGGGCGTGATGGCACACACTTGTAATCCCAGTACTTGGGAGGCTGAAACAGGAGGATCACAGGTTCACAGCCAGTCTCAGCTACTTAGTGAGGCCCTCTGAAACTTAGTGAGACCCTGTTTCAAAATAAAGAATAAAAAATAGAGCTGGGGGTGTAGCTTGGAGATAGAATGTCTCAGTCTCACAAAACACACGCACACAATAAAACAAACAAGGATCTATTTTCTCTCTCCTGGAGTGCAGACAGTGCATAACTACATGTAATACAGGGGAAGTGGTGCTGTGGCAGTTTCCTTGCCCAGGCCTTATGGCATTTGTAGCTTCTGTTTCTCACTTCTTAGAACACTTGTAATTGGTTTTGTCTGTCTGGAAAACGCTATTGCAGTCACAGTATGAGTAGGATAATGTAGTATTATATTCTCTAGCCTCCTCTTTGATGTTGTGCCTTAAGATGGGCAAACGCTCTTTGGTATTTTTTCAGTCAAAAGATGGGGTCTAGCCAATAGGTAGATAGATAACTAGAAGATAACTCTTGAGTCTTGAGCCCCCATGTAAGAAGTCCAGTTATCTTGAAACTGCTCCACTGGAATGATCACGTATGGACATTCATGTTAACAGTCCAGCTGGTCACAGCCTTCCATCCATCACCATGGCACCAGACATAATAGTGAAAGTGTTTTGGACACTACAGACTGGCCCACACACCAAATGAATACTACTACTGAGGTTACCAAGTGATCTCAGTTAGGTCATGTGAAATAAGAGAACTGCCTTGCTAAGTCTCAAAGTTTTGCTCCACAAAATAAGATGTAATAGAAATTTAAGCTGGCAAGTTATTTTGGGTGACTGGTTATGCAGCAAGAGATATCTGGAGCAAAGTCTAAAAGTGGTCTAAATCAACCAGGCTTAAATTTTCTACCCACCAGTATAAGCAATAGACTGCCTTCAAATAATAAGACTTGTGTCATCTTTGACTAAATTTAGTAAGCTTCTTTGGGATTGGCAAGTGATAGAGGATGAGGTGAGAGGCTGTCTTTCACTCTCTACTTCCATCCTTCCTGTATCTCCTTGGCACACCATCTTGGAGTACTTCCTTCCCTGTGAGCCGGCTCACGTCTATGCCCTGTGCTTCAAGGACTTCTTGATGAGATTCAGATCTTTGATTCTAGTCTTTGGCAGTAACAGACTGCACCCCTGTAGGCTATCATCTCCACCAAGTGAAATCTCATGCCTCATCACATTTATCTAGAAGAGCAAACACTTGACTGCTCTTTTCCAATTTTGCTCCACAATTGAAAATCTGATTGATGAACTGTAGATTCCTGGGGGTCAAGGTCTTTGTTTTGAATGTCCTTGGGGCCCCAACAGCTCTTCTTTGGTTGACTGAACACATTCTCACCGCTATAGCAGTACCAGGTGTCTGATTCTGCTCCCATGCCTGATCATTTAACCTAAGCCCCTTTAGTGTCTCCTTGTTTCTAGGAAAGATAGTTCTTAACAAAAAGCTTATTGTTGTTAGCAGGGGTTTTAAAGTGGGAAGGGGGTGAAAATGTTTTGCATAATTTAGAGACTTCTCAGCCCTTATTTCTCAATGAATAATTTTCTTCTGATTCTCTCCCTGCTTCAAATTTTGGACTGTAAGAAAGAGGGAGGTGGCATAATGTTTATTTATCATGGATTGGGATGTCAGGAGGAAATGTCAGAGATGAAACTCATGGAATTGGCTCTATAGGAAAATGTTCCTTAAAGAAACTTGGAATATTGGAGCTGTAAGGAACCACTGAGGAGAAGGAACATAAGAATAAGGTGAGCTGAGTGTGGTGGCCCATGCTTGTAACTCCAGTACTCTGAGAGCTGGGACAGGAGGATCACAGGGTTGAGACCAGCTTGAGCAGTGTAGTGAGACTCTTAGCAACCTAGCAAGATTCTGTTTCAGAGGGGAAAAAAAAGTTCTGGGGATCTGTCTCAGAGGTAAAATGCTCCTGGATTCATTTTCAAATACCACAAATAAAAACAAGGCGAGGTAGATGGTGACAGAAGTAGGAGAAGAACTCTAGTCTTCAGCCTGTCAACCAAATACCTTTGCCACTCTACTAAGTTATAAAGTATGGATTTCTAGGTCAAGGCACATACATTTATCTCCCCATTCCCTCTCCAAACTCGATCGAAATTATGACAGAAGTTTCAGAGGAAATAAACCCCCAACGGTGTGGAGTGTGGGAACAGGCTCATTGTCACAGGAGAGTTATTAGTCTGGGTGTCAGACGGTGGGGGGGAACACACCGACAGGTAAACAGATGGAGGAGCCCACCACTGCCAGAGTGAAGGCTGCTACCCATCCCAGAGCCTGTCTCCCCCAGGAACCCCAGCAATACGGGAAGCCCAGCGCCGCCAGGTACAGAGAGCTGGCGTGGGAGGTGGGATAGTAAACTGTAGGGGAACTGTTCATTGGAAGACTGCCTGTGGCAAAGCTGTGCCAGCATCCCTCCCCCACTCCACACACGCATAAATGCTCTCCTGCTTCACCCATGGAGCTGCAGGAGAACTGGCAGCCATGGGTTTATCTCCAGACCAGACTTGGGGGCACTGTACGGCCTGGGGTCTGACAAGAGCTGCCAAAGTGGAGGGCTGGAGTCCCAGGGCAAAGCTCTCCTAATTCTCAAAGTGGGCTTCAGGTAGTGGCCAGCTCCCCAGTCTCACCTCCTGAAGTGAAGCCGCCAACACGCACATGGGTATGGCACATGCCTAGAGACCCCCGTGCCTCACAGTCTGGGAGAAGCCTCTTCAGAAAAAGGTCACACAGCCACGTCAGCCTGTAGGTTCCTTTATGTTGAGATGACTGAGCAGCCAAGAGGGCTCCGCCATTTGCAAGAAACCATTTGCTCCAGAAAGAGGGAGCAAAGGAAAAGGAAGAAAAAGAACCATGGAGAAGAAATAAAGATTTTAAAACAATTTCTATTTCAATCAACTGGAACATTTACAAAAAGAAAATGCAAACAGGGAATAAGGGGAAATTCTTGGAAATTAAAAATGCTTGGTATACATCAAAGTAAATAATGATAGTAATAGAGTATAATTCATTGAATAAAATAGAAATTCATGAATCTTAATAGACTTTAAATAAATAGGTAGATAAGTAGATGTAGCAATGGACAGATAGGTAGATAGATAGATATACTATCTACAACAGGAGAATAACAACCATAGAAAAATGATGGAAGCTGGGCGTGGTGGCGCACGCTTGTAATTCCAGCATTTGGGAGGCTGAGACTGGAGGATCGTGATTCTTGGAAAGCCTCAACTACTTGGTGAAGCCCTCTGTAACTTTCAAAATAAAGAACACAAGCTGGGTGTGGTGGTGCACGCATGTAATGCCTGTGCTTGTGAGGCTGAGAGAGGAGGATTGTGCAGGTTCGAATCCAGCCTCAGCTACTTAGTGAGGCTCTCAGCAACTTAATGAGGCCCTGTTTCCAAATAAAATATAAAATAGGTCTGGGAGTATAGCCCAGAAGTAGAAAGTTCCTGGATTCCACCCCTACTACCACCAAAATAAATAAATAAATAAAATAACACAAAATAGGGCAGGGGGTGTAGTTCAGAGGTTGAATGCCACTGGGTTCCATCCCCAGACCCACACACACAGAAAAAAAATGATGGAATTATAGGTTGGGCATAGTGGTGCATACCTATATTCCAGTACTCAGGAGTCTGAAACAGGAGGATCATAGGTTTGATGATAGCCTCAGCAATGCAGTGAGACTATTAGCAACTTAGTAAGACCTTGTTTTTTTTTTTTTTTTTTTTTTTTTGGTGGTACTGGGGTTCCTGGAAGCCCTTCTACCTCCGGGTTACACTCCCAGACCTATTTTTTACATTTTGATTTTGGAAACAGGGTCTCCTAAACCAGCGTGCGCGGCTGGCTTCGAACCTGCGTGATCCTCCTGTCTCTGCCTCCCAAGCGCGGGGATTACAAGCGTGCGCCACCACGCCCGGCATAAGACCTTGTTTTAAAAATAAAAATAAAATGCCGGGCATGGTGGCACATGCTTGTTATTGGGAGGCTGAGACAGAAGGATCGCAGTTCGCGGACAGCTTCAGCTACTTAGTAAGGCCTTCTGCAACTCAGTGAGACCCTGTTTCAAAATAAATTATAAAAATAGGACTGAGGCCGGGCATGGTGGTGCATGCTTATAATCCCCGTGCTTGGGAGGTTGAGACAGGAGGATCACGCAGGTTTGAAGCCAGCCTCAGCTACTTAGGCTCTCAGCAACTTAGTGAGACCCTGTTTCCAAATAAAATATAAAATAGGTCTGGGAGTATAGCCCAGAGGTAGAAATCCTATAGGTTCCATCCCCAGTACCACCAAAAAAAAAAAAAAAAAAATAGGACTGAGGATGTAGTTTGGAGGTAGAATGCTCCTGAGTTCCACCCCCAGTACTGCAAAAAAGAAAGAAAAAAAATATATATATATAAATAAATAAAATAAATAAAAATAAAAACGACTGGGGGTGTAGCTTATGGTGCCCACTGGTTCAATCCCCAGTAAAACACACACACACACACACACACACACACACACACACACACACACACACTGGAATTAGAAGATCTTTTTTTGCAAGGCCTATGATATTAAATCAATCAAGAGTCTTTTAAAGATGCTAAAACTTGTATGTAAGAGTTGGATAAGGAACACAATATTTACATGGTTTCAAAGTATCACTCCACAAAGTACATATTAATTACCGAGGGAAAATAGTGATTTTATAGTGGAGAAACCTGGTAGTTATCACTTACACCACGTGATCAAAGTGGACATCACTTTAAAGAGCGGGTCCACTTCACGTGTGTTTGCTGGCAGCACTAGAAAAGCCCCAGAACCACTCTGTGATAGTCCTGCTACAATGAACAATCTGAGTCTGATTATGAGGAAACATCAGAAAAACTCACGTTGAAGGACATTCTGCAAAACAATGGTTTACGCGTTTCAAAACTTTCAATGTCAAAAAAGACAACGAAAGGCAGAGGAACTGTACTATATTACAGAAGATAAAGAGCTACCAAAACCAAGTGCAGAGCGTAATTCTGCAGTGAGCCCTAGATCAGAAAAATAATGCACAGAGGATATTATTTGGATAATTATCAAAATTGGAATAAAACTATAGATCAAACGGTGGTATTTTAACTAAAATTTCCTTTTGCTTGATAACTTTAGGGATTTTATACTCAAGTATTCTAGGGAAAGAGGATTCAATATTTGCAACTTACTCTAAAACGTTCAGAGAAAGAAAGAAAGAAAATGTGACAGACCACCAGCAACTAATGAATTTGGGTAAAGGGTGTAAACGAATTCCTTTTTATTATTCTTGCCACTTTTCTGTAAACTTGAATGGCTTCAAAGTAAAAATATTTGCAATAAAATAGGCAAGTGATTTTGAGGATAAATATTTTCAACATTTTTCATGATATTCAGGAATAACTACACATTGCTCTGTGTAAAAAGATATGTAAAAAGAGCTCTTAAAAAGACAGTAAAAAGAATGATAAAAAGAAATTCAGTAGAAAATGGATGCTATTAACAGGCAGTTCACAGAAAAAAAATACTTACTGATAGCCTTTAAATTTTGAAAAAAATACCCAGGTACAGTGGAGCATACCTGGAATCCCAGTACTTGGAAAGCTTAGATAGGAGAATTGTATGTTTGAGGCCAGTATTTAAGTTGCTTTCAATATTTTAGTATTAAAATTAGTGCTGTAATGAAAAATCTTGTAAAAACATTGTTTCAGATTATTAGAGATGTCTTGTCAGGATAATTGTTAAAGTGGGATTGTTGAGTCAAAGGTTAAGTGCAGAGGTACAGTGATTTTATTAGACATTGACAAATTTCTCTCCGTAAGGATCTGACCAGTTTGCAGGGACAACAATAATATGTTCCATGCCTGATCCCCTCACATCCTTATCAGTAATATATATATATATTATATATAATATATATAATAAAATATATATTTATTTTATTTATTTATTTATTTATTTATTTATTTATTTATTTATTTATTTATTTTTTGGTGGTGGTGGTGGTGGTAGTACTGGGGTTCCTAGAAGCCCTTCTACCTCCGGGCTACACTCCCAGACCTATTTTATTAATTTTTTTATTTGGAAACAGGGTCTCTTTAGCGAGGAAGGCTGGCTCTGAACCAGCACGATCCTCCTGACTCCACCTCCCAAGAGTCGGGATTACAAGCGTGCGCCACAACGCCCGGCTTTCAGTGCATATTTCTTTTAAGATGAGTAAAGTTGAGCAATTTTCAGATTTTTGTGGTGCTACTGGAGATGGAACCCAAGGCCATTCTACCTCCCAGCTATGCCCCCAGCCCTTTTTATTTTTATTTATGAATGGGGTCTTATACATTGCTGAGGGCCTCACTAAGTTGCCGAGGCTGGCTTTGACTGCGATTCTCCTGTCTCAGCCTTCCCAGTTGATGGGATTATAGTCCTGGGCCATTGTGCCTGGCTCTTTCCCCCTTTTACAAGGCCACCGATTATATTGAATTGAGCCTTACTCTTATGGTCTCATTTAACCCTAATTCCTTCTATAAAGGCACTGTTTTCAAATCATTCTTAAGTATTGAGGGTTAGAGATTTAACAATATCAATTGGGGTAGGGGCACAATTCAGTACATAACTCTCTCCTACAGGAGAGGATTAAATTGACTATAAGATATTCACACAATGGAGTATCATGTAGCTGTAAAAAAACAATTTCTGGAAACTCTCTGAACTGATATGGGGCAACTCCCAAGATATATTCTTAAATTATAAAAAAAAAAAAAAAACAAGGTGAGCCAGGCGTGGTGGTGCATGCTTGTAATCCCAGCGTTTGGGAGGCTGAGACAGGAGGATCGCACAAGTTCGAGATAAAGTATAAACCCTGTTTCCAAATAAAGTATAAAATAGGTCTGGGAGTATAGCCCAGAGGTAGAAAAGCCCCTTGGTTCCACCCCAGTACCCCCTCCCCACAAAAAATAATAAAATAAAAGACAAGGTGAAAAATTCTCTATATTTTATGTAGGAATGAAGGGGAGATATATGTATGCTGTATGTACTTTATGTGATATATATATATATATATGCATGCACACACTATACTAGTAATAAGCACATATGTATTTTATATGTATGTGTGAATAATTGGGACACTCAGAACATATGCATACACATTTGGATGTATATGGATGTGTGTGAATATATACATACATATGTATACTGTGTTTGATGTACATTTATTGAAATTACTAAATGCACTCTGAAAATTGACCGTTTCTAGCAACCGCAGTGAATTACTGACCATGAAGAGCAGAGGTCTTTCTTCTTAATTAATGTATCAATTAATTACCATCCTTCCTGCAGCTTAACTAAACTTTGAACTGTGGATCTTCTCAAAACTTAGTTCCAATTAACCAAGATTCCATTGATCTAATTATACTTCTAATTAGTTGTCACTGCTATAAAATCACATGTGCTAATATTTAAAGGGACTTGCGGAGCCAGGCATGGTGGCACATTCTTGTAATCCCAGTACTTGGGAGGCTGAGACCAGAGGATCGCAGGTTGGCAGCCAGCCTCAGCAACCTAGCACAACTCTGTTTCAAAATAAAAAATAAAATAGGGCTAGGAGTATAGATCAGAGGTAGAATGCCCCTGGGTTCAATACTCAGTACCACACACACAAAAAAACTAAACTAAAAATAAAAATAAAAAATACAAAGGACTTGGGAGCTTGGCATGGTGATGCATGCCTGTTAACCCCAGTACTTGGGAGGCAGAAACAGAAGGATTGAAGGTTCAAGACCAGCCTTAGCAACTTAGCAAGCTCTCAGAAACCTAGTTAAGACCTTGTTTCAAAGCAAAAACGGAAGTAGCTAGGAGGTGTAGCTCAGAGATAGAATGCCCTTGGGCTGTATTCCCAGCACTACAAAATATATATATATACATACATACATACATACATACATACATACATACATACAGGACTTGGGAATTTAACTTGAAAGATAACATTTTTAGGATTTAGGAGTGCCCTGGTTTGCAGGGAATACAAAACTACACTATAGATTGCTTAAACAAATAAAGGTTTATTTTTCTTTATAACAAATGTTTCATCTATCAGCACCCCAGGCTAATGCTTAATGTAGACAGGCTCTTTCTATCTTTCCATGCAGCTGTTCTTAGCATGTGAACCTGTTGCTTTATAATCACACTGTACCTGCTGCAGGTCCAGCTATCCTCTCCCCCTTCTACATACACATACGATAGACAATGGTAGCCTACCCGGTTCCTTTCCATCAAGAAAGTAAAGCCTTGGAACTGGAGGACATTATGCTAAGTGAGATTAGTCAGTCACAAAAAAAGAAGAAATCGGATGCTTTCCCTAATATGCGAAGGCTAGGGAGAAATGGGTAACAGGAGGAATTCTAGATGAAGAAGGAGATTCTACAGAGGAGCAAATAAGGCGACCTAACTGAGGGGATGGGAGGGGGAAGAGGGAAACTCTCTAAAGCACATGATGTACTTAAACTTATCAAAGTCATTCACTAAGCCAAGCATGGGAAGGAGGGATGGGGAGGGAATGGGGTGGGAATCGGGTAAGGGCTAATTGGGTGATGTGTGCATGTATGTCTCCACATGTCTTTTATCCCATTAAGATGTATGACTACAATGCACCAATATAAAAAGAAAGTAATATGCACAAACTGAAAAAAAGAAAGTAAAGCCTTAATGCCGGGGTGGGGCTCAGTGGTCAAGCACTTACCTAGCATGAGTGATGGCCTGGGTTCAATCCCTAGCACTGGGAAAAAAAAAAAGGAAAATAAAGCCTTAAAATTCCCCAGCAAGTTTTTCATATACTTTATTGTCTAGAATGAGTCAAATGGCAAGACTTAGCTACAAAGGCAAGGCACTGCTAGAAGCTGCTGGAGGTGTACTGTTACATAATTCTCAAATCAAATTGCTGCTAAGAAATGACAGAAAAAACATAAGCAACAACCAGGAAGACTATGAAAGCAGAAGAACTTGAATGGTGTGGAAACGGAATCAATGAGCAGCCGATTATTTCACTGGGATCTTCAAAATTTCTTAACACCCCAAGAGCAGAGGAGAATATTGTCCAACCCCCATGCGCAGTTGGGCCACCAGTTCCCAGAGGGCATCTTCCACAAAGATCTGCGGGTGGACTCCTGAGCGCTGAACTCCAGCAAGGTAATGAGCGCCAGAGCTTCACAATGCCCTGAATAAACACAGCTTTGTTTCTGGGGACGCTGCAGGAGATAGCTGGTGTCTAAGAAGCCAGAAGTGTTGTTCCACAGCGTGGCTGGCTCACTTCAGCCCCAAAGAGGCGAGGCATGGCTAGAATCCCATGGCTGTGTGCATCCTGTTTAGTGCCTCAACCTTCAGCTACTTAAATGGAAAGCAGGACTCAGGGGAGCGGGCATGGATAAGAGCCTTTCTGGTTTTTGAATAGATTTCATTACGCAGTGCAGGAACATTTTTCATCTCATCACGGGAGGCTTTACTTGAGCTGCCCTTGCAGGGCCCCTCGGCGCTTTGCGGTCTCTGTCCCTGTGACCCCCGTGCTCCAGAGACTCTGGCATGTTCCACATTCACCTCCTGCAAGTCCTCATGCCTTTACCTCTTTGAGTCCCTGTTAAACCCTTTCCATCTCCCTACCTGGCGAAAACACAAGGTCTTTCAAGGCCGGTCTCAAACATCTTTTCTTTTCTGTAGCTTCCTTCTCCCATATTTCCTTCCTCACCTCCAATGTCTTAAAGTTCAAGCACCCTCAAAAGCACAACTTGTGACAAGACTTGGGGCACAGGTAATTCATTTGGCACAAGTAAAGGCCCTTACCTGAGCTGGGAAGGGAGAGCAGCCAGTGGCCGTGGCACTAGTCCGCATGATTGCTCAGTGCGACTGGGGTTTGGTCCTGCTGGGGGTCTCTGGGGGATGTGTAGAAAATGCCTTGGAACTGGCTCCCCAATGGGACAGGGGAGCTGGGTATTTATCTGCCAACTCTATCCCTCACTGTTTGAGGGCTGTTTCTGGTGCTAGTAAAGCCCTCGCACTTCTGGGCTGTCCTAAGCACAGGCTGAGCAAACCCTCATTGGCTCAACAGAAAGCATTTCTAGAGGCACAAAAACAGGAAGGTTCAAAGAGAAAGGAGGGACGCTGTCTGCCTGCGTAGACAGTGCCCACCACAGCCGTAGGTGTGAGACTGATGGAGTGTGTAACACGTGCTACACCTGCCACCTTCTAGTTAATTCATCCCTGACTTCATAAGAACCCATGATTACTTCATGGGTCATCATGGGTACTTTGTGTCACATGCCTTAAGTCTGCTTTATGCTGAACCCTTATAGCAACTCAAGAAGCAGGTACTGTAATTATCCTCATTCAATAAGAAAACTGAGTTACAGAGACTAACTTTTTGCTATTATTATATTGTTGTTTTTATTTGTGTGCCTAGCTTCACTTCCAGACCATGAGCAACTGAAGGGCTGGTCTTTGCATTATTGCTATCTGTGCACTCATGTCCAGAACATCGATTGGCTTATCATGAGTATAAACATTACTTGAGAATAAATGTTGATTGAATGGAATTGTTCAGAAGATTCTTTACTCTGAAAATGGCTATGTTATTGAAGGATTTTAAAAATGAAAATAATCTGGCCAAATTTACCTAGTCATTTGTGGGAAACAAATGAGAGGAGACAAAAGTGGATGTACAAGCCCGGGCATGGTGGTACACGTTTGTAATCCCAGCGTTCAGGAGGCTGAAACCGGAGGATTGTGGTTTGTGGACAGCCTCAGCTACTTAGTGAGGCCTTTTGCAACTTAGTGAGACCCTGTTTCAAATAAATAAAAAGACTAAAAAATAGGGCTGGGGGTGTAGCTCGGAGGTATAATGCCCCTGGGTTCCATCTCCAGTACTGAAAAAATATATCTATATAGGTATATAGATATACAAAAAGATCTGTTTCCTCCAGACAAAAGATAAATAAACTTGATATAAGATCATTCTAATGAAGACAATAAAACTGAAAGGATTGGAGACTATTCATTGAAGACAAACTCAATAGGACTTAGGCACAGATAATGTGAGAAGACACTGAGGAAGAAGAAGGGATAAGGAAGGAACAACATGTTTAAAATATAGAAGCTATTACAGCATCCAGGCAAAGCAAGAGGATCCCAGAATCCCTGTGGGACATAGCATACATCAGTACTGTGATGGGAAGTCACCGTGGGACATAAATGGTCCCATAGATCTATTATAGGTTGTCTCTCTCAAGGTGTATTTTAAGAAATGGACCTACTCTTTATGATTTACATTAAAATTAGTCTTGAATCCAAGTCTGCTTTGCTTTTGGTTTAGTATTTGCTATAAATTTCATGTAGGGATTCAAAAACAACATCTACTTCATTCAAGAGCATCTCTGACCCTCCAAAAGGTGAAATGGGATCTCTATTGGCCTTCAAGTCATGAAACCTTGACCTCTTTTGTAGTCTTCTCTAATTCTTCTTTTAAAAAGGAGTGAAAATTAATTTTGGGGAACAGGAAGACAGCTGTCTGCAAAGGACAAACAGATTATATTCAAGAGAGTTTCAGAAAAAAGAAACACTGATCATTCATTCCACACATTTTATTTAGTACTTCCCTTGTGCCAGGGCACCACCTACATGATCAGATTGGGCAAACCGAGTCTGTCAGAAGTCATCAGGAAGAAAATACTCATATTG
This sequence comes from Muscardinus avellanarius, assembly GCF_963383645.1. Taxonomy (NCBI): domain Eukaryota; kingdom Metazoa; phylum Chordata; class Mammalia; order Rodentia; family Gliridae; genus Muscardinus; species Muscardinus avellanarius. The sequence continues at coordinate 23,459,614 of NC_137804.1, read as the reverse complement.
CATGACCATTCATGTGAACAATCTGCTTTTCCTTGTCTTGGGGTTAACCATGAGTTTAAAAACTCTGTTTACCCCTTAAATTTTTGAAATAATTACAAACAGAATTAACTTCAGTCCTTACTCTTTAATGCAATGCTAAGGAACTCTTTGGAACACAATTTAGTCTCTGCCCAGAGTATATTGAAATAGCCCTCAGTAGCTGTCAAGGCATAAACAGCTCAGGAGAAAAGCATTGCTGTGGTTTTACTGAACAGATGGTCTGATGACGTCAGTGTCTCCAAATTACCTGCAGCCAAAGCAGATGGAAAAATTAACATCGAAGCCCAACTTCATGGCAGGCAGGGAGTCATGGAGAACTTCAGGAGAGAAAAGTCACTCGGGGTGCATTGTTTCAAGTTCTATTGGGGATCATTTCCTCTTTGCAAAGTTCTTAAACAAAACAGATTTTTGTGTGTGTGGTATTGGGATGGAGCCCAGGCATTCTACCTCTGGGCTATACCCTGAGCCCTAATTTTTATTCTTTATTTTTAAACAAGGCCTCACTGAGTTGCAAAGGGCATTACTAATTAGCTGAGGCTGTCCGCGAACCGTGATCCTTCTGTCTCAGCCTCCCAAATGCTGGGATTACAAGTGTGCGCCACCATGCCCAGCTCCAGAAAGAATTATTTCAGCTGATCCAGCAAACAACTACCACCAATACAGGACTGCAGGAAGTGGTGCTTAGTAATGTCTATGCCACTAAAAATGATAAGATCCTTAAAAAGAGGGTATTTAATGTGTAAAAGAATTGTGTAGATGGAAATTCTCAAAGCTATATATAATTAAATATGATGTTCCTAGAAAATCATCATGATGGCTGCATATTTAGCCCTGGGCATATTCGTGTTTGTGGGATTTACATTCCATCTTTTCTTCAAGAGGGTGCGTTATAATTAACATTCTCACCTGGGACTGACAGCACAGCCCTCACCTCCATCCATCTTATCTCCTTGTTTGGTATTGTGCGTTCATCTTTTCCTGTCCTCCAGTGGCCCTATGCTAAGTGTTCAGCTGTGTGAGATAGATTCTAGCTTTATATGAATCAGCCAATCATGTTGGGTTTTCAAGTCACCAAGAAGTGCAATAAATAACATGGCGGGAAAGTGATAGGTTTGGGACTTGACTTTAAGTTTGTCTGATTCCAGAGTCCTACTTATGACTGTATCACTACATTTATTTTTATTTTGTAGTTTTTATTTTCTTGTTCATTACTTTTGGCTCTAACAAAATCAACAAACCTCCATCTAGACTTAGCCAAAGGGGGAAAAAAAAGGTAAAAGATAAATTACCAACATTAGATATGAGAAAGGGCGCATCACCATCAATCCCATAAAATTTAAAGTGATAACAGGATATCACTGCACTCACAATGAACCAAAGAATAATAAGGAATAAATAGGGATAGGAAAAGAAACTCTTTCATCCCACCCCTCCCTTCTTGACTCTTGGATTGTGCATGAACACTCCAGCTTAGAACTATACTGATATTTGGTGACTGTCATTTTTTAAGTGAGAACCATATCAGAAATTGGTTTCAGAGGAGTTTTCTACAGTAATGGTCAAGGGGTATTCTGATCTCGTGTACATTCCTTGTCTTCTCTGTACCCTGGCATTCTTGTCTATAAAGTAGAGCCATTGGATAAGATCATATGTTTGGAATCTTTCTTGGATATAAAACTGTGTGTTCTTTAATGCCCTCTCGGTAGTTATTTTTTTATTTTTTATTTTTTATTTTTTATTTTTTATTTTTGGTGGTACTGGGGTTCCTGGAAGCCCTTCTACCTCCGGGCTACACTCCCAGACCCATTTTTACATTTTTATTTGGAAACAGGGTCTCCTAAGCCAGCGTGCGCGGCTGGCTTCGAACCCGCGCGATCCTCCTGTCTCTGCCTCCCAAGCGCAGGGATTACAAGCGTGCGCCACCACGCCCGGCTGGTAGTTATAAGCTGTTTTCTCTATGGACCTGTGACACTATTCTCAGAAACAAATGCAGAATTTCTCAGGATTCTCAGTCTAAGCTTGGCTTCACTTTTTTTTCTGTTGATCTTCAACTGGAATTTTATTTGTTTTTTTAATCTTAATTTCCTGTATTTTTTCCAGGATAAAGGAATGTAGGGTGTGTGTGTGTGTGTGTGTGTGTGTGTGTGTGTGTGTGTGTGTGTGTGTGTGATTGCTCTGGTTACTCTTTTGAAGGTACAGGAGAAGATGGGCAGTTCACCATACTGAGCTGACACTTCTTAGGATTTGAGAATTTTAAAAACTGCTGGCTTAAGCGCCAGCCATCTGCTGGACTTATATAATCCGCCCAGCAATAAAACACTGGGCTTTTCCATATGCTCCTCTCTGCCCCTGGATGGAGGCTTAGTGGAAGGGAGTTCAGATATCTGTGTTACAGGGCTGATTTGGCACCCAGCTAGTTGTGTGATGAACCACCTCCTTAATCTAAGCCTTGGTGTTTTCATTATAAAATAAGCCACATTCAATTTCCCTAGAATGCCTGGGACCTCGTTAGGCACATTTAACACTATTTTGGGAGTTTAGATAAATTTAGTGACCAAATAGCACAATTAATCAATGTAACTTTAGCACGTAATATGCACATGTTCAACTGCACATCGGTGATTAAAAGAAAAATTATCGCTCCAATTTATGAGAACCATCAGAACTAGTGCCTGGCCTGTGGGGCCTCTGTGAGCTCCCCGATTTGCCTGTTATACTTTGTGCTGCCCTAACTAAAGGCCGGCCTTATCCTCATCTAAATAATTCACATTGGTAGCTGAAGGGGCCGTTCCATCACCATATTCCAGAAAATGACCCCACTATTATTACAGCAGAGGGGGACTAAGAGCCTGGGTAACTTCTCTCTGGGAACTCATCTTCCCAACGCCCACCTTTATGTAATTTTTAAGGTGATGCATTGAGCTGCTGCTGTGACATGAGTGGATACTATAAGGCAGGATCTCTTGCCCTGGGCACATTTCGGGGCTGATAATTTTTTGTGGCGGAGACTCCTTATTATGCATGGTAGGATATTTAGAAGCATCCCTGGCCTCTGTCCTCTACCCATCATACTTCAGTAGCACCCTCTTCCAAACTGTGATGGAAAGAAAAGTCTTTAGATTTTGTCAAATGTCCAGGGGGTTAGGAAAGCCAAAATCACCCTTTGACCACCGGTTGATGTATCAGCTTCTCTATTATGAAAAGCAGACCAGTTCGGGCACGGTGGTCTACCCCTATAATCCCAGTGCTGGGGAGGCTGAGACAGGAAGAGCTCAGATTTGAGACCAGCCTCAGCATTTAGCGAGGTCTTCAACAACTGAGAAGTACCCTATTATTATTATTATTTTTTTTTTTTGGTGGTACTGGGGTTCCTGGAAACCCTTCTTCCTCTGGGCTACACTCCCAGACACCTATTTTTTTTATATTTTTATTTGGAAACAGGGTCTCTTAAGCCAGCAAGGCTGGCTTGGAACCTGCACTATCCTCCTGTCTCCACCTCCCAAGCACAGGGATTACAAGCGGCACCACACCCGGCAGAAAGACCCTATTTTAAAATTAAAAAATAAAAGCTGGGCGTGGCAGTGCATGCTTTTAATTTCAGTACTTGGGGAGGCTGAGACAGGAGGATCGCAGATTTGCAGCCAGCTTTAGTGAGGCGCTCTGCAATTTAGTAAGACCCTGTTTCAAAATAAAGAATAAAAATCTGGGAGGTAGAATGCTCCTGGGTTCAATCTCCAGTACCATAACACACACACACACACACACACACACACACACACACACACACACACACACACACCAGGGGAGAGAGAGAGAGAGGAAAGGAGAACTTGAGGCAGGGAAGTGGGTTCCAGGAGTTTATCTGGGAGGTGCTCTCAGGAAGCAGGAAGAAGTGGGAAGGGAAGGCCAGAAAGCCAACCCAGACTGAGTTAATGAAGAGGCTGTGAGGGGCAGTTTCACTGGGGACTTCCAGAACTCTGCAGAGCATACCTAAGAAGTGTCCCACTGAGGGGCATGGAAACCCAGTGTTTCTCCTCCCTCGGTTCTTGGGAGAATATGCCCAGCCCCTACCCTGATTTTTCCCTTTAATTCAGATCACGTTTAGTCTTACAATAGCGATGCATACATTGTTTCTTTTAAATGCCTGGTGGATAAAAATACTCATTTTGAATAGTTCTGTCTTCTGGGCACACAGATTCTCTACTGTAGCTAGGCTAGGAAATCTCTGAAGTCTTCCCAGTACCCACATGCAAGGACTCTGTTGTGATCTGAGGCCAGCCCTGAGGATGCTGAAGCATAAATAGAGCACAGGCTGCTTGCAGAGGTGTGGGGTGGGTGGAGAGGCACTCATCTTTTATCTTGCAAATTGAATACGGAAATAATTGCAAGAGAACAGGTAAGACTTCCCACATTGTCATTTTTCACTAAAGGCACCTTTGTAACCATGACTTCACTGCTAAATTGACATTGCATTGGCTCCTCTGACAGCCTTAAAGAGACACCATCAAGACTGTCACATAAACTGAACAATTTAGACAGAGCTTAGACGACAATAGAATGAACTTTAGCTGGAATGCGGCGGAGGTAATGAATCCTTTATTACCTCTGTGCTGGTTCAACTTCCCTGCAGCTCCTTCTCCCACAACCTACCTTATACCTGTTACTGAACTGTTGATCAGTTGGGAACACAAAGAAGAAATGTTGGGGAAATCAAATGTTAGCAAAGGAAGATAGAAAGAGCCTCGATCATCTCAGCCAAGGGCAGACTGGTGAGTCTTCCTTTTTTTTTTTTTTTGTTAATTTTAAAATGAGTCTTCCTTTTTTTGTTGTTGTTAATTTAAAATGACATTTGTTTTCTTCACATTCAAACTCTTTAAGATACTCTTTCACGAATCATAAAAGACTTCGTTGCTTTCTGGTGGTGAGAGCTTCGCTGTACAGCTACTGACTTGGCCAAAGCTCTTGCCTTTCTCCTTCAAGGAGTTCAAAGCACTTTTGCTCAGGCAGCATCATTAGCCTTGTGAACCGGAGTCAAAAGAAGAGAGGAGGCTGGATTCACTCGAATCTTCGTGAAGGTGCAAGTGTTTAAATATTCATTAAATATGATGGCGTAAGGGATGATTGGCTTGGCCAAACTAACCCAGGGACTCTGAGCATCGAATTAGGGGTTTCCTGGATCTTAGCCCTGAATATAGTTGGGATCAATACTCTGGCAAGGGTTTCCCTTTAAGAGATCTGCTGGTCAGAAAATATGTTCCAGAATTCTTCATAGGTAGCTCTATCCAGCAGTTTGAAAAATCTGTAGGCCAAATTAGACGTTTGGGCATGATTCTTACCCTGACCAGAACAAAAAGCAAAGGTTTAACTCATCAGCTGAGTTTTTTTTTTTTTTTTTTTTAATAATAAGAAACAGAAAATAATCACCCTCTTTCCTGCCAAGCATGGCAGGGCATAGACTTTCCAAGCCCACCTTTCTTGAAAACCCATGATCTGCTTTTCAGGGGAAGAGGAAAGCGCCAGGAATAGACAAGGGTTCTGCAACACTGGCTGGCTTTTGAATATTCATGACTATTCTGATGCAAATGAATATTTCAAATTGAGCTGTTTTTGCCCAGGTGCTGCTGGGAGTGTGTACGCTGCTTATGAAACGGCTCTCCTAGTTCTGCAGAGCTCCAGGATTTCCTTTGCTTGTTTGTAATTCTCCTAGAAGGTTTCCCTGGTGTCAGCCTTGGGCTGGCGTTTCAGCTGGGCCCCTTTCACCAAAATCGAGAGCTGCAGTTTAGCCTCACCCAGTGGAAAGCCAGGAGAGCCTGGCTCTGTTTAACAGGAGCCAGGATGATAGGCCTCCCTTGTTCTGCCAGCAGCCACAAAGGGTTATCGCACACGGGGATTGTTTTCCTTTGAGGTAACCTCAGACTAAAGCTCACTGTTCCCTGAAGAACAAAGAGAGTGTGAGGACGGTGGCCAGTGCCTGGGAGCGCTCCCTGGCCAGGCAGGCAGGGGCCTGTTTAGGTCTGCTGTACCTGCGCACCCCAAGGTCTCGCTCTAGCGGCCCTGGCTGCTGTGGCCTGTGGCTTGCCCAGGTGAGGAAGACACACAGATGCAGGAGCTGAGACCTTAGAGACCTCCAGAGCACAGTGAGTGTGCAGGTCCCCGGGATCGCCAGGGACCTCCTTCCCTCTTCGGGCAGGAGTCAGGATCAGTGGTTGTTGGTCAGGCACAGGAGTAAGGGGGAAAAGGGTGGGAGGGGATGGCCATTGCTGGAGGCATTGTGAAGCCAAGGGCATCTTCTGCAGCGGGCGCCTTCACTGAGTATGAGGGAAGCTGCCATGGAGGTCAGTGCCTCTCAGTAGGTGGGATGAGCTTCCAAACCATAGACACCTGCTGGGGCACAGCAGAGAAGCCCTTGTCTTAGGCCAATGGGATCCCATTAGGGGCAGGATGCTCCCTTCTGAAGCTTTTCAATGCCTGGACCCCCCTTCTGAAAGGCCTCCAGTGAGGCCTCTGATTGCATCCCTTGTATAAGTTGTGGAAGGATATTTTCTTACTTCCCAATTTTTCTCTCCAATCTAACCTTCCACCCTCAAATTCTCCATGGGAAAGACCTGCTGATCTAGGCCTCCCATGTGTTTACTCAATTCCTGGACTATGTTCTAGTCCTGTGCTGGAGACACAAGGTAAATCCAATACAGAATCTCTGTGGTGCTTCTAGTGTTTCTCTCTACTCTCACTCCCCTGTCTTTTCCTGAGGTATTTTCTTTACCTAGAGTGCCCTCTCTTCTCAGCTCTAATTTTAGAAAACCTACGCTCAATTCTGAGACATGTAAGAATTGTCTTTTCTATTCAACCTCCCTATTTTTTTCTCCTTCCCTACCAACTTCTGTAGCTGATCTGTTTTTGTGTAATTTACCATATAATTTTAAATGACCTTACTTTGTCTGGGGACTATTTTGAGTATGTGAACTAGTCAGGTCTCCTTAATGAAAACACAAATACCTTGAGAGTTGGAAAGTGGAATTTGATGATTTTTCTAAATCCCTTCTCAGCACAAAGCTGAGCATTCACAATGGCTGGCTGTTGCAGTCAGAATGGCTCTGGTGAGGACAGTGCACTGGCCGACGGCACAGAGGTGGCAGGAGGCTGAGGAGCCTGTCTCTACACCAACCTTTTGGTCAACTAGAGTTGCCATGACCCTGCAGCCCCTAACTAGAAAGAGAGAGAGAGAGAGAGAGAGAGAGAGAGAGAGAGAGAGAGAGGGAGAGAGTGTGAAGATTTCATTCCTTTGCTTCCAGATCAAGGGAAGTTTTTCTTCCATTAAAAATAATACTTGTAAGCCAGGCATGGTGGCACACACTTGTAATCCCAGCATTTGGGAGGCTGAGACTGGAGGATTGCGGTGTTTGGACAGCCTCAGCTACTTAGTGAGGTCCTCCGCAACTTAGTGAGACCCTGTTTCAAAAAAAAATAGGGCAGGGGTGTAGCTCGGAGGTCAAATGTCCCTGGGTTCCATCCCCAAACCTGCCAAAAAAAAAAAAATAGTTGTAAGAGTAACCAAAGTGTTCTTCATGTAACCTTCAGCAGATTGTTTAATATTTCTGAGCTTCACTTTCCTCCTCTACAAAATAGGAATAATAACTGTACCTACCTAATAGGGTTGTTGGGGAAGATTAATTTAGGTCACATATATAAAGAACTTAGCCCAGAGACTTGAAAAGAATAGATATTCAATTAATGATTCTTATTATATTTATTGTTAATGTTCTGTTAAACTAATTTTTCTCAAAGTCTGATAAGTGGATTATTTGGCAGTCTATAAGATAACTGCAAGTGGTGCATTGATTGACTTTATAAAAATTTTAATGTGTGCTAGGAAAAATATTTATTACACTTAATGATTTCATTGGTATTATTTCTGTTTTAGTTATTTATTGCTGCATAGCAAACCATGCTGAAACCTAGTGGCTCTAAGCAACAATGACTTATTTCTTTCAATGTGTGATCTGGGCTGGTCTCCACAGGGTAGTTATGCTCTTCTTCATTTACATGTCTGGCACCTGAGCTTAGATGCTGGGAGATGGGGCTAGCTGGGAATCTCCGCCCTCCTTCCACAGGATTTCTTCAGCAAGGCAGCTGGGTTTCTTTTCATGGTGACTCAGGGCTCCGAGTACAAGCATTCCAAGAGGAAAAATCCCATGTGCAAGTACTTTTCAAGGCTGTGTTTGCACATACTCACTGATGTCCAGTTGGCCAAAGCAAGTCACATGGTCAAGACCAGGGTCAGTGTGGGAGGGATTGCACCAGGGTATAAACACAAGGAGCTATGGCTCACTGGGGGTCACCACTGTAGCAATCTCTTATCTATTACAGTCATAATTTACTCAAGGTCTCAGAGTTGGTAAGGATCCAAGCTGGAATCTGAAGCAGTCTGGCTCCAGAATATGTGGACTTAACAGTCAGCAATCCTTAAGCAGAGTATTTCAACGACCTATTCTCAAATGTAGTGATTTGCAGCAACATGTTTTTTTTATTATGCTGATCAGTTTTGTAGGCCATAAATTCTGATAGGTCACAGCAAAGATGGCTGATCTCTTAACAGTGTCTAGGTCCTCAGCTGGGTTGACCTAAATTTCTGAGAGTTGGCTCAGATGATTCAGCTGGAGACATATGCCATATGTTTGGGGCTGTGGTTCTCACACTCTGCTAGGCTTCTCAGTTCTCCCTACATGACCTACTCAAGTGATGAGCTTCTGGGCTCCTTCAAAATATGGTGGTCTCAGGTCATCAGATGTCTTATGCAGTGGCTGGCTTCTTGGCAGAGACCACAGTGGAAGCCATCAGGTCTCTTGATGGCTAGGCTCAGCACTGTCGCTGCTGCATCCCTGCCCATTGTATTGGTCAAAGAAAGTCACTGGCAGCCGGGAGTCAAGAGAAGGAGTAAAGGACTCTATCTCAGACAGCATGAATATACAAGGAGGGAAGAAATTGATAGTGGCCATATTTAGAGAACTTCTATCACGGTATCCTTAAGGATTAAAATACTTAGCACTCATTTAAAGTTTGAAAAATATATTTCATTTTTAGAGCAGTTTTAAGTTTATAGAAAAAATGAGAAGAAGGAATGATGATTTCCAATATACTTCTATCCCCACATGTGCATCAACTATCCCATTATCAACATCTCCCACTTACTACAATAGAGGAACCTACATTGACCCATTATTATCACTCAATTATTATTCCCTGTAGGTGTTGTGCATTTTATGGGTTTGGACAAAGGTATAATTGTATAGTGTATAACTTATATACCAAAATATCATGTAGAGTAGTTTCACCACCTAAACCTCTGTATTCCTCCTATGTGCTCATCTCTCCCTACAAACCACTGATCTTTTTACTGTCTCCATAGTTTTGCCTTTTCCGCATTATCAAGTAGTCGGTATCATACAGTTTGTAGCCTTTTCACATTGTCTTCTTTCACTCAGTAATAATATGCATTTGAGTTTTCTTCATGTCTTTTCGTGGTTTGATGACTCATCCCTTTTTAGATATGAGTAATATTCGATTGCTTGGTTACACAATTTATCCAATATCTACTGAAAGACATCTTGGTTGCTTCTAAGTTTTGGAAATTATAACTGCTATAAGTATCAGGGTTCAGGGTATTGTGTTAACATGAGTTTTCAACTCTTTTGGGTAAATATCAAGAAGCATGATTGCTGGACTGAATTTAAGTTTTTAAAATTATTCAAGCCGAAGAAAAGTTAAATAAATAAAATTAGATGGAACCATATGAAATTTCTGGCTTTATAGATTGGGTCCAACATTGGTAAATTTATATGACTCATCCTAATAGTGTAATGGTCCTAGGATATAAAGTCTCTATAGTCATATGCAAATATCTAAAGTTTTAGAAGCATCTTCTAATTGAAGTACAGATATACATACTTCTTGACTTACAATACACCTAATTCCAAATAAGCCCATCATATGTTGAAACTAAATTTAATACACCCAACCTTGAACATCACAGCTCAGCAGCACAGGGCACAGGAGAGCACTGGTTGTCTCCCACCTGAGCACATGGCTGACGGAGCTGTGACTGCTGCTGCCCAGCATCTCAAGAAAGTATTGTACTGCTTATCACTACCTGGAAAAAAAGATCACAATTCAGACTACAGAATGGTCTATCATTTTCTCGCTATGGTAAAGTAAAAGATCTTAAATCATCGTTAAGTCAGAGACTATCTGTATTTTACCGTCTAGTGACTTTCATTGCCTCACATGTCTTTGATTAAAACATGAAAGATACTCATCTGGGGAATTTATTTTCGTGTTATTTGTGTTAGTTTAGAAGATGATTAATACAGACTGCAATTGATGTTAGATGCCCATTAAAAGTATACATTCATCAAAGTATTGTTGGCCCAAGAGACCACAGATTTCTCAGATTTGCTGCAAGCCAGACATCTGAGATACCTGGCAGGTCCTGTATTCTTCCTGGGTAGGATTTTAATAATTCCTTTTGATCTTCAATGGCAGCAGTATTTTTTACATTAACAGATATCAACAGAAATCCCATCAGCTTGGTGGGACGTTGAAACCATTTTGTGGCAGAAGTTGGTGCAAGAAAATTGGAAAATGAGTCAGTTGAACATTTGGTTATGAACATGCATCTGAGGAGAGTGTTCTCTAACACAGACTGCCCTCAAATTAGAGGAAATTCTTAGACTGGATTCTGACAGTGAATCAGAATTTCAGTGATTGTGAGGGTCTGATGTTGACACTTGACAAAATTTTACTTTGTATTAACTCTGTGGTAGTTAGTTTTCTTGTCACTGTGACCAGTGAATTTGGAAGAGGAAAAGTTTCTTTTAGCTCACAGTTTCAGAGGCTTTAGTCTATGGACTGTTTGATCCATTGCTTTGGGCCTGAGGTGAGACTGAGAATTATGGTGAAGGGAAGTTGCTCAGCTCATGGCAGTCAAGAAGGAGAGAGAGAGAGAGAGAGAGAGAGAGAGAGAGAGAGAGAGAGAGAGAGAGAGAGAGAAGGAAGAAGAAGAAGAAGAAGAAGAAGAAGAAGAAGAAGAAGGAGGAGGAGGAGGAGGAGGAGGAGGAGGAGGAGGAGGAGGAGGAGGAGCTAGGAAGAAACTAAAGTCCCCAAGGGCTCTTCTCCAGTGACCTACTTCCTCCAAACATGGCCCACCTGCCTACAGTCTTCACCGCCTCCCAGCAGTCCATTCAGCTATCAATGGATTAACCATAGATGATCTCAGAGCCCTCTTGAGTCACCACTTCCCCAAAGCCCCACCTCTGAACATTGCTGCTTGAAGACCAAGCCTTCAATACATGAGCCTTTGGGGGGAGCTTCAAACTCTATCAATCTCTACCAGATTAAAAAAAAAAAAAAAAAAGCCAGGCGTGGTGGCGCACGCTTGTAATCCCCGCGTTTGGGAGGCTGAGACAGGAGGATCACGCTGGTTCGGAGCCAGCCTTGCTGGCTTAAGAGACCCTGTTTCCAAAAAAAAAAGAAAAGGTCTGGGAGTGTAGCCCGGAGGTAGAAGGGCTTCCAGGAACCCCAGTACCACCAAAAAAACAAAAACAAACAAACAAAAAACTCTCCATCCCCATCATTGCCCTAGTTGTTTTTAGCCTGGCAATCCACTGTAGTGGAGAAAACAGACTGTAACCAAATTGGGTAATGTTGCTCTGTGGATCTCCAATAAAAATAGTCCAGTGTTATTTGAAGGTTTGGAATTGGTAGCCTAAGTTTAAGGCTCCTTTCTTTCAACTCTTTCTCAGAGAAATTTGTAAGAGAAATATTTTTTGTTCAAAAATAGCATCTAAAAGATTTGACTGTTTCAAACGGAGTCTTTACTGAGTAAAACAAAAAAAAAGTAGCACCTAAAACCTCCCAATTCCAAGACCATTTTTCCAATAGGAATGCTTCAAAAGATTTAGATATATCCAAGGTGGCTTAAATCTTATGCCTTAAGCTTCAATAATGCACTTTCTTTGTGTTCTCAGTAGCTTCTCAAGTTATTTTGGCTGCTCAGCCCTGACAGTTAAATAAAAACTTGATGATAGAAGAGGTTTTATTATGTGTGTGAACGTATTTTCTTCAGCTAATCAGTGAACAGGCAGACTAGGAAGTTATTCAGAGGTCTAGAACAATAACGTCAAAGCTAATTCAATTCCTCACAGGTCAAGGCTGTGGCCGTAGTACTAGTCTTTGTCAGACAAACCAACCTATCATGCTTCTGTGAGCATCTATTCTTCATGTAAAATCACACCTTGAAATGAGTGGGCATTGATCTCTCCTGTGCCCATCTGTGTTTTTCTGAGGTTCTTGCTCTGAGGATAATACAGAAAAGGTGTTGCCCTCATCTGGCTGGCAACTCTTACACACTTCTCTCTCTCACACAGTATTTCAATAGCACACATCAGCATCACACTTTCTCTTCCACACATCTTACAAGTGATATGTTGAATGTTAATATCACATTGTTTTTCTCTTATTTAAGCACTCTAAAGTATTGCTGTCTTTGTTCAAGATACATCTTTTAGGAGCATAAATTTAATTCTTAATTTTTCTCACTGATGATGTGAGTTGTATAGTGATGATGGATTTTATTGTGATTTCCTTAGACTGTCAAAATGGCCCTAAATGGAATAATTCCTTCATCTAGAAGTTGTCTACATATATTTATATGTAATAAAAGAAGAACATGCAGACTAATAATAATGCTTTCTCAGAAATCACACACATGAATAGTTTTATTCCTGTGAATGTCAGGAATTAAAATTGCCCAGTGAACAATGGTTTTCCTGTGTCATCATCTTTAATTGCCGAATCTCAAAAACCTAGCAAAGAAAAATGATATCTGTGATTTCTAATTATAAACATATAAGGTGGGGTGACCTTGAATACTAAATTTCCAATTAAGAGATGCAAATAAATAGTCACATCATGTTTCACAATACCAGCCATCTGTTCCCAAAGCCTGCAGGTTCTCCCTCATTGCAAGAAGCAGTTAAGAGTCTAAGGCAGATTTTTAGTTTTATAGTAAGTGTTGGATTAGAAATCACACCACCTATATTTTAATGGATATTATTTTATTCCTTTATGCATATTTCATTTCATTTTCAACAAACACTTATAGAAAGTTTTTTGCTTAATATTCAGAAATATATAAAGTGAGAGTGCCCTGACATTTCTCTACCCTTTTATTTTTACATCAGAGATATTCACTGTAGATGTTGGCATACATGCGTGTATGTATATTTGTTATTCACTTGTTTTTCTTATGTGAACTTTTCTTCTCCTTTGTTCATTTGAAAAGATGGCTTGTACTTTTTGTCCTTTATGGTTTCTAAGAGCTCTTTATTTGTAGTATTTAACTGCATTAGAATTAGAGGTGAGAGTAAGACAGAATGTTGTAAGCAGCCAACAAGCCCTATATAAATAGAAATAGGAATAAGTCTTCTACTAAGCACCATCTTTGTGAAAAATTATTCTTTAAATACATTTTTATTAGTGCATTGTAGTCATACATTTCAATAGGATAAAAAACTTGTGAAGATATACATGCACACATCACCCAATCAGCCCCTACCCAATCTCTAACCCCTTCCCTCCCTCTCCCTCCTACCCGTGCTTGGCTTCCTGATTGACTTTGATATGTTTAAGTACATCATGTGCTTTAAAGAGTGTCCCTTATCCTCCCTCTTATCCCCTCAGATATGTCACCTTCATTGCTCCTCTATAGGGTCCCTTCTTCATCTAGAGTTCCTCCTGTTACCCATTTCTCCCTAATATTTTGCACATTAAGAAAAGCATCTGGTTTTTTTTATTTTTTGTGACATTTCACTGTAATTGCCATAATTTTGTTCTCCCTTATGGCTGGGTAAAATTCCAGTGTGTACATATCCCATAGTTTTGAAATCCACTCATTTGCTGAAGGATATCTTGGCTGGTTTCACAGTTTGGCAATGTTGAACTGTGCAGCTATGAACACGGTTACTCATGCATTAGTTTGGTATTTTGGTTTTCATTCTTGTTGGTCGATACCCAGAGGTGATATTGCTGGATCATATGGAAAGTTCATTTTCCTTCTTCTGAGGATCTTCTATACTGTTCTCCAAAGTGGTTGCACCAACTTGTAATCCCACCAACAATGTATCAGAGCTTCTATTTCTCCACACTTACACTTATTCCCACTTACTGAAAACCAGAAAGCCAGAAGGTGAGTAACTTTGACAGGATGATCCACTCACAACTAATATTTTTTAAATAGAGGTCATTTGGATCTGTAAAACTGCTGAGGGATTAGGTGGGGCAGCGGCAGCTTCTATTACTTCCTGGCCACACAGTTGAAGAAACTCTCTGGCCCTTTGCTGTGAAGCAGGCCCCAGTTCCAGGCCTGCCACACAACAGGCTCCGGGCCCAGCCTCACTGGCTCCAGACCTGGCCTTGCCCCACGGCAGGCTCCGGGCCTGGCCTTCTGGCTCCAGACCAGGCCTCGCCCAATAGCAGGCTCCAGGCCTGGCCTCACTGGCTCCAGACTTGGCCTCCGCATGGCAGGCTCTAGGCCCGGCCTTGCTTGCTCCAGACCCAACCTTGCTGCCCGGTAGGCTCTGATTCCTGTCACTGTAGGCATGAAATTTACAGAGGTTCCTATTTTTACATATATATATATGTTTTAGTAGGGGAAAACAGCACATGTCATATGCAGAAGCTGAGAGCCCATTTCCCTAGCAGCAATGGATTTTATCTCCCCCACTGAAAGCGGAGGCTCACAGACTCACCATGGAGAGCGGGATCTGCTGCTCCAAGCACACCCTGACCCTCAGCGCAGTGCAGAGGAACACAGCGGCTCTGAGCTGAGGTCTCCTGGGATACCTGGCACAGCAAATCAGCCCAGCAATACAGGCATGGCTCCCTCCTACTTGCCCTGGACATTTTTCTTACATAGTGCATTGTCTAGAATTCCTGCACATGTGCGGCAAGAGCAGTCTACTTTTGGGGAGATATTTTTAATTTTTAAAAATTCAAAGTGGATTGGATTGGATCTGTCTGCCTCTCCCGAAAACTGGCTGCCGCCGCTACCATCATTTTGGTCCATCTCCGCAAAACTTTTTCTTACATAGCATGTTGTTCAGAGTTCCTGAGCATGTGGGGCAGGAACAGTTTACTTTTGGAGAGATTTCTTCAAAAATTCAAGGCAGATTTGGTTGGATCTGTTTGCCTTTCCTAAATACTGGCTGCTGCCGCCTTCCTAGTCTCTCCTAAAGTTGTTGTTAAGTATTCCTGTGCATGGGTTGCAGGAGCAGTCTGCTTTCTGATCTCTTCTGGGATATCCTTCCAAAAATCACTTTTCTTGCAGTGGCAGACACCATGCTGCCGTCTTGCCTCTAATTCCGCCATTTTCCACTCTCTCGCCTGTATTTCAGATAGAAAGTCATGACTGGAAATGTTTCTGTGTGTTGTCCCAATCAGCTATTAAATCAAAATTGTTGTCCAGGGTTCTCAGGGGGATGCATATCCTATTCAACCACTGCTAACTATCACCACTGTGGCCATGGTAACCGCTGCAGCTGCAACTGCAGCCACTGCCATCTTCCTCCCTCTTCACTTTTTTTTTTTTTTTTTTTTTTTTGGTGGTACTGGGGTTCCTGGAAGCCCTTCTACCTCGGGGCTACACTCCCAGACCTATTTTATACTTTTTATTTGGAAACAGGGTCTCTTACGCCAGCGCGGCTGGCTTCGAACCAGCGCGATCCTCCTGTCTCCGCCTCCTAAGCGCAGGGATTACAAGTGTGCGCCACCACGCCCGGCCCTCTTCAATATTTTTTATAAAAGAAAACAGTACCTGTCTTTTGCAGGAGTTGGGGGGTCCCAAGTACTTAGTAGCATTCTCTTTTATCTCCCCTCCAAGAGTGGAGGCCCATAGCTTCACCACAGAGAGTGGGTTCTGCTGCTCTGAGCACACCCAGCCCACCGCTATGCAGAGGAGTGTGGTGGCCAGAAGCGTCCTTGGCTCCCAGGACTTGTGGCGCTGGCCAAACTGACTATGCAGGGCTCCATTTGACGTGCCCCGAACACTTTTCTTACATAGTATGTTGTCTAGAGTTTCTGAACATGTGGGGCAGGTGCAGTCTACTTTTGGGGAGATTTCCTCAAAAGTTCAAGGTAGATTAGAATGAATCTACCTGCCTCTTCCTGATACTGGCCATTGCCACCACCGCCATCTTGGCCCTCCTCCCGAGCATTTTTCTTACATTAATAGATTAATTATATTGTCCAGAATTCCTGAGTATGTGGGGCAGGAGCAGTCTTATTTTGGGAAGATTTTTCCAACAGTTCAAGGTGGCACTGCCACTGCCGTCTCCACCATCTTGGTCTGTCTCTTCTTTCTTATATTTTAGTTAGGAAGTTATGGCTATAAATGCCTCTATATATTGTCCCAATCAGATATTAACCCAAAATATGATGTCCAGGGTTTCTCAGAGGAATACCTGTCCTATTTGGCCGCTGCTAGCTATTGTTCCTGCGGCCACGGTCGCCGCCATCTTCCTGTGGTGGGTTACTTCTGCACCCTATTTTAGAGAATAGTTTTCTCTCATTGTTAGTGAATGTCCCTTCCAAAGACTGGATATATTGTGAGCCAATATCTTGGTTCAGTTTGCTTCATGGAAAAAAGGTTTAGAGTTGGAATCCAGCATGGGTGTATTTTACAAAAATGGATACGTCCCCCATCAAGGAGAGAGAGGATAACTCCTCTTCTTTTAAATGTGGGCTGCGCATAGTGACTCCCTTTCAAAAAATAAAAAGGAAGTACAGTGTAAGTTTCCAATGAAGAAACATGGCAAACACTGCCTCCCCCATGCAGTCAAGTTAATTTCAGTAGTAGTAAGTTATGTTGGTCATTTGAACCCTTGATAGGATGAGAATGTGATTTTGCCCCTGTAATCTTCCTCCCCTAAACTGAGAATCGTAGACTAACCACGAGAAATATATGCCACACAAACCCAAATCAAGGAACAGTTTACAAAATATCTGTATTGAGCCAGCCGTGGTGGCTCACGCTTATAATCCCCGCGCTTGGGAGGCAGAGACAGGAGGATCGCGCAGGTTCAAAGCCAGCTGTGCTGCTGGCTTAGGAGACCCTGTTTCCAAATAAAAAAAAATATAAAATAGGTCTGGGAGTGTAGCCCGGAGGTAGAAGGGCTTCCAGGAACCCCAGTACCACCAAAACCAAAAAAATAAAAAAATAAAACAGTAAAATTCTTGAGGCCGGGCGTGGTGGCACATGCTTGTAATCCCTGCGCTTGGGAGGCAGAGACAGGAGGATCGCGCAGGTTCAAAGCCAGCTGCGCTGCTGGCTTAGGAGACCCTGTTTCCAAATAAAAATGTAAAAATAGGTCTGGGAGTGTAGCCCAGAGGTAGAAGGGCTTCCAGGAACCCCAGTACCACCACCAAAAAAAAAAAAAAAAAAAAAAAAAAAAATATATATATATATATATATATATATGTATTGATACTCCTTTAAATTTTCAAGGCTCTTAAAAAACAAGAAAATCTGAGAAATTGTTATAGCCTAGAGGAGTCTAAGAAAACATTACTACTAAATGTAATGTGCCACCTTGGATGAGCTCTTAGGACACAGAAATGGTACAGGTCAAAATAGAGGAAATAAAAGTATAATATGGAGTTTTATAATAATGCATCCTGAGCTGGGTGAGGTGGTACACACTTATAATCCCAGTACTTTGGAGGCTGAGACAGGAGGATCGCAGTTCAAGGACAGCCTCAGCTACTTAGGAGGCCCTCTGCAACTTAGTGAGATCTTGTTTCAAAATAAAGAATAAAAAGTAAGTCTGGGGGTATAGCTCAGAAGTAGAATGCCTCTAGGTTCTACTCCCCATACCCCAAGAAAAAATAAAATAAAATAAAAATAATGCACTTTTTTTGCCTTATTAGTGTGACAGATGTATCATAGTAATAGAAGATTCTAATACTTGTAGGGTATATGGAGACTCTCTATGCTATCCTTGAAATTTTTGTCTAAATTTAAAATTAAAATTTTTAACAGAAATGGCAACTATTTGAATTGAATAATTTTTTCAACAGTGGACGTGAACCTTATTAAGACTTGCAGCGACGAAACAAATTCTAACTTTAGAGTGATTTTTTTCTGGGGAAATTGGGGGTAAAGATAGTCTTTGTGGCTGTGTGGCCAGTTCAGCCAAAATATTCAGTTGATAGAAACCATAGAGGCAACTGCTGAGCCATGTTCTTTTAGAGATGAAGCACTCGAGGCTTTCACCTGGGGTACCGTGAACATTAAACCGGAGCCCATATTTTCTGCTTCTCATCCAGGGCTCGTTCTCTTCCCTCGGGCTTCTCCCTATGCCTCTTTTCTTAACAGGAAAGCTCCATACTTAGCCAGGCAGCCGCATTATTTTGTTTTCTCTTGTTTTGTCCAGAGAGCTATGGGGGTGACACATACCCTAAACACCGAGGGAGAATGCATGAACTTTGGGATTGAGTTATGTTTGGCTACCAACTTCCTTCTAATCTTAGGTCTCAGTTTTCCTCAACTACAAAAAAAAAAAAAAAAAAAAATGGCTCCAGTAATTCCTGTCTCTCAGGATTAATAGCCTGTCTATAAAACCTAGTACAAAGTTGGCCACAATGCTCCCGCAATAACTGATAGATTCCTTCCACAATATGTCTTTGTGTATAGCAAGGGAACTGGAGGAAACCCTGGGCCCTCAAGTAGCACAAATTAATTAGGTAATAACTATGTTCATGGATGTTTTCCCTAAATGGGACTCTTCCATATAGCCAGGCACTGTGTAGGCCTTCAGCACAAATCCATCTCCAGGAGGGCCAAAACTAGTGAGTGGAGAGAGACTGTGATTTTGTGTGGTAAGTTAAGTCACAAGATTCAAGAGGCAGCCCTCTCCTACAGGATCCTGGGAAACAGCAGCCCAAATACCTGCATCGTCATTAGGCTACATTTTTTAAATCATAGACTAGAAGGAGTGCAACTTGGAGACCCAGGATGCTCAGATTGGGCTCTAAATATTATATTAGGATTGAATCATCTCTTTTTCTCCAAAGCTGATAAAAATGAAGACCTATATTTCAGATGGCATTTAATAAGGATAATATCTATCTTTCATCTACATTTTAAAGCAAAAATCAGGGTGAGCATCTTGTGATCTGCCTTTGATGGCCAGCCCTAATCGTCCTCACCTCTCACAGAGGCAGGCAAAGAAATGTGGACAGATAAACCATTATCAAATAATATACCAAAATTTAAAATATTTCTAAAAAGCAATAAGTTGGTAGCTTTTGTGAGGGAGTTTTTAAAAACACATAATCGCAAAGTTTTATTGAGCTATTCTAGAAGATAGCTTCTGGAGGTCTTCTATAAGGCCCCTTTATCCAATAGATAAAGAATATCTATTAGCCAAGATAAACTAGCTCTTGTTATAATAACAAATAACTTCCAAACCAACAATTAATACCCCACACCAGAAATGATGTCATTTTCATTCGTAGCTTATTGGCCAGAAAAAGCCACATATCGCACCTAACTACTAGGGAACGGAGAATTTCAGAGAGGAAAACTAGAGATCATCGAGCCGGCCTGTTGATATTGCTCGTTTATTTATTTATTTATTTATTTATTCATGCACTTATTCAACAGATAATTGAATATCTTCAAGGTAGGGGGTGAGCCCTGAGCATACAGAGATAAGCAGGTAGGCATGGTTCTTATGGATCTGCCTAACCATTTGTCAGTAAATGGCCATTAAAAGAGCAATTAAAGTGAAGGGGGGAGCAAATGTTCTGATAAGGAAAGAACAAGATGCTTCAGTATCATCAAAGCGAGCAGATTTGATGCGTATCAGCGAGAGAACTCCAACTATGAGTATTTGTCCAGGTTCAGGCGTCCAGAACAGACACCTGGTTAGGAAAGCAAGAGCCTCTGCTTATTCTTCCATTTCTGCACATTTGTTCCATTCCCAAAGGAAGCCCATGAGAAATGTTTAGCTAGCTCCCACAAAGTCATCCGTGACTGCACGGACCTTAGGAGGCCGCCTGGAGGTCATGTGCGGTTGCAATGTGGACACACCGGCTGTGCTCCCAGGGCACTCAGCACTAGTGTTCCTGACACAGAGCTGGGTCTGGGCAGCAGGCCTGGGAGCCAGCAGGCCTTTTAGGATTTCTCCCTGGGGAGCTCACACCAGGACAATCAAAAGCCCAGGACCACCTGAATAAGGCTGTGTGGCACTGAGGGTAGAAAAAAAACAGGGGCTGGACAGGGAGATGCTGCCTGGCTTCCTCTTGTCCTCTTCCAGGTTCTCTGTGGGTGTAGACACCTTGCTCTGAGCTGCCCACCCTCAGAACAGGACATATGGCTGAGTGTCACAGTTTAGTTCCTATCATCTGGCTTAGAAGATGCCTACAAAATGCAAACTTATTAAATTCTCATCTCCAATGATGTGATTCTCTTTCTTTCTTTTATTTTTCCTCACTTAAATTTATTCAAAATAGATGTGCTGGAGGCAGCATGGTGGTTACCAGCATGGACTCTGGGCCAGGGTTCCTGTGTTTGCTCTGCTACTTATAGTGTGGGACCCGAGGTGAGGGGCTTAGCATTCAGTGCCTGCTTTCTTATTTATCAAATGGAGATAAGCTGGGGTACAGGGGCATAAACCTGCAATCCCAATATCTGGGAGGATGAGATAGGAGGATCACAGGTTTGAGGCCAACCTCAGCAATTTAGCAAGACCTTCAGCAACTTGGCCAGACCCTGTTTCAAGTAAAAATAAAACGATCTGAGGATGAGCCAGGCATGGTAGCAGAAGCCTGCAATCCCAGTACTTGGAGGCCAGCATCAGCAACTCAGTGAGGCCCTCAGCAATGTGGTGATACCCTGTTTAAAAAAATAAAAATAAAAAGAGCTGGGGGGTTAGCTCAGAGGCAAAGGCCCTTGGGTTCAATCCCTAGTACCAAATAAAGAAACAAAGTTGGGATTATAATTGGACCTGCCTCCAGTGTGTGGCCATTTTTGCTTTGTTTTTAATTTAGGGCTGTCAGCGAAGTAGCTGTGCAGCATGTGGTGAAGGTATGAGCTCTGCCATCAGCCAGACGACGTCAAGTTTGGGCTCTGCCTTTTACTAGCTGTGTGACTTTAGGTGAGTTATGAAGCCCTGTCTCTAAATTTCTTCTGTAACATTGGTTAATGACTATGATGGTTTTTATGGGGACTGAATGAAAAGAGGCATGTATTCCCATGCTTAGCACCCAGCGAACACTCAGTACAGTCTGGCTGTGGAAATACTGACAAGGGAAGAAGAAAATTAGTGCCTGCTAGACAAGAAGACCAGGGCATGGCAGATGGTTGTGCAGGGGAGCGGTCCTGCTAAGGATGCAGGGTCTTTAGAGACAGGCATTCATGGAAGGCTTCCCACAGGAGGCTTCGTGGAACCAGGTCAACTCCAGACAGCTCTGAGCCTTCTCTGCACCATGAGGGTCTGCATTTGTGTGGGCACCAGAAAGAAGAGGGGAGAACAGAAGACAGGGCAGTTGGATGGCATTGCTGTTCCAACGAGGAATGTGAAGGAGTGATTTAAAGTTCACCTGGGGATGGGGAATGCTTATTGTCTGAAACACAAGGGAAAGAGGAACTATAGGGCAATGTGAGGGGTCCCTGGGAAGTGGCTCAGATGTTCTGACTTGGGGAAGAGCTGAGAGGGAGGTGTGGGCTGTGTGCTCCTTCGGGGTCTGTAAAGTGGACTCAGGCTTTTGAATGATAGTTCCTGACTGTATAACCTGACTGTATAACCTAACAAAAGGTTTGCCGTGCCAAACCAGGAAGAGAGTATGGCAGGAATTGGGCTGGTTGTGCAAATCTAAGCTCTGCCAATTTCTAGTTGTGTGACTTTGGGCTTGTCACTCATTTGAAGAATACAGCTACCGACCTCTGGGTGTGAGAATTGCACCTGCTAGTCTGTGGAGAGGGCTTAGGGTTTAGGATAGTCAGCACTGTGCATATATTAGCTATTATTATTGTTATTTTTCCCTGCAATGCCAGAAATATCTTAACAGCTTTACTGAGGTATAGTTGATAAAATAATTGCATATATTTAATGTGTGCAATCTGATGAGTTTGGCTAGATGCAAACATCTATGATACCATCACCATGATCAAGGTAATATATTTATCAGGCACTTTCCAAAGTATTCTTGTATTTTGTTTATTTTTATTTTTGTGCATGTGGTAAGAACACAGGACATGAGGTCTAGCCAGTTAACACATTTCGAAACACACAATATCATACTGTTAGCTGTAAGCATGATATTGTGCAGCAGATCTGAAACGTTACACCTGTTGGGCAACTCCCTGCTTCCCCATCCGCAGCTCTTGGCAGAAGTTATTGTGATCTCTGCTTCGATGCGTTTGGCTGTTATGGATACGTCATATGAGTGGAATCATTATCAGGAAGGGAATGGTGGTCACTGGTGGCGTGAGCCTCTCAGGGATGCTTCCCGAAGCCCAGGGGCACTCCTGGTGCTTCAGCAGAAGTGTACAGAGAAGGGGTCTATCATTAGTCAACGAACTGGCTCCTTTTTCTCGTGGAAAATTCCAGAATCACCAAGGAAGCCTTGGGATTCAAATTCCAATCATGAGAACAGATGTATTTAGCAGAGGGCTTACAAAGATACCAAGCCCAGGGGAACTGTGAAGACTAATGAAAAAAAAAAAAAGGCTGGAGGCACTAACAAGGATACCTATGCTTCAGACACACATGCTCCATCTCCTGCAGGCTGCAGTTGGTTTCAAAGCCTTACCCCCCCAATTTCCATTTTCAGAGCAGACCTTCTTTCCATGGAGGTCTCACTCATTCCCATTTGACTGCCACCTGCTACCCTTGCTCTGGGGGCATTGGAGTTTCTGATCACCAAGAAAGATACTGGGACAGGAAACTTAGGTGCAAGTTAAGTCCAATGTGATAAAATCAAAATGATTCTAGTTCAACTGAGAACACACTGTGTTGTCATAGGATGTAACTTTGAGTCGATAACAACTCACGCTATCAGCAATATTTGAGACTCACCTGTCAGTATCTCAGATGAGAGGATTTCAGAGGTACCATCTCTTTGATCGTGGAGAGCCATGTCAGAGGTTGCTGGTCTTCTGTATTGGCAAGGGTCAGTGGGACAGAGAGGATATATATTCCCACACAGCCATACCTGCAGGTGCCTTTTCCACTAGCTGAAGATAATTTGGATATACAAATGCCTAGTCACCTTATGGGAATTCTCACCATTTGTTTTTCACCACCCAGCTGAATCAGAACCCTTAGGGGCCGCCTGAATGCCTTGAAGCAGGGGCAGAGGTGTGAGAAGTGGGCAGGGGACATGGACAGAGTCACAGAAGCATTTTTGCTTTCTCTGCAGATTTGCTGAAAACCTTTGTGTCCCTCGAGGATGCATGCTATTGAAAGATGATCATGTACTAAACTTCATAAATAGCTTACAAATTATGTGCTTAAATGAAGAGAGCATTTTTTAGTTTCTTTAAAAAAAGAAAACAACAGTCATTTGGAGAACTTTTTTTTTTTTTTTTTTTTTGGTGGTACTGGGGTGGAATCCAGAGGCTTTCTACCTCTGGGTTATACTCCCAGACCTATTTTCTATTTTATTTGGAAACAGGGTCTCACTAAGTTGTGAAGAATTATTTATTTAATAAGTCCTTATATCAGAGCTTCTCAGGCTTGGGCACACATTGGGATCACCTGATCACTCCAGTGACCAGGACACACATCAGGCCAGTTGAAACAGAATTTCTGGGGGGATTTTTGGGAAGCTTTCTGGGTGACTCTAAGGTGCAGCTCGCATATGGTGCTTCCTATGTGCCTTATGCATATTGAAATATTTAATCTTCACAACAGTCTTGTAATAGAGGTGCTAACATTGTTCCCACTTCACACATTAAGGGACAGAGGCACAGTGAAAGTCCCATGCTTTGTCAAGATCACACAGCTGGCAAATCCCAGCGAGAGGATTTGAACCCAGCTCCCCTGGCTCCAGAGCACATGCTCTTAGCCAACAGGTTAATTTCCTCTTATAAGGAGACACACGTTCTTGGAATGCCCCAAACTCTAAAGCAGTCTTGGAGAGGGGAGTGGGGGCCTGATCTCTGCTTTCTGGGAAGCTGAGTGAAAGATCTTCCCAAGCAATGCCACATTTATAATTAGTGGCTTAAATTTTTTTCTACCAGAAAATGCAGAATTTCCCATTCCTCCCACGGACTGTCTGAGGATAAAATTTCCAACCTTTCCTTCCTTTTCCCATATCCACCAAAAATAGATCCAGAGCTTGGCTCTAGCCAGAATTAAGTGGAGTGTGGGTGTAGTCTGTCAGCTGGCTCTTCTATTTGGAGTTGAGGTCCATTCCGTCAGGTTGAAGGCTTACTGACACAGGAGTGAGTGGGGATGGAGGTTCATCTCATGCTTGTCTAAAAATAGCCTGATGCCTGATTGGATGCACTTTATGAGGCTGGAGAAAGAGGATGGGGCTGGAGGGTGAACTGTTTCTGGTCCCAGGTCCTCCCCCACACTAGTCCTGGGACCCTCTGTGAGTAACTCCACTTCCCTCTGGGCCTTGGCTGCCTCTTCCGTAAAATCAAGAGAGTTGGATTCCATTCGAGGCCACATCTCAGTTCAGCCAAGAGACATGTTTTGTTTGGCTTCTACAGTGCTCTAAAAAAATTTGTAATTAATTGCCAACATTTAAAAAGTGGATCCACTTACCTACAAATGTAGATTTCCAGCTTCTCTTGAAAAGCTGCAAGAGATGTGTTGGCTACCCCGGGTCTTATGAGGTGGGAGGAGAGGCAGCTGCCATCTTTAAATTCCCTCGGTCTCTCTCTCATTGCTCACCTGGCCAATGTCATTCTTTACTTAGTTGTTTGGCCCCTACAGAGACTGGAAAGCGGATGATCTCCAAAGTCTCTTCCAGAAGTTGAGATTTCTTTATTTCTATGATCTTAAAACCTTTAAGACAGGGATGAAGTCTCAGGGACTCAGGCTCAGACAGTATTTTCATATATAAAGAGACGATAAAAGTAAAACTAATAAATGGTAATGCTCTTTGTTAGATTCTTGCCTCAGTTTGCTTTTTAATCTGGAAACATATAATTTAAAATGTTTGACATATGGTCTGTGCATTTTTATGTTTTGGCTCTTTTCTGAAGGCATAAGCAGAGACAAAACAAAAAGCCGTAAAAGGTTATGAAGAAATTGCTTGGTCAAGATGAGAGAGGACACCAGGATAATGTGTTCTCAGAAGCACAGCCTGAAATTACAGAGGAACTACCTGTTCTTCAAAACAAGATAATCTGAAATAAATTTCAAGAAAATATGTCAGGTGGTTTCTGAACCTGATGTTTTTACACAGACCACAGTCAGTAAAACTCTTTCTCTGATGGGATGCAGTGTCTTTAGGGAACTCGGATATTTATTAAGTGACTTTCAGACAGCCCTAGTCACTTGAAATTTCACATCAATTTAATTATTGTTGATACTTAGAAGTCTTCAAACAGAACACAGATAAACATACAGCTGGATGCTGATGGTAAGTGATTTTAATGCTCTCTGACCTCTCAGAGCTTTGTTTTATGCATTTCTTTTATTTTTATTGAACAATTTACAAAAAGAAAATATGCACAAATACCAAAAAGAAAAGTAATATGCACAATACCAAATAGATTAGGATGATGATAAAGGAGAAGTTAATATCCCTTTACCCTCATTTTTTTATTATTCATTATGGTTAAATATATAAAACATAAGTTTTACCATTTTAATCATTTTAAGCGCATAGTTCAGTAATGTCAAGTATATTAACATTGTTATGTTTTCTTTCTTAACCCCAATAGTAACCACAGTTATATTCCTCTATAATATCCTTTCATACAATTATATGCCCATTATTTATTATTTTATTTATTATTTTCCTGTATCCTCTGACATTTTCATATCATTATAGGCCAATTTTGCTGCTTCTTTTTAATGGCTAAGAATTCCATTTAATTAATGGACCATAATTTTTTTAACCAATGTGTGTGTGTGTGTGTGTGTGTGTGTGTGTGTGTGTGGTACTGGGGACTGAACCCAAGGGCATGCTACCTCCAATCTACACCCATAGCCTTTTCTATTTTTGTTTTGAAATGGAGACTTGCAAGTTGCTTAAGGTCTTACTACGACTCTGAGGCTATCCTCAAACCTGCAATCCTCTTGTTTCAGCCTCCCAAATACGGGGATTATAGGCATGTACCCCCCCACACACCTGTCTAAGTATTCCATTTTAGTCAATAGGCCATAATTTACTTAGCCAATCTTTATTAATGGCCACTTAAAGTATCTTGAGATTTTGGTAATGCAGAAAAGGGAAAAAAAAGAAAAATGAACATATTTGGTACTTTTATATTTTGGCCTATGTCCAAGTATTTCTATGAATAAGTCTTCAGCAGCCCATAAACAGAGACATTTG
This sequence comes from Muscardinus avellanarius, assembly GCF_963383645.1. Lineage (NCBI taxonomy): Eukaryota > Metazoa > Chordata > Mammalia > Rodentia > Gliridae > Muscardinus > Muscardinus avellanarius. The sequence goes on along the minus strand of NC_137804.1, from coordinate 23,433,001 downwards.
TTTGGTTGAAACTTTTCTATCTGGCAGTGGGTATAGTTGCATACTAAGAATTTTTAGGTTGGGTAACACATTCATCATATAAATTTCTCTAGTGACATAGAAAATAAATTGCAGTGGTAACCTAGACTCTGGAATTAAATGACCAAAATTCTCATTTAGCCTCTGCCAGTCTAGCTGCTGGGTCTTGGGAAACTTACTCATAACATTACTTGTGTCAAATTTCTCATCTGCAAATTGGGTTTAATAATTCTACCTGCCTCTGAGAGATGTTGGAAAAGTTATTGAATGACTAGAACCTGGTATATATTAAGCACCACATGTATTTGCTATTATTTTAAGTCTATTAATCCTAAAACTTAAGCCTCACATTTTAAGCATAATAACTCATTGAATATTTTTCATTAAAAATTTAAGACAGCAACATTTTATTTGATAAGTCTATTGCCAAGCACCTGTAAAGCTTCAGAGATGTAGAGAGACTCTTAGTAAGACTCTGTTTCTAAACAAAAATAGAAAAGGCTGAGGGTGTAGATCTGAAGTAGAATGTCCCCGGGGTTCAGTCCCCAGTGCCACATACATGCAATAAAACAAAAATTGGTTAAGTAAATTATGATTTATTAATTGAACCATCAACATAAAAACTACTCGGTAAAAGACCAGACCTTTATTCACTTGTTTCTTGTTTTCTTTCATTTTCTTGAAAATACTTTGGATTTCCCTTTCTTTTTTTCTGATATCTGGCATAGAAATCACACTTAATTTTTTTCTGAACATACTCTGGGTTAAATGAAGCCCAACCCAGGGATGAACTCTTGAGAGAACAATTCTTTTCCATGTTCTAAGTGTCTGAAAAAATCTTTCCTGTACTTTGCCTGATAATCTTGACTTTGTCAGGTTACCTGAAATTAATCATTAAAAAATAAATAAAGGTAGAGGCAAAAGAATCTCTGTATCTTCCTTCCATCTCAGTTACCCTGATTTGAGTAGATAAGAGAGGAGGTGCAGATTTTCCAGCAGCCCACCTCCCAGGGTAGAGCCACTGGCCACCTGCTGGATTCTGAGGTTCCTACCTCATGTCATGGAGTTGGAACCACTCGCCTTGTCTCAGACTAGCTCTTTCTGGATTCTTTTTAGCCTTACAAAAAATACCTCCCATTATTCCTCTTTGCTGATTACTGATCTATTTTCATGGTGACAAAAGATGATTCAGGTGAAGCAATAGACACGCTGGCCAGTGGGAGGCTGTTGGCAGGAAAGATCACGGGACGTGGAAGGTCTCCTTGCGGGGGGGGGGGGGGGATCTGTCTAGGTCAGTGCTGCGGGCAGCTCTTGAATGAGTGCCCTGCCCAAGCCATGGCCCTTGAGCTCCTGCATTGCTGTCTGGCCACAAGGGGTCCCTGTGCCCTAGTGGAGGGAAAAGGCCAGTCACTAAGGTCAAAGAAAGTGTAAGGGAACTCGTAGACTTCCAACTTGGAGCGTGAAGAGGTGCAATTTCATTTTCTTTGAGTGGTTAGAAATAGAAAGGAGGTTTGTTGTGCTTGTTTGCTTGTTTCTGCAGTGACTTTACTGATTCCCAAAGAGTGTTATACATCCTGGTATGTGGTCCGGGATGTTCTCAACTGCTCCCCTTCAGCCTCTGGCCTCAATTCCAGGCAGGGATAGCTGTGGAGAGCTTGCCGAGATCAGAAATGTGTCCCTTTGGAGGGTTCACCCTAAAAGCTGAGTATTTACAGAGCATGTCTTCTCTGCCACGCTCTGTCCTGGAACCTGAGAAGGCAGTGACCAGAATAGTGAAAACAACAACCCCATGGGAGCCTACATACTAGTGAAGGTAGTTAAAAATAGCTAATGAATAGGATTAGTAGGGGTAAGAGCTATGAAGAAAAATAAAGTATGGTAAGAAAAGTCAAGAGTGACCAGAACAAGAAAAGGAAATAAAACGCATCATCATATTGGAAAGAAAGAAGTAAAACTATCTCTATTTGTAGATTCCAAGATCCTGTAAATAAAAATATTCTAAAGAATCCACTAAATCACCATGTAAGTTAGTAAGTTGTTCAGCAAGGTTGTAAGATACAAGATTTGTCAATGTGCAAAACTCCCATAGCTGGTCATGGTGGCACATGCCCGTAATAAAGCACTTGGGAGGCTGAGACAAGAGAAAAAGAAGAATGAACAAAGTTAGAGGACTTAAACTTATAGGTCACCTGGACAGCCACGTGCAGGAGAATGAATTTGTATCATTACCCCATTAAATATAAAAACTAATCTGAATCAAAGACTTAATTGTAAGAGTCCAAACTATAAAATTTTTAGAAGAAAACATAGAAATCTTCTTGACTTTGGATTTGGCAGTAGATTCTTCAATACCTTAAAAGCCAAACAGCAAAAGAAAAAGAACTGCTTCATTAAAATTTAAAATGTTTGGTTTTTAAGAACACCATCAAGAAAATGAAAAGACATCAATAGAATAGAAGGAAATATTTATAAATAATATAATAAGAGCCCTCTACCTAGAATACAAATGATCTATGACTCATAATGTTTCAACTTACAATTTTTGGACTTCATGGTGGTGGTAAAGTGATAATGTATTCAATAGGAACCATATATATATATATATATATATATTTTTTTTTTTTTTGGTGGTACTGGGGATGGAACCCTTATATTTCTGGGCTACACTCCCAGATCTATTTTATATTTTATTTGGAAACAGGATCTCTTAAGCCAGCAAGGCTGGCTCAACCTGCGCAATCCTCCTGTCTCAGCCTCCCAAGTGCAGGGATTACAAGCGTGTGCCACCACACCTGGCATCCATATTTCAAATTTTGAATTTTGATTTTTTTGCCTGGGCTAGTGACATACAGTACAATAATTCCTTTGCTGCTAGGCAGTGGCAGTGAGCCATAGAATCTAGTCAGCCATATAGTCAGGAAAGTAAACAACCAATACTCTAAAGTATTCTGAGTTGTCAAGTTATAGTATTCAGTGCTTGGTAGATTAGGTGTATCAAATGTATTTTTGAATTAAGACATTTTCAACTTATAATGAGTTTATTGGAACACAGTTTCATCGTAAGTCAAGGAGCACCCAAATATACAGGATTCATACAACTGAATAATAAGAAGACAATCCAATAAAAAATAGGCAAAGGATATGAATAGGCATTTTTCAAAAAATGACATACAAATAAATATATGAAGAGAGATTCAATATCACTAGCCATTAGGGAAAGGAAAACCCAAACCACAGTAATATACCACTTTATATCTATCAGGATATCTAAAATCAAAAAGTCAGATAATAATAAGCATGGACAAGATTGCAAAAAAAAAATTACAAGCATCATGCATTACTGGTGGAAATATAAAATGGTGCAGTCACTTTGGAAAACAGCCACTTTGAAAAAACAGTCTCTTGGCAGTTCTTCAAATGATTAAACTTAGAGCTACCATTTGACCCAATAATTTTACTTCTAGGTATATATATACCCAGGAAAAAAGAAAACATATATCACACAATAGCTTGAACATGAATGTTCATAATAGTATTATTTATAATAGCCAAAAGATGGAAACATATAAATGTCTATCAATTGGTGAGTGGTTAAAATGTGGTTTATCCATACAATGAAATATTATGCAGGCATATGAATCAGTGAACTACTGATTTATGCTGGAGGGATGAATCTTGAAAACATTATGCTAAGTGAAAGTAGCAAGTCACAAAAGACCAAATGTTACATAAGTTTGTATATATGAAATGTCTAGAATAAGCAAATATATGCAGACATAAAGTAGATTAGACATAAAGTAGACATAAAGTAGATTAGAGCTGAATGAAGGACTGAAATAGATTTGGGAGAGAGAGCTGTATGAGACAGGGTATCCTTTGAGGTGATGATGGTGGTCATGTTTATACAACTGTAAATATACATATATGTATATGTATATTTATGTTGTAATGTATTATATATTTACATTGAATTGTATATTTTAAGTGGGTGACTTACATAATAAGTTCTTACAAAAAAGAGAGAAAAAGAAGGAAGGCTTTTGGGAGAGAGCAGAGAAAAAAGTGGCAGAATCAAAATTTATAGAAAGCACCAGTATCTTGGAAGAAGAAAATAAAGGAGGGGTGACAGGGATGCAGAAGAGATGCTCTTTCAAAGGGAGGGTGTCCTGAAGGCACTTTTAATAGGATGATGTTTATTCTAACTTAGACTTTCAGGAAGAGAGGGATCCCTATGGATGTCTAGAGAAAGAGTCCAGGCGGAGGAGGTAGCCAGTACAAAGGCTCACAGCAGCATGGGCATGGCAGCATGGAAGCCTGGAGGGAGGGAGGTGGGGCAGGCAGGGCCGGCTCAGGTAGGGCCTCCTAGACCACCAAGGTGAGGACTTGGGATGCTTACTGAGTGAAATGGTGTCACTGCAGGATGTGCTCTGACTTCCATAATGAAGTCCATTCTGGCTGCTGTCTGCTGAGCTGCTGTGAGTGGCAAGGTCAGGGAGGTGTCCTTGGTACCCTTCAGGTGAGATGCCTTGGCTTCTGTATGTCAGGCTTTGGTTTCCTCTTACCACTAAGGAAACAGAACCCATGGTCTGATAATTGCACAGACCATTTAAGAGCAGAATTTCCTGGGAAAGTGGACAAATGACCCTCGCTAATGATGTGTAAAGCTGCTTGCTTTCAGCGTCACACTATACACAACAATTAATTTCATAACAATGTGTCTACTAGCCACCTCGAGACTAGAAACATCATGGCAGTCAAAGCCATGTTGAGATTGTGTTCTCTGCTTTATCTCTGGTGTCTAAGAAACAGTCCAACACAAAACACCCTCAAAAAGTCAGTGAATGACTCAGAGAATGAGCAGTTGCCTTCCATCCTCTTCAATCTTGGCATTTTCATGGGTGGTGACGACAGTAGGTGGTCACCAAGCACCTGTTCTGCATTCCAGCCTCCCCCGCAATCAGCTGTGGCTGTGTAACTGCCCATGGCCAATGAACATGAGCAGAAACAACATGTATCAAAGCAGTTAATACCTGGAGTGTATCCTGCATCCTTCTATTCTCTTGATGAGGCTCTTGAAGGCTACAGGTTCCAGATGGCTGAGCTACAAGATGGAATAGGACCTCCTGAGCAATGTAAGACTTTACAAGAGAAAAGGACAAACCTTTGTTCAATGAAGCCATGAGATGTATCTTTTCAGCCAGCAAGTATTACTACTCTGCTACTCACTACGCTTCTTTCAATTTTTCCAAGTATAGACCTACACAGTACACACCACAGTTGTAGCCCATTATAGAGAATGACAGTGGGAAATTGACCATTACCCCTCAAGTTTAACTTTCTTTGCAATTGTCTCCTTCTTCCAGGGTGAGGCAGTTTATGGTTTTTCAAATACTCTCATTGCAATTGGAACCATGATAGCAACAGGGTGGCATATTTCATAATTTCCGAGAGGCAGTCAGGGTAGCTGGATCAAAGACCCTCCTGACAATCACGGAGGTACTGTAGTCAAGTTTGCATAAATGGGGCTGGACCTTCTCCTATAATTTTCCCCGTAATTGGAGGCAAAAATGTGAAATCTTCATTCAGCTGGGAAAAGGGGTTGGCAGCTGTTTGGAAGAAACGAGCACTGGCTGAGCTCCGCTGCAAATGTTCCTGGCTTGATTTGTTCGCTTCGTCTCTTTCTTCTGCCCACTCAACTCCCTGCTCACTCTCTTGCTCACCAGGAACGAGTCTGCAGGATCTAGAAAAGAAGTGGGGAGAAAGATGCTCAGGAGAATGAAGACCATGTTTTATTTTTAGCGCTAAGCTAGCAAGTCCATGATTTTTACCCAGCATATCCTGATTAAAACAATGTACTCAGAACATCAATAAAAATAGCTCATTTTAGGAGGAAAATGAACACCCAGGCAGGACATGATTCACCCTCTGAGAGTCTCTAGAGAGCCCTACGTGAATCTTTGCATCTACTACAAATCCTGTACCAATTCAAGCACTGTGCGGGGCTTTCGAATAGTAAGAGTAGTTAATATTTTGAAAGTTTATATGCCTCCTCCATCCCCCGAAGCTCCTCACTCAAGTTCCTAAAGGGGCAGATGGTCTCTGAGTCAGCTGAATGAGGAGGCAGGGCTGGTGGTCCCAGGACTATCCTATATCCCAAGGCATGGAGGTACTCGTGCTGCAGCGGCAGTTCATGTTCCTGCTCTCTGCTGGCTGCTGTTCCCTCTCACATCCCTGCAGGATTCCCGAGTCATGGAAGGAACCCGTGCGAGGGAGGAGCCTCGAGGCTCAGCCACACTTGCTCCCAGAGAAATCTACCAGGGCTCTCCATACACATTGTAATCCTTCTGTGATCCTGAGGGTTGGATGTTGCTGCAACCATTTACAGGTTAGGATACTGAGTCTGATGGACGGAAGTACCTTTGTCCCTGTCCTATAGACAGCCAGTGATTGGGAAAGCCAGAATTCCCACCAGCCCTGCCTCACACATGCTGGGGTTTACAGTCCATTCAGGAGGGAATGCATAGGTCAGGAGAGAAGAGCAGAGGAGAAGCTTTGGCGAAGGAGGCCACAGAGGACGCTGGCAGTTCTTCCTCACAGCCTCCCTCCTGGCCTGCCTTCCAGTCAATGGAAGGGTGTCTTCCTATTTCCTCGTGTATGTTTGGGCTTTATGAATTTTCCTCCTTCCCCAAGATGCTCAGGGAAAAGTTTACTTTCTTTGCTCAGGTAAAATTAATGAGGTAACATGCGCCAAACCCCAAAACAACAATCACCCACAGTCGTAGGGCTCTGCCTGGTTCCTGTGGCCCATGTGACTTGAACTATTGTTCCCCCCACCCCAAGAATGGGCTCATGTCCTGAGACCCTCACCCTTACATCCTTGTCATGATCTTATTCATTTATTCATTCAAAAAATATTTTTTGTTATCTCCTTTGTGTCTGACGCGGTGATAAGAATAACTGGGTAATCCATGAGACTTCTTCAGGGCAGGAATATCCCATAGAGAATCCAGATCTATCACTGTCCCTCTGTGATAGTTTTATTGTGTTGACTTTGTTGGCATGCAAATGAAAATCAGTGATCAGAGCACTCTAGAGCCGCTCAGTAAGGCAAACCTTTTTACTTCTGCAGAAGGGCGTGCAACCAACGGAAAGTCTGGTAAGCAAGCACATTGAGCAGGAAGTCTGCTCAGGTTTTTATCCTTGATGCAATCCTGCCCCTTGCCCTGATTGGTGGGGGCTTGGGCTCACAGTTCTGCATCATTGGCTGTTTTCTCTCACAGGCGGAAATTCTGAAACAAACTTTGACAAAGAAACAAGGTTTAAATCACAACTCTGCAGCGGTTTATTTCTACAGTTGACTGGAGTTTTGAAAAAAAAAAGTTCAAGATTCTGGTCAACTAAAGGTTATATGAGCTAAGATGGCTGTTATCTGGCCACCTGTTTGAAAAGATTTTATTCTTCTTAAAACTTGACCGGGCTCTAATCCCAAATTGTTTAAACATTACCTAAAAGCCTCTTCAAAGCTATTTTGTGGGTGTAGTTAAAGTCCTTAAGCAACTGACTTTAGGTAAGGAGATTTTCCTGGATAACTAGGGTGGGCCCAGGTTAACAACCAGTGGAAAAGCCTCAAGAGCAGAGTTGAGTTTTCTTTAAAGAAGAAAAAATTTTGCCTGTGGATTACAGCTTCTAGTTCCTGTCTCAGAGTGCAGCGTGCCTTCCTGACAGCCCACCTTGCCGATCTTAGACTTGGCTGCCCAGGCCCCACAATCACATAAACTAGTTCTTTGCAATAAGTCTGTCAATATACCTTTCCTGCTGGCCTTGTCTCTGGCCAGCCCTGACCAACACACTATCCTCATGGCCTCTGGAGTTACCTGTTTCAGACATGCTCATCTGTAAACCCTCAGCTTGCAGAGGGAAACAAGAGAACCATGAATGGTGACAGAGCCACTCCGTTGCCCCGTCAGTCCTCCCTCCTGAAGTCAAATTTGAGTCGGGGTCACCAGCCCAGGTGACTTCAAAGGGCCTGCGCATGAGTGGGAGATGGAGATGGAGCTCGGAATGAGAAAATCAGACGCCACAGTACTGCTGGCCCTGGTGTGATTAGCCACCACGAGGCCACGGGGCCTTGAACAGTTCCAGAGAGTCATTACCACCATCCACAAAGCATTGTGGGACACCCTGTGGATTATGCTTAAGACCTTCTCAATCACATTTAAATTTTTTTTATTAGTGCATTGTATTTATACATCATAATGGGATAAAAAACAAACTTGTGTAGACATAGGTATACACATCACCCAGACACATTTAAGCAATTTGCTTCTCCGTTTTAGACATTAGATGGTGCCTGGATCGTACCCCGCTGATGCTTTCAAGAAAAACAAAGGCATGGTGTTTTCAGTATATGTCCTGGGCTCTGAAAACTTATGTTTCCAGTTTTTTGTTGTGTGTGTGTGTGTGTGTGTGTGTGTGTGTGTGTGTGTGTATACAATTTGAGGAGTGGACTTCCCTGTGTGTTTATATAATTTGAGGAGTGGACTTCACCAAGTTTCTTTCCAATATTATTTTGTTATTGGTGGTGGTGGTGTTACTGGGGATTAAACCTGGGAGCATCCTACCTCTGAGCTACACCCCAAGCCCTTTTTATTTTTTATTTTGAAACAGGGTCTCATTAAGTTGCTGAGTGCTCACTAAGTTGCTGACGCAGGCCTTGAACCTGCAATCCTCCTGTCTCAGCCTCTCAAGTACTGGGATTATAGGCATATGCCACCACATCCTGCCCAATACTAGTATTTTTATGATTTTATTTGATAACCCTATCAGTTTCTACTGCCAATTAGAATCGTTTTCAAATAAATTAGTAAAAAAATATTTGGCCACGGATTTTGGTGGGCTCTCCCCTGAGAATCTGAACTGTGGAAAATCAGTCTCATGATGAGGCCCATCCCCATCCCAGTGTATGCAGGCTGCAGTCCCTTTGAGCTTTACAACTATCTCTCTCTCTCTCTCTCTCTCTCTCTCTCTCTCTCTCTCTCTCTCTCTCCCCCCCCCCCGCCTTTCTTATACTTTTATTGGTGCATTGTAATTATACATCATGAAATCCAGAGTGGTGGGAACATAGGAACATACATGAACACAGCATTTTCTATGACTCCCTCCAGTTCCCACCCTACTCCACTTCCCTCTACATGTTATTGAGATTGGTATTCATAATTTCATATATTTTTTTGTGATACTGGGATTCCTGGAAGCCCTTCTACCTCCAGGCTACAACTCCCAGACCTATTTTATACTTTTTATTTGGAAACAGGGTCTCTTAAGACAACGCGGCTGGCTTCAAACCTGCGTGATCCTCCCGTCTCCACCTCCCAAGTGTGGGGATTACAAGCATGTGCCACCATGCCTGGCAATATTTAGGAGTATTTATTTATTTATTTATTTATTTATTTATTTATATTATTTATTTTTGGTGGTACTGGGGTTCCTGGAAGCCCTTCTACCTCGGGGCTACACTCCCAGACCTATTTTATACTTTTTATTTGGAAACAGGGTCTCTTACGCCAGCGCGGCTGGCTTCGAACCTGAGCGATCCTCCTGTCTCCGCCTCCCAAGCGCGGGGATTACAAGCGTGTGTCACCACGCCCGGCTTAATTTCACATATGTACATAGCATTATGTGAATTGTTTTCATAATCAAATCTTCCTCCCCCTCCCCTATCCCCCCCATGCCATTGGAGTTTTTCTTCCTTCCTCTAAAATCCCTTTCGTTTACCAGTTTCTCTCTAGCTTCCACATAGGAGAGGAAACAATAATCCTTTACTCTCTGAGACTGTCTAATCTTATTTAGCATGGTATTCGCTAGTTCCATCTATTTTCCTGCAGTTTGCATAATTTTGTTCTTCTATATGGCTGAGTAAAATCCTACTGTGTGTATACCAGTTTTGCAATCCATTTATCTGTGGATGGACACCTAGGCTGGTTCCATAATTTGGCTCTTGTGAATTGTGCTGCTTTAAACATGGATGCACATGCATTGCTGCAACATTCTGACTTCAATTCCTTTGGAAGGACACACAGAAGTGATCTAGCTGGATATTTTGGTGGTTCCACTCCCGTTCTTCCAAGGAACTTCCACCTTGCTCTCCATAGCAGCTGCACCAATTTGCAATCGCACCAACAGTGTATAAGGGTTCCTATTCCTCATGTCTTCATCATCATTTATTCATTATGTGTGTGTTGGGGGTGTGTGCTGGGGATTAGACCCAGGGGTATTCTACCTCTGAGCTATACCTCAACCCCCTTTTTAAAATTAATTTTATTTCAAAACAGGGTCTCGCTAGGTTGCTGAGAATCTGTCTACATTGCTGAGGCTGTCCTTGAACCTGCGATTCTCCTGTCTCAGCCTTCCAAGTACTGGGATTACTGGCATGTGCCACCACACCTGGCTCAGCATTTATTAATGTTGTATTCTTGATGATTGCCACTCTAACTGGGGTTAGAGAGAATCTCGGTGTAGTTTTTACCCTCTGAGAGGCATTTGCTCAATATGGGAATTCTGAAACTGAAAGCTCTGCCAATTACTATTTATCACGCTTTCTCGGTTTGCTTTTCGAGTATCAGATTGTGAGAGAAATACCTTCGTTGCCGAAGTGTGATTGGTTTTCTCAGATTCTCAATGAGTGAACAGTGACCTGGGTGCTGATATGCATAGAGTCTTCTAGGAAAGAGAGATCTCTATGAAGGAAAGTAAAGGGGAAAGGGAATCCTCTAACTCTGGATTGAGATTGGTTTGGAGAATAAAAAAAAACAACCAAGAAGATGGATAAAATGATTCCTCAGCAAACCCCACCATAGACGCACATGGTGACAAAGGAGATCAGGGTCCCTAAAAGCAGGCAACAGGCTACCCCCAAGGTGACTTCAAGAAGCTCCAACACCCTAGAGGCATACGACCAAATGTTCCATGTGTGCGTTAGAACAGCCAGGGGACCGCTAGTCCATCTGGAGACTGAAAAAAATAATGTATTACAGTTATTTCACAGTTTTCATAGGACTCGTACTCAAATCTACGTAGAAGGTATATGAAGAAACCAAATACAAATTTAAAATCTGTACTGAATTCCTGGGGGCTGTTAGGCCTTTGACTGCTCCGAATGCTCAAAGAAGAAATATTTGCACACCAAGAACTGGTGTTGGCCTTGAAGAGGATCCTCTAAATATGACCTCTGTGGTCAGGTCCCCTGCAGAGGAAGGAGAAGCTGTAATGCCAAGCCTCCCTGGCCAGGCTGCCCTTGACATCTTGGAGTCCCACCAAGCCCACAGTTGCTAGTTCTGTGCACAGACACCCCCCCCCCCCAGTTGTCAGCAATCAGAGACATCCCCAGCTGTCCAGAGAGTAAGAGGGATCACAGGGAAGAGTCCTGGCCTGCCCCTGTTTGTCTCAACCTTTAAAAATACAGCCCTGTGTAACGACACAGTGGCTTAATTTAAATTTCTCTGGCACTTAAACTCGGCTCTCTTCTTTCTTTCTTTCTTTTTTTTTTTTTAATACCACCTTGTTGCTCTTTCCTTTCTCGCTGGATTGTTTCCATTTTCTTCAGAACGGGTGGTTTCCGTCTCATCCAGCAGATCTAAGGTAATCTCAGTTTTGTTTCTGAAATTGTAGCTTTCCCGCCTCTTTCCTTCCTCTTTGGGCAGTGTAGACACGTCACCCCATGACACACAGAGATCCTCTTCCCACTGCTTTGTTTTACTCCTCGGATTATAAGTAAGTCAGCAAAATACTCATCTCCCAGTCTGTAACTCTAATAGGCAAACTGATAATGGGTAAAAATAAGTTCTGCGAAGCAGAATGGTGGACGGCTGCAATGCTTTGGCACAGGAAAAGCAGGACGCTGGGTTTAGGACCTGCTCTCCTGTTTTCTTAAGCAAACTCTGACCATTGTTATCTGGCAAACCCAGGGGACTTCAAATTGTGTTACTTATTTTCACCTGACTACATATATTATCTGGGAACAATCTAGCCTTCATTTCGTAAAAGCGCACATCATCCCTTGCTGTGGGTGCCTCGGTGTCAGCCTGTTCTCTTGTTCTGAGACTCTATATACTTTTCCATTTTCAGTTAATCCTGCAGCTAGCAGGGCACATGAAGCTGGTTGTATTGCTTTCAGATGGATTTCCTGAACCGCTGTATCAAGTACTTTGCTCTCTCTCTTCTTGACACCCAGCTTCTATTTATAGCCAACAGATGATCAGGAGGAGCCAGGGTCAGGGACAGTTGTTGTTTGGTCAGACCCGACTGCTGAATGCTGATTGGTAACCGGCAAGGTGTGGCAACTGCCATCTGGCCCCAGAGGAGTCCTGATTGCCCTGCCAGTGTTTGCTTAATTCAGGCAAAAGGAGTTAACTTGTTCCTGCTCTGCAGAAGCAAACTTGGTGAACTGTTTTCACACCTCAGCCTACCAAATTGGCTCCTGGGTTTGGGCCCAGCTGAACATTCAAAGCAGTGCAGTCTGGGTCATCCACCAGGGTCTGTCCTGACACACTCAGCCACCTCACCCTGTTTAGAATTCAGAGACAGAGTGGGTGCATCTCAATCCCCTTCTGAAAAAGGGAACTGAGTACTTTTATAGAAACTGAATGAGAAAACCAATTTCTATAGCTCAGAGGGATGGATACTTTAATAGCTCTCTAAGTATTGGAAGAGATATGTATTAAATCAAGCATATGAATTTATATAACATCCTGGATCCATGCCTTCTAGAAATTAGGTTAGCCCTAAAAGAAATCTCACCATGAGTAAGTTAAGTATATGTTTCGGAGGGGAAGAGAGCTCATCATTGTCGTTAAATGATAGGTTATAGGTAATGTTATAGAAAGGCCCGGCACTTGTAGGGATTGAGAGGCTGGTGAGGAAAAATGCCTGATTGGCGGTTAAAACTCCACTGGGCTGATATTCAGAACTCTTGGAAACATTCAAGCAGAGCCTTCTTTGTGCTTGCACATTACTTTCACAATAATTTCCATCGTCATTAATCAGCGGGCATTGTGTGAGTGACAGATGCTGTACAATCCCTACAAAACATTCTTCAGCATCTCATGGGACATCGTCACTCCCCTCATCCAAGGATCAGCAAAGCCTAGCATCTTCTCCATCTTTCTGAGAAGGATTAGGGTGCTCTCCCTTCTTTTAGGAGAGGGAATTTAGTCAAGGAAAGAAATAAATGCCTCCCTGGCAGGCAGGATGACTCCTGACATCAGTGTCTCCTTTGGAAGTAAAGGGCCCAGACAGGTGATGCACCAGGGATCCTTCTATCCTTCCAGTGGGGAGTTCATGGGGAAGAAGGTTCCTTTCCTGAAGACAATAATTTATTTCACTTTGAATATAAAAATGGATTGGGCAACTTGCTCATACAATTTTTATTTGAGGCTTTCAGAATATTAGTTTTGACATTCCAACCATCCTCAAGATTCAACCTTCCCTAATCCCAAAGTGGAACCTAAGGATGTGCCCACCCTTACGGATAGATATCCTTTCTCACTTGTCGCCTTGGCTGGCCCCGCCTAGACATCACCTGAGTATCACCTAGGAGTGTTAGAAGCAGAGTTTGGAGACTCTGTTTTTAAAGGGAACTTGTGGGATTCAGTGGCTGAGAGCACCCACTCTGGGGCCCATAGACCCAAAGATGGATCTCAGCTGTGCCACCAGAGGCCAGCCGGGAAAGCTTGGCGTGTCACCCCTGGTCCTGAATTTCTCTTTGCCTGGCACGAGCTCAGAGGTTCAGTTGGGGCTGAGTACAGGTAGGGTGGGCTGTGGGTTCTAGCCACTGCCTAGCTCTGCTCTAGCCCACCCTTTTCTCTCCCTCTCACTCTGGACAGAATCCGTGGTTAAGGACAACTAAATAGGTATAGGTAGTGGGCATTTGTCAAACATTTATTATTTATGTGATTAAATTTAAAGGCATCTGTAACAAAATGCCAAAAGTCTTTAAGTCTTTATGTTAGCTTTTCTAGCTGTGTGTAGAAAGTGTTTCTCTCTCTCTCTCTCTCTCTCTCTCTCTCTCTCTCTCTCTCTCTCTCTTCTCTTCTTCTTCTTCTTCTTCTTCTTCTTCTTCTTCTTCTTCTTCTTCTTCTCTCTCTCTCTCTCTCTCTCTCTCTCTCTCTCTTTGTGTGTGTGTGTGTGTGTGTGTGGTGCTGGGATTGAACTCAGGGGCATTCCACCTCCAAGCTACACCCCCAACCCTATTTTATTTTTTAATTTGAAAACAAGTTCTTCTCGCTAAGTTGCTGAGAGCCTTGCTAAATTGCTGAGACTGGCTTTGAACCTGCAGTCCTCCTGTCTTAGCCCCCAAGTATGGGGATTACAGGTGTGTGCTACCACGCCTGGCTCTGATGGTTTTTTTTTTTTTTTTTGGTGGTGGTACTGGGGTTCTTAGAAGCCCTTCTACCTCTGGGCTACATTCCCAGGCCTATTTTTACATTTTTATTGGAAACAGGGTCTCCTAAGCCAGCGCACGCGGCTGGCTTCGAACCTGCGCGATCCTCCTGTCTCTGCCTCCCAAGCGCGGGGATTACAAGCATGCGCCACCACGCCCGGCGTGATGGGTTTTGATATAAGAAACAGGACATGAAAACCTAATTCAATTGAGTGTTTAGTTGATAAAATATGTTTTGCAGTAAGGATCATAAAGAGCTAATTCATGAAATTAATTAATTAATTAATTTATTTATTTATTTTTGTGGTACCGGGGTTCCTGGAAACCCTTCTACCTCTGGGCTACACTCCCAAACCTATTTTCATACTTTTTAAATTTGGAAACAGGGTCTCTTAAGCTAGCACGGCTGGCTTCTAACCTGTGCGATCCTCCTGTCTCTGCTTCCAAAGTGCGGGGATTACAAGCGTGTGCCACCACACCCGGCCTCATGGAAGAATTTATAAAATGGTTAATAAATATAAAATTCTTTTTATTTCATTAGTAATTTTAATGCAAATTTAAAGAATAACGAAGTCTAATTTTCACCTATCAAGTTTGCTGATATAACAAGAAAATTTACTGCTGGTGAGGATGTAGAAAGATGAGTAATCCCCTTCATGGCTGGTAGAAAACTTGGTATAATTACTGGGAAGCTATTTGTCAATATATAATGAAAAGCCTTTAAAATGTTCACATTCTCCAATGTAGTCGTCCATTTATCCATTTTAAAGAAATAATATAACTGAACATTTGTAGTTAATGATAGACATTATAATACTATAATTTTAATAGGGATAATTAGAAAGAATCTCAGTACAACAAAAGGGTAGTTAAATATATTACTTAGAATAAAAGACCATGCTGACATTAAAATGAGATTTACCTATGACCACAGCTAGCAGCATTTGTGAAGATTTTACTGTATGCTGGACCCCAACCTAAGTGCTTTGAAGATGTTTCATTAACATCTTCAGACAGATTAGTAACCTCCTAACTTCTAATAATTTTGTTTAATTTAAACCCATTTGACAAATTAAAAATTTGGAGCCGGGCGTGGTGGCGCACGCTTGTAATCCCAGCATTCGGGAGGCTGAAACTGGAGGATCGCGGTTCGCGGACAGCCTCAGCTACTTAGTGAGGCCCTCTGCAACTCAGTGAGACCCGGCTTCAAAATAAAGAATAAAAAATAGGGCAGGGGGTGTAGCTCGGAGGTCAAATGCCCCTGGGTTCCATCCCCAGACCCGCAAAAAAAAAAAAAAAAAAAAAAAAAAATTTGGACAAAGTTAAATGATAGGATACCTTCGATATTCTTTTAGCCCCCCCCAATACAATACAAAATTACATGTAGTTTAGCTCAGTATATGAATCAAATAAACCCACTCATTATGTTATGATTAGGGATCAAAACTTCAAAGTGTATAAAAAGTATGCTTATGTTATTACAGTCTTTGAAGAAGTGGGAGTAGATGGTGGGCTTCAGCCAATCTTTAATCATGTTCCATGAAAACCCATATTATTCTAGGGCTATAGATACATGGTGTTTGGTGAAATATTTATCAAAATGTTAAGAGTGGTTTTCTCTATTTTGTGGCATTGTGGGTGACTTATGCTTCTCTGCGTTTTTCCAATTTTTTATAATTAGCATGTAGAATTCCTACAATTAGCATGTAGACGTGTTGGCAAACACACACACACACACACACACACACACACACACACACACACACACCACACCCCTAAATGTTTTAAAACATTAAAGAGCAATTTGTTGTAGTCATTCTCTTTATAAGTAGGCGATTTCCTCTTTATTCTTTACAGTCCCTTTAGATCTGACAGCTCAGTAAATTAGGCAGGAAAGGGAAAAGGCAAAGCCCAGCGGTAGGAGGGAAACGAGAGGCACGCCCCTCTCCCCGCCCCAGCAGGGGAGCCACGTGACAGCCTGCGGTGGCCCTGTGGTTGATTATGTTACAAGTGAAAAAAGAATCCCAACCAGGTTGGCAAAGTCTGGGACATTACCCAACCTCCTGCAGCCAGGGAAAATGCTTCTACAAAGGGTACTGTTAGGGGGTGCGGCCCCTTTGGTGGTTTTTCTAAGAGTAGAGATGTTCCCAAGTCAGTAGGGAAGGCTAACTAGGGGACAGTAACTCTGACAACAAACCAGGAGGAAGGCAGAGCCTCCTTCTGTTTGCAGTTCTGAGCACCATGCAGTTAACTCGAGGCCGGCCCAGGTTGTGTTAATCCCGGGGTCCTGAAGCTCTCCCCAGCTCAGGATGTGTCCCCAGCTCCTGCAGAAATCCACAGAAGGAGGAAAGTGCAAGGGACTTACCCTGTGAGGTGGGGTGCCAGGCCTGGGGCTGGGCCCCACAGGAAGCACCTCACTTTTTGTAGAGGTGGCTGTGCTGAACAAACAGAGGCCCGCCCTTGTTTGTTGGGCTTTTCTCCTGGGTTTTGTGACGAGATGGCTAAAAGCAGGAGGCTCAGTGAACCCCCAGGCCCCGCGGCTCAGACTGAGGACTGAAGCTAGTTATTCTGCCATCCAGGGGGCGGCTGGAGCAGCTGGGGAGGGATGGGCTCCTGGCAACAGGATGCTAACTTTCACAGAGTGCTTTCATCTCTCCTGGGGCCACTTGCTCATTGTTCTACCAAAGGCAGACAGTATCATCACAGACCTTGAGAAGCCAGAGAAATGAGACACCCTTTCTGTCCTCCTGGATCCTGGGGAGGAGCCAGAGAACTAGCCAACACGCTTAGGTGTGGTGAATACTGTGGCTGCTGAAGTTGGGAAGGTCCTCAGAGCATACTTGGGGGTGGCCAGTCGCCATGATCGACTTCTCTGAGCGCTGGGCTACACCTCCATGAGGAAGGTCATTGCCTCTTTGCCCTAAAGCAAAGATAGTTCCTTATACAATTAGCAGCGAATGTTCATTTCTTTCTACTGACTTTGGAATGAATGAATGAATGAATGAATGAATGAATATGGCTTAGGTCAGACTCATCAGGAGAATAGCAGCGTGGCAGAGAGCATAAACACCAGAGTTGGAAAGTCTGAGTACAGATCCCAGCTCTGTCATGTTAGAATGCTGAGTGCAAATCCCGACTCTAGCAACATTAGTCAGAGCACCTCCTATAGTCTCTCTCCGCTTCAATTTCCTCGTTTATAAAATGGGGAGGGAAAGTAATATAGTTGCCTGACTCAAGGGATTGTTATGAGAATTATATAACATAAGACATAAAAATTGCTTCCGCCAGTTGTAAACATTCACTAAATCTTATCTGTTACTTTTGACGAGGGCTGACATTGAC
Organism: Muscardinus avellanarius; assembly: GCF_963383645.1. Taxonomy (NCBI): domain Eukaryota; kingdom Metazoa; phylum Chordata; class Mammalia; order Rodentia; family Gliridae; genus Muscardinus; species Muscardinus avellanarius. Next base: position 23,415,204 of record NC_137804.1, on the reverse strand, counting down.
ATTAGCCAATGCAACCCCATATCAACTGGCATAATTTGGTAAGGATGGGAATATTTGTCGAAGGTAGGGCTTACAAGCGGACTTGTCTATTTTTGCCACACCTTCCCTCCATTAGGTACACACTGGCAGGTAATTATATTCTTTTTCATTAAGATGTTTCTTTGAAGCTAAAATAGAAAAATATACACAGAAAGGTAGAAACAGTGGCTTTGGCAAGGCAAGTCGAGTCGGGCCCTTATGTCTGAATTCATTTCGTGGGAAAACTTTTAGTTCTTAGGTGGTGGTGGTGATGTGGGGGAGAATTTTATTCTGTCTCCATATGACATCATTTGAGCTGGCTTTTAGAATTCTAGATGGGAACATAAAAATAGGTATGGTTGGTCAACAGACACAGCAGGGATAGACGTGGATGAAGCTGTGTGTTATGTGAGTGAGAAGCTGTGGGACCTCTTGACATCACTGCTCAATGCTAATATGGTTTATTTACACATAAATATTATGAATATTATGGATTATTTATACTTTTACCCAAAAGTTTTAGGGCTGGTATTATCTATCTTCTTTTTTTGTGTGTGGTACTGGGGATGGAACCCAGGGGCCTTCTACCACCAGGCTACTATACTCCCAGACCTATTTTATATTTTGTTTGGAAACAGGGTCTCACTAAGTTGCTGCAAGTCTCACAAGTGGCTGAGGATGGTTTCTAACCACAATCCTCCTGTCTCGGTCTCCCAAGTGCTGGGATTATAAAGCGTGCACCACCACGCCTGGCTCTTATCTGTCTTCTTGTATCAGCACATACTTAGACCTACACTATTGAATACAGTTGCCACTAGTCACACGTAGCTATTTAAATTAATGAAAACTAAATTAAAATCCCTGTTGCACTACACACAGTTAGAGTACTCAATGGCCACATGTGAATAATTGTTACCAAACTGATCGGCACAGATGACAATATGGAGCATTCCACTGAATAGCACCTTCTTAGAGTATAGGTTTCAGACATTTTTTTCTCACAAATATGGAAACTAGAGAGAAGTGGAAAACAAAAGGACCTCGATAGATAAGGAAAGATACCAGTAGAAGAGTGGAAGGGGTGGGGAAGGGCGGTGGAGAGGGGAAGAAGGAGACTTGATGAATAAACAGTGAAAATAATGCTTTGTTCATATATGAAGGTATCAATACCAGTCTCAATACTGAACAGGGAGGAGGAGGGACTTGAAGGGAAACACGCCAAGTGCTGTGTGCATGTATGTTTATGTACTCCGAACCTCATCACAATGTAGAATTACAATGCACCAAAGAAAGTATATTAAAAAAGGGAAAAATACACACACACACACACACACACACACACACACACACACACATACCCAGAGATGGCAAAATCCAGAACTCACACAAGGAGTATATTGCAGAACTGAATACAAAATTGAGGCATATAAAGAGAAAGTTAGTGCTACTTTTAGACAATAGAGTTTGAATATATAGTTTGTTTGCTTGTTGTTTGACAGTTGAGTTGTTAAATAACAAAGCACTTAGTCTATGCAAAGCATTAAACTAAGGGCTCTGGGGAGGAAAGCAAAATCTGACAGATGCAATCACAGATCCCAGATTGCCTGCTTTTGAACAGGAGAGATACAAAGTACACAGATAAACATTAATCAGAAGTCCAAGGCGCAGTGTGAGGAAACCCCAACAAAGTGCTGTGAGACTGTGCGATTTCAATAGAGGAGGTGAGAGCCGGGCATGGTGTCACACGCTTGTAATCCCAGTATTCAGGCGCTGAGACAGGAGGATGGCAGTTCACGGACATCCTCAGCTACTTAGTGAGGCACTTTGCAACTCAGTGAGACCCTGTTTCCAAATAAAGAATAAAAATAGGGCTGGAAGTGTGGCTTGGAGGTAGAATGCCCCTGGGTTCCATCCCTGGTTCTGCAAAAATATATACATATATGTATATATAAATATATAGTGATACACTGACATCACAGGATGCATGGTAGAACTCAGTCAAGGAAGACATGGGTACAACCTGATGGGAATAGGGAAGAGGGAACTCTAAATGAACTAACAGTATTACTAGGCAGTCAGATTGGAAACAGGGCTGGGCTCAATAGTTGGATGCCAGTCTAAGATAATTTACTAAGGCAAAGAAAAGAAATAATTTTTTTTGTGTGTGTGGTACTGAGGTTCCTGGAAGCCCTTTTACCTCTGGGCTACACTCCCAGACCTATTTTATACATATATATATATATATATATTTTTTTTTTTTTGAAACAGGGTCTCTTAAGCCAGCGCAGCTGGCTTTGAACCTGCGCGAGCCTCCTGTCTCCACCTCCCAAGCATGGGGATTACAAGCGTGCGCCACCACGCCCGGCTGGAATGATTTTAGAATAAGCATCCTGAGAAAAAATGTTTCATTACTTTGGTGAAGAGAGTTCACCAAATGATGAATATTTACAAAAGGCAGTTGCCTGAAAATACAGGGGCAAGTACCTACTTCACAGAGTTCTGAGGATTAAATGAGATGTGTGCAAACTACCCAGCAGGTAGTGAGCCAGCAAGAGCTGCCACTGGTTTTAATCTAATAATCTTGACTACACAGGGAAATTGCAAAACCTTACACATGATTTTATGGCAGCAACTTTCTCTCCAGCCACTAGTCACTAGTTCTTGGGTGCCATAAAATCAGGGAAGTTCTGCAATTATTCCAGGTCATGCTGGGCAGAATTGTTAAACATCTTGTTTGCTTAATGAAACAGAAGCCAGGGAAGGACCGAGCCCCAGAGATAATCACCCACTCAGGTTTCTGGCTTCCGCCTCACTTGTTCCTGTCTCTTTTTACTACTAAAAGGAATGGGACCCTTATCAGTGGAGCATCGGAGGGCAAGGAATATAACAGTATTCAAGAAAACTTCCCAGCAGGGAAGAGCCCAGCCCTTGTGTGTGACGTAGCTGGTTTTCACAAGTGTTGGGAAACCAATGTCACTGTGCTCAAGTTCAGCATCTCAACTGCTACCAGGAAGTAACTTCATTGGGCCACGGCACCAGGGACTAAGAGACACGGTGTCCTCCCGGGTGCTTCTGCTTAGCTCTCCTTTCTGCGTTTCACTTCATGCATCCTGGGTGAAGCGTTGAATAGATCACCTTCTATTTGTCTAGACCTCTCAGGGATTCCCTTTGGTCTGATCAGGAAGTCTGATCTCCACTGCTTCGTTTTCCTGCAGTCACCTCTTCTGTTGATTCCGCCTCACTTATTTATTTTCAGAGTGCATCCTTAGCTCTGAGAAGGAAGAAAGGCATCATTACTGTACTGAAAGATCCAACACTTAATTTTTCTTCTGAGCTTAGGCCACAGCCCTCATCCAGGATGACTTTGCTAAATTATACTCATTATTATTATTATTATTATTATTATTATTATTATTATTATTACTGTTTGTGCGTGTGTGTGTGTGTGTGTGTGTGTGTGTGTGTGATTGAACCCAGGGGGATTCTACCTCTGAGCCGCACCCCCAGCCCTATTCTAATCTTCCTTTGAAACAGGGTCTCACTAAGTTGCAGAGAACCTCTCTAATTGCTAAGGCTGGCTTCAACCTCTGCTCCTTCTGTCTCCGCCTCCCAAGTGCACATGGGTAACAGATGTGTAAAAGCCTGGCTTTTCACTCATTCTTCAAGACAGGCAAGACCCACTTCTTCCATGACGCCCTTTTTGATGATCCCAGCCTGTAAGCATTGCCCCCTTATTCTGGCCTTCTATCAAACTTGTTTCCAGTGACAAAAATTTACCACTTTCCAATTGTCTGCTACTTCTGACTTATGTTTCCAACCAAATCAAAGTCAAGATTTCTGTCAAGCCTTTCAAATCACATCATCAAAATGGAAAGGGAGGCCTCTGTGACATTTATCAAAATCCTAACTCTCAGGGTTTTCAAAGTGATTTTATTTTTTGTTTTACACAAAACGATTAGGTTCTTGAAATTTCCTGTTCCATGATATTTCAAAAAATATACCTTTAACCAGGCATGGTGGCACATGCTTGTAATTCCAGTACTTGAGAGGCTGAGATAGGAAGACTGCAAGTTTATGACCAGCCTCAGCAACTTGTGAGGTCCTCTACAATTTGTTGAGACTCTGTTTCAAAATAAAGAATAGGGCTGGAGGTGTGGTTCGGAGGTAGAATGCTCTCCTTCCTGGGTTCAATCCCCAGTACACTATATATATATATATATATATATATATATATATATATATATATATATGTATATGTGTGTGTGTGTGTGTGTGTGTATGTGTGTGTGTGTGTGTATTTGGGAAATATATATATATAGTTGGGAAATATATATATATATATAGTTGGGAAATATATATATATATATATATATATTATATAGTTCTGGGGATTAATGTATATATTAACACATATACAGTATATATATATATATATATATATATATATATATATACATATATATACTTTTATTGGTACACTGTAATTATACATCATAATGAAGTTGACAGTGATAGGGACATACATGCTCATGGCACTTGGGAGCTCCTCCTGGTTCCCACCCCAGGCTCTCCTCTTCCCCATACATGATATTGAGATTGGCATTATAATTTCATATATGTACACAGCATCATTTGAAATGTTTCCTTCATCAGGGCTCCTTTCCCCTGACCAACACCTTTCTCCCTTGAGCCCCCTCAGTCATTCCACTGGGGTTTCTCCTCTTTTATCTGGAGTCCCTATTGTATCCCAATTTCTCCCTCGCTTCTGCATATGAGAGAAAAAATTATGACCCTTTACTTTGAATAACTGGCTAACCTCACTTAGCATAATATTCTCAAGTTCTACCCATTTTCCTGTAAATGACATAATTTAGTTCTTCTTTATGGCTGAGCAAAATTCCATCTTGTGTATATCCCATGATTTTATAATCCATTCATCTGAACTACAAAACTGTGGGCTATACACACAAGAGAATTTGACTCAAAGTGACTTCTTACAGACTTGACCCCAGGGCATCTTTTTCCCTCCCTCACCTATTCCCAAGCTTGGCTTTCATCAAGTCCTGATTTTAGATGTTCCATAGTAAATATCTCAGTAAACATGTGTTTGAAGGAAGGGTGACTTAGCTTAAGTTTGAGAATCCGGTTCCAGCCATTGGAAACCTGAGGATGAGCTGGCTATTATGGTGTGGTAAGCAGCAGTCTAGATCAACCTTTTTTCAGTCTATGAGAATCTTAAAGCTGCTTTGCTTAGAGGCAGTAGAAAATGGGGCTTGGCCCTTATAAGATATAGTCCTCCACCCAGAAAAAGCAATTTGTTCCTTGTAGTAAAGTTGGAAACACATAAAAACAAAAAATCATCTCTTACCGTATCACCCAAGAAAAGAACAATATTAATCTTGGTGTACTTTTCAGTTCTCTAATTCTATAGACTCCTAATTTGTCACAGCGTAATCATATAGACTTATATAAATATAATTTGTCACTGTTTATTGAGTTTGGTATCCTCTTTTCAGATAAAATTATACCACCATCACTAAAAATCATCTTAAATATACCTATAATGGCTCAGTTTTGTAGGTTGGTTCCCCTAAAAGCAGACTTTAGATGCAGATTGGCATGAAAGAATACCCTGGGAATTAACATCTGCCCCCAGGAAGAGGAGGAAGCAGGATCAGACAGAGGAAGAGGTGGAGCTGCGCTGTAGGCTCTGAGAAGGCCTGGACAACTCCACGGGCACCATGCTGGGATGACCCCCCCAAGTGTCCTAGGCTGGGATGAAGGGGCTGGGCATCTATACCACCAGGTGGACCACTCATTGCTTTCAGGCTCCTCTTAGAAGAATACATAATTTTTAGCAAGGCAATCCCAAGAGAGGGCTCAAGGATGAAAGCCATCTTAGGTCAGAAATCCCAGAATCTGGGAGAATAAATTTCATTCCTGACAGAGGAATCAGGCAGCATATCATAGCCTTCACTACAATGGCTGAAACTGAATGCTTACCAAATGACAACATTGTACCAGGTGATCACAGAACTTTACAACTGCCCAACTAGATGATTGCTGATGACATCCCCTTTTATGGGAAAGGAAGTAAGACCAGACACCACATGGTCTCACAGCTGTTAAGTGGAGGAACCATGCTTTGAATCTCATTCTTTTGTGCCTTATTCATTTTTGTAAGTACCTAAAAGAATATTGCCAGATAAGAATTTCCATTTCCAGGCAAAAATTTTACCACATACTGAAACAAAAAGAGGGCTACATATACCATATTTTCCCTTCATCTTCAGAATGGACTAGAAGGATGATTTTCAGAAATGGTAAAAATGATCATGGCTAGGCCAAAGTAAATTAGAAACACTTAAGTCATAAAGTAACATCTTTTAAAGTCGTGTATAAATGACAATAGGGACTGCTAGGAATTACTTAGAGCATATTTTATTTAAACTGTTTCATTTAAAACACAAAACAGTGACTGCACGTGGCTGGGAAGCTCAAACTTGACCGCCACCCTTTGTCCTACTAAGCATATAAATTATGATTTCTACTACATATGAGAAGGGAGGGTCATGCTAGGGTTCTATATGGCCTTTTACACATACCACATTGAATGTTATTTTCTATTTTTGAAAACTTGTTCCAATGAAAGGATGACAAAATTAACATTTTATTCATTGTATTAGTATATATTTTAGATTTTAAATTTTTATTTATTTTTGACCGTTAAATTCACCTTCCATTATTACCTTTGTGCAACCACAGTATTATTTTCTTTCAACAAACCTACCCAGATTTCACATATTTTTTAAACTAAGTGTTCCCCAAAAGAGAAAGGCTTTACCAATGTTTTATATCACTCTACTTGCCATCCCATAATCTTCTACACATGGGGCTTATTAATCAAAACGAATACCGAGTCAGGATGATTGTATTTATTTATTTATTTAGGCCACTTAAGCATCAGCACAAGAATTAAAATTCAGGGTCAGTTATTGCTGGGGAGTGTTCTCAGCACTGTAATTCGGTTGCTAGGCAACCTGTGGGCGGGCGTTAACAAGAGGAAGAGAAAGCTAGTCTGCCGCACTTCAATAGCAGTATTGGCTTTCATTTCAAACGTGTTAAATAATAGGGCCGTGCAATTTGCCTCCCTCAGCCCAAGTTGCTTACTTTTCATCTTGAATGGAAAATTAATCTGGTTTAGTGTCGGTAACATTCTCAACCATACTTCCTCTGCCAGGCATTAAAAACAAAAGCATTTCTCACTTGGGAAATGAGAAAGTTCTGTGTCTTTCTTCAAGCTTGATGGTCTTTCTTCCTCTCTTTCCCTCTTCTCCTCTCCTTCCTTTTCTTCCTTTTTTTTTTTTCTGGTGAGAAAACCCATCATTAACATCCTATTAACCCAGGGCCAAGGCAAGAGATGGAAGAGCTCCAACAAATGAGAAAGGTCAGGATAGGGCTTTATCTGGGGGTTGCAGGGTAGAGATAGGGGTAAACGGAGTCCTGAGTCTGAAACGAGAATTGACCTAGGTGACAGGCAGCACCTGAGGAACTGGGGGGAGGTCAGAGGGAACTTCCTCTCTAGCCTCTGTGTGGGGCCAGCACGCCCATTCCTTGGTCCCTTTTCACACAGAAGGCTGAACACAGACCTAACAGTACCTTGCAGAGGGTAGGCGCTCACTGACCATGTGTAGACAATGCACAAATCCTAATGAGCCCGGATACAGGAAATTCTACCCAACAGCTGCTCTCAGTCATGGTGTTGTAGGGAGCGTATTTGAGGCCTCACGTAATTTCCTGTCTCTGGGATGAAAAAGTGGACTAGCAGCCAAGCCTGGCAAGCTGTTCTCGGCTGAATGGGAACCAGGCTTCAGTCCCGCATTACCAAAACTTCTCCTCTGCTTTTTCCCCTTTAAGTACCTTAATTTTCATCTGCCGGCTTTGAGTTTGCATGAGTTATTAAGTGTGGGCCAGGGTTACTTTCAGCATGGTTGTAACAAGATTCCCATTCCTTTGCAGACTTAGAAAATTTGGGCCAGGTTAAGGATATGAAGACACTGACCTGAGGTTCTTTAGAAACATCTTTCCCCTCCTTTTACTTCTTGCTGATCTAGGGAAGTTTTATCTTTACTGTCTTAGGGCTGCTGCTGGATCCAGCCTGCTAACTGTGCTTTCTGCTTAGAGACCCCAACTCCTCCGAGCCTCACAGCCCTCTTCCATATGACGTTATTTGCAGAATCTCCTCCAATTGTTTGTCCTTTCTCTTGAATACCATGTGTGTCCACTCTTTTTCCATAGGATCCTATAAGCTTATCCCAAACCCCAGACGGCAGAGCTTAATGACTCAGCTCAATGACTGTTACAGTGGAAGCCAAGCCGCCTTGACGGTCTTCTGAGGTTTTCTCCAAGGTTTGGAAGTTTGAGAAACAGGGTCATTGTACATTTTCATCTAAATAGCTCACCTGCCCTAGTGCTGTGCACTTGAATTTTTGAACCCAAGGTGGTATTGTACATTGATCTTATGATGGGCAGTAACAGGGGAGAGGGGAGAAGCACACAGAGGAGAAAAATAGAAGGAAAAATCAGGGTCAGATTTTTAGAGGTTAGACCAAGGTGAAGACAGTAATGGAGAAGGAGCCATTATCAGAAATGTAGAGAAAGAGGAACAGAGATGGAGGAAGCCAATTAGGGGCCCATGAGCACAAAACATACTTTCAGATGATAAAGAGGTAATAGGCAGCAGAATAAGGGAACTGGGGCTGCTGCAAAGAGGTAAAGGCTCTGAGCAGGGAGATTTGGTAAGCTTCGTGGGAAGAGGAGCATGTACAACAAGCATTGACCAGGGCAAAATAGATTACAGGAACAGGGATCGTTCTTCCTCTCCTTCTGTCTCCCATTGCCGACATTCCCCATGCTTCTTTTTTTCTTTCTTGAACCCATCAATCAACCATCTTTGTTTTCTCCCTACTTTCTTTTCTTTTGCCTTTAAAGTGTTTGGTAAACTATATATAGGTCTTGAGCTATTAGAAGGTGATGAAATCAGTTTTATGGATTATAGCATGCATTTTCAAATGTTTTAAAATAGGATAAAAATAAATACACTCAAATGTTTTCTATTTTGTATTATTCTATCTTAGGGTGAGGGTAAGCTTTTATTTCAGTTATGTGTGTGTGTGTGTGTGTGTGTGTGTGTGTGTGTGTGTGTGTAAAATTATTTTCATACTGTGGATTCCAGTCAAGAAAATTTTGAAGACCACCAGGATATAATTTACAACTGAGTTTTTTTTATTATCTTGTTTAATTGATAAACTTTTAATATTTCTTTTTCTCTACTTCAGCCCCAAACAAAAATAATCCTGAATTTTAAAATTACTTTTTTCCCCAGAAATTTTTTCCTTCTGGATTAGCATCACTGAAAAAGAAAATATATTCTTTAGTCAAAGCACTGAACTTACATAAAATACTGACTTCAGTTAAACTGTCAGAAATATTCAATTGCTGGATGCAAATGAATTCAGATGGTCCAGTTGCTGGCTTAGAGAAGGCAAGTTCCATTAACCACTCTTGGATGCTGTGAAGGCAGAGAACAGGATGCTGAGACATGTAATTTTTTTTTTTTTTTTTTTTTTACAAAAAAAAGGCAGGCATTTCCTTACTGGAAGAAGTAGACGGAGAGGATTCAGCCCTACCTGCAGGAAATCTCCTCCTTGACCACATGTCTGTCTTGCTTTCAATTTGTTTGACATGGTCTTCACTAAACATGAGACACACTAATGAGACACACCCTGTGTGGTAATTCCTCCATCATTTTTATCTTTATTGTCTTAAAAATTATAAAAATTGTACATATTTGTTGAATCAAAGGCAAGTAATATAGAAATATATAAAAAAAATCTCTTCCCACTGATAACTCCACACACTCCCAGCATTTGTGCTCATGCCTCACCAAGCACCTGAGGGTGGCCGCCAACCTGGAATCCTCCTGTCTCAGCCCCATAAGTCACAAAGCACCTCGCTAAGTAGCGAGGCTGTCCAAGAACTGCGATCCTCCTGTCTCAGCCTCCTGAATGCTGGGATTACAAGCGTGCGCCACCACACTCAGCTAACCTCTAGTATATTGAAACACTGGTGTGTTTTTGTATTTTTTCAAATTAAATTTATAGCAACATTAAAAAACTAAATCAAGACCTGTTATTTTACTAGTAAAAGGAAAATCTTGGAAATGACTCCTCTTCAATTTTATAGGCTGATCATGAGTATTTGTGATATTTCTTTCATTCTTTGGAGGACAAGAGATATAACTGGTAACATTTTAATTTTAATTGTCTTATATTACATATTTATATGCTTACAGTGAAATCTGGTGTTTTTATTGGATAATATGTTTTTAAATGAGAAGATATATATATATATATATATATATGTATATATATACACACACACATATATATATATACATATATATAGAGAGAGAGGGGAGAGAGAGAGAGCGAGAGAGAGAGAAGAGAAGAGAAGAGAAGAGAAGAGAAGAGAAGAGAAGAGACGAGACTACTGACGTGGATGATAGAAGCGAAGCCATGTGCATTGCAGTATGTTCCCTGCCACACTCTGCGTTCCATGATGCTCTTCAAGGCTTCCATTTGGAGGTACCACAACAGAAACATATTTCTTCAGCCCATTCTCAGACCAAGTTGTGCCATCCCCATCCCCTTACCCTTCACCCATCATCATGCCCCTCCTCTGAATCCTGAGAGTACTGGAGGAGAGGACCCATCATGCTTTGAGTCAGAACCCACCCACCACACTGGTGATAATAGTCTGGATAGAGCCTTCCTCATGAACCTATAAGGTTCTCCTCAAACAGCTGACTGGCCCTTTCATTCTACTGTGACTATTACTACTATTTCTTCTTTTTTTAAATTTTTATGGGTGCATTATAGTCGTACATCTTAATGGAGTACAAGATGGTAGAGGTATACATGCACATATCACCCTATTAGCCCCTACCTAATTCCCACTCCATTCCCTCTCCACTCCCTCCTTCTCATGTGTGGCTTAGTGATTGACTTTGATATGTTTGTTAATGTCATCATGCACATTAGGGAATTTCCTTCTTCCTCCCTCCCATTCCCCTCAGTTAGGTCGCCTTATTTGCTAATTTATAGATTTTCCTTCTTCATCTGGAGTTCCTCTTATGACCCATTTTTCTCCTTAACTTCTACATATTAGGGAGAGCATCCAATTTTTTATTTTTTGTGATAAATCTCACTTAGCATAATGTCCTCCAGTTCTATCCACTTTTCTGTAAATGACATAATTTTTTTCTTCTTCAGCCATAAGGCTGAGTAAAATCCCATTGTGTACATATCCCATAATTTTGTAATCCATTCATCTGTTGATGGACATCTTGGCTAGTTCCATAGTTTGGCTATGATGAATTGTGCAGCTGTGAACATAGATACGCATGCATTAGTTTGGTAGTTTTGTTTCCATTCTTTTGGGTAGATACCCAGAACTGGTATTGCTGGGTCATATGGTAAGTTTGTTCCCATTCTTCTCAGGATCCTCCATACTGTTTTCCAAAGTGATTGCACTAATTTTCAATCCCACCAACAATGTATTAGAGTTCCCACTTCTCTGCATCCTTGCCAGCATTTGTTGTTGTTTGTGTTTTGAATGATTGCCATTCTAGTTGAAGTTAGGTGAAAACTCAGGGTAGTTTTGATTGCTAACGGTGTTGAGCATTTTTTTATACATTTATTGGCCATTTGAATTTCTTCTTTTGTGAAGTGTTTATTTGGTTCACTTGCCCATTTTTTATTGGGTTATTTGTTTTTCTAATGTTGAGTTTCTTGAGTTCTCTGTATATTCTAGCCTTAGACCTCTATCAGAGGAGTGGTTGGCAGAAATCTTCTCCCATTCTGTTGGCTCTCTGTTGAGGTTCTTGATAGTTCCTTTTGATGTACAGAAGCTCTTCAGTTTAATGCAATCCCACATATTGATCCACCTTTTAGTTTCTTGTGCCTTTGGGGTCTTATTGAGAAAGTTTTTACCTGTGCCTATGTGTTGCAGTGTTGGACCTATGCCCTCTTCGAGGAACTCCTACTATTTCTTCTTCTTTTCCTCCCCCTTCTCCATCTTTCTCTTCGCATCCCCTCCCCCTTTTTTCTTTTCTTTTCTTTTTTTTCCCCCTTGGTGTGTGTGTGTGGTTCTAGGAATTGAAACCAGGGACAGTCTACCTCCAAGCCACACCCCAGCCCTATTTTATTTTTTATTTGGAAACAGGATCTCTCTAAGTTGCTGTGAGCCTTGCTTGCTACGTTCCTGCTGTTGGCCTTGAATCTGTAATCCTGTCTCTGTCTCCGAAGTACTGGGATTACAGGCATGCACCACTACACTTGGCTCTGGCTGGTGGTCCTTTTCATGGGATCAAGGGGACCGACCACAAGAGTAGGAGAAAGTGGGGGTACATCTGAAAACTGCTCTATAGTAACCCCTGCTTTGTAAGGTTGAAGGTCACAGTTGATTGTTTCAATTGCTTTATTCTGGCTTAAAACACTCATTGATTTTATTCAGTGAGGAGGAGTGATTCAAAGAAAAAAAGAACTTGGAGTTTGACCCCAAGACTTGCATTGGAGTTTCAAGTCTTGACTGGCCTCCTGGGTAATCATCATAAATAATAGAAATCCTCTTAGTAACACATAGGGTCTTTGTGAATATCAAAAAAATAAATAAAAAGCACTTTGCAAACTGTGTATTCAAATGATATGAAAAGTACCTTTCCTTTAGTAGCCCCCAAAGTTCTTATATTCACAGCTGATTCATTACTTCAATATGCTCTGTGGAAATCAAGGGCATAGTGGATTACATTCATCCGCTAGGGTCTCTGTCTTGATAAACTCCTCAGCAGACACTTTCTTGCTGAACAGTTTCTCTGCAACTTTGAGGTGCACTAGGGTCAGCTCTACAGAGCGGCAGGCCCTAGGAGCCTAGATCATAGTCAACTCATCACTTATTAACAGTTTATGCTTTTGCTGAGGAAGTGCCGAAAATATTATTAAGACCAAGGGCAGAAAATAGTGCGCTTTTATTTATGGCCTATTAATAAAAACAAAAACAAACCTTTTCCCTTGAATGCTACATATTTTATTTCAAATATTACAAAATAGATGTTATATCTTTTCCTTGATATGAGTTCATTTCAGTAACTATTTTGTTGGTAACCATGTGTCCCTAATCGTAATAATTATGCAAACTCATTATAGAAAACTTGGAAACTATTGGCTTGTAAAGTTAAAACTGAAAATCACCCTAATTAACATGTTAATTAAAATCTTTCAGTCACTTGTATTCATATGCATATTTTTAGGAAACTTTCAAAGTATTTTACTATGGATTTGCATATTGCTTTTCCCCACTTAGTAGTGTATATCATAAGCAGAATCCAGTATCAATAAATATTCTCAGAAAAAAAATTTAAATGCCACCTAATATTTTACCTTTACTTAGCATATCTAAAGTTATTTAGAACCCACTCTTCCCAAATTATTAGGTTAAATTTATAACAATTAAAATTTATTTTTTTAAATTTGTAATGAAAAAATTCTAAAATTCTATTTATAGTAAAGAAAATAAAATACCCACATTCATATGCATACATGAATTTTAAAGATAGACCATACATCTCAGTAGGGCTGATATCACTCAAAGCGAATAAAATTTGGTTTTGAGTAAAAAAGATCTTACACGTTATATATCTATATTACGTATATAGTATATAAATAGGTCTATAGTTTATCAGTAGTATTAGAACTTTTAGTGAAAGATATGATAAGGAAAACAATCTCTAAAAAGGTTTCTTAGGGGATGATAATGAAAAATATGTTGAGAGCATTAAGATAATCTATAAGAGAGTTGAAATCCACCATAAGAGCAGAAATGGAAGCAGGATGCACTGACTTAGGTTATTTTCACATCAGCTTTATTGAGATGTAATTCATGTCCATAAAATTCATCTTTTAAAAACATACAATTTAGTGGCTTTTAGTATATTTATAGTCATACCTTTATCACTAATTTCAAAATCTTTCTGTGACTACCAAAAAAAGTCCACACCCATGATCAGTTACTTACTATTCCACTTTCCCTGCAACTCTTGCAACCATCAACCTACTTCCTATGTGTAAAGATTTTCCTATTTTATACTTTCCATATAAATGGAATCATACCATACATGGCCGGCATGGCTGGCATCTTCAACTTAGCATATTTTCAACGTTCATCCTTGTAGCATGTCTCAGCACTCAATTCCTCTTTCTTCCTCAGTAGTATTCCACTGTGTATATATGCCACATTTTATTTATTCATTCATCAGTTGAACATTGGGCTCTTTCTACTGTTTAGCTGTTATTGAATTATGCCATTGTGAATATTTGTGTATAAGTTTTTGTGTGGACGTAGTTTCAATTTTCTTGAGTATATACCTAGAAGTGAATTGCAGGCTCATATCATAACTGTGTTTAACATTTTTAGAACTTTAAAACAATTTTACAAGACAGGTTTATCATTTTACCATCTCGCCAGCAATGTGCGGCAGTTCTAGTTTCTGCACATTCTTGTCAGCATTTATTTTCTTTTTAGTTTTTTTTAATTTATATATATTTTCGCAGGTCTAGGGATGAAACCCAGCCCAGGTCATCCAGCCTCTGAGCCACACCTCCTGCCCTGTTTTTTTTTATTCTTGATTTTGAAACGGGGTCTCACTAAGTTACAGAATGCTTCACTAAGTAGCTGAGGCTGTCTGTGAACTGCGATCCTCTGGTCTCAGTCTCCCAAATGCTGGGATTACAAGCGTGTGCCACCATGCCCGGCTTATTGTCTTTTTTATATTTTATTTTAGTCATCCTGATGGGGGCAAAGTGTTATTTCTTTATGGTTTTTAATTTCATTTCTCAATAAATAATAATACTGATTGCCTTTTTATGCACTTATTGGAATTTTGTATATATTCTTTGGAGAAATTTCCATTCAAAACCTTTCCCATTGTTAAAGTGGATTAAATGTCTTCTTATTGTTAAATTGTGAGAGTTATCTATATATGCCGGATACAAGTCCTTATCAGACATACAACTTAGATGTTTTTTCTTTTGTTTCCTTGTATTTTTTTTTCTTCATGATGTCCTTTGAAGCAAAAAATAAATTTCATTTTTGGAAGTGCTATTTACCTATTTTTTTCCTTGTCCCTTGCCACATGTATTTTTTGGTGTTCTGACTAAGGAAACATTACAAAATTCAGAGTCAAAGATTGAGTCCGGCGTGGTGGCGCACACTTGTAATCCCAGCATTTGAGAGGCTGAGACAGGAGGATCGTGGTTCTCAGACAGTCTCAGCAACTTAGTGAGGTCCTTTGCAACTCAGTGAGACCCTGTTCCAAAAATAAACAATAAAAAATAGGAATGGGGGTGTAGCTCAGAGGTAGAATGCCCCTGGGTTCATCCTCTGTACCGCAAAAAAAAAAAAAAAATAATAAAAAATCAAAGATTTACTTATATGTTTTATTCTAATGGTTCTATAGTCCTACTCCTAAATTTAGGCCTTTGATTCATTTTAAGTGGATTTCAGTACATGGTATACGGCAAAGAAAGGCCCAGGGTTTTTTCTTTTCATGTGGATCTTCAACTGTCACCGTACCATTTGCTGAATGACATGGGATTAGAATTTAGATACAATAAATTGATTAGCAGTTTAAGATCTTTGTTTAGAACGTTCTTTCTCCTCTTCTGTCACTCCCTTTTCTCCTTTCCCTTGCTTATAAAAATATCATGTATCACAAGAATAATGTTTGAAAGTCACATCTTTTTTAATGATGATTATATTGTTATCAGTGGCAAGGAAGTGGAGTGTTCTGAATGGTTACTTTCCCAGACATAAAGTACTTATTTCATGGAGTTCAGGTGCTGGAATAGCAAGAAATGGCCAATCAGCTGCTTTAATGTTTTCCTTATACATTTTACCCTTTTTACATGTTGGCAGACATTACTGAAGAAAGTCACAAAATAAAAACAAAATTTTTTAGTCACAGGGGAAAATAAAAAGAATCCTAAAAATTATTAACTTTTGTGCTAGCCCTGGAATTATAGCTATCACAGAATCTTAAATTCAATTATAGACCAAAGATAATTATGAAGTTCTTTGGGAGAAAAGGTGGTAAAATATATTCTCTATAAAATGTAAGGAGGAAATGATTGATAATACCAGAGAAGTGGAGTTTTTACTTTATGTCCACAAAACGATACAATCTTTTAATTATACCTTACCAGTATAAATTTACATTCCAAAATGTGTGCTTTAAAGAAAAATAATACAAGAATTTCTTTACTTTGGTACAGAGTTGGATATAATACTCTGCAAACAAGTTGGTATCTGTTGACATCATTTGATTAAACACCATTCTAGCTCCTATGTCATCCTGATGATTGTACCCTAAGCCACGTTGGCTCTGGAGAAAAAATATTAACATTTTTCATAAGTATCAGGTTTACTGAGCTACTAAAAACATGTCATTAGTATTTCAGTGAAAACTGGTTTCTGAGGGCTGTCATGGCGTTTTGTTCCAGAAGAACCTCATGAGCGGAATGTATAAGCATCCAGTCTGGGATTTCTTGAACCCAGTCACTTCCAACCTTTGGATGCTTTAGACATCACTGTATGGTGCTCAGTCCTCAGCATGAAAGCATTTGTCAGCAAGGCCATTAGACTGAGGCAGATATAGGCCTTCAACTGATTCTAAAATTTGCAAAAAAAAAAAAAAAACCCAAAACCTGCCATCCATTTATTTAGATGAAATATATTACACAGTACCATTCACAGAAATCTAGGGTCTGCACTTTTCATTTTTACAGTATCACATAAATCTCTGAATGTCGTGTACCATATTTAGCTGAGATGTTACTGGTTACTAAGGTTATATTCTGAGTCACTCTACTTAATAATTTTCAAATTTTATTCTTTGAGAGAACAGAGGAAAATAGGTACTACATATTATAGAACCCTTTTAAAAAGACTGACTTCCAGTGCAACTCTTTGCATAAATGGAATTTTAACAGACTTAAATATTGCTGCTTCCTTGATATCTTTTATTTGTAAAGTCACTATAGTAATAAACACGGTCCCTGGTGTATGATGGTTCAACTTGCAATGTTTCAACTTTACAATGAAATGAAGGCAAAACAAATTCAGTAGAAACTGTCTTCTGAATTTTGACTTTTGCTATTTCCCCAGGCCAGTGATGTGTATGGCCTGTCTTGCGATGCTGGACCGTGGCAGAAAGCTGCAGGCAGCTCCTGGCTCCTCTGTAGCCACAAGGGCAAACAACCAGCACCTCACAGTGCACTGTGTTGCTACACTATGGCCATCAGTAGGTTAGGTGGATTAAATGCATTTAAAAATGTATAATTTTATTGTTGCATTATAGCCTTACACCATAAAGTTGCTCAGAGTGATGGTAACATACACGCGCAGCACTTGTGGGCTTGCCCCCAGCTCCCTCCCCACTCCCACCTTTCCCATCCAGAGCTTTGGGATTGACATTGGTATTCTCACATAGGTACATAATGTTCATAGAAGTGTTTCTTTCATTGATCTTCACTCTCCCCCATTCCGCCCCTTCCCCTAGACGGTCTCCCTGGCTCCATTGAACTTTCTCCTCCATTATCTAGGGTCCCTCTGGTATCCTGATTACCCCCTAGCTACCTCATAGGAGATAAAGCATAAAACCCATCACTTTCTGTGGCTGGCTAATCTCACTTAGCATAATGTTCTCCAGGTCCATCCATTTTCCTGCAAATGACATAATTTTACTTTTCTTTATGGCTGAGTAGAATTCCATTGTGTGAATAGTCCATAATTTTATAATTCATTCATCTGTTGATGGACACCTAGGATGGTTCCATGATTTGACTATTGGGAATTGTGCTGCTCTAAGCATAGAGCATATATTACTATATGCATATATTACTATAATTTTCTGATGCTGTTCTCTTTGAAAGAAGACCAGCAGTGGCATATCTGGATCCCGTGATGGATCCATTCCCAGTTTTCTGAGGACTCTCACACTTATCTCCACAGTGGTGAACTAATTTGCAATCCCACCAACCGAGTAGAAGAATGTCTATTTCCCCACATCCTTACCATTCAAGGTTTTTTAACTTCTGCATGATTGACATTCTAATTGGGGTTAAATGAAATCAGAGTGTAATTTGGTTTATGTCTCCCTGATTGCTAATGATGTTGAGCATTTTTTTTTTCATGTACTTATTGGCCATTTGTATTTCTTCTTTTGTGAAGTGTCTATTTAGTTCAATCGCCCATTTCTTCATTGAGTTGTTTGTTTTATTTGTGTTAAGTCTTTTAAATACTTTATATATTCTAGATAATACAATGAGAGGAATAACTGGCAAAGATCTCCTATTATGTAGGCTCTAAATCTTTAGACTTGATGGTTTCTTTTGATGAACAGAAGCATTTTAATGCCATCCACTTATTAAATCCTGAGCTTTGGAGGTCTTAGGTGCATTTTTAACTTGTGATATTTTTAAATTAGGATGTGTTTATCAGGACAGAAACCCATTTCAAGTCAAGGAGCATTTAGAATAGTATGCACTAAACACCCAGAATTATAGTGAAATATAATTTTTAATTGCTCCCAAGAAAAGATGGAGATTATGAAGTTCTTGACATGAATAATTCTAGCCTAATTATCTTTTTTTGTATGCATGGTACTGAGAATTGAACCCAGGGGCATTCTACCTCAGAGCTACACACCTAGCCTGATTTTATTTTCTATTTTGAAACAGAGTCTCACTAAGTTGGTGAGAGTCTCACTACTTGCTTGAGGCCTGTCTCAGCCTCCCAAAACTGGGATTACAGGTGTGTACCTATGCATCCAGCCTAGTTATCTTTTTATTGTTACCAGGAGCAGAGAGATTGGCACATAGTAGGCATTAAAATGTTTGATGAATCAATTAATTGGAGTCATTGGCTATGAAATATTCATTGTGACTTAACATTGGCCCTTATACATTTTCTTTTGTGTGTGTGTAATGCTGGGATTGAACCCAGTGGCATTCTATCTCTGAGCTACACCCCAACCATATTTTTTATTTGGAAATAGGGTCTCACTAAGTTGCCAAGTCTGGCAAGTTAACAGGCTGGCCTAAAACCTGCAATCTTCCTGTCTCAGCCTCCCAAGTACTGAGATTACAGTCATGTTCTATGGTGCCCAGCCCGAATAGATTTATAAGAACTCTGGCCTACAGTTACCTAAATGAATATACTCTTGACTGAGAGACCAAGTTAAAATTTAATCTGGTGGAAAACTAGAGACCTGTTATAAGGTAGTAAAAACAAGACATTGAAGACTCAGAGCAAGTCTTGTTGGCTTTTCATTTAGCACCTTTATTTAAACAAATTAGCGTAGGGAAGTTGCCTAATTGTTAGTCACAGCAGCCCTAAAACTACAAAATCTGCTTAAGATGTGTTTTGTCTAGAGGCTGTTCAATTTCAGTTGTCAATTGCTAACAATGGTTACTGAATAATCAAAATGCATTTGTAGTATACTTAAACTAATTTTCAAATAAAATTGACCCACTTCTCAAAACATGTGATTTTTATTTGTTCCTTCCACTTAACAACTACAAACAGCAAACGTACATTGCTAAACCCAAAAGTAAATACAAAATATAAGAAATAGTTCCTGCCATTAGGGATTATAATCAATTGATTGATTTCTCTTTCGTTTGGGAAACTGGGGTATCCCCAGTGATGAGACGTTTTTGGCAAAGACTATAATTTTAAAAATTTGTTTTTGTAAACTATGAGAAATCTGAGAATATGATTTTAAAAGGGAAAATGAGGATTATTTAAGGATGTTTGCAATCATTGCTTATTTACATTGCTGTAGAACTTCAAGCCAAAGTAATAAGATGAGAAAACATATAATTAAAAAAAAAAAAGCCAGGCATGGTGGTGCACACTCGTAACCCCAGGATCTGGGAGGCTGAGACAGGAGGATAGTGGTTCACAGGAAGCCTCAGCTACTTAGTGAGGCACTTTTCAACTCAGTGAGACCCTTTTTCAAAATAAAGAATAAAATATAGGGCTGGGAGGGTAGCTTGAAGGTAGAATGCCCCTGGGTTCCATCCCCAGTACCAAAATATAAAAAATAAAGAATAAAAAAATAGGACTGGGGGTGTTGCTCAGAGGTAGAATGTCCGTTTTATCTCTGGTACCACAAAAAAAAAAAAGTTAGAAGTGCACATATATAATTGAATGTGGATAGAAGCCTTTTGAGATGTTATATATCAAATAATCAAAAGATTTGTGAGAGGTTCCATACTGAATGTGAACTAGGACTATGAAATGAAGGAAGTTGCCATTCACTTGTTTCTGTATTCCAGCACTGCCTGAATTTTATATTTTACCAAATAAATGCATTAATTTGTTGCATTTCTAAGTTTAAAAAAATCAAGGAATCAACACAATCATGGTACAAACTTCTCAGCAAGCCAGGAGTAAACAAATGAGTTGTCAAAAGAGAAGTCAGATCGGACACGGGCTTAAGAATTAGAGGATGGAGTCAAAGTTTGTAGCGCTGGAAATTTTGTTAGTAAAATGGAAAAATTGGTAAACCATCCATGATAATGCACCGTCATGTGCATTGTGAGCTTTGGTGTGGCCATGTGTCTAAATGGTCAGGATAGGACTGAAAATGCAAACTCCTTTTTAGCACTTAAGAAGATTAGATAATCAGACTTATTTTCTCCTCACCTTTCTACTTACAAAATTCAAATCTTTGGAAAAAAATCATCACTATCTACACATACTTCATCCAATTCCACCAGCTGTTAACATTTTGTGCTCTTTTATATTTTCCCATGAACCATTTAAAAGTAATCTGCCCAGCATATGGTAACTTAGTGATCCCTGCTTAAAAATAAAATGATAAAAAACAAATAAATGCAAAAGCATAACTCAGTAGTAGAGTGCTTGCCTAGCATGCAGGAGGGCCTGGGTTTAATCTCCAGTACTGAAAAAATGTTGTGAAATCATGACATTTCATATCTAAATATTCCATCATGTACATAACATATAACTGTCAAATCAGAATAACAGCTCTGGGTTTTAGAACTCTTAACATGTACCTGGCTCTACAATAAATGTTTTGCTTGCATTTAGCTCATTAATCCTTACAACAACCTTTTGAGGAAGATATGATTGATGTCCATTTTATTGATGAAGACCGAGACAGGATTAAAATCTATCTTCTACAGATTCCAAAATCCATAAAACAAAAGACAAGACACAGTTAATGGTCCAGATGAGTGAAACCACATTAGGTTTCCATTGAACTTCAGAGCAGAGAGCAATCCGGGCAGACAGGACTAGTTTAAAAATGTTTCCCAGAAATGGATGCCGTTAAGCTGGACTGAGAGACAGAGACAGTTGGGAAATTGTATCCTAAAATCACTGACGTACATCCACTTTCCCGTTTTCAGAGATAAAATTAACTGCATGCAAACATTTACATGAGCTTTTCCTTGTGCATAACTGCAATGACACACTCACAAATAAAAGGTACTACAATGTAGATTGTATGAAATTTATTTTACTTCGAAAGCAGCATTATTTTCCAGGGTGAAAAGCAATAGATTACCATGAAATCTCTTTCCATGTTCAGCTGTATAGGGACTTTTTAAATCATAGGAGCTGTCATCGCAGGTCTATTTCTAATGTATAGAGGGATTTTATATATGCAAATATATCACCCAGAATGCACAATATCGAAAGTGTGAAACTAAACACAGTTCATAACTCAACAAAACAAGAGTAAAGTTATGCCAAAACAACTTTGCCCTGCACATTTTCCATTTCCCAGTGCAGCAACATTTAAAGAGGATTATTTCTGAAAATGTGCATGAGTCAGAAGTGGGAATGAGTAATACTGTTTTTTGGACTTTATTAATGTTTTACTGCTGAGGGGACACTATCTAGTTGTGTTCTGTTTCCTCAGTAAGGTAATGAGTCCTGTTTTGTCCTCAAGTTCCCAATTGGCTTCTTTAGAAAACTTGAAGATAATTTGAATAACCTGGTTGCTAGTATCTTCTGAATTTAACACTAAGATTTCTTAAAATGTTCTAACTCATTGAATAGTACTTTAATCTCCTTTTTAACTCTGGTGGAAATGACCGCTGAGACCCGAGGGTTACAATAACCTTAGAATAAATCAACAACATTCTTTAGCAAGTAGAAAACAAGGTTAGGTTAGGTCGACTCATTCTAAGTCAGGATATGCATGAAAATATACTAGATGGTCTGTTGACATTTGAGCCTTTTTGGTGGATTTTAAAAAATCTATCATAGTGAAAAGGTCAATGAAAATATTCATAAGGCCCATGAAGGGTATGAATTTTCTGTCATAATTTGTACATTCCAATGAGATTTAAGAGTCTCCAAATTTTTCTGCCTGTTTCTTATTCCCATGTCCAGATTGCCTCCACTGAGTAAAACATTTTTGCCTCTCGTTACAAATGAGTTAAGTAATTTTCCAGAAATCCTTGCCCACTTTGAGGTTCCATGTTTTCAGTCAGTAGGATCATACAAGTTTAATTCTTCGATTAGGTTCTTACCATCGAACATCAACTGGGGTGTTAGCATGGAATCGGAAAAGCGAGCACAAATCACCTAGTTCACGCCTTTTTTTTCCCTCTGAAATCTTACAAACGAACCTTTCTTTTCCCACCTGAGAAATCCAGGCCTTAATACAGCATCCTGGTATTCACACAGCAATGGAGAGAATGATCATAATCTCTTCTGGGGTTTGGGGGGGCACTTTTAAGCTGCTGAACAAAAACAGGTGTGTGTGTGTGTGTGTGTGTGTGTGTGTGTGTGTGTGTGTGTAAAAAAGCTAATCCCAAATTGCATACCAGAAAAAGATTTAATTTATAACCTCACTATGCTTTTTATTATAGGATGGGACTAAGTAATCCACTATGCTAAAAACATGTTTTCCCTCCAAATACCTAGCTTGTGAAAGCTTAAATCTAAATGGGCCTGTCTTACATCACTCAGATCTGCTGTTAGGACTGAAGGATTTATTCCCCTAGCTGTTAGGAGAGCTATCAGCAAATGGCCCTCAGCACTCTCCAGAATTGGTGAGAACCACTTGGGTGTCCAGGTACCAGCTAATAACCGGTCAGGCTCCATTGCTTGCTCCAACTTAGGACAACTGTGAAGAGCTAGCCTAGCTCCTGAAGTCTCCATGGGGCCTTCTTTGGAACCGTAGCAGAACCCAACCTCTCCCTTTGTGAATCCTGCTCTTCTTTTATTTTAATTTTTGATCCTAAGAACACTCCTAAAAAAATCATCCTACACATTCATCTCTCT
This sequence comes from Muscardinus avellanarius, assembly GCF_963383645.1. Classification (NCBI taxonomy): domain Eukaryota; kingdom Metazoa; phylum Chordata; class Mammalia; order Rodentia; family Gliridae; genus Muscardinus; species Muscardinus avellanarius. The sequence continues at coordinate 23,391,744 of NC_137804.1, read as the reverse complement.
CAAAGTTAGTTTCTCAGGCACTCAATCCCAGCAAATGACCATGAAAAATGAGAGTCTACTCAATATTTGACAGAATTCTGTAGAATAGAGAATAAGGAATCCTTGACTATTACCAGCTTTGGATACATATTTCTTCACTCAAATTTTTCTCCATAGGAGTAGGTATTTTTATTTATTCAGGTTTGAGGTGAATGAAATCCTTTTCATGCCGTGATGCTGTGAATGAGCCATCTCTCTACCTCCAGTCCTCTTAAGTTTTTCAAACTGTTCAACCCTTTGATGTAAGATCCAAGGCTGAACTTTCAGACTATGTGATGATTTGAGACCTGATTTACTGCTCTTTGGCCTTGGTTTGTTTCCATTTGATTTCAGAGGGAGATTAATCTTCCTGGGAAAGCCTCCAGTGGTTGATGGTGCCTTGGTCCCTTCCTTGTTGTAAGCAGAATTATTCAGATGTTCATGTATCATCCCTTCTTCTGACAATCTTTATCCTGTTAAAGTCCTCAGATGTGACTGTATTTAGAAGTATAAAGAGATCATTGGAGGACAAATACAGAATAGATTGAAGTTTATGGAAAGTATGTGGCTAGGTCTACAACTGGTTTGTTGGTGAGATGCCAGAGTGTGCAGAGTTCCACATTATTGGCAGCTGGTGGCCCAAGGCCGGAGGAAAACATTTTGGAGTTGCTGGTCCAGCAAATCCCTCACGGCCTGTGGGCCCCCAGTCTGTTCAGTGTGCACGCCTCGAACCTGACTGGTACCTCCACCCTCTATAGGTGTCTCTCCTGTGGACTCTCTTACCTAGATATGACCGCAGACCTACAATCACACTGAAACCAGACTCGTGGGACCCCCCATTCGCTAAGCTGAAGAGATTATTATGGCAAAATGATTGAGTGGACATACTCTAGAGCCAGGTTCAAATATGGGCTCTGCCACTGGCTGTGTGGTCCGAAAAGGGTTATTTAACCTGTCTGTAGCTCAACTTCCTCATCTGTAGAATGAGGATAATAATATCTAATTCACAAAGTTGCTGTGAGGATTGTATGCATTAACATATGTCTATTAGGAGACACATTACCTTATGTCCCTTGACTAATTAATAACAATAGGTAGGCATGATAAAATAGTGTAGCAAAGGAACATTTGATATGGAAATAGAGCCATAGTTCTGTCAACAAGTCCAGAATTCTCCACAGACGAATTCTGAGAATAAAGTATACAGCCATAGGGTAGAATATAGGCTTACATAGTCAAAACTCCCTTAGTAGTTATATTTGTAACAAAATATGAAACAGATATGAACTTCTTGTGGAATGGTAGATGCACAGAGAATACTAATGTTGGCAAAATAGCAAGATTTAAATTTAAGTTGAACTTTAAATGCTAAGAAATACAATGACATCCAAAGAAAATATGAATTCTCATGGCCACCAGAAAGGCAATTGTACAATGATTAATTTTAGTGTATTTCACACTTGCTTAAATCAATATACTTTATTTTTAAAATTAATAATGTTATTGTCATGGTGTAAAGCACTTATGCATGAAGTAAACAAATCCCATCTGGTAAAGATGACCAGGATGGTCGTAAGAATATACTTAATATTTGTACACTTATGACATTTTTAGACAAAAGAAGGACAATGAAACAAATTTTTCCTCCTCATCAAGGAAAAACCTGGAATCTTGAGGTTTACAAAATACAAATATGACAAGAAGTATCAGATAATATACATTTCCAAAACTACTCATCCCAAGAAAGATTGATATGTGTTATTCTTCCATGCTTACTGAAAGAGCTGTAGTTTAAATTACAAAAAAAGAAAAAAATGGTAGTTATAATAAATATTGTTACCAGCTGTGTTGGTGATTTTCTTTCAAAGGAACCACCAGTTCTTCTATTAGCCAAAATTTTTAAAACAACTTCATTGAGATATGTTTTACATACTGTAAAATCCATCCATTTTTAGAATTCAATGATTCTCAGTAAATTTACCAGGATTCCTCTTCTGCAAAGACACACACAAAAATGGAGTGTCTTGTTTTCTTAATTTTTCCCAAGGATGATACGTAGTTAACAAGCTCCACATGCCAAGGAGAGAAGTTAATACCCTGCCGTCTACAAATGGATGCCCCAGTGAATTGGGATTTAATATCTCCTAGAATCTCAAGTGAGAAAGACAAAACATTATTTGGCAGCATTGTAAATTACATCAAGGAGAGCTCTCAGCCTAGATGAATTTCCCTAAGTAAACACCTGGTGCAACTGCACTGTATAACCAAAATTTGGTAGCTATTGTGATCATGCAGCAATGGAGTGCAGCATTTCCTTTACTTTCTTCATAAACTGAAATGTCTTTATAAAAAATCTTAAATTGGCCGGGCGTGGTGGCGCACGCTTGTAATCCCCACGCTTGGGAGTCTGAGACGAGTATCACACAGGTTCGAAGCCAGCCTCAGCTACTTAGTGAGGCTCTCAGCAACTTAGTGAGACCCTGTTTCCAAATAAAATATAAAAAAGGTCTGGGAGTATAGCCTGGATGTAGAAAGCCTCTGGGTTCCACCCCCAGTATCACACACACAAAAAAAACTTAAATCGATTAAAACATGATAATGTAAAACTAATTTGAAACATTTGAGTAATGTATTATTATAATGTTCTGTGTAATAATACATTACTATTAGATGTACTTACATAATATATTATTATTAGTATGTTCAAATTTTATATAGTATATAATGGTATCATACATTATGCTATTCTGTAATATTAAAACTGCATTAATCACAATTTAGGTGGTTTCCTTGTAATCACACAAAAATATTTTACTATAGGGTTCTGAAGAATTTGACATACAGTTTTATTTTGCTTCATGCCATTTTATAGTCTTGTTTTTGTGTGTGTATTGACAATACCTCTACACGTTACAGAACTTTTTATTTTGTTGATTGTACATTTTTTTTCTTAGCCTGGCATCACTTAGTACAACATTTTGGTAATATAAGTAATACTACAGTGATAATACTTGTTCTATTTTTTTTCTTTGGAGTCATTTATATGTATGCAATATGTATATATGTTTCATATATAAAAATCATTATGTTGTGTTGTAGAGCTTGGTGACTGCTAGTCACATGAAATGTGGGTAGTCTGAATTAATATATGCATTATGTATAAAATACACTTTGAATTTTGAAGGTTAGCATGAAGAAAGAATATGGAATATATCATTGATGATTTTTATGTAGATTATATATTGAAATGGTAGTTTTGATATGTTGGATTAAATAAAACACTATTAAAATTAATTTGATCTGTATCTTTGTGCTTTTAAAAATGTGGCTTTTAGAAAACTTAAATTTATATATATGAAGCCAGGCATGGTGGCGCACACTTGTAATCTTTGCATTTAAGAGGCTGAGACAGGAGGATCTAGGTTTGCAGACAGCCTTAGCTGCTACTTAGTGAGGCCCTTTGCAACTCAGTGAGACCCTGGTTCAAAATAAAGAATAAAAAATAAGACTAGGGACCGGGCGTGGTGGCACACGCTTGTAATCCCTGTGCTTGGGAGGCAGAGACAGGAGGATCACGCAGGTTAGGAGACCCTGTTTCCAAATAAAATTAAAAAAAAAAAAATAGGTCTGGGAGTGTATCCCGGAGGTAGAAGGGCTTCCAGGAACCCCAGTACCACCAAAAATAAAATAAAATAAAATAAGACTAGAGGTGTAGCTCAGAAGTAGAGGTAGAATAGTTCTGGGTTCCATGCCCAGTACCGGGGGGGGGGATATATATATATATATATATATATATATATATATATATATATATATATATATATATGGCTCACATTATATCTCTTTGTGAGAGTACTAATCTACTGTCTTGAATTTATTTTTGAATTTCCTATTCAATTGATTACTTTTTCTAGTTGTTCATACCTAACTCCTGTGTTTTTTATTACCTTAACAATTTAAAATATACTTAAAATATAACAAGAATACAAACACATCTCTAAGTGAAATTTATTTCTGCTATATTCAGTTGGTGTGTGTCATCAGTTTGCAAAGTTTTGTTTATTATATTACAGAAATTTTATTTCATAGTGCATTTTATATTAACTTTAAAATCTTTTCTAATTATAGTCTTTCCAAATGCCTGATTTCTGCTTTATTTATTATACGTATTTTTACTTTTCCATCTGGGTTTTACAGTTTTCTAAAGTCAGTCTATTCTGAGTCATTAACTTTTTCCTCTTGTCTTAATGGGAACTCTGTGTATTCTCTACGGTATGTCACCAGCTAAGGAATGCCACTGAATTTCGTGACTCTCTTAAATCCTGTGATCTTTTCTGAATTGTCTTTGATGCTTTCGTGGCTAGTTTATTTCTAATTTATAGATATGGCTACAGTTACCTGCTAAAAGCATATTTTTGTGGTGCCTAGAATCATAAAAACAGAATTTAAAATTTTATTCTTCCTTATGTTTATGTATCTTTTCTCTTTCTTCTTGAATACATCATGCTAGAATACATATGTTGCACTTACTGTTAAATGATCTCTGCTTAATTGTTTATTTCTTGTTAATTAATTCTGCTATAATATGCCAACCTTATAGTCCAGAAATAAATCCTATTTTACCATATTGGACATTTTTTTAGCCTATTACATTTTGTTTGCTAAAATTATGCTTAAGGCCTTTGTTTCACTAATATGATTACCTGTCCCTGACAAGTTTGAGGCTCAACAAATTTTCTTTAGAAATATAGATCTTCTAGCTTTGTTCTTCTTTGAGACTGTTTTGGGTATCTAGAGCCCATATTCCATATCAGGATAGATTTTTTTTCTGAAAAATAAATAAATAAATGTATGATAGTTTCACCTAAAAAAAAAAAAGAAAAAAAAAATATTCTCTGGTAAGAAAGAAAGCAAAAAGAAATATTGAAATGTTATCTTTAAGTCATCAAAAGTTTGGTACCAGACAAATGAAACTGTTATGTGAGATTATCAATGTTAATATTGTATAAATTGCTATAATACTAGATGTCAACCACTAAGCCAAGAGTGGGAAGGAGGGATGGGGAGGGAATGGGGTGGGGATCGGGTAGGGGCTAACTGGGCGATGTGTGCATGTATGTCTACAAAAGTATCTTATTTATACCACTATGATGTATGAATACATTGCACCAATAAAAAATAAATTAAAAAAAAAAAAAAAAAGAAATATAGTTGCCAAAGAAAATGTACCATACCTTTAAAGGCATGTCTTCAGAACAGTTTAATTTTATTTAAAATCTTAGAAAATTCTCCAATTAATGCATCAGAGTCATAATATCTATATACATTACTTTTTATATATCAGAAACTAATAATGTTTTCTATTTTTTGAGTATATGTTTTCTTTTTATTTTCCTTTTCTTTCTTTCTTTCTTTTTTTTTTTTTTTTGGTGGTACTGGGGTTCCTGGAAGCCCTTCTACCTCCGGGCAACACTCCCAGACCTATTTTTACATTTTTATTTGGAAACATGGTCCCCTAAGCCAGCGCGCGCGGCTGGTTTTGAACCTGTGCGATCCTCCTGTCTCTGCCTCCCAAGCACGGGGATTACAAGCGTGCGCCACCATGCCCGGCTGAGTATATGTTTTCTACATGTTAGTGAAAATCAGATAAAGCATGGTTATTAGATCAATTAGCTATGCATTTAAGGCTACTAATAATGCTCTTTAACACTTAAGTCCAAGCTATTTTGTCTTTTCACTGACTGCATTAATTTGTAATCTCTTTTTCATCTGGTCAGTAGTTTATTAATTTTTTCAAAATGCAAACTACTACTATTTTGTTTTATTTCTGTTGCTCCTTCTTTATTTTATTTTTATTTATTATTTTTTTCTTTACAGAACTATTTTTATTTTTTTAATTTTTTATTGAACATAAATGGTGTACATTTAAACTATACTTGATGCCCTCTACCCCCTCCCGCCCCTGTACTCCTTCTTTATTTTAAAAACTGCTATTGTATTTTTTTCCTTCTTTGTTTTGGATCATTATTTTTATTTTGGGGTTCTTTAGGTACAGAATTAATTTATGATTTTTATTTTCTCATTTTCTTATTAACATGTAATTAGAGAGATCATTTCCTTCTTGGTACACTTCTACTTAATTTTTTTGTTACTACAGCTTTCCTCTATGTAAACTAATATGGAATCTTGAATTTTACTTCCATGTGTTTGTTTCTGTAGAATTCCATTTTTCTGTATTTAATCATAATTGCACTGTTGTGTTGTGGGGTGAGAATATGGTTTCATAGATTTCATGCTATTGTTTCTTGAATTAACTCAAGTGCATTTTTCTGTTTCAGCCATGATTCATTTGTACAACTAAAAATAATCTTTATAATCCCTTGCCTGATGATTCCATATTTTCCATATGTCTTTTTATGCTTTGTTCGGTGTATTTTTCTCTCTTATTTGTCTGCAGATTCTGCCACAGACCTTTAGTATCTATGATGCAAATCTATCCCTATAGGATTCTTCTTGTATTTGGCCAGCTTCTCCTATGTGTGCCCTGATGGGGGACTTCGTTATGACCCATGAGGCTGCACAAACTCCTGTCCTCAGAACTTGTCTTAATGTTCTGCTGTGACTTTCTTAAAATTCTCAATAGCTTCTGAACAAGAGGCCCTGCGTTTTCATTTTGCAAAGAGCCTCCACAGATTGCATAGCTGGTGTTGCTTATCCCTTATATTCTGAGACCTTGCCAGACTCGTTTTCAATCACAAGCCGACTGGGGACGATTTGGTGGATTTTCCAGATAAGTCATTCCATCAGCTAAATGAGATCCTCTTCTAGCCAGGCAGCTTTGAGAAAGTCCTCTGGTTAGTTCCCTCCACTCCCTTGGATAAAATCACTGCAAAGAGGCCTCTCCTTGCGTCTCCTCCACTTAATGTCAAGTGTTCCTTTATGACATCCAGAGGAGCTCGAGGTCAGGTGCCCAGCAGATGGGACTCAGCTCAGGCTCCACCAGGCTTTTGTCTGGAGCAGCATGGGAAGCAAAAGCAAGCTCTGCTCTGAATCTCCCTTTCTTCCCCACTCTGCCTGAGCTACATCCTCCCATCCTCCTGGAGGTGCAAGGCTCACTCTCCTTCAAACACAGCCCTCTCTTAAGGAGTGAAGGAGATAGCTTTCCCTGGTCACTGCATCCTGGAGAATAGCACTGCCACGGGTGGCGTGGGGCTAAAGCACACACCTTTAACTGCGTGACGCTTGCAGTTTGACCTCAGGCAAGTCACTTTCTGAGCCTCCTTAGTCTTCCCATCTATAAAAGGTGGAACTGCAGTATCTTTACACAAGAGTTTCTGTGAGGACCAAGTAAGGTGAAGAATTAGAAGCCATCAAAAGGGTCCCTGGTGCTTCAAGGTGCTCCCTGGCTTTCCCCTGAGCTGCACAGTCTTCCTGCATGGTGCATTAAGATGGTGATGTTTGAAAATGCTCTGAAGTGTTGTCTCTTTATACAGTGACCTCGGGAAAGGAAGTGTGGAGAGAGCAGCGTGAGAGCATTCTCCAAGCCTTTGTGCCCATGGCAAAGGTATAGCTACCCAGCGACTGGCTGAGGTCCCAATCTGCTGGGAAAATAGAGAGATTTATGTGTACCCCTCGCCTACCCACTCCATTGAGCTGTCCTTGGGAGAGCGGATCCTGGCTCCCCCTCCTCTCTCAGTATTGAACAGTATTTGGGCTAATGGACTCTGGAGCCATTCTGGAGGCTAAGCGAGTTACATTCTTTTGGTTGTCTCTTGTGCCTTGTCTGTAAAGTGGGCATGCATGTGTACAACCTGCCCTTCTCCTGTTCTTAACCATGGCCGTCCTCTTTCCCCTTCACCCATTGAGGGAGGCTGCTGGCTCAGAAGCGTGTGCGTTGCTATCAACTGTGACCCCGAGTTCCCTTTGCCTCATTCCCCTGTCCTCAACTTGACCTCTTTTTTTAGTACAGCTGCTGCTGAAGGCAGAGGAAACCCCAGAGCCCCCGAGCGCTGCCCTGGGAAGGCCTGTGTTCAGGCCGAGGCCACTATCAGAGGCTGCCTCAGCTTGTGACGCCTGCCTGCCCCATATGGAGGCCTGGAATTGTATGATCTGGCCCAGAGAAACAAGCTGAAAAGTATTTGTTTCCTTTTCCATCATGCCAGAAACAAGTTGGGCCCTTGAGCTAGCCACATAAGGGAAAACTCTGATTCTCTTAATGTTTTCTTTCATTTTGTTACTTAGGAATAATTCCATTCCCAACCTATGAGCCCCGCCCCATTACTTCCTCCCCCTTTATGGATTGGTGAATGGATTTTTCCCCAAGAAAATCTCTAGCTGCTGAGTTAGCCCCCTTCTTTTTTTGATGAGATCACAATTTAGGCTCTTGTACTCTCAATGTTTTATGTTTCTGTCTCTTTAGAATTATCAGCTTGTATTTAGAAAGACTAAAACGTTTTTATAACACGCTGTGTGCTGATGGGTGAGTGGGTGTACAAACAATCCCCCAACCAATATAACATACAGGGATCAGTTGTTAACAGCTCCTCAAAGGGAATGTAGCCCGTGTGTTCCAACAAATATCCATATTCAGTGATTGAATAGACATTTTATTATATTCAAAATGAGAATAATGGGGCCACTGACTGGGGCTTTGGAATTTGGGTGCATGGAAATTTTTGTTCCAAACTATTTATTACACCACAAACTCACTTTGAAAGGTACCAGTGAGGAGGGAAACACATTATACATGGGCGAAGCTGGGCCTTCCTGTATGTGTGAGGTGTCTAATGATCTTCTGGGGAAATTATGAGTTCTATACAACATTTTCAGTCAGTATTCATATCATTCTTTAAGGTGTAAATGTTGCTCTGCCGTCTGCCCCGGAAGCCCAGTCAGGAAGCCAGTTACCATTTTTGTCCCTGTGTGATCAAGGAGAAAAATGAAATCCCCAAGGTTTAAAGGATTTGTTTCATGTCAAGCAGTGACCAAATGCCAAGTGTTCTGACCTGCACTCCAAGCCAGAGCCTCTCAGGTCCGAGAGCTGAGTCACTCAGCCAGGCTGCTTCCTAATAGCTCACATTAAACAGGAGGTTTGAATTTCCTACAAGTAACAGTGAGAACAGTAGGCTGTTGGATCGAAATGTTTATACACTACTGTAGAGAAAAGGGCTTATGAAAGGCCCAAGAATTAAGCCAAGTGTTTGAAAAGAAAGAGAGACATAGTAGGGGTGGTTGAGATCAGTTTTATGGCTGAAATGTCAGTATAATAAGGTCTTTGTAAAGAGACAGATGGATAAAAGAACATAGAGGCGGTTCAGTGTACAAACTATTTGTGGAGGCAATAAGGCTGAGTTTGACACTGGAGAATATGGTCGTTAAAAAAAATCAACTTTATTTTGGATACAACATAGAGTTAAAACCCCAAGGTACCCATTATCATCACTGAAGGTTGTGGGTGATTTAAAATTGTTCCGAGTACCCTGATCACATTAACATCATACTCTATCAGACACTTTAGTTGCCCCTATTACAGACACAGCAAGTGTACAGCATCAAAGAAGTTACTATGTTAGGAAAAGGGCCACTTTATAATTCACCGAACAGAGAATCCTCCCAAACCAGAGAATATCCTGGGATCTCTGGCTTACAGATAAAGAGGAAAAAAATAACCTAATTTAAAAAGCAGGAGAAAAAAAATGAACCAATTATGTGAAACACTTGAACTCAACGCTATAGAAATATAGGATGACAAAGATATTTGATTTTATGACAGCAAATTATGAAAGACAATCACCTTCAAAATGTCATACCAAATGGTCTGGAAGAGGGCTGGAGATGTAGCTCAGTGGTAGAGCGTTTGTAAGTCCATGGATTTGTTCCCAACACTGGGGAATAAAAAGAACAAACTACTAGAAAGAACTGGAAAAAAAAAAACCCTAACATTTAATTAGACTTGTTTTTTTTAAAAAAGATATCTCTGATTAAACACCCAGAAGCAGCAGGTCAAAGGGAGTCTTCAGTTTGACCTTTTGCCGTTGGGCTGGAACTGGCTAGATCATCCAGGTAGATAATTGCCTTCTCTATTCTTAAGGTTCCTGAGAAAAAGAAATTGGTGGTGAAGCACACTGGTGTCTGACGGCAGGAAAAGGAAGGTTTCCTTTCTGTGGAGCCTGGAATCCTGGTAGCTGAATCTCCGCCACTTCTCTTGTTCTCGTGTGTGTCCCAGTAGAGCTCAAGATCCTCAATTTATAAGATCATGTGATCTTAATAGATCATTTAAGGCTCTTTCCACTCTGGTTTTAACAAAGGTTTAGCAATACAAGAAACATTTGCACGGGGACTGGTGGGGAGGAGAGGAACTTGAATGTGTCTTAGCTTGTGCTGTCCAACGTCCCCAGAATGACCTCCTGACCCCTGCAGAGCAGCTCATGGCTTCCTCCAAGGCCCAGGCTGGCTCCTTAGATGTCTCTCTGTCCCTGCGCAGACACAGCGCCAGATTATAAATGAGGAATTTGCCCTAAACTCCTTTGTTCGCCGTTACTCCCCGTGAAGTGTCTTAAGCCTTTTCCTACCACTTTTCGGATAACAAGATTAACCTGTCTTTTCTCTCTCATGTGGGCTCCATATGTCTCTGCCAGAAAAGACAAGGTGACATTTGGCTAATTTTTTGCTAATGTGCAGAAGTAGGAGCTGTCTAGGGAAGCTTCTTTTTGCCAGGTAATTTGTACAATTTAACAGCAACCTTCTGGAGATTTTTTGTTCTCTCTCATGTTGTGTGTTGTTAATGTTGGGAATGTCTAACTAATTAACAAAGGAGTTGGGCAGCATGCCAACCTGGAGAGGTGATGTGTTTTTTGGCCTGGTGGGGTTTTCCTACCTCTCAGGGCTAGGTCATAATCTTCACTGATCAGTAGAAAGGTGAGGACTGCTCCCTTAGCTTAGTATTTTAAAATCATGGAAAATATGCCTCTTCCCTTTCCCAAACTTCCAGTCACCTTTCCCCACATTAAATACAGTTTTTGAAGCCAGACGTGGTGGCGCACGCTTATAATCCCCGCACTTGGGAGGCTGAGACAAGAGGATCGCACAGGTTCGAAGCCAGCCTCAGCTACTTAGTGAGGCTCTCAGAAACTTAGTGAGACCCTGTTTCCAGATAAAATATAAAATAGGTCTAGGAGTGTAGCCTGGAGGTAGAAAGCCTCTAGGTTCCACCCCCAGTACCACCAAAAAGCCCCCCCAAAACAGTTTTTTATTTGTTTGTTTTTTACTTTGGCGCTGAGGATTGAACTCAGGTGCATTCTACCTCTGAGCTACACCCCCAGCCTTTTTATGTTTATCTTTATTTTGAAACAAGGCCTCACTAGGTGATGAGAGTCAAACCACTTGTGGAAGCTGTCCTCAAACCAGCAATTCTCCTATCTCAGCCTCCCAAGTACTGAGATTACACCTGGCTTAATATAGCCCCCCCCCCCAACGCACGTACACAGATGGTAGCTAGGTGAATGAATTTGTTTGTATCAGATAATACTAAAAAATAAAGAAAAGTCAAAGGGCATGGAACAAAACACATTCAGCATGATAAAAGAAAGAGGCCTTAGGAAATAAGAAAGGGCTTTATAAGTACATGAGGGGCAAAGATGGATTTTAAAACAGGCTTATTCATTAAAATCTACAGTTTTTTGAGATGTCTGTGATATTTGAGGTCCTGGGCTGGTGCAGTGAGTTTGAAGATGAACCCTATGTACTGTCAACATCTGACGAGCTCATTTAGTACGGAGAAAAGACTTTAAGTTGTACTCTGTTGAGCTCAAGCTCATATGGAAAAAAGACTTATAAATAAATAATTGCAATATATTTTAATGAAGGCCATTGTAAAGATATATACTAAGTGCTTTAAGAGCCTACTGGAGTAATTAATTATGTGTTTTGGCACCATGAACATATTGTCAAAAGAGGAAACGTTTGTGCTTTATTGAAGGATTCCTCTCCATTAGAAGAAAAGAGAAAGGAATTCTATACCTAGAAAACACACAAAGAGGAGAGGGTGAGAGCACACAGGCTTCCAGGAGAGCAGGTCAGTGTGACTAGCATTGGGGCCGTTCCTCGTTCTTAGGCAGGAGACTGTGCTAGAAGACGCCGTGGGCCCGGGTTCTGATGGGCCTGTCCTGTCTCCTGAGGAGAACACAGTTTGTCTTGAAGCAAACGGTTGAAGACTTTTAGGCTGAGCAGTGATCCCCCAGGACAAGTCTGATGGTGGTTTAAGAAACAGATCAAAGCTGGGAGGGAACAGGGGCCGGCGATTGCAGAAGCCCAGGCGGAACGTGATAAAACAGGGAATTGTATTCTGGTGGAAATGAGTTTGCAGAACGTTTCTAGATTTATTTGTAAGACCTTCACAGTTAACTGGGACATGTATCCCAGAGGCTGATGCTGAGTGCTTCTATAAATCTACCATATGGATAAAATGCTGCTAAAAGAAATATGGAAACTGGGCGGGGTGGCACATGCCTGCAATCCCAGTATTTGGGAGGCCGAGACAGAAGGATTGTAGGTTCGAGGACAGCCTCAGCATTGTAGTGAGACTCTCGGCAACTTCATGAGAACTGCTTCAAAACAAAGATAAAAAACTGCTTAAAAATAAAAATAAAAAATAAAAAAGGAAATGTAGCCTTGGGTTAGAATGCCCCTGGTTTCAACCTCCAGTACCACAATAAATAAATAAGTAAAGAAAATGTTGGGCATGGTGGTGCATGTCTGTAATCTAAGTACTTGAGAGGATGAGACAGGAGGATTGCATTTTTGAGGCCAGTCTCAGCAAATTATTGAGGCCTTCAGCAACTTCATGAAACCCTGTTTCAAATTGAAAAATAAAGAGCTGGGGATGTAGTAGTTCAGAGGTAGAATGCCCCTACATTCAGTCCCCAGTAACACACACACACCACCACCAAAAGAGAGAGAGAGAGAGAGAGAGAGAGAGAGAGAGAGAGAGAAGAAATATGGAGTACATATTTCTTTTTTTTTTCTTTTTTTTGGGGGGTGGTACTGTGGTTCCTGGAAGCCCTTCTACCTCCGGGCTACACTCCCAGACCTATTTTTACTTTTTTTTTAAATTTTGGAAACAGGGTCTCCTAAGCCAGCGCGCGCGGCTGGCTTCGAACCTGCGCGGTCCTCCTGTCTCTGCCTCCCAAGCGCGGGGATTACAAGCGTGCGCCACCACGCCCAGCTTGGAGTACATATTTCTGATGCATGGAGTTTAGATTTAACAAACTAAAGCCAAGGTGTGTGTATTTATCTATCTATTTATTTATTTATTTATTTATTTATTTATTTATTTATTTATTTGCAGTACTGGGGATAGAACCAGGGGCATTTTACTTCCAAGCTACACCCAGCCCTATTTTTTATTCTTTATTTTTCAAACAGGGTCTCACTGAGTTGCAAAGGGCCTCACTAAGTAGCTGAGGCTGTCCTCAAACCACGATCCTCCTGTCTCAGCCTCCCGAGTGCTGGGATTATAAGCGTGGGCCACCACGCCCGGCTAGCCAAGATGTATTAAACTTATGAGTTCTGTGGCGCAGTCAGGCCAGAGAGAGCTTCAAGGATAGAAGGGAAGTTAGCAACACTAAATGTTCCACAAAGGTCAAGAGAGATAAAGACAAAGAGTCAGTACTGAGTGCATCAGTGAGAATGTCCACCAGGATCCGTGGGGGGCGGCGTCAGTAGAAGAGTCTGGAAGCTAGTTGCAATAGGCTGCTAATGGACAGAGAGTGAGAATCAGAGACCAGAGTATTTCTTTACATGGAAGAGTGTGGTGTGAGAGCCAGGAGGACGAGCAGGCATAACTTGAGAAGGAAAGATTGTTGAGGAAAAGTTTTTGGGAAGGGATGTCTAGCCTATATTTATATGCAGAAGGAAAGCCTCCAAGGGACGGAGGGATGGCCAAGTGACCTGACAGAGCGAGGTGGCAGAGGCGGGAGAACTGCCCCAGATCAAAGGCTTGTAGAGGAGAGAGGAGCTCGCTGGGAGGGGGGCTTACACTCCTCTCCAACTCAGGAATTGGCTTTTCCCTGGAAGCTCACGGTGGCTGCAGCGGCCATCACACTGGCTATAGTGTGAATGGGGGGGGGTCCTCTTTCTTTCATACCACCCCTTTATCTGCAATGGCACAGCAGGGAAAGCTGGGGCACCAACACCCTCTTAACTAACACCTGGAGAAAGTCGCAGCACACAGAGCAACTTTACGCTGGCCACACAATATCTCTGATCCCTGAACCCTCGGGCCCAACCTTATGGGGTTTCTGATGAAGGCAACTTCTTCTCGCCCTGGCTCCCGGAGGCTCCGTTCTCTTCCTCATTGGCTTGGAGCATGTCTTCTTCTCCTCGCTTAATGAAGCACCCTTGAGACACCTGTTCTTTTCTTGTGGCTCTGGGGATTGAGCCCAGGACCTGCTCCATACTAGGCAAGTGCCCACCCCTGAGCTCATCATCGGGTGCACCAATTCTTCTCACTGCCTTGACACACCAGTTTCAAGACATGGTGGTCTAGGCTGCCTTCCAAAGCCCAGATTCCCCCCTGTTCTCGTGTGGTTGACAGTGGGACTGGCACTTCCTTCACTTCCTTTACCCTTCCTTTACAGGGGGTAAGAAAGCTCTTTGGTCCCCACAGGTCAATTACATTAGAAGAGTCCAGTGATAGACAAGGCATACACACATGGCTTTTGATTTGAGGTTAGCTCTGGTTGGCCTTGGCAGCGAATGAAGCTAGGGTACGCAGAGTGGATGGAAAGTGAAAGCAGTTGATTTGTTGGGGCAGCGGATTGCCTGTGTGAAGTAGAATCCTACCACAGCTGCTGGGCGGGAGGACCAGCTTGGAGAATGAAGATTGGTGCCAGTTAGCAGAGGGTTCGATATTGCCGAACAGCACCAGAGACCCCAGTGAAAACAGAAATCGTACAGCTGTACTCTAGCCTGCCTATATTATTTTTTCTTCTTTAGCAGAGTTGCAGGCTGGGGGCACGAATGGAGAAAGTTATGTCTGGATATATGAAAAGCTTCAGATGGCCAAGGTGGGCACTGAATTGCCAAGATGAGAAAAGTCTAGAATATTGGTGAGGATGTGATTGAAAGTTTTGGTCATGAGGCCTCAGCCTGGTTAGCCTGGTTAGGAATGCTGATGGGCTGAGAGAGTGGATGGGGTGCAGGGAGTACAGCCCGTGCTAAAGAAAGGGAATATGGCTGATGATATGGGAGTTTCTGGCTGGACAATGGGTCTCTGGGTCTCAAATTTCAGAAATGAAATAGTTGTAAGATTGGGGTCGTGGGATGGCTGGATGAAGGGAGATGTGGTGGGAGCAGTAGTGGGATATGTGGAATAACATGATCATGGGATATTTGACTTCTAAAACTGGTAGGAATAAGTCTGTCTGTGAAAGCCAGATTGACAACAGGATCCAGAGAAATGCAAAATTTAGAAGGTATTTGCTTAGATTTGCTTATCATACAGTTTGGAAGCAGGACAGGGAAAAACAGGCCTTTCTGTAAACCTTATAGAAGAATAATACCTGAAGATCTCATTTTGTGGCTGTCCTTCTCTTAAGAGAATGAGCCAACAAAATAGTAAATTTTATATTCTGTATTTCTGTCTTCTCTGGAGAAATAAAATGATCATAGCAGCCCTGGGCCAGGACTCCCTCCTGGCAGTAGTAATATTCCTCACCAGCTTACCCGAGGCCCTGCCACTCCACACTGCTGCCCTATACTGGCTCGGTGTCAGTTGTATTTATTGGTAGGTTTATACATCTTTCTTGGAGTAAAGAGTAAAGTGAAATATTTCTTAATATCAAAAACCTATGAAAATTAGAAAACCAAAGATGAATCAGAAACAATATCCTCCTACATTTGATATGCAAAGTATACCATTGTTGAAAACCGATAAATTATGATATTATTATGAAACAAATCCCTCCAGCTTCACTCATTCCATTACCTACCTGGCTCCCATGGGCATTTGAGTTTGCAATGACCAATCACTCCCGTAGTAAAATAATGCCATAAATACACCCAAATACATGAGTGAGAATTTATGAAAGTAGTATGATAAGTTGTTTCTAGCGCAAATCCAATTAGTCTATCATATTGTTACTTTTGCTGACAGAATAATCTTATTGAATCCTCAGTAATTAATAGATATCCTCAAAGTGCTATCTATTTCAATAGCCACTGAGAAAATTCAATGAATTTATGAAGTGGTTCCTCACTGGCTGGAAGGCATCGATGTGATTCTCTGAGTGCCTAGCTTCTTGGCAGCCATGTATACTTGGAGAAGATGGATCCGAGGAAAATGGATGGAGGATCTTCAGTGCCAAAGGAGAGTAAGAATACAGAAATGAAAGCTTTTGGCAGGTCTCTTTTGCCACATTATTGCCCAGGAAGAAAGGCGATCACTACATATTTCTTGTTGTTAAAGATCACAATAAAATAAGCATAATCTAAGCTGTGGTAACATAAGAGATTAAAGTCAATATCCTGGAGTGATTTGGGAAACAAATGAGTAGCCAGTGTGGACCAGTAGATGGATAGAATCTGCTATTTCTGTAAAGCATTTTGATCTACTTTCTGCTCTAGTTAGCTCTCACATAAAGCATATGGGGAGCAGTCAAATATGAAGGCTCAGAGGTTGAACTGAACCTTTAGAGAAATACAGAAAATAAGACGAGATTGAGGTTTGGGAAATGAAAATTGTCATAATACATTGTGGGAGAAAAATAATCTGAAGGCCAAGTGCTCAGTGAGTCAGAAAAATTTGGAAAGTCGTAATATTAGAGCCTACGAACTGGAAACTAGATATGAATTCATAACCTGCAAGGGTATAAATGACAGCAAGAAGTCAGTAAACAGTGTCAGTGTTATTTTGGGAGACTGAAAGGTTATAATGGACCAGGAAGCCTGAATAGTGCAAATTCTAGACATCAAATTAATGATGCAAACAAATGGAAGACACTTTGGTGAAGGGCAAGAACAATGATCAGAAGCTACCATGGGCTGAAATATGGAGACAGCCTAGAAGAGATAAAGCTGTGTGTCGCTGGCATGTTATAATGAGATTATAAAGTTAGCTATTGACTTTGGACATTATGAACAAATTACTCATCAGAATCCAACCATTAGTATATAGATTGAATAAATTGGCAAAGCACCATGGAGTTATCTAGAATGAACATTTTATTAATGTCTTGCCTATCTTTTTATTGCCCTGCTCTGAAAATTAGTCTAAACGAACCATGAAACAGTATTTCCTGAGGAACGACTATTATATTTCGGCTCTTTCTTCTAGCTCCGACTTCTATGAATTTTACAATGCCACAAAAACACTTCAGGAAGAATTTTGGCAAAATATTTATAATATCTTTAATAACATTGCTCATGAAATCGGAGAAATGAAAAGCAATCACTTAGTAGCTGCAGAGACACAAGCAGGAAGAGGAGCAACAACTGCTTACTATGCTATTTGGGATGAAAAAAAAAACCCTGAGTTTAGCTTATTAAAAGGCCTGCTGGGAGCCAAGAACTGCACGTGTCAGGGAAGATGCCGCTTCCTATCACCACATCCGAGAAGTGGTACCTACCGATGGGCTGTATGTGTGATGAAGAAGGGTAGCTTGTAGCAGCAGCAGGCGTGTGACCAGAAGCTTGTGGGAGACAAGCACTTAGGGGGATAAAAAGGAACCTGGCACAGGCCTTGGGCTCCTGGCATCATTAGCCACAGGTTTGCCAAGATGCTTTGGGAAACATTTTAATTTAAATGCCAAGTCTATTTCAATGAAGTCTTCCTAGTTTGACCTGTTGGGAGTGTGGATTGAGATGGATAGGTGCTCATTTTGGAGGGCATTGGGGTATTAGATGATGGTTCAATATAAAAGCACCCTGGGTGTTCACACTTTTATATATATCCCTACTCATCCCAGGACACTCACGGTAAGAATGGCAGGATCTATGGTATTTTACTAGTAACTGGTATGTGCGGAGAATATTAGATACCACCCTAGAAAGGCCAGGGGTCCCTCCACTGATTGCTCAAAATATCACAACTAGAGACTCTAAAGACAAAGGTCCCATCTTTCTTCCTTTCCTCCCCCACAGCATACTCACAGGCTATAATGACTATAAATTTGATAAGGCAAATTAAGAACCGGGTTTGAATTATTTGAATGTATTCTGCAAAACTATGACAAGACAGAAAAAAAATATTTTGCAACAACGCTAGAAAAAAAAATAAAGAAAAAGAAAGGGGCTGAATAAAATATTCAAACATTGTTATCTATCTATGTAAAATATTTCTGTTAGTGTGTAGGCCCAGGTTGGCAAGAGATGTATAAAAGCTCTTTTGATGGGTTACAAGAACACGAATCCAGAGGATCTGAAGAATTAAAACGCCCTCTGGAATAACAGGAAAGTATTTGGTGTTGCTTCTGGGGCAAGGGAGGGTATGTATATGCATGTAAGGCCTATTTCCTCAGAGGTTTCAAGGCAGTTTGCTGCAACAGCGTGCTAATCAAGACAAGGTCTTTAAGTTCAGCCCTATTTGGACTCTCGGCTACTCCCTGCGGAGAGTACATTCCAGGAAAAGGATAAGCACAAGAGTGAGAAAGACCTAGGGTGCTCAGGAAGGGCAGGAGAGAGGACCCCAGGGATACCTGGGATGTAAAGGTGGGTGGGGCCAGGCTGGTTGGGGCCCGCAGGTACCAAACTTGGCTTGGTACCTGCGGAGTTTGGACCCTCTCTGGCTCTATGGATGGAGACCCGGGGGAGGTATCTGCACACGGGAGCGACATGCATCATTGAATTTGAGGCCAGTCACTCTTCTTGGGTTAGGGTAGGAGGACCAGAAAGAGGAGGGTCCCGTTGTAGCACAGAAGCAGGATCCTAACTCAAAAGATGAGCTCGATCTCCAGTGGGACCCGCAAGGGGGTGGGGGAGGAGAGGGGCTGGACCAGCAGGCACCCCTGGTGGCAGGACCAGGAAGGACATTTGAAAGGGAGGGATGGCAGTGACCATCTCTAGGGCGCCTGGGAGGGCAAGGAATACGCCCTGCCAAGGTCCTGTGCCCCTCGACTCCCGCCAGCCACCCACCCACCTTCACCCCCAGCCCCAGGGTCCTTGCAACCAGTGGCACCGATTCACAGTCCAGATCCCCAAGAGACCCGCACAGAATTGGCTTCAGTATGTGAAATGGGTCTGAAACCCTGGGGAGTCCCAGAGGGGAGAGTCCGGGTGGCTTTTCCCCCGAGTTGCGTGGGAAGGGCATGAGTCCTCGTGCGGGGCTGGGGTCCGGAGCGCGGCGCGGCGGCGGCCTCGGGGGACTCGGGGCGGGTGACTGACAGCGGCGGCAGCTCGGGGGCGGAGGGGGGGCCCGCGACCCGCGGCCGCGGCCCGATGCCGGGGGCCGGGCGCCCGCAGCCACCACGGCGGCGATCGCGGCGCAGCGGGCCGGGCGGTGGGCCGGGGCGGCCGGTAGGGGGCAGCGCCCGGGCGGGCGGCCGGGGCGGCTGTCAGCGTCCGAGGCGGGGCGCGTGTGCCCCCGCGTGTCCCCCCGCGGCCGGCGCTGCGCGGTGCTCCCGGAGTCCCCGCGGTGCTCCCGGCGCGCGTGCCGGGCGGCGGGTCCAGGTGCGGCGCGGGCACCGGCGCTGACCGCTGCTCTCCTCTCTCCCGCAGGAGCCTCGGGATCGCGCCGCCGCGCGCCGGCAACATCACCTCTAGATTAAAACAAGAAAAAAAAAAAAAAGAAGAAAAGAAAAGCGGAAGGAGCGGCGCGGGGAGGGGCCGCGCGCCCAGGCGGCGGCACCGGCTTTGTGCGGCGGCTCGCGGGGCGCCCATGGCGGAGTGCGGCCGGGGGGGCGCCGCGGCCGGGGCGCTGCCCACCTCCCCGGGCCCGGGCCTCGGCGCCAAGGGCGCCCTGAAAGCCGGGGCCGGGGAGGGCGGCGGCGGCGGCGGGCGCCTCGGCCCCGGCCGGCCGCGCTATGACAGCGCCGGGGTCTCCAACGGGGACTGCAGCCTGGGCGCGGGGGGCGACGAAGCCCGCGCCAGCCCTGCCCGGGGGGCCCGCGCCGCCGCGCTCGCCGCCACCCCCGCGCCCCTCGCCCGGGAGAGCAAGCCGGGCGGCCTGCCCCGCCGGAGCAGCATCATCAAGGTAGGTGGGCGCCGGGTCTGCTGCCCCCGGGGGCGAGGTGGAGGGTCGCGGGGGACCCTTGGCTGCTAGCCGCGGGCGCTGGGGTGTCCGAGTGCCTGAGCAGGACTGGGTGCAGAAGGCATTTGGGAAGAATGGAGAGGCGATCCCGAATGTGCGGGGGAGCTGTGCCCAGGCATCCCCGGGGCTCAACTTGGGGCTGTCACCTCTCCCAGGATTGGCTTGGAATGTGGGCCTTGTACCTGCCTGGGCAGGGCACGCTTTTCAGTGGTTGCCTGGGCTGGTGACAGACTCCCCCAGCTCTCTATTGCATTTTAAAAGACACTTAGGGACGATGTGAAAAACGTTCCTTGCAAATCCCAGGCAGCGAACGGAGATTATTTCATAGGGTTCTTCTGATCTATATGATAGTTGTTTCTCGCAAAGGGTTATGTTTGAAGGGTGCAAAACCGCCCCTCCCTCAATCACAGGGAGAAAGGGAGGTTTCTGAACATAAATGCAGATTTCCGCTTTCTCGGGCTCCAAAGCTCTGAGAGATTACAGTTCCGCACGATTTAATCTTTTCCTCGCTGCGGTAGTCAGGCCTGCAGATCCGTGGAAGTTCTTTTGGACAGTTTGCTCGGTTTTGATATCCTTTGCATGCTTTTATTTAGCAGAAGAAAGCCAGCGATCGTTTCTGTGCACTTTACACTGACGAAGTAAGAGTAGGAGTTTGGGGTGGTTTCATTCTGATCGTGCATTTTGGTCTGCAACGTAAAAATGTTTCACATGACATCAGGTGAAACAAAAATAGTCCATGAGCCTAGAAGAGCGCCTCAGGCAAGAGTGGTGCTGCTGGCTTGCTCAAGTTGGGAGCAAACATGAGAAGGTTGTTTTCTCCAAACCAGAGATTATCAGGACAGTGAGCTCAAGGCACACTGTCAGGGCCGTCCCCACCCTTCCTGTGGCTGATAACGGAGGGTGGGGGGGTCTGGAATGTGCCACCCTGAAGAGTTGGCTCTGATGGTATTTGGAATTTAATGGGAGCTCCAGAAATCTCCAAGGACTGTGGAAATGTCTGCTGGTGTTATCAACTTCTGCAGCGGTCTAGTGAAACATACCACCTTGCTGCTCTGTGTAAGAGGCATTGTGCAACTGCGTTTTGCGTTGTCATCTGTTTGTACAGTTTATAACTGGGCAAGGGAACAGTCAAAGGGCCTAAAGATCAAGTTCCCTAATTACCTGCAGCCCACCTTTAATCGAAGCAAAGGGTCTTTTTGCTGCGCGTGTAGCTGTGAGTGGCATATAATTTCTTTTACTGTGTAGTTTGTTTCCATGAGAGTTTCCTTCGGCTGTAGGTGGTAAACTTATTGACAGTTATGTGACATTTTTGTTTTTGAGGTTTTTCTGGGTGTTTTTGGCTTTTCAGTCACCAACTATTTGTGGTGATTTTGCATTGTGGTGTTAAGGAAATTTGAGGTGAACATCTCAGAGGTTATGCTAGCCTACCTGGTTAAGACAACACTCCCTCTGTCGTTTTGAGGGCCCGCTTTTCCTTTTAAAAAGTGCATTTTTATTAGTGCCCCTGCTGGGATTCAGAATGTAACTTCCTGAATGACAGCAGCATCTGTTTTGATTTTACACTCGCGGGAGATAAGGAAAGAGAGTGAAAGAGAGTGTCGATATTTCTGATACATGGAATTGAGAATTTGTCAGTAGATATCATTTCTTCATTGAGAGCTGTGGAACACATGGAGAAATAATTAGTTGTTCACAAATCACTGGTTTGGGAAATGGTGTCAATACTTTTATTGAGTTTTGAAACTTTTGAATTTATTTTTATTTTTCCTAATGAAGGCACTCTGCTTCTTGTTCATCATCACACCCTTAGGGGCAGGCACATAATAGGTGTTCAATAAACTGCTCACCACGCGGATGGAGAAATGATAACGGAGCGCACGTTTTCTCCAAGTTCTGTTAATTTCTAAAGCAGGTGGGTTTGGTTTACCAGCCTCCAATTTTGTTTACCATCTTTTACTTCTAGAGACAACAGACACCTTTTCCTTGACTTTAGGAAACCTGCAGTTTCTTTACCACTCTTGGAAATTGTAGAAGTAGTATGAAAGTTGATTGAGCCCAGGTTATAAGAAGGAGAGGATACTTTATTTAAATAATACCTTTCCCTAATGGTACATTTAATTACCATTGAATGTTTCTTCATATTGCCCCTCAGATTGGTACATGGAAGCCTCGAGATCTTTGGAATCTAGTGTGATACTTCCTAAACACATAGCGTTCGACGTCAAGACCATATCTTAATAGAATAAAAAAGTCTTACTTTAATGTCAAATTTTACAAAGTGAATACAGCACAGCTCTTTTCTTTGCATGAACGGCAGACATTATATTTCACTTTTGTTAAGAAATAGTAAAAAGCTCAAACAGAAAGCCACGTGGAAAGGCAGAAGTGACATCGTTCCATGTTTTGCCACGCTCTTTCTAAAAGATGCGAAGGAGAGCGTGCAGTCAGGTGGCCGACGAGCAGAGGTGGGACCAGGTTTGAAAGCAGGGTGGTGACTGGGAGGGGACTTGAAGAATAGCAAGGACCGAATGCTAGCCAAGCAGCAAAGGCTAATATTTGTGGGGTTGTATTAGCCGAAATGTCAGCTTCATGCTTCTTTCTCAGCTTCCATCTCCTTCATAATCTTGACATCTCTTAAATAGGGAACCCTAAATCAGAAAGGGGAGGAAGGGCCAGAATGGGATAAAGAAAGGATTATTACTCATGTGTAGAATTTATTTTTATTATTATTATTATTATTATTATTATTATTTTTTACGGTACTGGGGATGGAACCCAGGGGCATCCTTGAGCTACATCCCCAGCCCAATTTTTTTATTATTATTATTTTTTTTGGGGTGGTACTGGGGTTCCTGGAAACCCTTCTACCTCTGGGCTACACTCCCAGACCTATTTCATACTTTTTTATTTGGAAACAGGGTCTCTTAAGCCAGTGTGGCTGGCTTCCAACCGGCGCGATCCTCCTGTCTCCGCCTCCCAAGAGCGGGGATTACAAGTGTGCTCCATCACACCCGGCCTTATTCTTTATTTTGAAACAGGTTCTCACTGAGTTGCAAAGGGTCTCACTAAGTAACTGAGGCTGTCCCCGAACCGCGATCCTCCGGTCTCAGCCTCCCAAATGCTGGGATTACAAGCATGCACCACCACACCGGGCTTCAAGTGTAGGACGTAAGCAGAAACACACTGTAGGCTGACCAGAATTATATTTCTCATGTAAAATAATTTCTTTGGTTCTCCATCTGTTTTGTAAATATGGCATTGAGTAAGAAATTGTTGTAAAACTATATTTTCTGCCAAAATAGATGCACAAATCGATACTGAAAGAGCTCCTTAGTCCTGGTAACAGCTCCTTGGTTATGGTAATTTTGATAAATTCAGAATGAGCAGCCTTGTAAAACCTTTCACAAATAGCTTGAGATGATAAATAAGTTATGGAAATCATCACCAGACTTTTTTCTTTTACTGTTCACAGCTAATTGAATATAATAATATACTTTTAAGATTACTTGCAAAGGCCCATTACTGGATTTTTAGGGACAAAGCCATTATGCTTGTCATCTTAAGTAATCTAGTAAATGAAAATGTTGCTTTCATTTTCTCTTACCATAATTCATTTGATCACACTACTCAATACAGTTTATGCTTTATTTTGAGATAGTTAATTTTGTTAATTGTTCAGATGACATTTTTTTTTTTTTTTTACAAATAGCTCTATCTTTAATTAGAGAATCTGGTCTAAGAATATGAAGCAGCATTTTTTAGGTCTTGGATTGCTTTGTGATTTTAGAAATAAATGAAGTTAAAATGTGTACGTTAGTTGGAATGATTTATTTTTATCAGAACTGAGTACATGCTTTAGTTGATACTTTAAAAAATGTGGTCTATTTGCACGTAGTTACGAGTCACTGGTGGTGTCCAATAGTGTGAACTTTGACAAACATAGCGTCACAGGACCACCAGCACGGCCAAGATGGAGAGAGAATTTGCACCACTCCATCCCCACCCCAGGTCTCTTGGTAGTCTTCCCCTCGCCATATTCCAGGACTGTGGCAGCTGTTGGACTTGGGTCCTTTCGAATATGTGGACAATACAGCCGTTGCGTTATTTTTGTATTTAGAAGCAGTGATAGTAACAACCACTGGCTAAATACTAGGTGTAAAACACATGAAAAGTGCTTACCGTCATTCTTCAAGTTGGTCCTGCACCAACCACAGAAGCTGGAGAAAACCGGAGTTCAGAGAGGTTAACCGCAGGTCCAGGGCGCAGGAGCTGGTTTCCAGGGCCTCCCTTGGGTATGGCTGCACCCTGCTGCCCTGCACATTGTATTGGCTGTTTACATTTTCTAAGTAAATAAGGGAGCCTTGTTGGTTTGGGACGCTGGGTTGTTTTTTTTTTTCCTTTAAATGTACAGGATATTGGAGAGGGTAAAAGAATGTCTGTTTCTGCTGGCAGAAGAAGTTGACAGATACTCTACGTAGGCAGCCGTTTGGTCACCTGTTGCTGCTGCTCGAGCAAGCTTTCCAGCTTCACAGTGGTCAGTGGGCCGACCTTGTCCAAGGTGGCAGCCCTATTTTTCTTAATGCAATGATGTCATCATCATCATAGTATCATATTGTGTAGGAGAAACACCTTTG
This sequence comes from Muscardinus avellanarius, assembly GCF_963383645.1. NCBI lineage: Eukaryota > Metazoa > Chordata > Mammalia > Rodentia > Gliridae > Muscardinus > Muscardinus avellanarius. Next base: position 23,366,850 of record NC_137804.1, on the reverse strand, counting down.
CTATCTTTTTATACCAACATGTATACCTGTGTCTAGACACTGAACTCCCCCGACAAGGTGAATAAGCAGGTGTTTCACGCCTGTTGTACATATTTAAGCAAAATAATGAAGACTTATATAAGTGTATTATATTGGCCCATGGATTAAATAAAGTAAGCTCTTTGAATGTAAAAACTGGCCTGAGCTCAGTAGATCTGCACAGGTATCAAGCATTTAATAACTGGTTCTTGATTTGGACCTTAAAAGAATCTGCATTTGACTTTAGACTTTTTTTTTTTTTTTTTTTTTGGTGGTACTCAGGGTGGAACCCAGAGGCTTTCTACCTCCATGCTATACTACCAAACCTATTTTTTATATTTTATTTGGAAACAGAGTCTCACTAAGTTGCTGAGAGCCTCGCTAAGTAGCTGAGGCTGGCTTCAAACCTGCGTGATCCTCCTGTCTCAGCCTCCCAAGCGCAGGGATTACAAACGTGTGCCACCATGCCCGGCTTTAGACTTTTGTTTAATAGGTATAAACAAAGGCAACTGCATGCCCAGCAAATTTGTGGCCATCTCATAAATATTACACAGGTAGCAACTGGATCACCAAATGAATTTGTCTAGATAGGCAGATTCTAATGGATTACTTAAGTCAGAAAAATCTAACGGCCAGTCAGCAACTCTCCGCTTTACTTTGTACTAATGCATTTTGGGCCAAAGAAGGTAACTGTTGGAAGATCAGGGGATGGTTGGTTGTTTTATTCCACTCCGAGAGCTTTTGTCTCAACTCACAGTCCAGTGTTCAAACATAATCATGGTGTGTTCATTTTTATACACTGGCAGAACTCTTTCTGTTTTGCTTTCCCCTTCCCTCATTTGCAACCTCTCCTCCCAAAGAGTTGCATTTGATTTGCATTGTTTTTTACAAAATCCATAAAGAAAGCAGACAGGAAGTTGTTTGTTTTACTAATTAATGGTATTGACCACTTAAGTTATTTTCTTAGCATATTCTCCCCCCAAATCAGTTCACTTCCTTTGATAGTTCTGTGTGCTCTGCAAGGGGTCTAGAATGTTATTTTCCCCCCTTTTTATGCTTAAGTTCTCCATGCCGTACTGTTCATCAAAGGAGGGCATGTTATTTATAGCCTAAATGCAGATATAAGCAAAGTATGAATATTCATAGTTTCGCTGGGCGTGGTGGCGCACGCTTGTAATCCCAGCATTTGGGAGGCTGAGACAGGAGGATCGCAGTTCACGGACAGCCTCAGCTACTATTTAGTGAGGCCCTGTGCAACTCACTCCTGTTTCAAAATAAAGAATAAAAAAATAGGGCTGGGGGTGTAGTTCGGAGGTAGAATGCCCATGGGTTCCATCCCCAGTACTAAAATATGTATATACACGCATATATGCACTAAGTATATATAAAAATCTGTAAAAATGGATGCTGTATTCATCATTAATATATAGCTTTGATACCCTTATTCACTCAACCTCTGGATTAGTTTTGCTATTATTTTGTTCTTCATTAGTGGGATTCAGCTGTTTGTACCAGAGGGCTACAGGATCTGAAAGCATATGCTTGCAGGCCACTTGGCCACCTTTTTTTCTACTGATAACAATGGTGAATCAGGAACATTATGTTTGGTACATGAGTGTCAGTCCTGATGCAAAACTCAACTTAGAGCCGCAGGAGAAGTTTTAGTTGAACTTATTTTCTCTTTTTAAGATTTAAATGAGTTTATTAAAAAGATAGAAAGAAGACAGTTACAGCCCCATGCAAGAGTGGCATGGGGGGGGGGAGGTTTCGAATGAATTCACCTGAATTTATTTTCCTTACATCAGAACACGTCCATAGCTTGAGGCCACCCAAAGTCTATAATTAATCCCATCGAGCTTCAGTGACAGAGAATAGCTTCAGTGAGCTCGCTGGCCGGACACTTGGCACCTGTGCATTCCAGAACGGCAGAGCGGGTCAGGCAACTGGGCCCTCTGGCCACTAGCGCTTGGTCACATGACAGGGTTAGTTAAGTAAAACATGTTCTAGCTAATTATCTCAGCTTAACTGTCCCTGGGGTTGAGGGCTGTGCCCAGGCCACATGTTGCATGTCAGGAGTATTCAGAGGGCAAAATAGTAGGGAAAATAAAAGGTCTGGAGTTCGTTGCTTGGGCTAGATCCTGGTTCTCCTGTGTTCTTTCTGTGTAGCTTTGGGTAAGACACTGACGTTTGTTTCTGGTTACCACATTTATGCTTTTTATCAGAGTTTAAGACGCATGGCACAGGAGTGTTACTGTTCATTAAAACATTTCATCTCTTTTCTGGCATTCAGTTTGTTTAAGTGACACGTAGAGTTTTTTTGCTTATTTTTAGGGAACTAAATTACTTAAACTTTTATTGTCCTTAGTATTGTATTGTCAAAAGATATCCATTTGGAACACTGTAGAATTAATAATAATAAAAGAAGAAAGCACACAAGGAATCTAGTGTACTAATACACAGCTTTAGTAAAAGTGGTATCTCTAATCCCTCCGCGCATTTTTTTCATATTGCCTTTGAAATTCTGCTGTTATATGCAACGCTAGGATTGGGTGCAGAAGATATACTAAGAAATGTTTATATCCATCATTTCATGTACATCTCTCCAGAACTTACAAGGAAACATTGCCCTTCTCTTTAGAAATAAGGGAACCCTGTCCACAAAGTTTGAGAATTTCTAAGCAAGGTCCCAGAGCTTATAAGAGGCAAAGCCAACATTTTGACCAAGTTTGGTTATCTTGAAATACTATTTTTATTTATTTATTCCTTATTTTATTTATTTTTTACTGCTGCACCACCCACTTCCACTCCAGCTTCTGAAATGTATTTTTTCACCTTTTCTCTCCTCCTTACTCAAACCATTTCAGCTCCTTAATCTTAGAAGTTTCTATCATTCCTAAAATAGATGACTAATTTCAATGAGAAGAATTTGGTGTCTTGGGGCTCAGTCTTGAGAGGAAGCCCGCAGGCACCTAGCAACATGAAGCCGGAGCCATGGTCCTCTCTGCCCTGCCCCGGCTTTCTCTCTGACCCATAAAACAGAACTTCTGCTTCTTTCTTTCCCATATTCCTTTACGAGATTAGCAATCTTTTTAGGGGGGTTGTTTTCCATTTTGCTTCTTTATTAAAATATAAGTTATGCTGGGTGTGGTGGCGCATGCTTGTAATCTCAGTACTTGGGAAGCAGATGCAGGAGGATCACAGTTTGGTGGCTTGCCTCAGCTACTTAGTGAGGGCCTCTGCAATTTAATGAGACCTTGTTTCAAAAAATAAAGAATAGTCGGGCCTGGTGGCCCACGCTTGTAATCCCCGCGCTTGGGAGGCGGAGACAGGAGGATCGTGCAGGTTCGAAGCCAGCGGCGCTGGCTTAAGAGACCCTGTTTCCAAATAAAAGTATAAAATAGGCCTGGGAGTGTAGCCTGGAGGTAGAAGGGCTTCCAGGAACCCCAGTACCACACACACACACACACACACACAAAAAAAAAATATAATAATAATAAAATAAAGAATAAAAGCCAAATGTGGTGACGCATGCTTGTAATCCCAGCATTTGGGAGGCTGAGACAGAAGGATGGAAGAGGTTCGTGGAAAGCCTCAGCTACTTATTGGGGCCCTTTCCAATTCATGAGTCCCTGTTTCAAAATAAAGTATAAAAAATAGGGCTGGGGGTGTAACTCAGAGGTAGAATGCCCCTGGGTTTCATCCAAGTACCTTAATATATATAATTCATAACATATCTATGTTATAGTTATGTATATTTTAGGGTACTGGAATGTAACAATTAGTGACATTTTGTTTTTCAGATGGGCTTCTTCTGATAGTATCTATCTCTGTTATTGTTTTGGAATTGTCAAGTGATTTTAGAATTTTTTTTTTTTTTTTTTTTTTTGGTGGTACTGGGGTTCCTGGAAGCCCTTCTACCTCCGGGCTACACTCCCAGACCTATTTTATATTTTTGAAACAGGGTCTCTTACGCCAGCGCGGCTGGCTTCGAACCTGCGCGATCCTCCTGTCTCCGCCTCCCAAGCGCGGGGATTACAAGCGTGCGCCACCACGCCCGGCGTGATTTTAGAATTTTAAAATATGATAATACAGCACATTACTCTGAAGTCAGGTTTCAGGTATCTTCTTGGGGAGTTCGCTAACTATACCGAGTTGGATATTGCAGGTGTTAATGAAGAAATGAAGCAGCTGAGTTTAAAACTGATTTAATAATGCGGGTTCATGGGAATTTTCAGAACACAAAGAGATCATGTAAAATTCTTTTGTAGTTAGAGAGACACAGGCCTTACTAATAAGCACATTTAGCTCCTAGCTATGGTTGAATTCATTTATTTGCATATCAGCATAACAGAACTGGGAAAAAGTGTTATGTAATACTGCAGTTTATGGGTATTAATAGAACGAGATGTGGTCTTACAGATAGCTATTTTTGTGAATTTGTTTTTTTTTTTTTTTGCTATAGAGAACTGAATGCATACATACGCTACTTATGCATGCATCGACTCTGAAGACTGTTTATAAATGCTAAAGATCCTGAGCTAACCAAATAATGTAGTGGGAGGTTGACATGAGCCCTGTTTTTCTCCTGAGAAAGCGATGGGTAGCAGGTGTCTGCTCTCTAAATTGAAAATGCCCAGGAAGGGGTAGGCTGTTTTTTTCTGAGCATTGCTGATGAAGCCTCTGTTGCTTTTGACCAATTAGTGTGGCCACAGAGGGCTAAGTGACCTCATTTACAGCTACCATTAGAATCACAAGCTCTATGACTCTCTCCGTATGGTTTCCTTCTACCTTTTATTTTTTATCTTCTTCGAAACTCTGGTGTCCTATGGACATAACAGATGCAATTTTTCAAACTTATATGGTTTGATGTTCATTCTTAAAAATATAAAGTGAGTTGCTTAGATTTTCATTTTTCTCAATCTGTGCTGGCAGCTCATATTAAGTGTCAATAGAATTATTCATAGGTCTTTATATTAGAGGTAATAGAATATCTGATGAAATAGCAGTTGTAAGGTTATGTTTATCTTTGGTGGTTTATTTAAAGAGGTCTGTCTTTACAGAAATAGATCTGTAGCCTTTCAGGGCTTTCTCTGGTTTTTGTGTGTTCCCATAAATAATTTTCTATACATTTAAAATGCTATTTGAAGTAGAAAATATCATAAAATATGTAGATGTTCAGTGTTAGTAGAATCAAGCAATGTTCCTAATTAGGTAAACCACTTCACACACCTTCTTGGTTATGTGCATTTTAATTACTTTAAATGGATATACTGGACATCCTGAGTGTTTTTTGTTTTGTGTAACCACTAACATGGTATCTTACTGCAGCTTTTAGGTGAGCTTCCCTGATGACCAGTGATTTTGAGCACCTTTTCATAATATTTCTCAACCATTGAATATTCTCTTTTGTAAAAATGCCTATTCAAGACTTCTGCTCGTTTTAAAAAAAACTGGCTTTAAAAATTTTTCACTTGTATGACTTCTTTACATTTTCTGAATATAATCTTTTGTTGATAGAAATAGGAAATATGAAGCTGGGTGTAGTGGCACATGCTTGTAATCCCAGCATTCGGGAGGCTGAGACATGAGGATCACAGTTCATGGAAGCCTCAGCTACTTAGTGAGGCCCTTTGCAACTCAGTGAGACCGTGTTTCAAAATAAAGTATAAAAAATAGGTCTGGGGGTGTAGCTTGGAGGTAGAATGGCCCAGGGTTCTATCCCCAGCATCATACAAAAAAAAGAAAAGAAAAGAAAAGAAATATGAAAATGTCCGCTGTTGGCATATGACTTGCCCGTTTACTGATTTAAAGGATATTTTAAAATAAATAATAATTCTTAATTTTAGTGACATCTAGTTTATCAATATTTCTCTTTATGGCTGTTATATCTGTATCCTCTTTAAGAAATCTCTACTTAAGACCATGAAGATATTTATTTATATGTATTTACTTCTAGAGCCTTTATCGTTTTACATTTTGTATTTAGAGCTATAATTATTTAGATTTTGCTTTTGTGTATAGTGTGAGAAAGGGGTCAATATTTCTTTTCCTATAAACATCTAATTAATTATTCCGCACCATTTATTTGAAAATACCATCTTTCCCCTCGCATTAGCTCTGTCATAAATCAAGTGACTGCGTACGTGTGGGTCTGTTTCAGGAGTCTCTTTTGTTATATCCTTCTATTTGCCTGTCCTCCTGTCCACACTATATTGTGGTCTTTTGTATGAGGTATATACCCAACAGAAATTATTACAGCTATATATTGAAAGATATGTACAAGAGCACTTACTGCAGCATTAACCGTCACAGTTCCAAACTGGAAACAACCCAAATGCTCATCTTATAAAATATCACACTATAGCCAGATGTGGTGACACACATGTCATCACAGTACTTGGGAGGCCGAGTCAGGAGAATCACAGATTTGAGACCAGCCTTGGCAACTTAGTGAGATCCTGTTTCAGAATAAAAAATAAAATTGGGCTGGGGAGGTAGCTTGGAGGTAGAACACCCCTAGGTTGAATCCCCAGTAAACACACACACACACACACACACACACACACACACACACACACGGACATTATACCGTGTAATATTGTGGAGAAAAGTAAGAAAAAAACAACAAAGAAAGAAGGAAAGAAAGAGAGATGACTACTACATGCATAGGATTAAAAGAAAGAAACTGGGCACAAAAGTACATATTTTTGCATAAATTTAAAAATTTATATACATTTTGTAATTTACATACATTTATTTACATAAATTTTAAAAGAAGGAAAGGTGATTTGGGGTAATGCGTGCTAAAACAGTGATTATTTGGGAAGGGATAACGATCAAGATAGGGAGCGAAGGGGGTTTCTAAGTGCCAGTCGTGTTTTGTTTCTGCATCTGAGTAGTGGTCCCCAAACTTGTATTTGTTTTGTAAAAATCCACTAAGCTGTACACTTAGGATTTCAAATAGTGAAGCAGGGAAGGAAAACATCATATCCTTAGCTGGGTCATTTTAGGACATACTGGAATTACCTGGATTCCAAAACATACTAGTATGCAGACCCCACCCCACTCCAGTTAGTCAAAACTTCTGGGGGTTTCCTAAAGCAGCCAGGGAGAGTTTAAGGTGTAGCGAGGGTTACGCACAGTTGTGGAGCCTTCCTTATACAGTCAAGTCCTCGAGGACCCCCTCAAGCTCTGTCGGATGTGAGCAAACAAACAGATCCAGTATTCTGCAGGTGACAGGTGGTGGTGATTCTGTGGCTGAACGATGGGTAGAGTCAGTCAGTCTGAACCTTTAGCTCCTCTGGATTTTTTGCTTCAAATGGTCCAGCTGCTCCTTTCTTGATGGGGAACAATTCCTTAGTCAAATTTGGAGGGACAGATTTTTATATGTGATGCTGACGATCTGGCCTGTTTGCTAATCATTTTGCCATAAGAATGTGTTTTCGATCCAGGTAAAGGTAAAAACGTATGTATGTCAGTTACCAAAAAGACCTGTGTTGAGTTATTTGGAGCCTTAATCTACCTGGATTAATCATCACAGCTCAGTCACTGTCTCCTGGTGTATCCTGGGTCCTTTCCATGTCTCACCAGAGGAAAGCTATCTGGGCATTCCTAGTATCCTGTTGCCTGGAAGAAGAACCTCTCCCAGGGGGAAATGTGTCTTAGAAAGAACCATATAGCACAAATGCTATTTCTGGAAAGAGGCAGTTGAAAATGTCAACTTTACTGAAAGAAGCCCTTACGTTTCTTTTAACCATCTCATCTTGTGCGCAAACAGCACACCTTCCGTGTAGTAAAGTGCCGTTTGCTAAGAGAAGATTATATATCGGCACTTGCCAAACATGTGTCTGTGGGTGAGGGTGATCTGTAGTAGGAGGGAGATAGAGAGGATCCCGAGGGGTCTAGGGAAGCTCTGGAGCTGTTCATGGTGGTTGACAGGTAGCTTTTAGGTTAAATGTGTATTTTCTAAATGTAGAAACATTTGCTATGTAACTTGAGATCCAGAAGAATGAACGTTGAACTCTCAAAACATCTATAAAACTATTTTACTGGCCACGAAACGGTAATGTGAACATTTCAGTTGTCGCGTGTGCACAATCTTGGTTCTGTGGTGAGTTTCTTTTTCTCCCTCACTTGTCCGCAGTAGCTTAACTTATTCTCTTGGGTCTGTTTGTTTCTCTTCTGGAGTAACTTGAGTGGATCTTCCAGCAGAGAAGCCCGTGCCCCTCACTTGCCTTGAGTGGACACCAGGGAGAAAGGAACCTGGCAGGAAGGCTGAGTGGGGGGCTTGGAGGGGTGCCCACAGTTAGGCAGCTGCCAAAGTGTCCTAATCGTGATTGTGGCCCCTTGTCAACACACACACATCTTTAACAGGCAGTTTTATTTACTTATATCTAAACAGGAGGAAGAGTAGCAATGAATTTCAGCATTCTTTGGGAAGAAGTCCTCAAGTTCTTTGTGAAATCTCAGAGCTCAGTGGTATTTTCCCTGCAATGGCTTAGGGAGGGTACTTGTGCCCCAGAATCAATAGCCAGGTCTTCTGACCCAGCTTTGTTGTGAGGGGAGAAGTGATGGTTGAAAATACTTTATTTATTTATTTCCGTATGTATGTATGTATGTATGTATGTATGTATGTATGTATATATTTATGTTACTGGCCTTTTGCACCAAAGCATAAACACAATTTATGAGTGCTACAGTAACGGGCCTGGAAGCAAGAGAGTGATACCAAGTTGAGAAATAGGATGCACAGCAAATGAGCAGTGTGCCAGGGACTTGCCCGAGGACTCCATGAGAACTGTGTTCTGCAGGCAGTACTGGCCACAGTGCAGCTACGCTGCTCTCTGTCCGCTCCCACTCGTGGCCACGCAGCTGTGTAGAAACAGGGTGGAGGACAGCTTAGAAGACGTCACAGAAGTAGCAGAGTGTGGTCGGGCTGTGTTACTAGGACAGCTCTCGGGCCTGACATTCCCTTCATGCCGACCCTAGTCTATGCTCAACTGAGGTTGGGCCCCAAGATGTGCGTGGAGCTGGGGCCACTGTGGGCAGTGTGGATAGTGTGGCATGAGGATGGACATGAGCCCTGACCAGCTCGGAGCATCTCAAGAGCGAGAACAACAATTAGCCATCTGCCTCCACACAGGGAGAGAATTGGCAGTCTAGCCTTAAGCGTTTCTGCTGTGTCTGAACAGAGTAGACCTTTGGGGTTATGTTTAAAAACAACATCAAAAGGGCATCAAGTAGGCAGGGAAGATGCAGTCTGGATTTCTATGCAGAGATTCAAACCGGAGACCTGGACCCAGGTTCCGGTGGCCTGGGGCTTGCCGTGAGACCAGGAGCTACAAGCGGAGCCATGGACCCTGGGAAGGGCTGGGCTTCTGCTTGTCTGAAATGTTAACGGTGCCAAGAGGTCTCTGCTTTGTACTGTCACTGTCTAAAGTGCATGGATTCTTGTCTGCTGGGTGTCTCATGTGTCTTCTGGGCGCCGAGCAAAAACTTTTTGGATGACTGATGTGTTTACTAAAAACCCATACAGATCTTGTAAGGATCTGTTTGTCTGAATGACTTAGTTTCTGCTATTTTATTGTTGGTTCTATTCTTTACACGACAGAGATCTATACTTTTTCTTTAAGTCTGAAAAACCAATTAAGCTACCCAGTCGCCCGGCCTCCCTCAAAAAAAAAAAAAAATCTATTTTAAAGATTACAATTAATTTTTCCCATCTCTTATCATTTGTAATTTAAAAGTTTGTTTTCAACACTCCTTGGTTCATACTGTTCGACTACCGTGTTTTGATTTGGTGTTTCTGCTTTCATCCGCTCCTTTTTGGGTTTATTTACCATTTCAAGTGGAATCACGTGGCCACAGGCCTGTGACTTCTCCCTGGTCCACCGCTTTCATCAGTCTTGAGCGAGGTGAGCCTGTTGACGGGTGCTGTCATTTTAGTTGCCACCAGGATAGAACCACTGATGTCTTCATCTCAGCCTTGGAAGATTCTGTTACTGAGAGAGAAGTGACCATGATACTGAGAAAATAATCTCCTCATTCTTTTTTTGACAGAAATAAATATTCAGAGGATTCAGGAAGTTAAGGGAATACGCATAATTTAAACAGTTACCTCCGTCTGTTTAGCATTTTCGGGGAACTTGAAACGTCAATGAAAATTTTAATTGATGAAATTACAAAGGAGACTGTTTTTCCTCAGGGAGAATGTAAAATTTAGAAGGAAGATAATCTAAACTTTGCATCTAGCATATATTTTGACTTTTAAGAAGTCAGTTAAACTCTTATGCTCACTATATTTTCTATATATTGAAATAAAGCTAGATGTTGATCTGCTCATTTCACAAGGAAATGAGTTTTTTATCCTGAAACAAGATGTTCCGAAACTAAAATGGTTGTAACAATGCACTTATATGCTAAATTCTCCTTAAATATATATATATATATATATATATATATATATATAATCCTTTCACCTCTACAAGCGCGCATGAGTGTGTGTGTGTGTGTGTGTGTGTGTGTGTGTGTGTGTGTGTGTGTATTACTGGGGTTGAAGGATTGAATCCAGGGAAATTCTACCTCTGAGCTATACTTCTAGCCCTATTTCATTTTTTAGTTTGAAACAGGATCTCACTAAGTTTCAGAGGGCCTTGCTAACTTGCTGAAGCTGGCTGCAAACCTGTGATCCTCCTGTTTCAGCCTCCCAAGTACTGGAATTACAAGCATGCACGACCACACCTGGCTTACAAGCCACTTTTAACACCATCAGTTCAGTGTACTATCACAATGATCCTGTGTGGTAGACAGCATTGGTGGGGACCTTTTTATAGGTAAAAATGTTAAGGCCCCTGTGTACAAACTGTACACAGTCACACGAGATATCAGCGGGCTGGAGCTTGGACCAGGTCTTTCGCTTGCCTTCCTCCAGGCCAGGCAGGCACCTTCTCACATCTTAGATGCATCAGCTGGGAAGGTAGCACCTTATCCCTCCCTTGCCTTCCTCAGTAACAAGACATAAAAATAGAAACTCAGTGTCATTAAAAGGTAATCTTGAGGCAGCACACATTTGAGGCAGTAACTGGCTGGTGAAAAAAACCAAAGAGTTGTTTTTCTGCCCTGAAAGGAACTAAAGTTTAACGCCTTGGTCATATCTCTCTGGCCCACTATTAGAAAAAGTAACCGCTTTTCTGCATATTTGGTTAAGATGGAGCATCGGTATAGCCTTGAAGTTTAAAAAATATATTTATGCACTAAATTTACTGAGGGAGTCAGACCTGTTTGTTCCAGGAAGGTAACAGTATCTGGTTGGGCTGCTCTGGAAGCCACCTGCAGATCCTAAGAGTTGCAGGGAAGGTGCCTAACTAAGGGCTCTTCAGGATGTGGGCTGTGCAGGGGGCATCTGTGCACGTGGCCATGGGACGCAGGGGAGAGCTGGCGCTGATGAGCCCAAGGGCACAGGCTGGCCTCGGGGCGAGCAGCACCCTGAGGCTTCACTTTGCCATCCTGGCTCTCACGGTGCCTGCGCTGACGGGTGACTGTCGGCAAGGCACCCATGGCTGTCTCTCCTGTCACCGTAGCACCTGGTCTTCCCTTTTCTTCTTAGAGAAACTCTTTAGCTTTGCCTTAAAACCTGTACACCGGCCCTCCCTCTGTTTTGGCAGGGGGCTGTCTCTCCTCCCACCTGTGCCCCTGCTCCATCCTCCCTCTTGTATCTTTAACATCTCCATCTATGCCTGCATCTCCATCAGCATGTAAAAATGCTTGGGTTATTAAAAGCAAGAAATACAGCGGTTGCCCTTCCCACATCTACTGCAGCTCTCTCCTGACCTCGCTTCTCCATGTTTCCAGCTGTATCTTGGAAGATCTGCGACCTCTTTCTCCATCTCATTTCCGTCCATTCTCTTCTCCGCTCTCGCCCACGTGTGAAGACTGCCAGGGCTCTCTGGGCCACACAGTTGAGAGGCCTCTTCCTCCCATTCCTAGACAGCCTTTCCACAAGCAGGGCTGCAGTTAACCATGGACTCACCTCTGCTTCTCAGGTTAATGTCTCCAGCACAGCATCCCTCTGGCAAGTCATCCAAACACCTTATGGCAAAATATTCAAATTCCTCCTTATCCAGCCCCTTTCCTGCTGTTTAGTCCTTGTTTAGAGTTATTTTTTTTTTAATGGCACCACCATCCATCTTTTTTCTTTATGGCCACTAAGTCATCATGAATGAAAGAGGGAGTGTTTATTTTTATTTTAAATTTTTGTAGGTTTGGGGATGGAACCCAGAGGCATTTGACCTCTGAGCTACTCCCCCTGCCCAATTTTTAATTTTGAAACAGGGTCTCACTGAGTTGCAGAGTAAGTAGCTGAGGCTGTCTGCGAACCGCGATCCTCCGGTCTCAGCCTCCCAAATGCTGGGATTACAAGCGTGCGCCACCAGGCCCGGCCTTGGAGTGTTTATTTTTTAAAAAGAGTTGATAAGCTAAGACATTATAACAAGCTCTTTCATAAGAAAAATGTATGCATTTACCTCTTTTTTTTTTTTTTTAAAGAGATGTGATTAGTTCTGATATATGCTACTTGGGATAGTTTGGATGTGAATGTCCCCTAAGGTAGCACTATGGGAGACGATGGAAGTTTAGGAGGTGGGGTCTTTAGATCATTGTGGTGTGCTCTGGCAGAGAACAGTGGGACCACAGTCTCTTTCTCTCTATGTTTGCTTCCTGGCAACAAATTGAGCAGTTTGCTTCTCTAGGCCTCCCCTGCATTTCACCCCACAGGCCCACGAAGCCCCAAGGTGATGAGTCCTCTTGGTCTTGGAATGGAGCCTCCCAAACTATGAGCAAAACAGACCTTCAGTTAGTTATCTCAGGTAGTTTGTTATAGTGATGGAAAGCTGACTAATGCGTTGCTATTAAAATTGAACAACTGCATGTTTTCTATAGCAAGAATATGAACTGAATTTAAAATAACTAAGTCAGGTATAACTTTTTCTTTAATAGCCAGTCTAAAATGGTTTGGAAGGAATCATACAAGTACCTGGGTGCGGACCTGCCTCTGCCCTCAGCCTCTATTCGTCTTTGAGAGAGTCTCCTATTATCATTTGCCATGCATGGGTTCACTTAGAGTTGCAAAGCAAAATTTAATTGGAATCTGGTTCAGAAACATTTATTTCTTATAGGAAAGGTGTTGTAAATTAGGAATGGACATATTGGCATGGCAGAAAAGGACAGATTTTTAGCATTTTTGAAAAGAAGTATTCGCCTGAAGCTATTTTCTTTTTTTTCTTTCTTTTTTTTTTTTTTTGGTGGTACTGGGGTTCCTGGAAGCCCTTCTACCTCCGGGCTACACTCCCAGACCTATTTTATATTTTTGAAACAGGGTCTCTTAAGCCAGCGCCGCTGGCTTCGAACCTGCGCGATCCTCCTGTCTCTGCCTCCCAAGCGCGGGGATTACAAGCGTGTGCCACCACGCCCGGCCTCTATTTTCTTTTAATGTTTTATTTTCTGAGGCAGCAATTCTTATCCTTGGATCCGTGAATTTTATATTTTTCCTCATTAAATTTTTCTTGTTACTTTGAAATTTACTTCCCTAATTACTTTTTTCTACCAAAGATATTACAAAGCTGTTTTTCTATAGGTTTCAGGTAGATTACTCACCTACAGCACTGCTACAGAATTGCTCTGCATGATCTAAAAGTCTCCATTGGGGCAGCCGTCATGTTATGGACTAGTTTAGTTCTTCCTTGATAAGCACGTAGCAGGCCTGTCCTGCCATATGATCACAGATATCCATTTCGTCTTACATTAGAGAAATAACCAAGAAAGCAAAGTACAATGGAGCTTCTGCCCTTTCAGTTTACTTTCATTGGTGAGTATGCTGAGACACAGAACTCTGTGCTATTTATTTTTTTTAAAAGCAGGGTTATTGCCAGTGAAAGTGCGGGTTCCATAGGAGTTCCAGTGTGCCTACCAAAGGGCACTCGGATGTGTGAGAGGCAGAGTTCTTAGTGTCCAGCAGGGCTGAGCATCACATGGCCACGTGGGAGAAGCCACAGCCTGTGGGAGAGACCCTGTGAAGTTTCATCTCTAGGAAATGTTCAGATTGATTTGAGGCTGAGTGTAGAAAAAAAAGATTCAAAGCAGACTCTCTAAGATGACGCCCTCCGTTCTAGGCTGCTGCCCTTTCTTCTCATAGTCTTCGGCAGGCGTTTGGCAGGACAGGCCCCTTCTGCCATCACCTGCATCCTTCATTATAACCACCTAGGGGTTTTCATCTGTTAAGTGCCTGTGGGGACCGTCACAGAATCATCTTTTAAGATCTCTTTTTGCAAAGTGCAGTGTCCATGGACACCTTTGAAAATGGTCCTAGATGTGGGGGCAGCTAATCATTTGGCTTTGCTGTCTTGGGGGAAAAAGTCCCATGTGTCCTGGGAACGCGTAGCTTTTCATATCCCTGTTTGGTTTTGTCAGGCCTGCTGGCCAGTGGTCCTGAAAACCAGTGGAGACGCTGCCTGCTGCAGCCTTGCCCATTGACTAGAGCCATGGCATGGATTTCAATCCTTAATCTCTTCAAGAGATCTTGAAAAAAAAAGTAATATGAATTCATTTTGTTGACACTGAAGTTTATTGGTTTTCTAAAAAACAGGTGTATGGGTGAGGGTGGGGTGGGGCGGGGAGAATGTATACGTGTAATATTAAAAGGGGAAATTGATTTCACAGAGAGGACTTGCTAGTGGGTTGGCTCATCTGCTGGTTCTCTGGTCCCTTGATAAGGGCTTTCAGCTCAAGACTCTGCCATCACCACTCTCAATGCTGCTGGGGATGTAGGCATGCTTTTGCCTAGCTATGGTCCTGGAAGCAGACCCTGAGTGCATCGGCTGGCCAGTGTCAGGAGTGGTACAGACCTGGCAGCCTCCTCTGTACAGGCAGAAGCCTGTAGACTCCAGGAAAAACTACAGAAGGCTTTTGAAGGTTATTTTGGTCCTGACAGCCTCCCATTGAAAGGCAGACTGAATCCTCTCCTTCATGACAGATAGCATGGTGTGCTCTCCTTGCTACAGAGGGCCCCAGGGGGTGCGGGGCCAGGAGCCATGCACTGTGACCAGGAGAGGTTTGGGGTGTGTTACCCTGCTTCAGTGTGGTGGTTTGTGATTCTCCACCTGGTATTACATTCCCCTGTTTTTACATCATTAAAACAAAAACTAGAATTCAAAGACCGGATCCCAATTCCAACCTTTGTATCAACCAAAGCAGCAGGCTTCTAATGGAAATTTATTTTCACTTGAAGTTACACTTTCTATTTATCAGCACAATTTTGGTTTCTTTCATTGTTTTTAGAGGAACAGCCAGTTACTGGGAAATTTTTTAAAAATCTGCTATGTGAAGGAAATATATTTTCAACTATGACATTTGTGTGCTAAAAAGAAACTGTGTGTAAAATTTTGTGAGTATGTGTGTATGTTTTGAAAAGTTTCCATCTGAATTTCAAAGGTGTCTGAAACCAAACAAGCAACTAAATAATTGATTCAGAGCAAAATTCTGTGCCTCCAGCAGTTCCAGCTCAAGGTTTAAGCCTCCTCAGAGTATGAACAGCACATGGGAAGCCTTTTAGTTCTGAGTCCCTATCATTGGAGAGATTGGAGGAAGATGGGAGGGGAGCCTTGGCATGGAGGAGTGAGGCTGACACGTGCCTGTAACTCTCCAGGTCTGTCACAGCACCTCTAATCTTAGTTTTTGCTTTGGCAAGAATAATCCCATAAGCTTCTCTAGGATAGGAAAGACTCTGTATCTAGCAGGGGTACATAATGGCTTTCACTGGCCTGGGCTCCTTTCTCTTTGTGAATTCTTTCTTCCATTAAAATAAAAAAAAAAAATTATGACTGTTGGTTTTAAGACACATTTATTAATATTATATATTAAACCCTTTTATTTGACCCGAAGGCCCTTTTTTTCTTCTTCTGATGCTAAAAGAAATGAAAGCATTCTTGTGGGCCCTTAAAAATATCTGTGGGCTTTAGTTTAATATTGTGCTTCCTCTGCCCAACCGATAAGTTGGCCCTGATGTCTACAGACCATCCTTTGGCTTTATTTCTAAAATATATGAAGAAGATGTGGAATATACAGATGAACATGTTCTTTTTACTTTTATCATTTTAAAATAAAATTGAGAGAAGTCATTAAGTATATTGTGAATTTTTATTTTGAATAGAGAATTTTGTATTAGTTAACATGAAAATTATATCTTCAATTTAGATTTATAGAATTGTCAGTTATGACAATGTTCATTTTCAAAATTTTACTAAAATCTGAGTTTTTAAAAATAAAATTTTATTGAACTTAAATCACTAATGAATATTCTACAAAGTTTGAGATTTATTCTTCTAAATACATTTACAATGGAAAATATAAGTATGTCCTAACTTTATTTTGTGAATATGTATAATACTTTTACATAAAAGTTATTTTCTAAAATAAAGTAGCTTTATGTAAGGATTACATATGTCTCTTTATGATTCTGAGATGTTTTCTATGAATTCTTTGAGTAGAAATCTATTTTAAAGGATACCAGGCAATAATTCGTGACTGGGAAATTTCAGCTTGGCCAGGAAAAGCATGCCAAGAATAGAAACCATGTTTATTTACTCTCTGCTCCACCCAGTCTAACACACAGCCATGTGGTTGCAGACTTGAGGAGGCCAATGGTCACTAACAAGGTAGTTTTCCCTGCTACTTGCAGAGTTTGAAGAGATCATTCTTATAACTTCAAATCCTGTTTCCTTTATTTAGTAACTCAGTTGAATTATCTTTACAAGCTGTTATCTGAACAGGAGCTTGACCACATTAGTTTAGTTTTCAGTCCTTGTTATCCTTCTTCCTACTTATATTTTTAAAATTGTTTTATTAGTGCATTGCAGTTATATGTCCTAGTGAGGGTCACTGTGATGAAAACATGTGCACACAGTTCTTGGTGTATTTCCTGCCACGTCTCACCCGCTCGCCCCTCTTCCTTCCCACGTGGTAGTAATACTACTGTAGTATTTTTGAACTGTCTCATTCTTCAGTCTCCCTCTGCCCCCGCCAGTTCTCTTTCCTCACCCCCTTCAGAGCTCTACAGAGCTCTCTCTGCATTATTTAAAGTCCTTTATGAGCCCACTGTGGTGGCACACACCTGTCATCCCAGTGCTTGGAGGCTGAGACAAGAGGATTGCAGGGTCTCAGCCAGTTTCAGCATCTTATTGAGGCCCTCCACATCTTAGTGAGACCCTGCTTACAAATAGAATAGGGCTGGGAGTGTAGCTCAGAGGCAGAATGCCCCTGGGTTCCACCCCCAGCACCAATAAATAAATAAAGCCCTTTATGGTTCGTTCGTTCGTTCGTTCGTTTGTTCCTTCCTTCCTCCCTCCTCCTCCTTCTTTCCTTCCTTCCTTCCTTCCTTCCTTCCTTCCTTCCTTCCTTCCTTCCTTCCTTCCTTCCTTTCTTTTTTGTGGTACTGGGGTTCCTGGAAGCCCTTCTAGCTCTGGGCTACACTCCCAGACCTATTTTATACTTTTTTAAATTTGAAAATATGGTCTCTTAAGCCAGCTCGGTTGGCCTCAAACCAGCGCGTTCCTCCTGTCTCCGCCTCCCAAGCGCGGGGATTACAAGCGTGTACCACCACGCCCGGCTAAAGTCCTTTATGTTTCTTATTCTTCCTCTAGCTTTCACACATGAGAAAGCGCATACCACCCATGACTTTCTGAGGCTGATGGATCTCACGTAGCATAATATTCTCCAGTCCCATCTATTTTCCTACAAGTGACATAATTTTGTCCTTCTTTATGCCTAAGTAAAATTCCATTGTATGTAAACACCACATTTTTTTCTTTATCAGTCTGTCGGTTGATGGACGGCTGGGTTGGTCCCATAATTTGGCTATTGTGAATTGTGTGGTTATAAAAATGGATATGCGTGTGTCGCTATAGTACTTTAACTTTAGTTCTTTAGGAAAGATATCAAAGGCATCTGGGTCATATGATAGCTCCATTCCTAGCCTTTTGAGGAACACTGGTCGAAACTGATCTCCATAGTGGTTGTACTAATTTATAATTCCACCGACTGTGTAAGAGTTCCTCTTCCCCCACATCCTCATGGACACTTGTTATTGTCTGTATTCTTGATGATTGCCATTCTAGCTGGAATTGGGTGGAATCTCAGTGTAGTGAGCTGCAGTCTTCTTCTTACTTACATATTTAATCCAAGCTTTGTCCCATGGGAGGAAATATTGAGATTTTGGATTTTACTAATTATTATACTCTCGAAACTTGTCAGTTTATAATTTCCAGTTTTCTCATATTTTTTCATAGAAGTCTAAATATATGGCTACTTATTTGTTTATTGTATTAAAAGAGAGTCTAGATACTGAGTTTAGTTCTTGGGGAGGTCTTTCCAAAGTGATAACTTTGGAAAGACACAACTTTATAGGACTGAATATAACCAGACAAGCCTGTCATTTGTGCCAGGGACCCTGAGACTCCTGGAGAAGTGCTTGGTCTGTGTGAAGCCATCACTACCAGAGAGGCAGCCAGGGACACCAGTGCTTTATCCTCAGAGTTTATGAGTCTGGTGTTTGGGTGGTACCACTAGTCAGGACCCCTGTCCAAGTGTTGTTGTTTTGTTAATTCTATGGCAAGGCGTCAGGGCACTACCAAGCCACAGAGCACCGATCTGTAAGGACCAGCTGTGTGCTTGGGCTTGGAGTCAGCGGACCTGAGCGAGAGTCCAGGATGAAGACACACCCTTGCCTTAGTTCCCTTGTCTCTAAAATTGGTCTAAGGATGAGATCCTCTTCATAGGGTCTTTGTGAAAATTAATTGAGATTATACATGTGAAGCAAAATTTTCCGTAACTATTAGAGATTTCTTCTGAACTAATCTACAGAATCCCGAAAGCCTAGCTTTGTTTCAGGTGTCAAGCTCTTAAGGTAGAATGTGATTATTTGCTGTATTTCATAATTGCTTCCTGAGAGAAAGTATCGGTTCATTTGTTGTATTCTACATAATTTTATTTCAGAGTTCATTTAATGAATCTTCACTACATTTTTGTTCCGGTATCTATTAATTTCAATATTTTATTCTAGATCATACTTAAGCAAATATTAGTGAATACTTAATACTGTGGGTTGATTTGTCACTATTAGGTTGTCATTTCTATTTTAAATTTGGCTCCCTCCTTCCCTTCTTTCCTTTTTAAAATCTCTCTCACTCTCTCTCTTTTAAACATTTTATTATGGAAAATACAATCAAAATGAAAGAATTTTTTAGTGAACCCTATGGACTCATACACAGTTTCACCTGTTATCAACTCAAGGCCAATCTTGTTTCCTCTCTACTTCTACCTGCTCATCCCTATCTTGTGGTTTTTTGTTTTTGTTTTTGTTTTTCAGTACTGGAACCCAGGGACATTCTACCTCTGAGCTATATCCCCAGCCCTATTTTTTTATTCTTTATTTTGAGACAGGGTCTCACTGAGTTGCAAAGGACCTCACTAAGTAGCTGAGGCTGTCTGCAAACCCGGATCTTCCTGTCTCACCTTCTCGACTGCTGGGATTACAAGCATGCGCCACCATGCCTGGCTCCTATATTATTTTAAAGAAAATCAAATTCAAGGCACTATCTTGCCCATAAATATATTTATACAAATGACAGTATCGCTCATTATACCTAAAGTTAACAATAATTGTTAAATATTATTGTTTTATTTATTTATTTTTGGTGGTACTGGGAATGGAACCCTTCTACCTCCGGGCTACACTCCCAGACCTATTTTATATTTTTTATTTGGAAACAGGGTCTCATAAGCGAGGCTGGCTTCGAACCTGCGTGATCCTTCCGTCTTGGCCTCCCAAGTGCGGGGATTACAAGCGTACACCACCATGCCCGGCTTAAATATTATTAAAACAACCAGTCAGTTTTAAAATCTAATTATCTTCAAAAGTCATGGCTTTTAAAAAAATTAATGTGTTCAATTTAGGGTCAGATAAGGCCACACACACATTTAGTTGGTGGGTGTGTCATTTCAGTGTCTCTTAATCTACCCCTGCATCAACCAGTCATTGCCTGCAGATGGAGGACGTCACATTCCCAGGGTAGTTGAGAGCTGTTAGCAGCCAGCATTCAGAGCAGCTGGGGGTTTGGGCCAGGCACTCCTCCTCCATGACTTGGGGGAGATGGATAAAGAACTTTTGGCAAAGGGAAAAAGAGAAAAGACTTTTATGGCGCACCATGTTGGGTGGCGGTTTTGAAGGTGGGGATGCTGGAGATTGGGGCGGTGCCTAGATTGTGGCATACTATACATTTTAATGTAGTGTTAAAAATAGCTTATTTATTCAAATAAATATGGAACTAATAAAAATGAGATGGTAGCTGAAGCCATAGGGATTGTATATTATCATGACTAATTTAGAATATTATGGTCATGTTTGAGAAGCATTGTTAAGTCTTATGTTAACTAGATACTTAAACAAAGCTTGCTTTAGCCTTCTTCCTAGTTTTTCTTTTATCATAAAAGGAGTGTTAGTATATTATGACATCCCAGAGAGGATGGTGGCTATCACTGGGGCCCGGGAATACTATCTATAAGAGCTTAGGTTATGCTGGTAAAGCACTTGGTATAAAAATAGAAATGTGTTGCTAATTTAAGAGATTAGTATTTCAGTGTTTTTCCTAGTACATTCAAAACATTTATCCAGGCGTGGTGGCACACACTTGTAATCCCAGTACTTGGGAGGCTGAGTCAAGAGGATCTCAGGTTCACAGCCAGCCCCAGCTACTTAGTGAGACCCTCCACAATTTAATGAGATCCTGTTTCAAAATAAAGAATAAAAAATAGGACTGGGGGTATAGCTGGGAGACAGAATGCCCCAGGGTTCAACCCCCAGCACCAATAAATAAATCAATAAATATAAAAATAAACATTTAACAATTGCTATAATTTGTTGATGTTTTTGTACTGAGTTCTTTGTGTGATAACTTAAAATGTGTACTCTCAACATACAAGGTTTTGCAGTTTTTGACAGCAAGGACCTTGGAATAAATTCTAGCCCTGTCTCTTACTGTTTACTACATACTTTCTTGTGCTTCCTTCTCCCTGAAAAGGGAATAATAATTATACATTCCTCCAGAAGACACCTGTGCTGGTTAAATGGGGTGTCTCAGCATGTAGGACAGGGTTTGGCACACCAAAGCACTCCATGGTTTTAGATATCATTATTTGTATTCTTATTAATAATGTTTCCTTGTTAAATATCTCTTAGGGTTATTGATTTAAGGTACTCTAAGTAGACAATGAGTAATTAAGAAATAAGAGACATCTATGTGTCCTGGAGTTGAAATTTACACACTACAACTCTTTCATATTCTGGAACCTCCTTTATATTCTGAAACAAATTTTTTTGTTGCTCTGAAGTCCCCATTCCTACTCAGCAAAAGGCAGGAATGTGTCCAAAGTACTTCTGTCTTTTCTGGTTTAAAATAGCCTCTACTGGGTTAAATGCTGTGTTTTTTTTACATAATTAGGAAATTCAAAGTTCAGGGTGTTGGTTTTTCATTCCCCCCCTCTTTAGGGACCTTCCCATTCCTAACACACACAAACTTGTCCTGATTACGATTTCTGTTGATGGCCATGGCCCACTATGGTATCTGCCCGTTCATCAGCATCGCACCCACATTCTGCCTTCCCTCCTGTTACCAAGATGAACTGGCCTGGCTCCAACCCTAGCTGTTCTCTATTCAGACAGAAGACTTCATCCCCTTTGGCCCGCTCATTCAAACAGCAGCTCTTCCCACTTCTCCCTAGCACGTTTTCACCCTCAATTGGAGTCTTCTCCTCAGCACTGAATATCCTGATATTTCTCCCATGTTCTCTCGATGCTACTTCTCCCGCTGGGTGTTACCCAGAGTCTTAGCCTCCCTTTGAACAAAAACAACTTGTTCAGAACCTCCTTCCTCAATTAGCCAATAACTCAAGAGCTTTGCTTTTGTTATTTTTTAAGTGCTAACCTCTGGAGTTTATGCAACTGCAACTTTGGACAGAAAGAAACATGAGCTGTCTCCAATGACTACTAGGTGTTTCTTATGATAAATTTTCATCCAAAATTCTCATTCGTTTATTTCTTTGTTTTTATAAATAGTACATGTATGTCTTGCTTCACAGGCAACCTGCCCGGTGGTCTAGTGCAATAACTAAAGTACTTTTGTCTTTACATATTTGATCTGGATTTGAATTTATGGAAATGACTTTACATGTCAGCTCCTTAAAAATAGTCATATGGTATTTAAAAATTGTACCAAGACTGTGATTGATCTTCAACCTTAGAAGCAGAAAACAGACATGGTAGGATTGAAAATGATTAATTTGGGAATTGACGTGTTTGGACATCTGCATCCTCATCAAAACAAAAAATGCATCCAGTTGGGTAAAACTGAAGGCCCATCTGGTATCATTTAGCAAAAATTACTTGTTAATGGCTTAAAATTTGTATAGTGATATTACTCTGAAGTACTTGTATTTCACAGATTTGAGTTTGTTTCTTCCTGCATAGCGCATCATAGGTTGCATCAGTTTGCTTTACTGTTGTTTCCTTTTTAAGGGAACTGAGATCTTTTCTGTAGTACAGGTCATGAGCAACACTGCTCAGAAAGCCAAAAATAGATTTGTGGACTCCTGACTGTGAGACCAGGTGTTCTCTGCTCAGGGTTACTCTGCTTTCCTTGAATTATTCTGTTTTGTTTGCTTTAAAAAATGTTAAGATAGGGCTGGGAGTATAGCTCCGTGGTAGAATGCTTACCTAGAGTGTGTGAGAGGCCTTGGGTTCAATCCCCTTACCACACAGAAAAACTTAAAAATAAATGCAAATTAGTAGCACACAGTTTTGAATTACTGTTGATTATGAGATGAATCCTAGTTAGATATATACATAATTTACTGCATAATCAAACCAGGCCAAACTGGAACAAACCAGACCAACCAAATAAACAAATGCTTCTTAAGACATTGGTTTGTTATTCTTTTTACCAGCTCACCATGTCATTGAACCCAAGGGACATTCTGCCTCTGAGCTACACCCCCAGCCCTATTTTACATTTTATTTTTATTTTTATTTTTATTTATTTTAATTTTTTTTTGGTGGTACTGGGGTTCCTGGAAGCCCTTCTACCACCGGGCTACACTCCCAGACCTATTTTTACATTTTTATTTGGAAACAGGGTCTCCTAAGCCAGCGCGCACGGCTGGCTTCGAACCTGCGTGATCCTCCTGTCTCTGCCTCCCAAGCGTGGGGATTACAAGCGTGCGCCACCACGCCCGGCTTACATTTTATTTTTTAAACACTCTTGCCAAGTTGTGGAGGGCCTTGCAAAGTTGCTGAGGCTGACTCTGAACCTGTGATCCTCCTGTCTTGGCCTCAAGTACCGGGCTTATAAGTGTGCACCACCACACCCAGGTTGTCCCAGTTTCTGAAGCTGGTACCAGGTTTCTTTCACCATCTTATGCTTTGATTGTTATAAGAATCAACACCCTTTTCTTCTCCCCCCCCCCCCCAGGTCTTTTTTTCCAGACATTTCTAGATTAAGTACTCCTACAGCCCTACTTCATAAAATTCTCTGATCAACAACAGTTCTACAAAGCTGGGCCCCTGGTGGCATACACCTGTAATCCCAGTACTTGGGAGGCTAAGACAGGAGGATCACAGGTTGAAGGCCAGGCTCAGCAACTTAGACTCTGTTTCAAAATAAAAAGTAAAAAGAGCTGGGGGTGTAGTTCAGAGATAGAAGGCCCCTGAGTCCAATCCCAGTACCCAAAACAAAAACAGTTCTACAGGACCATTCCCTCTGAGGCTGAGGCCTTGACCTCCATTCTGGTTTCTAGAACACTCCTTCTCTCTCCTTGGCGACCCACCAGGATTCTCTCCTGTTTCTCACCAACTCCGTGTCCTGGAGACTGGACCATGTAGGCTGTGATTCCTTTACCTCTCTTGATTCTTGCATATAGTCGTCTATTCCAAAACACTCTTCCTCTCCTGTTGGTCAGTGAGCCCGAGCCCTCCATTAGCTGAGATTTTGGTTGTAAAGATGGCCTCCCTGTCTCAGCGGGAAGACGCTTTTGCACGCTGATGAATATCTACATTTAGAACAGGATCACTGCACCCTGGCGTGGTGGCGCACGCTGTAATCCCCGCGCTTGGGAGGCGGAGACAGGAGGATGGCACAGGTTCGAAGCCAGCCATGCGCACTGGCTTAGGAGACCCTGTTTCCAAAAATAAAAAAGTATAAAATAGGCCTGGGAGTGTAGCCCGGAGGCGGAAGGGCTTTCAGGAACCCCAGTACCACCAAAAAACAAAACAAAAACAAAAAAAGAATAGGATCACTGCCTCATATAGGGTATGGTATAAAATTTTTCAAAATCATATTATCACATTATTGCTAGGATTCTGTTCTGATTAGTAAGCAAATAATATTATAGTACTTGACTACTTTATGGTATATTTATTTCAAATATCAAATATTCAAATACTTATATCAAATATAAATTCGGCTTTAAGGAAAAAAACAAATGAAAAAATTTAGTCAAAGATTTTATGAAATATAAAGTGACCTTGTCTTAAGAAAGGGGAATGAAATCCAATTACCTAAGGGAATATATAAGTAAATAAATATAATTTGTGTGTGTCTTAAAACAGTTTCCATGAAGTCATTGTTTTTTATGACAGCGTGTTGCTTAAAAAAATCCTTCCTAATCATTTTGAATGGAATAAGTGCTGGATTTACCAGATTCATAATTTTGTGGAAGAAAGATCTGTGCCTGTTTTAAAAAGCATAAGATGCCGGGCGTGGTGGCGCACGCTTGTAATCCCCGCGCTTGGGAGGCGGAGACAGGAGGATCGCGCAGGTTCGAAGCCAGCCGCGCGCGCTGGCTTAGGAGACCCTGTTTCCAAAAATGAAAATGTAAAAAATAGGTCTGGGAGTGTCGCCCGGAGGTAGAAGGGCTTCCAGGAACCCCAGTACCACCAAAAAATAAAAAAAATAAAAAATAAATAAAAAGCATAAGATGAATCTTATTTCAGCTCATTGAAATACAGAGGTTGTTGTAGTAATGTAACATCTACAGTGGCGTTTCTTATGCACGGTTATATGACTTTCTACATTCCTATGATACCAGGAACTTTCAGCAACCCTAGTTTGCACTGTCATAATATTTTCAGTTTGGTGCCTATTAAGTGAAATCCACCTGTATTTAGCCAGTGTTTGTCTTTTTCTTTCTTTTGTGTAATGTGAATTTTGGGGATATGCCGTTGTGAATGAGAAACTGTTTTAGTGTGAGTTGGAGAAAGTAGTCAGAGAGGAAATTATGGTACTCAAATATAGATCTTAATACATTCTATAAAATATTTACGAGGATAGTGAAGTGAATTTTACACGTGGAAAATATATATAAGTGAGATGAAGAAATTAAGGAACAACTTATGCAATTGATTTTTACTAAGCACTAATTTTATCTAGGACAGTGAGTTTTCAAAAGCTGCATTTCTTAAATCCATCCATCACTGAAATTAGAAATTTGAATTCTTATCCTGTGAATTAAAATGCTAGCGTTCTCCTATAGTAAGTTGAATTGGAATCTCGAAAGTTTATTTTTCTCTTGACAGCACAATTTAACTAGATGAAAATACATGGGTATCTTTATTTTACAAACAGATTTGGTGAAATTGGTTTCTATGAAGTTATACTCTAGTAAAAATGAATTATTGAAAATTCTTGTAGAAATTATTAAGAGTCTTCTTTAAGGATTTAGGGGTATGTGTGTTTTAAACATCTGAAGATGAATTCATAAGATATCACTTTAAATTGTAAAGCAGTGCTTTCAGTATAGAGAAATGAAGATATGATCTGCTTGTAAAGCTGACTTAGACGTTAGAATAACTCAGTTAAAACATATTCTTTATAACAAGGTAAAAAAAAGCGAATATAAAACAAGTAGTGTATAATATTACGAAACATTTTTCTCTCTGTGAGGTAAATTCTTTCGATTCAAAGCCTGGAAGTTGCTGCAGACTTCATAGAAATCTTTGTTTATTCCTATCTTATTTTTTATGTTATGCTGAATATTGATGTCCACACATACACTCTATACTAATACTTAGCCAAAACCTAGTATTTAGGTAATAGCTTAGCCAATTTAACTTTTCTTAAAAACTAAGCGTATCTGGGAGGGAGATGAGTTGTCAAAAGATACACCCCTTAAATTCATCTATCATCAAAACTAGTAATTTAGCTGGGCGTGGTGGCACATGCTTGTAATCCCACTACTTGGGAGGCAGAGACAGGAGGATCACAGGTTCAAGGACAGCTTCAGCAAGTAGTAAGATCTCATCAACCTAGTGAAACACTGTTTAAAAATATGAATAAAATATAGCTGGTAGTGTGGCTCAGAGGTACAATGGCCCTGAATTCAATTATCAGTATCACAAAAATAAATGAATAAATAAATAAGTAAATAAATAAATTGAAAGGTTGAACTGGGGGTGTTGGGGCTTGGGGAGACAGCGAAGGAGGAAAAAAACACCCACCAAGGTAACAAAAAAATCTGTTTTAATCTGAAAGAACTTGGCAGCTTTGGGGTTCGGGGTTTGGGGTTCGGGGTGAGGTCAGTGGGTCGGGGGAAGGAACTGAGGAGCCATCTGCCTGGGGAGTCCCGCTTTGTGGCCCCCAGTCCAGATCGGCCGCTGAGTCGCCCACATGGCGGAGCAGAAACGATCTTGCTTTTAAGCTGGGATTTTGGGGGGTGGGACTAAGCATGGGAACTCCGATTCTCTCCTGACATCTGTAGTTTCCCGGTCTCAAGTATGTCTCTGGGCACCTGGAGTCTGACGATATCTCCAATACCTTCGCTTTCAGGGTTCCGCCTCCTGTCCCCGATGGGAGATCACGTGGGGGAGGGGAAGGACCTGACTTATCATAAATAAATCTAGTAAACTGGGCGTGGTGGCAAACCCTTGTAATCCCAGCATTTGGGAGGCTGAGATTGGAGGATCGCAGTTCACAGACAACGTCAGCTACTTAGCGAGGCCCTTTGCAACTCAGTGAGACCCTGTTTCAAAATAAAGAATAAAAAATAGGGCTGGGGGTGCAGCTCAGAGGTAAAATGCCCCTGGGTTCCACCCCCAGTACTGCAATAAAATAAATAAATAAATAAATCAATAAATCTAGTAATTGATTTGGATTCTCAGCATATATTTGCCATTAGAATCTGAAAGTTTTCAGTGCGTATTTCTCGTTAAAGTTATTAACGTTTCATAATTCATAGATTTTTCTTGGCACTGGAAACAATTACTTCCCTGTGTTTAGATCTGTAATCTTGCTATATAGGTAAAATTCTTTGCTGTCCTACTGTTTTTCCTTTTAATTTTATGACATTTTCCTGGTTTTGTTCAGTGTTTCATCTCTTGCCATTAGGAAATTCATTCCCATTGAATTATTTCATGTGTGCTGTTTTTCCTTCCAAATTCATCCAACATAGGAAACTGGTTATTTCTCCAACGATTATTTGGACTTGAGTTGCATTAGGCCAGGTTTGAAATAGGAAAAGGACAAGTCCCACCCACCTGATACTCAAGCCATTGTGAAAGGAGGGGCGCGAGGGAGGAAAGGCTAGAGGTAGAAGAGGGCCACCCCATTCCTCTTGCATTTCAGAAACTGGGGATGCTATAATAAACATCTTGGAAAAAGTGCTGCTCCATCTGCTCACAACTCAGGAAGTGATTCATAAGCATCTAAAGTAGCCTGCTAAGGTTTCCAGTGTTTTCGACTAATTAAATCAGAGCATGCTCAGCAGGGACCTTACTCTTGAAAAGCATGTTGTGTTTTGAGCTGACTGAAGGTTTTTCCTTTTTGCAAATGACAGCCTACTTTAGTACTATACGTACCAGAATGAAAATGGGTAGAATCGACTCAGTAAACCTGCAACCCGAGAACAGACAGGTGTGGGGAAGGATGAGGGAAGTGTGGACTGTAAGGTTCTTCAGCCTTTAGAACAATGAATAACTAAAATGTTTGCTTTTAAACGCGTAGTTTCTCATCACATCTTTTGGCCAAGAAACATTCACTTATTTTGATGGATGACAGGTTCTGGTGAAGCTGAAGAGTTTCTGTAGTCAACTAGTCCCTACATACGCTGAGTGTCTTTTTGCGAGTTTAAGGAATTTTAGAAAATGGTCCATAGGGTGGAGAAACAGGTGAGAAGTAGTTTCTCTTTAAATCATTTCTGATGGAAAAAATATATTCTGGGTCTTGGCATTTGGACTTGTTATTGCGAAAACTGCTGGAGTAACTTAACCCCAAGAGAATCCAGTGTATTAAAGAGAATACCTCAGGAGAACTATTCATATATCTATTTCAATATGAACTATTCATATTTATATTCATATAAAGAGTCACTGGTATTGTAGCATCAAGTTAATGTGTTTCATGTAACTGCGATGATAATATAATTTAGAGGAAAATATATAAATAGTTGATGATGACTATTTTAAATTATTTTGAGATCAATTACTTAAAGATACTTAAAATATGCACACAATAACAGAATTTGAAAGGATAAAAGGTAAGGATAACTAAAATGCTTGATTTTTCCTCCTTGGAATTCAGGGCTTTTCTGGTCAATTATATCCTAGGCTTCCTCTCTTGTGATCATACATTACCTACTTGTCACTGAAGAGTGAAGGACCAAGCTGCAGTTCTTTATCTCCCCTTCCCGCTGGCCCCTGCAAGCCTTGGAGATTCATTGTTTCCGTAGGTTGCCTGGCCCTAACTGGAGAACGAGATAGCTATGCTATAAAAGGCTCTTCCTTCCCTGGTCCGGCCTTTTCCTGGTACTTGGCCCCCTCTGTCCCTCACCTTCCGGATGTGCATAGGACATGGTCTCATTCTGTCATGGCGTATATCCTCTGTGTAGAAGTGGATCCATCTTTTCAGAGTCAAACCCGAGGAGTCTTCAGCCTTCTGGTCTATCTGGCTACTTAGGAGAATAAATAGGAGAATTATATCTTTTAGTAGGCTTAGCAGTAATGAAGAATTTTAATGGTTTGTTTTTGTTTGGGGCCTAAACATGCTCTTCTGGTTATTTACAAACTGTGTAAGAAACCACCTCAAACTTAATGGCATCAGACAGTGACTGTTTTATTATGATTGTGGATTCTGTGGGTTGGTGGTTTGGAGAAGCAAATCAGAGAGGTCTGGTCTCTGCTACCCAATGTCTGACTTGCTCACAACTGAGAAGACTTGAAGGGCTGGGGTGATTCAGATGCCTGGGACTGAGGCTGGAGAGTCACTCACATATTGGGCACCTCTGCAGTGATCATGGGAAGCCCAGTACCTCCCCTTGAAGTCATACTGAGTCTCTTTGCTGATTCCTTTACTTACAAGTGGATTACTGGCCAGCTCAGATTCAAGGAGAGGCCAATGGGACCCCACTTCTTGACGAGGGAGTACCAGGTTCACACTGAAGAATATCATGTGGTCCTCTTGGGACATCATACAAAAGGGAAACTGCACTCATCTTGATGTTTTGTCTGATTCTCTTAATGCTAGATTTCTACTATGTGAACCGTTCAGATGTCTCATTATATGATAACTTAGTACTTTTGGCTAGGTGTCCAAATGTTATTTTCTTTACACATGTGTGTTACTGTTCCACATAGAACTTTCATGTAACTGCACAAATCAAAGGAGGACTGCCCAGCACAGTCTTGGTTCATACTCTTACTCTGAGAAACTAAAATAAGAATGTAAAAGCAAGCCAGGTCATAAGGAAGAGAAATTGTTACCATGAACTTTAACAACGAACAAGGCATTTCAGCCAGGAAGATGAAAGGAGGGAAACATTGAAACAATGGAAATTTTTGTGTGTTTTAAGAAAAATGTCATCCTTTGAGGAGTTTGTTACTGAAAAATTATACATTGATAATAGAAGGCTTTAACTATTAATCACAAAATCCAGTTTTGAGCTTCAGTGTTAAAATAGTTCTTTCCTTTCCCCTACTTATGTATCTCTATATATGAACATACAGTTAATTAAGATAAAGGTCGATAGGTCTAAGAGACCAAATAGAATAGTCTCTTTAGATAATGTACAAAAACTTCCCTTAACACTAATGGCTGTGATAATTCTGAATAGTTGGTTGCAGAGAGATACATTGGGATTTGAGCAATAACTGTTTTACCTTAAGAGTAAAGGTTATAGACAGAATTATGTTTTACAGAGTAATTATAATTTTCTATGTTGGAGGAAAAAAACTGAGCCCTCATTTCAGCCTGGGCATGTTATTTCACTGTCTTTGATTCCTGTCTAGAAGGTATGGTGTTGAGATTTCTTCTAGCCATAAAATTCTCTGTGTTGTTCTTTGTACCGCCTAACATTGGCATAAGACACTTGCATGGCAGCTCAAAGTTAATATTAAATATAGGAGTACAAGGGTCATTTAGTTAAGTTTCAGAAAGTTCCTAGTCACTTTTTACTTGGCAACATATGTAAACTGATAGTAACTAATCTCCAAAGTCAAACAGAAGTACTTTAGGAAGGTTCTGAATTAAGTGAATGATTTCAGGAAATTTAGACACAAGGCTTAACTTTAGAACATTTACAAATGAAAATACTTAGGAATATTTTAATCAGAATTGTTAGGTGAGCCGGGCGTGGTGGCACATTCTTGTAATCCCAGCATTTGGAAGGCTGAGACAGGAAGATTGAGGTTCGAGGATATCTTAGCTACTTAGTGAGGCCCTTTGCAACTCAGTGAGACCCTGTTTTAAAATAAAGAAGAAGCCGGGCGTGGTGGCGCACGCTTGTAATCCCCACACTTGGGAGGCAGAGACAGGAGGATCGCACAGGTTCATAGCCAGCCTCGCTGGCTTAAGAGACCCTGTTTCCAAATAAAAATATATAAATAGGTCTGGGAGTGTAGCCCGGAGGTAGAAGGTTTTCCAGGAACCCTAGTACTACAAAAATAAAGAAAGAAAGAAAGAAAGAAAGAAAGAAAGAAAGAAAGAAAGAAAGAAAGAAAGAAAGAAAGAAAGAAAGAAAATAAATAGAAGAAAAGAAATATGGCTGAGAGTGTAGCTAGAGGTAAAATGCCCCTGGGTTCCATTCCTAGTACTACCAAAAAAAAAAAAAAAAAAGTTAGGTGTATTCATTTGAACCCCCAAACTAAATTCACTTCCTTGGAGCCAAAATATGAGTTACTAAATAATAATGTAATAGGAAACTGTATAATCAAGGTTCTGAAACTTACTTTTTTCTGAGACTTAGCAGTGCCTTTGTATATTGGTAGCTAGCTGGAAGTATAGGCACTTTTTTGTTATTAGAGCCTGGGAATTTGTCCATTTCACCTAAATTTTCAAATTTATTGGCATGATTTTCATCAGATTCTCTTAGCTTTTTTCCCTGTAGATGTAGTTATATCTGTAGTTTCATAGTTACCTGTTTGTTATTTTTTCTTGCTCAGGTATACCAGAAGTTAATCAGTTTTACAATCTTCTTAAAGACCCACACTGTGATTTTGTTGATCTTATGTATTGCTGTAATGTATTCTTTTTTCTGTTTCATCTCTTTCTGGTTTTACCTTTGTTATTTCATTTATCCTTATTATCTGTTTCCTTTTTCTTTGGTCTATTCTTTCTGCTTTTCCCTCTGACTTTCTAAGTTTTATGCTTAGCTCTTTAATATTTAGCCTTCCATTAGGATATTACTTCTGCAGTTCATATAGTTACTTTAAGGAGGATCTTAGTGATTTATGTTTTCTGGATTTTCATAGTTATCTGTGTGTTATTTTCCTGGAAGTGCTTCCCTATGAACAAGAGGGACTTCAGCTAGCGGCATGTGAATAAGCGTTCTCTCCTGGGAACCCATATTAAAAAAATTATCAATATGGAATTAGAAAAGCAATTAAAAATTCAGGAAGGTTATAAAGTAATATCCATATTTGCACCAAAGATATGGCACCAGTCTGAACCTAGTCACCAGAATACACTTCTGCTATAAGAGGCTATAGCTTCTTATCAATTAAGTGGCTTTATACTATTATATAACTTTTAAATACTGCATTCATTAGAAATAATGCTAATCTTTGTTTTGCTTTTACAAGATGATACAATAATGTATTAGCATTTTAATTCTCTTCCCCCTTACTGCTTCTAAGGACAAATGGAAATCTTTGGGGCAAAGATCCCTGGGGTTTAAACAAATTGAAATCATTTGTCCACAATATTTTGTTAATAATGTGTCCATAATATTTTGCTAATGGTGCCATTTGTACTTAAGTTGTTTCATTATCTGTAAAGATGTTCCACATGTAGTCTGTGAGCGTGACCACAAGTACTTGAGTCACTAGTTTATGGATTCCAGCTTCTGGAGAGGCCTGTTGGTTAGAAGGCAGTGAGGCGGCTGGGCATGGTGGCGCACATTTGTAATCCCAGTACTTGGGAAGCGGAGACAGGAGGATCGCAGGTTCATGGCCAGCCTCAGCTACTGAGTGAGGTCCTCTGTAACTTAGTGAGACCCTGTTTCAAAAGAAAGAATAAAAAATAGGACCAGGGATGTAACTCGGAGGTAGAATGCTCCTGGGTTCAATCCCCAATATTGCCCCTCCCCCCCAAAAAAAGAGGCTATAACTTCTTATCAATTAAGTGGCTTTATACTATTATATAATTTTTAAATACTGCATTCATTAGAAATAATACTAATCTTTGTTTTGCTTTTACAAGATGATACAATAAGGCATTCGCATTTTATTAACTGCTAAGGATATTTCACATAATTATAAGTTAATATTTTGTTTATTGTGATAGACTGAGCATCTGAATAACTAGAAAGATCAATAAAATATTAAAAGGCATATATTTAAGTTAGAGAGCAAGAGAGTGAATTCTTTGAGCTGGGTAAGTGGCCCTTGCATTTTTGTTTACTGGTGAGAGTTGAGGGGCAGCCTCTAGGGAGGGCATGCTCACAGGACACAGAAATGGAAATTCTTTATGGTGTTTTTATTTTAAAAACAGATTTACTTCTCATTGAACAGGAGGCTATCCTTTCCTCAAATGCTTCGTAGAAATAGAAGTTTACTCTATGTGTAACCACCATACTATAACCAGTACTAAATGAGAATACAATAAAATATTTTGAATATTAATTTCTCAGCACCAAATCACAATCTTTTAATGTGTTTTGGTAATCCCACATATATAGTTTTTCTTTATCTTTGTTCTTTGGAAGAAGTTCAGCGGGGTAGCTATCATTAAAATTATTAACATTCAAACCTTCAGATCAGGTTTGAATTAGAAATTTTATAGAGAAGAACAGAACAGATCGAGGTCCTTTTTAAAAAGATGCTTAATATTTTAAGTTAAAAGCATTTTTTTGTATGCTGGAGATTAAACACAGGCCCTTTCACATGTTAGCCAAGTGCTCTAACACCCCTAGCCCTTAAAAGCTCCTCCTCCTCCTCCTCTTCCTCCTTCCTCTTCCTCTTTCACCTTTTCCTCCTTTTCTTCTTCTTCCTCCTCTTCCTCTTCCTTCCTCTTCTTTTTGGGTGGTACTTGAGGGTTGAACCCAGGGGCATTCTACTTCTGAGTCACACCCCCAGGCCTTTATATTTTATTTTGAAACAGGATCTCACTGAGTTACTGTGCACCAACCTTGAACCCATGATCCTCCTGCCTCAGCCTCCCAAGTACTGGGATCTCAGGTGTGTGCCACCACACCCAGATAAAAGCATCTTCAAACACACACACATCTGTGTGTGTGTGTGTGTGGGTAGAACTAGTCCAAGCAGTAACTTTTCTCAAGAGAAGGGGTCAAGAATGTCTGCTTCTCAACTGTGTGTTTAAAATGGACTGTTCCAGATTAAACTTGCTTTTCTCTGAAGAGAAAATGGGCATGGTGGCACACACTTGTAATCCTAGTACTTGGGAGGCGAGACAGGAGGATCACAGGCTC
Source organism: Muscardinus avellanarius (assembly GCF_963383645.1). Lineage (NCBI taxonomy): Eukaryota > Metazoa > Chordata > Mammalia > Rodentia > Gliridae > Muscardinus > Muscardinus avellanarius. The sequence goes on along the minus strand of NC_137804.1, from coordinate 23,332,821 downwards.
AAAGCCAGCCTGGCAACTTAGTGAGACTCTGTTTCCAAATAAGAAAAAAAAAAAAAATTGGGCTTGGGGTATAGCTTGGACGTAGAATGTCTCTGGGTTCAACCCCCAGTACCAAAATAAATGAATGAGTGAATAAATGAATGAATAAATAAATACCAAGTCGAATGTTTTATTTAATTTAATCACCTGCTTTTGTCATATAAGAATACTTTAAATATAATGAGCCTAGGGTACTGGTTTATTGGAAATATAGTGAACCAGTATATTGGAAATGGTGACGTACTTGCCGCATAGTGCCAGACACTCTGAGAACTGTGAGCTGGTGAATCTCACACACATTTTTGGCAAGATGATAGAATATCTAGCAAAGGGTAAAACCACTGACTACATGAGCTGGGAATCGTCTTCTGAGGAAAACGGGCGTCCGGATTTCCCTGAGGGGGGATCCCGTTTCACCAGGCTTCCAGTATTCTTCAACGGCTGAGTCAGGATGTGGATGAGAAAAACAGGAGATGTACGGCTGCCTCTCTCTTAGGAAGACTCGAAATAGAATTATGGCAGGCTTAGAACACGCTTCTCAGTGCCCAGAATATTACTGCTCATTTTAATATACAAGTGCAAGAGTAAATAATTTTTTTTTTTTTTTGCCTGAGATCTACCACTACCCCGTTTCTGTTCATCAGACAATGATCAAGAAAGGATTTGATTATGAAGGGTCCAAATACAACTATTCTCTAAGTAAGGACATGTGAAATGTTAAGATAATTGTATGGAAGAATTTCGAAACTGGAAGCTGTGGGGGAAAAGAATGTTGAAGACGCTGTGATTTTAGTAGGTTGGTTGAGCTAGACATATTTTTAGCAGAATAGAAAAAAAGAGAGGTAAAAAGTTGCATTCAACTATTTAAAAAGAATGTGATACAACAAAAGCTATTTTTAATCTATGTCATGGTTGGAGGAAAATTTGTACTTTTTAATAGTTCTGAACTTTCAAAGTGAATTCCTATGAAGCAGAATCTTTACTGCTAGAAAAATTTGGCTCTGCCGTTTTTGTAACGTTAAAATGTATTCAGGAAGAATTTTTGTATTCAGAATTCAGCACTGAGATTGAGAGTTTGTAATAGAAATGCTCAGCAAAGCCTATTTTAAGCATATAGCTCCCTTCAAAGCTTTAAAACAATTTTGAAATTTCATAAAGGTCTAAAAATGGTAACTTTAAAGATTTGAAATCTCTTTATGCTTTTCTAACTGGATGGAACCTTCTTTGATAATATATTGTGTCTTTTAACTCAGATGGAAGATTTTTTTTTGCTAAGAGAAATCATATCTAAGATCTTATAACTTCATTATATGTGGCTATTGAAAAGGCTTATCCTCGTATTTCTTTCTCTCTTTTTTTCTTTTTATGGTGTTACTGGGGGTGGAACTCAGGGCTTTTCTACCTCCAGGCTACACTCCCAGACCTATTTTATACTCTATTTGGAAACAGGGTCTCACTAAGTTGCCGAGAGCCTCACTACGTAGCTGAGGCTGGCTTTGAACCTGTGCGATCCTCCTGTCTCAGCCTCCCAAGGGCTAGGATTACAAGCGTGCACCACCACGCCCGGCTCTCATATTTCTATACAGTATAATATGCTTAAAAAATGAGTCAGAGCCGGGCGTGGTGGTGCACGCTTGTAATCCCAGCATTCCGGAGGCTGAGACCAGAGGGTCTGGGTTCGCAGACAGCCTCAGCTACTTAGTGAGGTCCTTTGCAACTCATTGAGACCCTGTTTTAAAAATAAAAAGGCTTAAAAATAGGGTTGGGGGTGTAGCTCAGAGAGGTACAATGCCCCTAAGTTCCATTCCCAGTACCACACAAAAAAAGGGAGCACTCAGAAACAATGATATTAGGTGCCTACTGAATATATGCTATACATGTGCTTCTGTCAATATATCAAAATAATAATTGGCAAATAGGTAAGTGAAAGGTTTCATCCGTAAATGGGTAGTGAATAATTAAAATAAAAATATTTCATTTTAAGATAAAAGTTTTTGTAACAGCAACATTTACTATTTCAAAAGGAAGCGATCAAAGTATAGGGCTCATTAAAAGATAGCCCTTGCCCCACCTGCCTTCCATCAAGGCATCCATTAAGATCTTAGACACACACACACAAAAGCTTCTGGGGGCAAATTATACATATAGAGACCTGATTTCCCCATTGATACCCTCTGTAAAAGTGAAAATGCACTGGAGAAAATAACCTTCCTATAATAAATACAGAAAATGTAGGAGCCTCACTAAGAATGAATTTAAAAGGTCATTAGGTATAATGAAATACTTCTGCCGGGCATGGTGGCACTGGCTTGTAATCCCAGCATTTGGGAAGCTCAGATAGGAGGATCACAGTTAGAGGACAGCCTCGGCTACTACTTAGTGAGGCCCTTTGCAACTCAATGAGACCCTGTTTCAAAATAAAGAATAAAAAATAGGGCTGGGTGTGTAGCTTGGAGCTAGAATGCCCCTGGGTTCCATCTCCAGTCCCGCCAAAAAAAAAAAAAAAAAAAGTATAATGAAATATTTTAAACGTCAAAATAAGTTCGCCTCTCCCCTTTCCGCCATCCAGTGGTTAAAATGTGATGTGTGTTGGAATTCTCAACCAGTCAGGGAGATAAGACCCTCTGTAACACCTGGATGGAGTCTCAGCCGTTGTCTCCTGGGGGACGAGGCATCAGGCTGTAATGGCGGGGGTCGAGTGGGGTGGTGTCAGGAGGTGGTTGTCGTGCTGGGTGACCTGGTGGTGAGGAGTAGGAGGCCTAGGAGAAAGCCGCACACCTCTGTAAGCAGCTGGAGGGCAGCAAGAAAGCAGACCCCTAGAGACCCCGGAGAATGGCCAGGCCCACTCAGATGGAGGCCTGGATCTCAGGCTTCCCTTCCCCTTTTCATCTTAAGGGCATTTAGCACAAAGTGCCATTGGGCTCACTGTGGCACCCACTTGTCAAAGGATTATTATTCACAAATAATTCTGTTTTATTAGAGTGATGTTGTTGGTGTCTCTTTCTTTTTGGGGGGAGGGTTACTAGGATGGAACCCAGGGGCATTCTACCTCCAAGCTATACTCCCAGCCCTTTTTATTTTTGGTTTTGAAACAGGCTCTCAGTAGGTCACTGAGAGTCTCACCATACTGTGAGGCTGTTGTCTTCAAACTTGCGATCCTCCCGTCTCAGCCTCTCAAGTCCTGGGACTACATGTGTCACCATGCCTTATTGACTTTGTCCATTTTTCTTGATTTTTTTTCTGCTCTACAAAATGAATACTCTAAATTGGTTTATCTTCAAGTTTCTGATTCTTTCTTCTGTATGCTCAAATATACTACTGTGACCTCCTAGTGAAATCTTAATTTCAATTATTATTACTTTTCAGCTCTAGAATTTCTATGTAGCACCTTTTTAAAAAAAAGTGTTGATTGATTGATATATTTTATGGGAAGTCATTCTCATGATTTTCTTCATGCAAAATTCCATTTAACCTTTTGAGGATATTTAAAATAGTTATCTAAAGTTTTTGTTTAGTAAGTAATGTGTGGACTTTCTCAGGCATAGTTGTTATTTAGGTTTTTTTTTTTTTTTTTCCTGGGCATGGGACTTTTTTTTTTTCTTCAGTACTGGGAATGGAACCCAGGGGCATTCTACCCTTGAGCTACACCCCCTAACCCTATTTTTTAGTTTTTTAGTTTTTGAAGCAGGGTCTCACTGAGTTGCAAAGGGCCTCATTATGAGGCTATCTGCATGTCACATGATGTTTTGTTGAAAATTGGACATAATATTTAGAATAGACAAAGTCTTTTTTCTTTGCAGTACTGGAGATGGAACCCAGGGGTGTTCTACCTTCGCGCAATACCCCCAGCCCTATTTATTTATTTATTCATTTATTTATTTATTTATTTATTTTTTTGGTGGTACTGGGGTTCCTGGAAGCCCTTCTACCTCTGGGATACACTCCCACGGGCTACACTCCCAGACCTATTTTTTAACTTTTTTATGTGGAAACAGGGTCTCTTAAGCCAGTGAGGGTGGCTCTGATCCAATGTGATCCTCCTGTCTCCGCCTCCCAAGCGCGCGGGGGGGGGGGGGGATTACAAGCGTGCGCCACCACGCCTGGCAGCCCTATTTTTTTTTTTTTTTTTTTTTTTTTAATTTGAAACAGGGTCTCAGTGAGTTGCAAAGGGCCTAAGTAGCTGAGGCTGTCTGTGAACCACAATCCTCCTGTCTCAGCCTATCAAATGCTGGGATTACAAGCGTGTGCCACCAAGCCCACTTACAAAGTCTTTTAAGTACTCTGTATAATACTAAAAAAAAAAAAGTTCCAATCACAAATGGGCAGTTAAACTAATGAGACACTTCGCAAAAGAAAAAATGCAAATGGCCAGTAAATACATGAAAAATGTTCAACATTATTAGCAATCAGGGAAATGCAAATTACAACTACACTGAGATTCCGTCAAGGACCCAAACAACAGTAAACACTAGCATGAAGGTGGGAAAATAGGAACTCTTCTACACTGTTGGTGAGATAGCTAATTAATACGGCCATTATGGAAGTCAGTGTGGAGATTCCTCAGAAAACTGGGAATGGATCCACCATGTGATCCAGCTGTACCACTCCTGCCTGGGTATCTTTCCAGAGGGACTGAAATCAGAACATTATAGTAATATACGTATACTTATGTTCATAGCAGCACAATTCACAATGATACATTACGGGACCAACCTAGATGTCTGTCAACACATGCACAGATTACAAAATTATGGTATATACACAATGGAATTCTACTCAGCAATAAAGAAGAATAAAATCATGTTATTTATAGGAACGTGGATGGGCCTGCAGAACATGCTAAGTGAGATTAGCCACTCACAGAAAGTGAAGGGTCATAGGTTTTCTCTTATATGTGGAAGCTGGAGTGTAATCAGGATGGCAGAGGGACTTGGGATAATGCAGCAGAAACTCCAGTGGAAAAAGGGACGTGGACCAGGGAAGGTGCTAGTGGTGTATGTGTGTGGGGGTAAATTAATGAATTAATGACGGAAACACCTCCATTGACATTACGCACATATGTGAGAATACCAGTGTCAATCTCAATATCCTGTTTGAGGAAGAGGAGAGTGGGAGGGGCCAGGGGAAAGCTCACCAAATGCATGCATGTCACTATCGCTCTGAACTACATTAGGATGTGAGACTATAATGTACTATTAAAAGTATATTAAAAGGCCGGGCGTGGTGGCGCACGCTTGTAATCCCCGCACTTGGGAGGCGGAGACAGGAGGATCGCGCAGGTTCGAAGCCAGCCGCGCTGGCGTAAGAGACCCTGTTTCAGAAATATAAAATAGGTCTGGGAGTGTAGCCCGGAGGTAGAAGGGCTTCCAGGAACCCCAGTACCACCAAAAAAAAAAGTATATTAAAAATTGGACATTTTTAATATTATAATGTTGCAGCTCTGTAAATCAGATTATTTCTGCTCCCAGGGTTTGTAACTCTCTATTGGTTTTTGTTTAGTTACTTTTTTGTGCTGCTTTTGTGACATCTGTGTTCTCTGCAATTTGTGGCCATTGAAGTCTCGTTCAATCAGATAGTGATCGGACAGAAATTTCCTTGAAAAGCGTAGGAAAGAAACACACACACACACACACACACACAGTTACCAGTCTTTGCTATTGAATTCTAGTGAGTGTTCAAAGATGCTTTAACATTCAGCCAGATAATTTACAACTCTGCCTTAGCCTTCGCTTCCTGTTTATAAAGAGCTAAAGGGCAGCCAGAGATGAAAGTTTTCGAATAGCTCAGGTCTTTCCTGGGCATGTGCTCCGCTCTAGCAAGTTAACCTTTGCCACATCCTACAGTCAATCTCTTTGTACCAGTTAAGGGGCATTGGCACAGAAAATGAAGAAAAAGTAGGTTCCCCCCAGCTCTGTAAGTGCTGCTGATCTGTTTCTAGTAGCTGGGTTAGAGGGTGGTTTACTAGCATTATTTAGTATAAATCCATGATTAGGAGTAACTGTGATACTCTTGAAGCAAGCATTTTTTCTGGATATTACAATATATTTCTAGGTAAAAATATCAAATTTTATTCAGCTTTACTTCATTTAGATGGTATTTAAATCTACATAATACATAATGTTTTTGTTGTTGTTTTGGCTTGGTTTTTAAATTAAATGTGGAATGAACATGTCTAGCCAACATGTCTGCTTAAAATTCAAAAATCTTATTGGCACACACATTTATCTTAGTTCAAGTTAGAAATGTGAACTTTATTGTTCATTTTCTTTACTGCAATTATATAATGTGATTTTCTTTAAATTGGGATGTAATTCACATACCATAAAATTCTCCCTTTCAAAGAACATAATTCATTATTTTATGATGTTCATTATAAAATCATCACCACTACTGAATTACAGAATATTTTAATCTTCCCAAAAGAAACACCCAGCCTATTGGCAGTCATTCCCAACCCCTAGCAACCACTAATGTACTTTACATCTCTGAATTTGTCTATTCTGACCATTTCATATTCATGGACTTTACAATATATGGCCTTTTCTAATTGGTTCCTTTTACCTTGGATAATGTTTTAAAGATTAACCTATGGTGTCACATATATTAGTACTTTATTCCTTTTTATTGCTGAATATACCATTGTATAGATATGCTACAGCCTAGTCATCAATCAGTTAATTAATTTGCAGGTTATTGATACCTTTTGGTTATTATAAGCAAGGCTACCATAAACAGTTGTACTCAAGTTTTTTTTTTTTTTTTACATATGTTTTCATGCTATTTTTTTTTGTTTCTAGAAGAGGAATTGGGTTATATGATAACTCTTTTTTTTTTTTTTTTGGTGGTACTGGGGTTCCTGGGAGCCCTTCTACCTCCGGGCTACACTCCCAGACCTATTTTTTACATTTTTTTATTTGGAAACAGGGTCTCCTAAGCCAGCGCGGGCGGCTGGCTTCGAACCTGCGCGATCCTCCTGTCTCTGCCTCCCAAGCGCGGGGATTACAAGCGTGCGCCACACGCCCAGCCCATAAATGAAATATTTTAAATGTTAGCGATTTGCAGGGCAAGTGTCTGCAGATGAAAACAGAAGTGTTTTCATTGGCTTACGCTCCAAGGGCTTCTGAAGACACTCGCATGCTCACTGGAATCAAATCTTTGCCTGCTTTCTCAAAAAAATCTGGAGTTTCTGTCTAATCAGCTTCCATTTGCTCTCAAACAAACAAACAAAAAGGCCCATTATTCATAATAAAATAATCCGGAGTCAGACAGATGCGGAGTCTGGTTGTCTTCCTTCCTAGCACTGCCACTGTGGGTGAATAACTTAATTTTGTACTCTGTAAAATGGGCTTAATAATAGTACTTTCCCCTGGGTGTTGCAGCAAGTAGTAGAATGAGATTATGTGTGAAGACACTTGCCCGGCACGTCCCAAGTGCTCGATAAGTGATTAAGTCTTATTATCATTGTCATTACTCTTATGTCATTATTTAATTGCAAGCATTTTCTTTGGAAAGATATTAAATATATTTTTACATACCATGATACTACTTGGGGATGGAACCTGTTTTAATGTAGCAATTTTACTTTTTACTTTAGCAAACAAAATAATTATTTTATTTTATTTTGGTACTGGGGATGGAACCCAGAGCCATTGCACCTCCAAGCTACACCCGCAGCCCTATTTTTTAGTCTTTTTAAATTATTATTATTATTATTATTATTATTATTATTATTATTATTAATTTTTTTTGGTAGTACTGGGGTTCCTGGAAACCCTTCTACCTCCGGGCTACACTCCCAGACCTATTTTTATACTTTTTAAATTTGGAAACAAGGTCTTCTAAGCCAGCGCGGCTGGCTTTGAACCTGAACGATCCTCCTGTCTCTGCCTCCCAAGCGCGGGGTTTACGAGTATGCGCCACCACACCCGGCGTCTTTATTTTTGAAACAGGGTCTCACTGAGTTGTGAAGGGCCTTGCTAAGTAGCTGAGGCTGTCTGCAAACCGTGATCCTCTGGCCTCAGCCTTTCGAATGCTGGGATCACAAGCGTGTGTCACCACGCTCTGCCAAACAAATTAATTTATAATAAAAACTTTTTAAAGGGGATGGAAAATGGGAGGTGGCTGAAAAATACTTTTGAAATTGCATTTTGGTAGTTTTTCATTTTATTTTTGATATATATTAAAGCAATTTATTTTTCCTTTCCTTCTTCCCTTAGGCAGATGGAATTTGAGCAATTTTTATTTTTATGTAGCGAAAATGAAATGTTTAAAAAATTCATTATCCCTTCTCGCATTTCTTTATTCTTTAAGTTATTCTTTAAGGAAGAACTGGGAAATTCTTTACAGAAAGTTTGCAAAACATTTGATTGAGTCGCGTGGCTTCAGTTGTCACATTTCCCTTTAATTTTGCTTAATTTTTTATAGTTAGTGACCGAATAAAGTGAAAATTTGAGTTATATTTTTTCATGATATAATGTTACAAATAAAAATTGACAACAAAATGCAAAAGCTAAATATTAACATATAAACAGCTGACAAAATGAAAATAGCCAAGAATGTTAGTGAACATTGTGATAAACACTTTTTATTAGTGTAAAAGGAATGCATCTTAGCCGGGCGTGGTGGCACGGGCTTGTAATCCCAGCATGCCGGAGGCTGAGACCTGGAGGATCGCGGTTCGTGGACAGCCTCAGCTACTTCGTGAGGCCCTCTGCAACTCAGTGAGACCCGCTTTCAAAATAAAGAATAAAAAATAGGGCAGGGGATGTGGCTCGGGGGTCAAATGCCCCTGAGTTCCATCCCCAGACCCGCAAAAAAAAAAAAAAAAAAAAAAAAGAAGGAATGCATCTTTGCTCTGTTTTTGTTCTAAACGGGATGTCATCTTACAGAATCTGGAGCACCTTGGAAGGTTTATGTGACTTGATGGAATCAGCATTTTTAAAGCTGGAAGAGGTTTTGATAATCAAGACTGGGCTAGCAAAAGTGTTAGGGCTGTAATGACATTTGTGGTTATTAATTCTTCATTATGGGAGCTCTTCTGAGCATTATGGGATGTTGAGGAGCATCTCGGGCCTCTTCCCACTGCCTGTCAGTAACAGCAGCCTCCCCACACACTACCACAAGAATCACTGGTCTAGAGTTTGCCAAAAATGCGCCCCGTGCAGTACCACTCACCCTGGAGCGTCTGCGGTACCCACGGGAGAGGATTCTGTGTTCAAGTAAATTTGGGAAACCCTTATTTAAACAGCAACAGGTTGCCCACATTTTATTTTTTTATTTATTTTTAATTTTTTTATTGGCGCATTATATTCATACATCATATTGGGGTAAAAAACTTGTGTGTACATACATGTACACATCACTGATTTAACCCCTACCCAATTCCCACCCCATTCCCTCCCCATCCTTCCCTCCCTTACTTGGGGTTGCCCACATTTTAAATTTATTAGTTATTGTGAGATTCCAAGAAAAGAACATGTAACATGTCTCCACTTGTTTGACCACAGCCCCTTTCCAAAGGGCAGATCGCAGAATGGAACACACCTCCAGTCCCCCTTCCCATTCTGTCATTTTCCAAGTGTGAAAACTAAGGTCTTGGAGGTTGGGTGACAGCTAGGGGCTCTTGTTTCTTAATTTCATAATTGCCACGTGAGCCCCAGCTCTTGTGTTAGGCAGTAGGAAGACAGTGACATCCCACAGGGTGGGAGAGGCCCAGCGATGACCACGCAGGTGATGAGTGTGAGGGTGGGACACTCCAGGATGCTGAGAGTACTGGGAGTGAGCGCTTAACCTGACAAGTCCACATGGGACACATTGAAACTGAGGCATCTGCTGCAGGTGTCAGTCAGCAGACTGGCTGGGGAAGCCAGGTTTGTGATCCAGCGTATAATAATTGAGGCAAGAACTGGATGCTGCACCCCACAGAGGAGGAGCCAAGGATGGAACCCCAGGAATATAAGTGTCTGAGGGTACACTGAGGAAAAGCCATCCCTAGAAGGAGGCAGAGCCAGGTGAACGCTGCAGCAGAGGAAGCCGCCGGCTGGCAGAGTCCAGCGCTTGGGCCTCGGAGCTGAGCTTGCATTCTGAATCCCATGTGCCTGGCTTAGAGCTGCATGACACTTTACATGCATGTAACATGCATGACATGTTACAGTACTCCTCAAAGGTCCAGTGTATAAAAGCACTATGTGATTGTAGAACCTACTGCATCAACCTGTGAAGCTTGGTTAGAGCCTGCAGAGTATGGATACCATGTTTGGCATAGAAGGAGTGCTCAATAAATATTGGTTGATAGCCTCATTACTATTATCAAATAAAATGAGACATTGGAAACAACCATTGCGTTTAGTATCATAGAGGGTTGGGTGACCTTGGAAAAATCCATTTCAGTGTAAGTATGGTTTGAGGAGGGAGGAGGAACACAACTGTAGCTGCTGTAAGTTCAGAAATAATCTGTTGTGATTGGGATGGGGAGGATTGTTGCCGGAGGTTCGAGTTAGAGCGCAGAGGGTAAGGGCAGGAGAAGGTGAGGGCGTAGTGTATTAGCAAGGAGGGGCAGTGACTAGGAAATCAAGGCACTTGGGGAGGCAGGGAGGGAGGCAGGGAGGTGGGGTGAGCGCTGGGGCCCAGGAAAGAAGCTGCTCCTGCTAGGACTTGCTGTACAGACTGCTGGAGTCGAAATCCGTAGGATCCTGAAAGCCAAAGCTTAGTGGGCCATCCTGACATTCTCTCCAGCAAGATAACATATTTTCAAATCTGAAAGAAATTAAAAGAGGAGAGCCTTCTGAAATGATAGATCAGAATCAGAACATCTTTGTAAAGCCATCAGACACCCTGGGAGTCACCTTGGGATTAAGACTCACTTTAAGAGAGCAGACTGTACAGTTCTGTTTCTGTGCACAGATACTTCCTGCACATCACCTGTCTGTCCACTGGCTCCTTTGAGTTCCTGCATAGAGCCCCCTTATCTCAGACCATTCCTATGAAGGAGAGAGCATTTTTCCTTTTTCGGGGAATCTTGGAAAGGCAGAGGACTCTCTGCAAATAGAGGAATATCTTGCAAAGCGACTTACCCAAGGACACAGAGAGTCATGTGTCTTCATTTTAAGTGGTATTTGTCTAGCCTTAATGTCCCTGATATGTCTTCTCTCCGGACCTAGAACAGAGCTCTTCTGCTATAAATGTTCCTAGTTTCTTTCCTTCTCTTTTAGTCTGAAAAACACTTGAGGTGGGTGAGGGTATGCTTTTGATTACATCTACATTGTTCTTGAGAAAGTAACCCCCTGGGTTCCTAGTTTTTGTTTTTCTCATTTTGAAGACGGTCAAGATTTCATGAGTAGACGGAACGACACCCAAATTTGAGGGAGTGTTCCCGGCACATAAATACTTGTGGCTGAGAGAAAACAATGGCCCTCCCGTGACTACTGCAGGAAGATCCAATATTGGGAACAGCTGTGTTTGAGAGTCTCCTAATTGTTATTTATTCTATCTATAAATCTATGGCCCAACAAATGTATGAATAGGACCTTTGCCGATCATATCTTTCTGTTTTGATCAGATCTGCTACAAATAAAAGAGCTGTAATGTTTTGTTTTCTTAAACTCCTGGGCTTTTTTTTTTTTTTTTTTTTTTACCACAGTTCACAGTTTTTTTTTCCCTTTGATACAATCTTCTTCGGTCACTGTTCCTTTCTAAGAAATTGAACACAGAGTAGTAAATAAGTGATACTTCTACTCAGATCTGTGAATCCTGTCCTCTCTCCTAAACCCAAGCCACCTTATTTCTTGTGTCTTACAGGACTCTTCTCTAGGCACTTGAAATCCAGTGTGTCCCAGATGTTATTGATGATTTTTTTCAGGTCTGTATATCTAAAGTGGTTCCTGTGTCAGATAACGGCAATCTTTATGATAGACACCCCCGCTAGAAACCTTGAGCCATCTTTTTCTCCATTTTTGCCTACCCCTAGTGCCCTCATGCTTACTGTATCTTCTGAGATGGATAGTCCAGGGAAGTTGGTCCCTGCTGGTCCCTCGATAGACGCAGGCGGGAAGGGTGGGACCCATCTGTCCCGCTGATGCCCTGTGCCTGGAAGGCTCTCCCTGCTGCTGGCTTCTGGTGCCTTGGCCCCCTTCCCAGGAGGATGCCTTCACTTCTCCCTTTAGATGGCCATTTATTTTCTTTACTAGTCATGAAATTCCTTGTTAAATTTTTATTTGCAGGTCTGGTTCTTGGATTATGAAATGAAGTCTATGACATCTGTAAGCACAAAGCAATTGGGTGCATTTAATTGACTTGAATTTAGGAAAAAATGTGGAATAGAAGGGGAACCATTAAATGATGCCTGTTATTTTTTGTTGGTTTGATCTCTTTGTACCCTACCCCCCTCCCCCATTTCCTCTGTATCTGTTTCTATTACTCAGGGGGAAAAAGCATATGAAAGTTCTGTTCCTATAAAAGCAATTTAAACATGAAGACTTTTGTTTCAGCAGATAGAATAAGCTGGTTGCATTGCCAGGGTTCTAAGTGCAATTTCATTAATTTCTATTCACATTAAGAAATTAAAAAGAAAACCTCAAAAAAAAATACCGTTTCCAGAGGAAGGGTGTTGGTCTCGGAGCTCAAGGGTCCAGGTTCTGCCACTCCTTACCTGCGTGACCCCAGACAGTCTCCACTCAACACTGGATCTGGATGCCTCGTGTATCCTGCACGACAGGGTTAGTCCTGATGCAAAGTAAGTGCTTGTTGTAGCTTGAACATGTGTGTCTACCTGAAAATTCAGAGGTGGAAACCTAATCCCCAGTGTGAGGGTTTAAGGTAGATGGTGGAGAATCGCATGGATGGATGCGTGCCATTTAAGAAGAGCAGATGGCTGTTTCCACCATGTGAGCTTTCAGGGAGAAAGTGGTTCGCCAGCTTGGAAGGCAGCCCTCCCTAGCACCCAGTGGTGCTGGCACCTTGATCTCAGCAACCACAACCAGAAGAAGCACATTTCTGTTGTTCACATTTCTGTTGTTTAAGCCACCCGGTCTGTGGTTATAGCCACAAGAACTACTGAGACAGCTCTCAATTAACATATAGTTGAATCTTAATTTATACTTGTTAGGCTGGATTTGAAAAATTATTCCTCCAAATGTATAAACTCTAATAATAGGTGATGTCTCATGACTGTTTTTAGTGTCTATCTGTATTTCAGGTTACTAACTTCCTTTTTTTCGTAATAACTTATGAATATTATTTCAATTGATAGTTTCCTAAGACAGTATACTGAATTCTTTTCATTCACTTAAAATTTTTTGAATGTTCATTATTCCTTTCCCATGTTTTGGATAATATTGAATTACGGGTTTTAAAACTTGGCAACTAGATGGGCGTGGTGGCGCACACTTGTAATCCCCGCACTTGGGAGGCTGAGACAGGAGGATCGCACAGGTTCGAAGCCAGCCTCAGCTACTTAGTGAGGCTCTCAGCAACTTAGTGAGACCCTGTTTCCAAATAAAATATTAAAAAGGTCTGGGGGTATAGCCCAGAGGTAGAAAGCCTCTGGGTTCCACCCCCAGTACCACAAAAAAAAAATTGCCTACTAGATTTAGCGATTTTATTTTAGAGGTATTTGTTTTCATTTGGGGATTAAGACAAGAAGTAGGATTTTCATAGTTATTATTTTGTTTGGAATTTCTGCTGAATTTGTACTCTCTATTGCAGTTCTTATTTGGAAAAGGGCCTTTTCTCTGTAGCCAAAAGTTGAATTTTTTTTTTTTTTTTTTTTTTTTTTTTTTTTTTTGGTGGTACTGGGGTTCCTGGAAGCCCTTCTACCTCCAGGCTACACTCCCACTCCCAGACCTATTTTTTTACATTTTTATTTGGAAACAGGGTCTCCTAAGCCAGCGTGCATGGCTGGCTTCGAACCTGCGCGATCCTCCTGTCTCTGCCTCCCAAGCGCGGGGATTACAAGCGTGCGCCACCACGCCTGGCCAAAAGTTGAATTTTATGGGTGCGTATGATGCATGATACCTGGTGAGCGCTAGGAAACACTGGAGAGCCTGAGCCTATTACTTCTTTGCGTATGTCTTTAAGATGTAGGAAAAACAGACCCCAGGCCTGAGCTGCAGCTTGTTAATGGCGGACGGAGTCTATAGGAGAGTCTATGCAGAAACCAGGAGGAAGGCAGGCCCTCCCGGTTGGTCCTGCCCTCGTGCCTCACCGAGTCAGGGCTCTGGAGGAGAAGCCCGGAGGAGCGGAATTTCCCCCTTTTATTCTTCTTGTTGTTCTCTTCAGCTCATCCATTTATTTTTTTTATGGTAGTATGAGCCACAGAAGCAGAATTGATTATTGGTGTTCTTTGCCTATACAAATGCAAAGCTTTTCTTTTAAGGCTGATTCCAGCACCACTTTCTGAGAAGAAACTGCCCTAGTTTCACATCGCCTCTAAGGAAATGAAATGTACTTAAGTATTATTAGACAGCAGGAGTGTTTTGCAATGGTCGCTGCTAGGGACACTGGGACGAGGGACTGAGAAAGAGGCGCAAAGCAGACTGGAGGGAAAAGACGCAGCCCCCGCCCCTGTGAGACCCTCTAGATCAGCTGTCGGGGAAGATGGCACCGCCGCGGCCTCTTGGAGGCCTATTAGAGCACTGGAGATTGGAGGGTTTTGATTTGCTTTTGAAGGGAAGGGCGATTAGCCCTTGTGCTTCACCTCTAAATGGTGTTGTCAAACGTTTAAACCTACTTAGTTAAATAAAAATCAAAGTCAGCAGTCACGGGAACATGTAATATGCTAACAGGGCCGAATGGCAGATTATATGGTGAAGTCTTCTTCTCCACCCTGACAACAGCCACCGAGTTTCCTTCTTCAAAGTGTCTTTCCAGAGAGAGTCTATGCATAAACCAGGGCACATGTGCACATGCCTGTATTTATAAACCTGACACCATATCTCACTGTCCAGCACTTTGCTTTTTTCCCCTTACCTTATACTCTTTCCTGACATTTTCTAAGAGTATCTAATTCTTTTCTTCTGGCTACGCAGTCCTCCATTTTATGTTTGTATGGTTTATTTAACTCGTTTCTTCTATAAGGGATATTTAGGTTTCTTTTTATTTTTGATTATTACCAAAAGTACTAAAGAAATTATTTTTAAATCCTCTCCTTAGTCTGTGAAAGTAAAAGAATAAAGCGAAATATGTAGGATCTCTGTTTCTAAAACAAGCAAAAAAATCACATCTATAGGGTTTAAAGGCAAACCATCAAAGACCAAGAATTATTAAAAACTGTCCACAAAATGTGCATCCTCAGTACATCAGGCAACTGCCCGCAAGTGTTATGCTTTACGGAATATTTGAGCTCATATAAAAACATGACTGGCATTGTGGACCTAGGAGAAGTTGGTGCAGGAATAAGGGAAGGAGTGATCGTGCGAACACTTGTGTGTCCTCTGAGAAGGCCAAGCAGCGGTACAGGTGACCTGAAGCACCTGCCAACCAACTCCAATACAGCCTGGCCAGGCTGTGATTTGTGGTCAGTTCAGGGTGCTGTGGATAGTGAGGGTAAGAGCTACATCTCACTCAGACTCAAAGCTGAGCTGTAAAGAAAAGAACGTGTTTGAGGATAAGAGTGTCTCGGTGAACACTCACTGCCGTAATCCAAAACGAAAGGCCACGTAGCTTAGAAGAAGGAAGAATTATTTGCTCACAGTTTTTGGAGAGTTAGAGGTTCAGTCCATGTCAGGCAAGTGTGCGGAGCTCAGGGCATGGTGGCAGGAAGTGGAGGGAGGGAGTGGGAGGCTCTGCTCTCACATCATGGAGGCCCGAGGCAGAGAGCAGCTGAGAGAGGAGGAAGGATATCTAATCCTCAAGGCCACCGCCCCATGGACCCCTTCTTAGCAACCAGGTCCACTTCTAACATTGCTACCTTGTTTCTGGGCAGGCTGGGGGCATTCTAAATCCAAACCATTACAGCTAGGGTGGAATGGGGAGAGAAATGGGAACAGCGGTGACTCTAGGAGCTAGCAGGGCCTACCTGAAGGATTTCAATGTGTCTGTGTGTGGTGGGAGAAGAGATAATTAGGGGTCAGCATAGCCACAGCTCTGCAGAAGTGCCAAAGGTTTGGACTTAAGACTATGGGAGGCTGTTGAAAGCTCTCACTAGGGGCATGAAGTTATCCGACTTGTGATTGTGTGTGTGTGTGTGTGTGTGTGTGTGTGTGTGTGTGTGTGTAGGGGGTCTGGGGATGGAACTCAGGGGCATTCGACCTCCAAGCTACACCCCCTGCTCTTTTTTGTTTGTCATTCTTTATTTTGAAACAGGGTCTCACTAAGTTGCGGAAGGCCTAAGTAGCTGAGGCTGGTTGCAAACCGCCATCCTCCAGTTTCCGCCTCTCAAATGCTAGGATTACAAGCGTGTGCCACCATGCCTGGGCTGACTTGTGTTTTTAAATATCTCTCCCTGACTGCCAGGTGAAAAATGAACTAGAAAAGAAAGGTGCTGTTTAGGAAGCTGTTGCAATAACCCACGTGAGGGGTGATGGTGGCCGGAACTGATGATGGCGGTGCAGGTAGAGAGAAGGAGGCGTGGAGGAGCCCTTCTGACTTGGACTCATGAGGGAGGAGTTGGCAAGCGTGGGATGTGAATGTCGATGGGAAGACACTCGGCCCTCATCTCCAACAAAAACAGAAGCAGAGTATTTGCTGTTGTTGTTCATGCATTTTTATGGAACTTTCTTTTGGTTAAACCCTGGAAGTGGAATTCTTATCCCCAAGGAAATAGATTTTGAAATCTTCTAAAAATGTAGCCAGTTTACTTCCAGAAAGGCCAATTTACCAATTTATGCGCCTGCTCGCTATTGTAACGCTGCCTCATCCTTACTGAGCAGTATTGCTGTGAATCGACACCAATTTGATAGGCAGAAAATACATCATTTTGGTTTTTTGAATTTGTCTTTTTGTGTATACTGGCATGGTTGGGGTTTTCTACATGTATTGACTAGTTATATTTTCCACAAATTGCATATTTCTGGGTATTTTTTTTTGCTTATTTCTTTCTTAACTTATTCATCATTGTCTTTTTATTTCTAAGGGCTCTATAAATATTTAGTTGCTTAATCCTTCATCATTCCTTGCATTTGTTGCAATGTTTCTGTGGCTTGCTATGTGGGCTTACTTTTGTTGATGTTATTTGTTGATCAGAAAGGTCTTTTAATGTAATGAAATGTTTTCCTCATGCCTTCTCCTTTTACTATCAGGAAAGTACTCTGTTGACCCCACCATGTTGTATAAATTTTAGATTTATACATTTACATTGATTTCCAATCTTTATTTCATCATAATTTTTCTTTTTTTGAGAGATTACTAAAGCTTTATAGGAGTATTTGTATACAAAATGCATGGCAATTAAAGCGTCATAAGGAAACCTGAAATTTTACAACTTTGTATTTTTTTTAATTTTTTTTCTTTATTGAACATAAGTGGTATACATTTAAACTATACTTGGTGCCCTCCCCCCCCGTTTTCCCTTCTCCCCCTCCCATCAATGATTGTCCAGGGTAAACATGCCATATTCATAATTTTACACATATTCGGATTTAGACCCTCATTATAAGATATAATGTAGGAGTCTACCTTTTTTAGTTTGCAATAGGTTATAAAAAGTAAAAAAAAAAAAAATCTGAACCTCAAATTAGGACAACCTAGTCTAACAAGGATTTTTTATGTGATTTGTATGAGGGGACCATTTCTGAAATCAAATGTGAAAATATTAAAATTTTGAAGGCATATTATGTTGCAGATGATCAAAAGAATAGAATATCTGAAATCCAGAGTGTATGAAGAAATCCAAGTCAGAAAATATCGCCCATGGCTTATGTGGTTGCAACCTGAATTTCAATCCTAAAGCTCAAAGTTATCCTTATACTTTGAAACATAAATTAACATTGAAATGACTTTTCAGTTCCATGGTGGCTCTAATCTTTACATGTGCAGTGTTTTTTTTTTTTTTTCTATGCAGAGCATCCAAGACAACCCATTCTCTTAACTAGGTGGTTATCAGAAGAGGACCAAAGATGGTAGAGTTCTGACCATCAGTATGGAGAGCAAACCTCAAAATGACTTCAGCAATTCAAGGAAGTAAAATGATCCAGTCTCTGATGTTTATCATGTTGACAGCAAGAAAAACATTTCCTAAACGCTGAGAAATAATTTAGGTGCCTAATGGAGTTCTATTTTTTTTTAAATCATAGAGCTTCATTGGTTTTTCCTGAAAGAATGCACTGCCCTATTTTGTGTGTTTATGAGGAATTTTAGAGATTGGCGTCTAATGATAGGACTGTTTGTCTGAGCTTGGCCCAGAGGGGTTGTGTTGTCCACATTAGCATGTACCCTGGCTCCTGAGTGAAGCTTTGGTCCCTAGTCAATGCTGTTTGCAAGAGTGAGGTGGGGCGTGGTGGCTTCCAGGCCACCCAGAGTGCCATGTGTATCTGTTTGATAAACTCTGTGGTCCGTCTGTGCTGTGTTTTTGCCAGCTAGTTAAAAAAAAAAAAGTGGAAAGAAAGAAAAGCAAACAAGCAAGCATGATGTGTTAAATGTGTATCTTTTTATATGAATTTTTGGAAAATTGAAGTGTAATTTTATTTCTGAAAGAACATAAAGTTGTTTCCTAGAGAGTTTTTTTTGGGAGGGGGACAGGTTTATTTTTTAAGGCTGTGGTTTAACCTAACAGTGAATATGTGATTTTGTAAATATGTTTTTCTCAGTGGATTAGCCATATTTTTTCTTCAAAAAGTAAGGATGTAATTGCTTACTCTTGACATGCAGAAGTTAAGAAGATATTGTGTTAGAAATCATTCTTTTGTGTGTGGGTGTGGTACTGGGGATGGAACCCAGGGGCATTCTATCTCCGAGTGACACGCCCAGCCCTATATGTTATTCTTTATTTTGAAACAGGGTCTCACTGAGTTGCAAAGGGCCTCACTAAGTAGCTGAGGCTGTCTGCAAATTGCAATCCTCCTGTCTCAGCATCCCGAAATGCTGAGATTACAAGCGTGTGCCACCACACCCTACATTCTTTTTTCTTTTTAATGACATAGGTCTTCTGATCTTGTCCAGGTATTAGTATTAACACTTAAGTCTTATCTTTATAGTCCAGGGGTTTTCAACCTCAGCATCATTGATATTTTGGGCTGGATAATTCTTTGTTGGGGAGGGGGCCTATGTAACATCCCTAGGCTCAACTCACCAGATGCAGTAAGCCCCCATTCCTACCCCATCTTGGCAATAAAAAAAATGCTTCCAGATATTGCCAACGGTCTCCTTGAGGGCAAACCACTGGTATGCTCAGTCCAGAGGCGGTAAGATGGGTTAAGTCAGAATTTATTTCTGACTTTTATATGGTCTACGTTCAAGTCAGATAGCTGTCTTCAAGGCAAGAATATGCTGTTATGAAGAACACTTTACCTGATCTTCAGTGAAAATCCAATTAAATTTCATGGCACTCAAAGTCACTAACTGAATTTGTTACATAGAAAATGGAATCAGGGAACTGAGACCTGAGGATGGGTTGAGAGTCTGGGAGGCGATTTTCTGCAAAGCCTGATCTCAGTTGATTCTAGGAGAAAGCCAGGAATCATGTGTCAGTTCTGTGGTGAATCAGTTGTTGTCATTACTTTTAGCCATTTGCTATGTTAATGGAACAAATCAGAGAACAGGAAGCTTCTTTCTTAAAATAGCTGCCTGTCCTTCTAGGCTGTGCTGGCTCTAAAAGATTTGCTGGCTACGGCCTTCTGTGGACAGTTGACCTATTCAAGTGAAACATTCATTTTCCATAGAAAATCTGGAAAATCCACCAAAGCCTATAACTATATAACACTAACTTGACTGGGGATTAATGATATATGTTTTCTGTGCATGTGGTCAATTTCTCTCTCCTTGTTGCTGGTTTGTGAAGATGCTTCCTTTTTATTAACACTGACAGTACAAATCAAACAAAACCCCAAAAAGCCATGTTCCAGACTCAGTCTCTAGAAGTGGATATTGTACTTGCATTAATTTTGGATAACAGGTTACAGTTTTAAATTGGATCTTTGAATAATGCAGTAGAAATTACTTTATGAAAAGTTGGTTTGAAAGGTAGCAATTGGAGGGTAATTTTATGTTCCATATTAAAATGTACTTGTCTTACATAATTTTAGTACTGTTTTCAAGCATAACTGCCAATATGATACAATGTTAATTCATTGCTAAATGTAATTTTACTAATTAACTGGAGTGAATTACAGATCTGTCCAAAACATTGCCTTGCTTATCCTGGACAAGCAATTAATCATGTTTGTGTCTGTTTTTTAAAAAAAAAAGGTTCTATGATTTTACAAAGCTTTTGGATAATTAGATTAAGATGAACTGTTTCTGTACTTTAATTCATTTTTAAAGGACTATAAAATAATAATTTTGGCTTAGATTTATGAACTCACTCTCTGTCTAGCCTTAACATTTCATCTGAAGTAGGAGTGGATAGGGCTGCAGAAGGGAAAGCCTCAACCTAAGAGGAAGAAATGCACTTAGGGAAGATTATGTATTAATATATTTTTCCTAACAGATTTGCATTGCCCTTGTTAGAATACATTTCTATGTGAAAGCAGGAAATTGTAACCCACTTCTGTTTCATATACAGTGCCAAGTATATGAAATACTTTTAGAAGCCTTGTTTGTGTTGGGATGGACACCAAGATGTGTCATAGCTAGATGCCTTCTTGGATGCCTGGAGCAACAAAATATCTTTGGGGTTTCTTCTTCCTGCCCCATTTCTCCTTTTGATTGTGCCCCCACCCAGCCCTGAGTTCTTTAAATCAAGAATGTCCATTCAGCTCATTGCTTCCGTATTTGTTTCAGAAACAAATATTGTTACTCTAAAAATTACAGAAAAATAATTCAGAAACATGAGGAAATTTTATATAAGCATTTGTGGGAGTGCATGCTGTTTCTAATTTTTATTTTATTTTTAAAACTTAGCAGCTATGTGTATAGTTTACTTGAGTCCATTGACCTTCCCTCTGCCAAAAATAGACATTGCTAAGAATACTATAAATCTGTGCTTTATGTCATGGCTTCCTAAAAACCAACTAAGGCTCGTACATACTTGTGTGAATATCGGAAGCATAATTCCCACTGTAGGTAGCTGATAGCTAAGGAAGAACGGGTAATCACACACTCCTGCTGGTTATGTTTTCTGTTAGGATAAGAGTTTAAAATATGTTGGGATTTGAATGTATCCAACCTAGAAATGTTTAGTCTTCTAGAATTTCTGAGTCTGTTGATGTAGAAGTGAATATAAATCTTTAGCTTGTAGGTTCTGTCTGTGAGTACTTATTTTAGAAAAGTCTGTTGGCTGATTTTATTGATACATGGAACCTATGAAGCCAACGTCATGCATTTGAGCTCTGCGTCTAGCACTTGGCTTTACTGGATTCCACGAGAGAGCATTTACCACCTCAGGAGGCCAGGTCCGCAGAGGACAGCTTCCAATCCACGGTTACTCATGAGCGTCTGTTGTGCTGGGCAGACACGGGTAAACGAGACAGACCACATGAATAAATGAGGGAACTATCAAATAAATGTATGCAGAGCATTAAAAACAAAGTCATGGAATCAACGAGTAGTTTATTCCTAGAATAAAATTGATCAAGATGGATTAGACCTCAGTGGAACAGAAATTATGCTAGAGTTGTAGTGGTGCCGAATGCACCAAAGCCACAGGCCTCGTTCTTCTCACATTACTTGGGATATTGGGAACAGCTTTCACTGGGGTGATACTTTTTTTTTTTTTTTCCCACCAAGTAACACATTTTAGCCAACCTCATAAAAATGCGTGCTTTGGGGACAGTAGAGAAGAAAAGGAAAACTGAGAGACCATTTCATTCTGTAGGGCAATGGAGGAGTGGAGGGGATCCCAAGCTGGGGTTGTGGATGGTACCTAAGGCTTTCAGGTCTATAAGAAAAAGAGCTATAAAAACAAAATAACCTGTATCGGGGACGGTAGCATTTAAAATCCCAAGTGAGTGTGGTTTGGAGGAAACCATAGATGATAAGAAAAGGACTCATTAAGAGACAGAAAAACGGGATGTTTAGGTCACTATCTTGTGCAAAGGACCAACCTACCTTCCTTCCGCCCTCCCCTCCCCTCCCCTCCCCTCCCCTCCCCTCCCCTCCCCCTGGCCTCCGCGGCTGGGGTGTTCCTCCTGGTGGGCATGCGCCTCAAGCGAGTTCTGGCCCTTGCCATTCCACTGTTCCTGTTCCCCTTCCACAGCTGCTGAACCTGGGTACTACTCATGTTCTAAACAGGTTCTCTCTTTCTTCTGCTTGGTTTCCCTCTTGTCATTTTTATTGAAGGAAAGGTCAACTCTCCTTTATTGTCTCTCTTTCTTTGTCCCCACAACTATTTCATCTCGTGTTTGCTTTTGTAAAGGCCACAACGAAATTTGATATTGTAGCATCGGGTTCACTTAACATAGGCCTTGACATGAGATAGATGGGCTCTTGGATCTTGGCTTCGCTACAGAATTAATTGAGCGCCATTAGGCAAGTTATTTAACCTCTGTAAGTCTCACATTATAAAATGGGATGCTAATAGTTCCTTTTATTAGAAAGATTGAATATGATCAAGTATGTAATGGGCATTATAACTATAAAATAAAATATACCATGCACTTAGCATGGGGCCGGCCTGTATGAATTGCCGCAGGACGACGGCTCCTCCTCTAAAGTGCTCTGTGGTCCCTACTCCCAGGCCGGCTACTGCTTTGGATTTTGTGCACCTGTCTGCCCTCTGATCCCTTTGCTTCTCGCCCTGTCTGCAGCTTTCCATCTCTTCCGGCTTCCTGGGCCTTTTCCTTCTGCCAAGAGGAGGTGGCTGTTTGGGTTCCAGCCGTGAACTCCCATTTCTCTCACCACTTTGCCATCTGTACTCACAGTTTTAACTACCCTTTTCATGCTCTCAGCCATCAGATGTCTCTCTCTCGCCTGCTGACATTATCACCGGGAAGCCCATATCCCCTTCACTTATGGCACATTAAAAACCTCGTTACCTCCCAATCCCACTGTTGCATCAGCCTCTGAACTGGTCTTTTTCCTTCCATTTTTTTCCTACCTTCCTTAAATTTAGCTACCACATAGCCTGAGAGGCTTTTGGAAAAGGCAAGTCAGATGATTCTGTTAAAAGATCTTCAGCCAAGTGCCAGGCTCTTCCTTAGCCCTGGCCCAGGCATGGCCACGGTGATGCCCATGACCCCTCTTCTGGTCCCTTCTTCGCAAAACCCTGTTCAAAACCCTCCCTCATCACACAGTGGGCCCTGCAGGACATCTGCTGAGCATGTCCGTGCCTTTGCCTGCACGCTTTGTGGGGTTTGCGTAGCCTGCAGCGTCTTCCTCCTCTCCTCCCTGAGCTCACTGAGTCTCCACAGATAGACTTTGTTTCTGGAAGGCCCTCTCTGCATCCTGATAGGCTCAGGATCCCTCCTCTGTTCTTTGCAGCACCACATCTATTTCTTGGGCTGTAATTGTGATCCATTTAAAAAATATTATTAAAACTGAATTGAATGGACAGAAGAGAAGATGATTTTTCCGTGTCTGTGTGTTAATTGTGTGAAGGGTTGTACCTTACTCAGGGTCATACAAGAAGTTTGACCTGTTTAGATTTCCCCATGGATTGTAAACTTCCTCAGAGTAAGGACCGTTCCTGTCAGCTGAGCAGCAGTGATTACCAAAGTCAGTGAAAAGCTGGTTGAGCGGAATCTGCTCGTTCCTGAAGAAGCAAAGGTGAGGGCGGTAGAGGAGGCATGGATCCCTAGTGCACGGGACTACGTCTGTGGAAAGTTGCTTCTTCTGAGTCTCCTTGAGTTCCTAACTGTGGCCCCAGGGGGAGGCCTCCTCATCCTGTGGTCCAGTAGAGGAAACTCTGAGCAAGAACCTGCCAAGGATGGGCCCTTTTTCTCTTTTATCCAGATGTATCTGAGCTGTTCCCTATCTATTTGTGGGGAAAGCCAGTTGTCCTTTGTTTCTTTAGAGAACACATCATCCTGCACACATGGCTTTCTCCTAGTCAGTATAGCAGAGGAAGGAGAGGATGATACGGGAAGGTTCTAGGTCATCTTGCCCTTACATTTTTCTGCTGGTGGCCTAGGAAACAACCCTGAAAGGAGAGGAGTGCATCCTTCCCTCCCAGGTGTCCTCCGCAGAGCCGGTGCCCAGAGCTGGAGAGCAGCCCGCTCCCCCATGGTATCCCCACCTCCCACTCCTTCCGTGCCAGCATGCGGGGAGCCGAACAGGCTCTGTCACCACACTGTTTTTCCATGCTCCTGGGTTCTGTCTTGATTTTCAAGGTCGGTATTTGTTCTCAGTTCTTACATTGCTTTCACTCGTATTTCTGCCATATTCTCACTCCGCCTTTCTCTTCCTCATTTCAACCCACGTCTTCCCTCTTCTCCCCCCAAAAGCGCAGAATAAAACAAATAGCCATACACCCAACTTGTAAAGAGAAACAAGTTCCTAAATGACTTTCCCTTCATTTGGGCATCTCCACTTAATAAAGAGAAAAGAGTTTGCTATAGTCAGGTCATGCATTGAAAAATGGGGATGGTCCCTAAGGGGCCATGCCTTACACACTTATGCCCCCGTAGGGCGTAGCGTGGCAGGCGGGGCTGAGCAATGGCTCGCCGTCCAGCCCGAGGCATTAATAAGGACGACTACAGCACTACAACTCTTGTTGGTTGCCTTGCCCTTGAGCTTGTTTCCTCCTCTCTTTTGTGTACTTATCTGCCTCCTCCTTTCAAACTTTGTTATTGGTGCTTTATTTATAATCCTGGCTCTGACACAAATGACAATTTTGACAGATGTGATATTAAAAACCGCAGCTGAGAAATACCCTTGTGCTTCTTGAGGTTAGATGCTTGGTTGAAAAGTTGAATCCCTGAGCCTCCGTGAGTTATTAACTGGGAAAACACTTGTCCTCTGCACCGGCTCTAAGCCCTTGCAGTGACGGTGGCCTCGTGAGGGTTGCTTGGGTGCAATCAGAGCCACCTGAACAGACTCATCAAGGTGGAATGCCAGCCCACCCCGAGAGCCCAAGCTTGAGAGAAGGCGGAGTCGTGCTATAGGAAGGAAATCGCTTCAAACACACTTTCTTGACTGGCAGTAACATTATTTCCAGACTTGACTAACAATGCATATTTACTATAAAAATCAAACAATGTATTAAAGTTATAAAAAGAAAGTGAAAATCACTGTAGGAATCAGTATGTGGGTTCCTCAAAGGTCTAGGAGTGGAGCCACCATATGACCAACCCAGCTATCTCACTCCTTGGTATTTTTCAAATGATTTAAAGTCAGCGTACTGTAGTGATGTATGAACACCCATGTTTCTATCAGCACAATTCACAGCAGCCACATTATGGAACCAGCCTTGGTGTCTGTCAACAGATGAATGGGTAAAGAAAGTGCAGTGTGTATACACAGTGGAATTTTATTCAGCCATAAAGAACACAATTATGTCATTTGCAGGAAAATGGATGGGGCTGGAGAACATTATGTTAAGCAAAATATGTCAGACTCAGAAAGTGAAGGGTCACATATTTTCTTTCCTATGAGGAAGCTAGAGAGAAAAAGGGAGGAAAAGGGAGCTTATGACAATGAAGAGAGAGAGAGAGAGCTGCTGAGGAATGGAAGGGGGATGAGGGGCAGGAGAGAGGGAAAGAGGCACGGGGAAGGAACTCACCAAAGAATGTTAGGTGTGTATATAAATTCAGCACTATGCACCTCACTACTGTGTGCAATTACAGTGCGCCAATTTAAAAAACTCATTTGATTGATAAAAAGAGAGTGAAAATTACTGCCCATCTTTTTAACTGTATACTCACCTAGACTTTTATATTTACATGTAATATATATATATATATATATATATATATTTACATTTTTAGAAAGATTATTCCAGAACCTTATTATTACCTGCTTTGAAAAATAAGTAGCTTAGTCTAACACAGATATCAATGCATGTAATCAATGTAACTGCATCGTTTTAATGATCACATAGTGTTTTATTATGAGATTCATAATTTTATAACCAATTACACTTAGGTTGTTCCTGTTATTTAGTATTATATAATAATATAGCTTTCTAATTAGAGTCTGTTCCAGATGACTTGAGTTGGACGAATAGCTTAGTCACCCTTTGGGTCCACACCTACTTCTGTAAAAGGATGGATTTGAACTTGATGATCATTTAGGTATCATATTGAAGGTCACTTTTGACTGTGAATATGGTATCATGCCTTCAGCACATGGTTTATGGCTTTCTTTTCATTGCAGAAGCAGTCAGTTAAGAATGGGACTGCTTGCAATCACAAGGTTTGGATCCAAATTCCTTTTATTGCACTGAACTACTTGTGTGTATTGTATAACCTTGTTAAACCTGGCTTCCTGTAAACTGAAATGGTGATACTGACGTAATATAGATATTGTAAGGATTAAATGAAATTATCGCATAAACCGCCTAGCCCCCAATATATATTAGTTGATTGATTTACTATTATGATTTATGCTTCTAAGGTCTGATGCATCAGAAGCCTACTCATCATTCAAAAGTGGGCTCAAATAGCTCTCCATTTCTCGAGGGGTTCAGGCCAAAAACTTTGGAGTCATCTTTGACCTCTGTTATGTACTGAACTGTATCCTAGCAAAATTCATATGTTGAAGTCCTAAACCTCAGAGCCTCAGAATTTGACAGCACTTGGAAGTAACACCTTCAAAGAAGTAACTAAAGCTAAAGGAGATCATTGGAGTGGATCCTAATCCAGTATGACTGGTGCCCTTATAAGAAGAGGTTAGGACACAGACACAGAAAAAGGAAGGGGGGAAAGGCCACAGACAGACACAGGGAGAAGATGACCACTGCAAGCCAAAGAGAGAAGTGAGAAGGACCCAGGCCAACTCCTCCATCTTGTACTTCAGCCTTCAGAAGTATGAGGAAATAAATTTCAGATGTTGAAGCCACCCAATTTGTTATGGCAGCCTGAGCAAACTAGTATAGCACCTCTTTTCCTCTTGGACAGTACATCCAGTCCACTTGGAAAGCTTTTCACCTCCCTTTCAAAATATATCCATCATCAGGCCGGGCGTGGTGGCGCACGCTTATAATCCCCATGCTTGGGAGGCGGAGACAGGAGGATCAAGCAGGTTCGAAGCCAGCTGCGCTGGCTTAAGAGGCCCTGTTTCCAAATAAAAAGTATAAAATAGGTCTGGGAGTATAGTCCAGAGGTACAAGGGCTTCCAGGAACCCCAGTACCACCCCACAAAAATTTATATATATATATAAAATCCCCATCATCAATACTTCTCACTGCTGTAACCTTGGTCCAAGACATCTTTACCTGGTCTCACTGTTTGATGAGACCAGTGCCTGTTGTGTTCTAAGAAAGTAGGAGTTGGGGCTGTATGTAATAGATACCTAAAGACTTGGTATTACAAACATATTGCCAGTTATTTTAAAGTAAAGAAACAGTTCTAACCACTTTTAGGAATCTGTTAGGACATGCAAAGATAACCAATGATGCCCTTCTGTATTATTTTTTAATAGTGAAAATCAGAAGTAAATCTCTGGTAGAAACAGATAAATGAAAATTATGCTTTAAGAGTATTTAGTATTATGAGGAAATTATTAATATTATCTTTATTCAGTAGAGTAGTATAGACAATTGCATGTGGTGCCATCATATTTTGAGAAAACAATGCTTTTTTCTTTAAATGTTTATATTTATTGATTGTAATCTTTTTATATTTGTACAATAGTGATTTATTTTATAAAATATAGTTCTGTAGAAACTTATTTTGCAAAGTAATTTATTTTGTCTAGCTTGTAGAGAACTTAAAATCATGTGAGTAATTTAACACTAATATTGGATTTAACATTTAATATTGGAATATCTACTTATAAAAGCAGAATTGATTTAAGTGATCATAGTAGATTTAATCAAGTTAAAATAATTTCAGATGGTGAGAGAGTAAAAGTACTGACATATTTTGTATTAGAGCAAGGGGGAAATAGATATTCCTATTATTTGTCAGTAACAGAGTCAGGTGATTTACCGAGGGCAGGTGAACAATATGTGTTAAAATTTTGAATATTTGTATTCTCTGACTCAGAAAGTTCTTTGATATATATTAACATTATAAAAGTACACAAGGAATTAATTGAGTCTTATTTATAATAGCAACTAGAAAAAATAAGTCTATCTGTTTTGGAACTGGTTGAATAAGTTGCATTTCACATAAACAAGCCTTAAAAGGGGGGGGGGACTTTATTAAGTAAGGGGATGAAAAAAATGTCCAAGACAGATTGTTAGGTTAATCAAGCAAATTTCAAAACACTGTGTACGATGGTCCTATTTTTGTAAAATACTGGGATGTGCGTGTACACATACATTTACCAACAATACAGTACAAGTCCGGTTTCTTTGGAGAAAAAGCTATGAATTATTTAACAGCACCTACCTGTAAACAAAGGGCAGAACCTGGGTGATTTCTCTGTGTATTATGGTCTTTTCATAATTATATCACTACAATCAAATACTACTTATATAGTTTCCTTCTGTGGGTGATAATATGCTTATATAAACATATAAAATAGATAGGTCACTGTCCCGGAGGGGAGTGTTATTCAAAATCCTGTTTTTTTTTTTTTTTTTTTTTTTGCGGTACTGGGGATGGAACCCAGGGGCATTCTACCTCCAAGCTACACCCCAGCCCTATTTTTTTTTTTATTCTTTATTTTTTGAAACAGAGTCTCACTGAGTTGCAAAGCACCTCATTAAGTAGCTGAGACTGTCCATGAACCATGATCCTCTAGTCTCTGCCTCCCAAATGCTGGGATTACAAGTGTGTGCCACTATTCCCGGCCTCGTTAATATTATTTTTAATGGATGGTCATAATAATTAATTTGCTCGAAATCAAATGTTTGGAATTTGTCATTTCTGACCTCAGTGAACTTCACTAAAATTTATTCCAAAAGTGAGTGTTTAACTTGTCTAAGAAAGTAACTAGATGGGGAAAGTAAGTAACAGTGAAAACTTGAAAATAAATTAAAAAAAAAACAATAAGACTTCCTGTGGAACATAACAGGACTTGTAGTGTTTTCACTGTTCTCTCTTGTATAGTAGACATAAAAATAGGCTCCAGGAGGATATTTTTTTTTATGATGGGGCATAAGCATCGCAGAAGGCGAAAAAGATCCAGTACAAATATTTACATTTTGAGTTGACTTCTCATTTTGTGTAATATATGGTTGAACTTTAAGATACTTCTTCACACAATAGTGAGCTATGGTTTTCACTAAGTGGTATTTACATGTCTTGAGCAGTTCTGTTATTTATTCTTTAAATACTTAGCCACCATAAAACCTTTAATTCAAGCAAAGAAAATAACAAGCAATAAACCATTAATTGTAAGTAATTATGAATCTAGATTTACAAAGAAATGCCACGTCAATTCAGTGTATACACTCAGCGTTTGCATATTTCTACATTTTATTTCTGGTGTCTGAAAATGTATTTTATGTACAGTCATGTGGATACAGCATCAGTGATAAGACTGGAGTAAAGCTAATTAAAAGCGCAAGCAAAACAATTCCATTTGCAGCTTATTCCTTGGAACTTAATAAGCAGGTTAAAACTGCTTTATTCTTTCGGATCATTGGCATATAATTGACATTATGAAAGGTTGACTTAAATTTATAATATAAAGATCAAAAAGAAGAAAAAAGAAAACTGCTGGCTTAAACCAGTGATGCCAAACACTTTTATATAAAAAAAATAGAGTCACTGGGCAACTTTAAGATTTCCACTTTCAATCACTTTTCAACTCATGCATTGTTTTTTGTCTTGCTTTATTTCATACCTTCCAGATCTAAGTTGATATTCTGTTTTCAATAAGTATTTGTTGAATGAACACTTCAGAATGCATGCCTGTGTTGAGTTTTTGAAACTGGCACATAAAGCTACTGGTTCACTTTGGCTCCCCCACCCCCAAACATGGAGCTCAGAACTATGACTGCTGTAGACCCAACTCCCAGCTCCCTGCCCTCTTCATTGAGATTAGGTGTCTTTGTACTCTATCTTCCATTACTACCACTTAATGTACGTCTATGTTCACCCTCAGCACTGCAGACCATCTCTGGCTTTATCCACATCGTCCACCTTCTCATCTACATGCACCCAAGCTGCCTCAGTGCTACCCTCCTGTGCCTGATGCCATTGCTCTTACCCACCATCCCCTGCTTCCATGCTTAGCCCCACTCTCTCCAGGGTCCTTGGTCATTCCCACTTAACTCAAACTTCCCATCATAATTTTCTGCGCCTCTTGGCTCCTGTTCTTTTCTGTTCCTTCTTTATTGCAAATTTCAGTGAACAAGTAGCCCATTCCCACTGCCCACAGGCTCTGCAATCCACTTCTCATTTCCATCAGCCTGTTAAGCAATTCCTTTCTTCACTGTTGTCCTTGATCTTTATATTGCAAAATGTAAAGGTCTCTTATTCATTATTTCCTGCTTTGGCCTTTCCACAGCACTGATGTTGCTGACTGTGCCTTCATATTATCCATCTTAATTGTCGTGTACAAGAGTAAAGTCATCTATTACCCAAAAGGGCAAAGGTGGTGAGGGGGGAAAGACCCAAGACAGCTGGGTGGGTGTACAGCAGAAAAGCAACACTGCGCACAAGGAGTTGCCACAGGGGCAAGCCCTCTCACATTGGTAATACTCCAGGATGCCCGCGTCTTAGCTTCTGCAGGGAGGAATCAGGCTCTGAGAATCAAGGTGAACGGCAGTCAGGATCGACCAGTATCAGAGGCTACGGGGCATCTCATGGAGAAGAGAAGCCAGGGGCAGATGAGGGTGGCACTGCCTACAGAGAAAGGGCACATTGTCATCTTGTAGCAGTTGCTATATCAGGAACAGAAGAAGGCTGAAGGATGAGGAGGACCGGATATTAGAGAAGAATTTTTTGTTTTTTTGGTGGTACTGGGGTTCCTGGAAGCCCTTCTACCTCTGGGCTACACTCCCAGACCTATTTTTGGAAACAGGGTCTCTTAAGCCAGCACAGCTGGCTTCGAACCTGCACGATCCTCCTGTCTCCGCCTCCCAAGCACAGGGATTACAAGCATGCACCACCACGCCCGGCAAGAAGTTATTTTTTAAAAGACTTGTTTTGAAAGGTTATAGTCAGTTGGTTTTCTCTGGAATTGAGTGCTAAACTAGCACAAATGTGTGGATGAAGCCTAGTGATGTGAGGCGTCCCTGTCCTTGAGTGGTGGTTGACATGAGCTGTAGTACAGTCTCATGGCTCTTCTGCTAGGCTCTCTGGATCCTCCTGGTGATCAGGAGCCCCATCTAAGATCTTTCTTTGTTTCCCAAGGTCCTTTCATACTTGATTCTTATGCTGTTATTATTAGTATAAATAATTCAGAGCCAGTTGTTTTTAATAACCTATCATTAGTGGAGCAAATTAAAGAAATGGGTATAGTCACTGATATTTTCACGATCCTTACCCTGCCTGGTGGTGTAGCCTGTTACTAATCAAACTTGATATTGTAGAAATGTTATGTAACGAAACTCAAATGTGAAAGGAACAAATGCCAGCAATGTCTTTTCAAACTTAAAAGAGTAACAAGTCATCCTAGTTATAAAGATAAAAAATGGCTTCACTTGAAAGAAGATTAAACTAGATAAGTGTGGCTAAAATTTTTCACCCATGAGAAGCAGTGAGAAATAGCTTATAGGGAGTGGGGAGGGAGGCGGGGCAGAGCCCACAGAGCGCTGTGTGCAGGTATGTCGCTGTCTTTCGGGACTACACGAATATATAAAAAGGAAATAGCTTAGAGACTGTAATCTATTTAAATTATTCTGTATGTTTATTGAAAGAGTTTAGTTGTCAGAAATTTTGCATATTTTCAGTTCAAAGGAATATACAGAAAAAAATGACTATTTGATACTGATAGAAGAGTGTAGTGATTTAGTACATGGGTAAAACCAAAAGATTTTTATTGGTATTAGACCAATTAGATGACTTCAAAATGGACCACACACATATGTATGTATTTGAAGCAATATATCTTATCAAACTTTGAAAAAATAGCAGGCAATAATAATCACGAAGATATAAAATATTGTTTATCTTGTGAAGCATTTGAGATATTTGATAGCTTATCTTGAGAGAAAATTGGATATTAGTAATTTATGATTACTGTTAGTAATTCATGAGTAGATAATAAAATCAGATAATAGAATTGAATGTTCTGAACCTTCACCAGCCATCTATATATACTTGAGGTTAGCAGTTATTAATCTATGTTAAAATTATGTTCCTGCCCTTATGACTGAATTCTTTGAAAGCAGAATAGAGACTAGTCGGGTTTTTTTTTTTTTTTTTGTACTGGATATTGAATTCAGGAGCATTAGACTTCTGATCTATATTCCTAGACCTATATTCCATTTTGAAAGAGAGTCTTGCTAAGTTGCTCAGAGTCTCTCTAAGTTGCCGAAGCTGTCCATGAACCTGAAGTCCTGCTGTCTCAGTCTCCTAAGTACTGGTATTACAGACATGTGCCACTGAACCTGGCTGAGAATAGTTTTCTTTAACTTTTTATCTATAGCAGGTACTAAGAAAAGTGCTCAAAAAGTTGACAATGCTTACACACAGAACAGCAAGTGTTACAACAGTCTATAACTTAGTACTATTGGTATTATCCCCATTCTGCAGGTGATCCAATAGGGCTTGATAACTTTAAGCAACTTTTTAGAAAGTCACACTGCTCCTAAGTGGCTGGTTAGGAGTTTGAACTTAGGTCCCAGACTCCAAAGCCTGCCAGGTAGTATTAACTATTGAGCAGGCCAGGCAAGGTGTTGCTCATCTTTATATTCCTATACTTGATATTCCTAACACCGTGTTCAGACATTGTTGTGAACTGAAGCGTTTGAAGAATGAAAAAGTTATAATATTTGAAGGTAATGCTGAGGTTTGGTAAATGATGCTTTAACTTCATAAGTTGCTAAAAATTTCTGTATCCCTTAAGTACTTTCAAATAATGTTAGTGAGGTGGGGAGAAATCAGTCTTTAAAAGTATTTTTTTTTCTGAAAAACACCGAGAACCCCAAAGAGAGATCAGGAAAACTCAGCGTGGGGGTGAAGAGAGTCCATTCACCTCCCCCTGCTGCTGTTTGCTGCTGCTATTCTGTTGTGGCCTTGGGCTCATTAATTTAGCAAATTTTCTTTAGGGTCTGCCATCTATTCTGTCCTAGACTAAGTACTGACAAGCAGAGCCTGTCATGATCTTGTCCTCAAGGAGCTTAGAGTCTCGTGGGAGAGGCCTTCCTTACACGGCGAGTAAAGGAAATGGAAGGGCCAGGCCAGGCCATGGTATTGAAAACAAGTGCGAGGAGACTGGGTTCTTGGTATGGCCATCCACAACTGGCCTGAAGTCTGTAGCAGAATGGGAGTTAAACTAAGCAAGGCCAGGGGAAGGAGGGACGGGCATTCCAGGCAGAAGGAACAACATCCGCAGCTTGGGAAACAGCAGTGAGTTTGCCACAGCAGGAGTGAGGCAGGACTGGAGCCCTTAGGAGCTGGGCCGGCCCTCCCAGGGTGTGTGGGCCATCTTAAGGAAAGCTGTCTCCGTTTGGAGAGGGAGGGAGAGCTTTAGGGAGTTTAAGCAGGCAGGCATCAGGATCAGAGACACGGGCTTCAGTGACAGCAGTGGCTAGGAGGCCACAGGAGGAACTCGGAGACTTACTGCTGATGGCAGAGAGAAAAGATGTGGGTGGGTTCCAGTGAGATGTAGGAAGCAGCGTCAACAGGAACAGAGAAAGGGCGGGTTGTCAAAAATGCTCCTGGGCTCCTGGCAGAGAGATGGTGAGACTCTCGCTATGGTGAAAAATGATGCCCGAGGACCAGGTCCACCCACTTTGCTGCCTTGTGAAAGAGAGGTGTCTTTGAGATCACAACAAAGAAATGTCCAGGAGGCACCCCAACACACATGTATGTGTCAAGTGACGTGGAGAGCTCTGGACTGCTGTCCACCAGAGATGTGGTCCCTTCTGCATCTCAGTCCATAGCACTGTGGACCCCTCTTGCTGCCATTAACAGCTCTTGCTTTGGATATGGTTATCTTTCTCTGCTGTATGGTTTTGCTAAATGAAATCTAAGTCCGGAGTCTTTGCCCAATGGCTCTAAGATTTAAAACCTTTGAAAGTGCAGTTATGTCTCACTTTGCATAATAGATGCTTATTGAATAGTCTTAAAAATTGTCCTCGTGAGACTCGTAAGCCTGTAAGGAGGGAAAGGGAGGGCTCGAGTCAATGGCTGAGGCACTTGGAGTTCCTCCAGAGGCTTCCGTTCCCATCTGGGGCCCTTCCTCCATCATAGATTTCTCCTGTGAGGAGAACCACTCCAACAGAGAAAAGGGTGCGCTCCAAGTCTGGCTTGTCTAGAGAGGGCAGTGAGGTGCAGAGACTTCTTCCTGGGGGCTCCAAGGCCATTGCCATCCCCTGAAAGGTCTCAAGGAATAAAGCATGTTCTTCCCTAGAGCCTCATATTTCCCTAGGGCAGAGACTGACCCTCTATAACATAGGGACTTATCAGAGAGGTCATTTGGGGCTGGCTCCCAGGGAAGTCTTAGTGACCTTTCCTGACCAGTAAGGAGAAACTGAGGGCAGGACTTGGTTCCTCATTCATTTATTTATGGGATCGTTCAGTGAAGCCCCAAATCACTCAGATTTTAGTCCTTTGCTCTCTTAAGTGGTAGGTTCAGCAGCTTTGAAAGATCTGCTGTGGAGTACAATAGCAACTTATTAAGTGTTTAATTATAATAGTTTTAGGCTCCTGTGAAGTATCAGACTTCTAAATTGCAGGGTGCAGGCAATGTAGCTCTCTTGATTATTCAGCAAATGGGTCTGCAAGGTCCAGGTAGGGCTTGCAGGCCATGCCACTCAGATACAAGAGCATACTAGAACTATGCAGGGGAATTCTTGCAGGTACCCGGTGGTAGGGTGGGGTGGAAGGAATCTCAGCTGAATGGTGGGACTCACTGGACCTAAGTCCAGAGGACTGCATCTGGAGGAGGAAGCTTTTGAGCTGAACTCCCCCGGTGCCTGGGCCACGCTCCTCCTGGGTGCCATTCCAGACCCCGCTTCCTAGCAGGGAAGCTGCGCCAGGCTCTCAGGAGGCCTGCCTTTCTTTCGATCCTGTCTGTGTGGCTGGCTATGTGGGTATTCTTTAGGAGGTTGGCTGAAGCAGACAGCGTGTCCAAGGCCTATTTTTAGAAAGAACTGGTTAGAGAGGAAGGGGAGAGTTGATCCATGTCCCTCTGAGTGATTATATCCTAGAGATATGGATAAGGGGACACACTGGACCTCTCAAACAGCTACTGAGAAAAGGGGGAGGATTATAAAGGAGGCCACAATCCAAACCATAACTGTATTAGGGTTCTGTAAAGAAACAGTTGATTGTATGTGTATGTTTTTTCCTTATTGTGGGGTTCATTTACATCAATTGTTAGCCACATCTTGAACTTAGAGTCTTCCATCGGCCCATACTGGGGTGGCATTTGGGTGGTTGACTTATCTTAGAAGTGCCTTTCTATAAAGGTTGCCATCACTGGGGCCAGGTAGAGTTCCAGACTCCTGGACCTTGGTTGGGGTCTGTGTATCTTAATGGAAGCACCTTAAGGGTAGAATTTATATCTGTTCCTCTTGGTAGCCCATGGCATCTAGAACCTTAGTGCTGAGTCTCACATATAATGGACTTATTCATTTAAAAAAATGGAATTCTTCCAAGTTCACACAAGTCACTGTGCTAGGTATTGGGTGACCCTTGAATATACATTTATTGAGTAAATTATTTCACAGCACTTCGTATTATAATTTGTATTTGCTTTCCTCCCTAGGAGAGGGGAAATTCAAAACTAGCACATCCTAGAGCACAGTCCTGCAGACACGCGCTCCCCGTGGAGTGCTCAGGGCCTGCGAGTGCCCTTGCTCACCTGCCCTAACTCTCACCATCCCTCACACCAGACTTAGGCCACACCAAACCAGCCCCTTCCTGGGCAACAGGAGCATGTCTACTCGTGATGTTCTCTTCTAGAATGTCCTTTCCAGTTCCTTTCATTTTGCCCATTCATGTCCGTTATTCTACAGACACTCTCCATATTCAGAACATTACAGCTCTCCATAAACCTCTCTGATGCCATACCACTTGGGTCTTCCTTTCTTCTTCTTCTCCTCCTCCTCCTCCTCCTCCTCCTCCTCCTCCTCCTCCTCCTCCTCCTCCTTCTTTTCTTCTTCTTCTTCTTCTTCTTCTTCTTCTTTTTCTTTTTTTAAATTTATTTTTTATTGGTGCAGTGTATTCATACATCACAGTGGTATAAAGAAAATACTTTTGTAGACATACATGCACATATCTTCCAGTTAGCCCCTACCCAATCCCCACCCCGTTCCCTCCCCATCCCTCCTTCCCATGCTTGGCTTAGTGGTTGACATCTAGTATTATAGCAATTTATCCAATATTAACATTGATAATCTCACATAACAGTTTCATTTGTCTGGTACCAAGCTTTTGATGATTTAAGATAACATTTCAATATTTCTTTTTGCTTTCTTTCTTACCAGAGAATATTTTTTCTTTTTTTTTTTTAGGTGAAACTATCATACATTTATTTATTTATTTTTCAGAAAAAATCTATCCTGATATGGAATATGAACTCTAGATACCCAAAACAATCTTGAAGAAGAACAAAGCTAGAAGATGTATATTTTCTGATTTCAAACCATATAAAGCTACAATAATTGAAACAGTGTAGTACTGTTCTAAAGGCAGATATATAAACCATTTGAATTAAGAAAAAGCCTAGAGATAAATTCTTCCATACATTGTCAAGTTATTTTTGACAAGGTTTCCATGAACTTTTGGTGGAGGAAATACTAGTCTTTTAACTAAATATTGTTGAAAAATAATAATACATGAAAAAGAATAAAATTGGACCCTTACCTAACACATATACAAATATTAACTCAAAATAGATAAAAGACCTAAATATAAATCTTAGTACTATAAACTTTTAGAAGAAAATCTGGGTCATAAAACCTCACAATATTGAAATTGGCAGTGATTTCTTGGATATGATTTCAATGGCACAGGCAACAAAAGGGTAAATAAACTCCCTAAAAAATAAAAAAAAATATTGTATATCCAAAGACAATGTAAACAGAGTTAAAAGTTACTGATCCTCTTCCAAGGGTTCCTCCTATGACCCATTTCTCCCTAAGTCTCATATATTAGGGAAAGCATCTGATTTCTTATTTTTTGTGACTGACTAATCTCACTTAGCATAATGTCCTCCAGTTCCATCCATTTCCCTGAAAATGATGTAATTGAGTTTTTTTTGATGGCTGAGTAAAATTCCATTGTGTACATATCCCACAGTTTTGTAATCCATTCATCTGTTGATGGACATCTTGGCTGGTTCCATAGTTTGGCTATGGTGAATTGTGCAGCTATGAACATAGATACACATGCATTAGTTTGGTAGTTTGGTTTCTTTTCTTTTGGGTAGATACCCAACAGTGGTATTGCTGGATCAAATGGTAGGTTTGTTCCCATTCTTCTGAGGATTCTCCATACTGTTTTCCAAAGTGGTTGCACTACTTTGCAATCCCACCAACAATGTCTTAGAGCTCCCACTTCTCCACATCCTCGCCAGCATCTGTTGTTGTTTGTGTTTTGAATGATTGCCATTCTAGTTGGAGTTAGGTGAAATCTCAGGGTAGTTTTGATTTGCATCTCTCTGATTGCCAGTGATGTTGAGCATTTTTTAATGCATTTATTGGCCATTTGAATTTCTTCTTTTGTGAAGTGTCTATTTAGTTCATTTGCCCATTTTGTTATTAGATGCTTTGTTTTCTAGTGTTGAGTTTCTTGACTTCTCTGTATATTCTAGATATTAGTCCTCTATCTGTGGCGTAGGTGGCAAAAATCTTCTCCCATTCTGTTGGCTCTCGATTGAGGTTCTTGATAGTTTCCTTTGCTGAACAGAAGCTCTTCAGTTTCATGCAATCCCATGTATTGATTCTCCTTTTAATTTGTTGTGCCTTTGGGGTCTTGTTGAGGAAATGTTTGTCTGTGCCTATGTGTTGTAGTGTTGGACCTATGCCCTCTTCAAGGATCTTCAAGGTCTCTGGTTTAATTTCCAAGTCTTTGATCCATCGTGAGTGGACTTTTGTACAGGGTGAAAAAGTGGGATTAACATCCAATTTTCTGCATATGGTTAACCAGTTTTGCCAACACCATTTGTTGAAGAGGCTATCTTTTTTCCAGTGTATGTTTTTGGCCCCTTTGTCAAAAATCAATTGGCTGAAAGTGTGTGGACTTGTTTCTGGGTCTTCTATTCTGCTCCATTGGTCTATATATCTGTTCTTTTGCCAGTACCATGCTGTTTTTATTACAATGGCTTTGTAGTATAGTTTAAAGTCAGGTATTGTGATTCCCCCTGCGTGGTTTTTGTTGCTGAGAACTACCTTGGCTATTCTGGGCTTTTTGTTATTCCAGATAAATTTAAGGACCGATTTTTCTATGTCTGTGAGGAATGATCTTGGTAGTTTAATGGGCATTGCGTTAAATCTGTAGATCACTTTTGGGAGGATGGCCATTTTAATGATATTTACTCTGCCAATCCATGAACATGGAAGATCTTTCCATCTTCTAAGATCTTCTTCGATTTCTTTTTTCAGTGTTTTATAATTTTCTTTGTAGAGATCTTTTACCTCCTTGGTCAAGTTTATCCCTAGGTATTTTATTTTTTTGTGGGAGATCCTGAGTGGAAGTGTTTTCTGAATTTCTTTTTCAGTGGATTTATGGTTGGTGTACAGGAAAGCTTCTGATTTTTTAAGATTGATTTTGTATCCAGATACTTTGCTGAATTTGTTGATCAGTTCTATAAGCCTTTTGGTTGAGTTTGTTGCGTTTTCTAAATATAGTATCATGTCATCTGCAAATACTGAAAGCTTAAGTTCTTCTTTTCCTATTTGTACTCCTTTGATTTCCTTTTCTTGCCTTATTGCTCTGGCTAGAGTCAATAGTACTATATTGAAGAGAAGTGGTGATAGTGGACATCCTTGTCTCGTTCCAGTTTTTAGGGGGAATTCTTGAAGTTTTTCCCCATTTAATATGATGTTGGCAGTGGGTTTATTGTAGATTGCCTTAATAATGTTGAGATATGTTCCTTCTATTCCAATTCTCTGCAGTGTTTTTATCATAAATGGATGTTGAATTTTATCAAATGCTTTTTCAGTGTCTATTGAGATAATGATGTGGTTTTTGTCTTTGATTCTGTTTATATGATGAATTACATGGATGATTTTCGTATATTGAACCAGCCTTGCATCCCTGGGATGAACCCTACCTGGTCATGGTGAATGATTTTCTTGATGTGGATTTGAATGCGTGCTGCTAGTATTTTGTTTAATAGTTTTGCATCCAAGTTCATTAGAGATATAGGCCTGTAGTTTTCCTTCCTTGAACTGTCTTTATTAGGTTTGGGTATTAGTGTGATGTTGGCTTCATAGAATGTATTTGAGAGAGTCCCGGTTTTTTCTATTTCCCGAAATAGTTTGAGTAGTATTGGGATAAGCTCTTCTATAAAGGTTTTATAGAATTCACTTGGGAAACCATCTGGCCCTGGGCTTTTCTTTGATGGTAAGCTCTTTATTGCTGTTTCAATCTCTTTGATTGTTATTGGTTGGTTTAAGTGTTCTATATCTTCTTGACTCAGTTTAGGAAGGTTGTATTTATCTAGGAAGTTGACGATTTCCTCCAGATTTTCCATTTTGTTGGAGTATAGTTTTTCAAAGTAGTTTGTGATAATCCTCTGGATTTCTACGCTGTCAGTAGTAATGTCTCCTTTTTCATCCCTTATCTTCATAATTTGGGTTCTCTCTTTTTTTTAGTTAGGTTGGCTAGTGGTTTATCAATCTTGTTAATTTTTTCAAGAAACCAGCTTTTGGTTTTGTTGATTTTCTGTATTGTTTTTTTATTCTCTATTTCATTAATTTCTGCTCTAATTTTAATAATTTCCCGTCTTCTGCTGGCTTTGGGGTTCAATTGTTCCTGCTTTTCAAGGGTTTTGAGGTGTGTCGTAAGGCTATTTATTTGAAGATTTTCTGTTTTATTTTCTGTTTTTCTTATGTGAGCACTCAGTGCTATAAATTTTCCTCTTAATACTGCCTTCAGAGTGTCCCAGAGGTTTTGATATGTTGTTTTTTTATTTTCATTTGTTTCTAGAAATTTCTTGATTTCACCTCTTACATCTTCTATGACCCATTCTTCATTCAGAAGTGTGGTGTTCAGTCTCCACATGTTTATGTTGTTTCTCTGAGTCTTCTTATAGTTGATTTCTAGTTTCATTCCATTATGGTCTGAAATGACAAAGGGTAGTATGTAACATTTTTTAAATTTGCTAGTGCTCATTTTGTGTCCCAGGATGTGATCTATTTTGGAGAAGGTTCCGTGAGCAGCTGAGAAAAATGTAAACTCCACTGTAGTTGGGTGAAATATTCAATATGTGTCCAACAGGTCCATTTGGTTAATGGTGTTTTTTAGTTCTGAGACATCTTTACTGGCCCTTTGTCTGGAAGATCGGTCTAGTATTGTGAGAGGTGTGTTGAAGTCTCCCAGTATTATTGTGTTGGGATTTATGTGTGACTTCATGTCACAAAGAGTTTGATTTATGAAAGTAGCTGCCCCTATGTTTGGGGCATAGATGTTGATTATTGTTATTTCCTCTTGCTGGATGGACTATTCCTTTTACCAGTAAAATGTGACCTTCTTTGTCTCTTCTAATAAGTTTGGGTTTAAAGTCTAACTTGTCTGATATCATAGTTGCTACTCCTGCTTTTCTTCGAGTACCATTAGCATGGATACCTTGCTCCAGCCCTTTACCTTGAGTTTGTTCCTATCTTTACTTGTAAGGTGTGTTTCTTGTAAGCAGCAGATGGATGGATTCTGGCTTTTAATCCATTTTGCCACTTTATGTCTTTTTATTGGGGAGTTGAGGCCATTTACATTCAGTGTGATTATAGAGAGATAATTTTTAATTCCCAACATGTTAAGATCTTATTTCTGTTTGAGATACTGTTTATTCTTCTTTGCTTAGTTGTCTGCTGGATGGGAATTCTTGTTTCTTTGGTTCTAGCGTGTATTACCCATTTCCTCTTTGTAGTTAATCTCTTTGAGTATTTTCTCTAGCGCTGGTTTTGAAGACATAAATTCCTTCAGTTGCTGTTTGTCATGGAAGCTTCTTATTTCCCCATCTAATTTGATGGATAGTTTTGCTGGGTAGGAAATTTTTGGCTGGAAGTTGTTTTCTTTCAGAGTTTGGAATATGTTACTCCATGCCCTTCTGGCTTTCATAACTTGGTTTCGGAAGTCTGGAGTGATTTTAATTGGTTTGCCTCTGTATGTCACGTGGCCTTTTGTTTTTGTTGCCTTTAAGATTCTCTGCTTGGCTTCCACATTGGTCATTTTGACAATTATGTGGCGTGGGGATCCTCTTCTCTGATCCTGTCTAAAGGGAGTTCTATAAGTTTCCTGGACCTGTGTATCGACCTCTTGCTCTATGTTTGGAAAATTTTCTGCTATTATTTCCTTGAAGAGATTGTTGATCCCTTTGGTTTCACCTTCTTTACCCTCCTCTATTCCAATTATTCTTAGGTTAGCTCTCTTGAAATGGGCCCATATTTCTTCAATGTCAGATTCCTGCTGTCGGGTTTTTTTTTCTAAGTTAGAAACTATGCGTTCATTTTTGGAATGATCATCTTCAAGAAGCGAGATTCTATTCTCCATGTGGTCTAATCTGTTGTTTATACTTTGAATTGAGGCCTTTACTTCATTAATTGCATCCTTTATCTCTTTTTGACTCTCTCTAAATTCTTTTCGAAAGTCCTCTATTATTTCTAAAGTTATTTTCCTAATTTGATCTTCTAGAGATCTTTGGATTTCTGTGTTATCAGATTCTGATGTTGTGGGGTTGTGGGCATTCACTGCTCCATTGTTATTTCTCTTTCCCATGATTTTGGAAGTTTGTGCCTTCTCTGGGTTCTTCCCTGAGTCACTACGAGTTCACTTAAGATGCTCTGGATCTCGAGTCTGTGGTATCTCAGTCACCACTACTCCTTTACTGGGTTGTATCACAGAGTCTCAGACCCAGGGAGTCAATTGAGGCTGCTTAGACCGTGGGGGGGTGCCAAGTTGGGCGTTCTCCAGCAGGGAGTTGTGACTATGTTATGATATCTCTGCCACTGCCACTCCCCCACTGGGCTGCACTGCTAAACTCTCCGACCCAGGGAGACTATCTGCGCAAGTCCCTGGGAGTGCAGTACTGGGATTTCTCCCCTAGGGGCCACAATTTGACTCACGGTTGTTGAGTGCGCTGATGGAGCTGTAGTGAACTCGGTGGATTCGCTGCTGCCGCCACTGGCAATATGGCACCACTGCCACGCCCTCGGCCATGATGCGGTGTATTTCTTCTCTGGTTTTGAGCTCCATGCTGAGTCCCTGCCAGTTGTGCTGTGCCCGGCCCTTGGGAGCTTTAGATGTTCCCTCGGCTCACTGTCCACCCCTGCTCTCAGGCACCTGGTGGCTGGTTGTGTGCGTTGGTCTAGGGCCGTCCGGTGAACTCGCCGCTGCCGCCAGCAGTAAGACGCTACTTCTGCTTCCTAGGCCGTGAGGCCAGTGTACGTCCTCTCTGGATTTGAGCTCTGTTTTGAGTCTCCCTCCTCTCTGGAGCCTGGTGCTGCTAGGGGAGATGTAGGCCGCGCCGCTCGGCCACTCTGCGCCGCGGTTCCGGCTGTTCCGCACCGCGGATCTGGCTGCTCCGGCTGCTCCGGTCGCTCTGCACCGCGGCTCCGGCTGCTCCGCACCGCGGGTCTGGCCACTCCGGCCACTCCGGCCGTTCCGCGACACGGCTCTGGCTGCTCCGGCTGCTCTGGCGGCTCCGCTTCTTCTTCTTCTTCTTCTTCTTCTTCTTCTTCTTCTTCTTCTTCTTCTTCTTCTTCTTCTTCTTCTTCTTCTCTCTCTCTCTCTCTCTCTCTCTCTCTCTCTCTCCCTCCCTCCCTCCCTCCTTCCCTCCCTCCCTCTCTCCCACCCTCTTCTCCCTCCTCCTCTCTCCTCCTCCTCCATCCTCCTCCTCCTCCTCCTTCCTCCTCCTCCTCCTCCTCCTTCCTCCTCCTCCTTCCTCCTCCTCCTTCCTCCTCCTCCTCCTCCTCCTTCCTCCTCCTCCTCCTTCCTCCTCCTCCTCCTCCTCCTTCCTCCTCCTCCTCCTTCCTCCTCCTCCTCCTCCTCCATCCTCCTCCTCCTCCTCCTCCTTCCTCCTCCTCCTCCTCCTCCTTCCTCCTCCTCCTCCATCCTCCTCCTCCTCCTTCCTCCTCCTCCTCCTCCTCCTCCTCCTTCCTCCTCCTCCTCCATCCTCCTCCTCCTCCTTCCTCCTCCATCCTCCTCCTCCTCCTCCTTCCTCCTCCTCTTCCTCCTCCTCCTCCTCCTTCCTCCTCCTCCTCCTCCTCCATCCTCCTCCTCCTCCTTCCTCCTCCATCCTCCTCCTCCTCCTCCTCCTCCTCCTTCCTCCTCCTCTTCCTCCTCCTCCTCCTCCTCCTTCCTCCTCCTCTTCCTCCTCCTCCTCCTCCTCCTCCTCCTCCTTCCTCCTCCTCCTCCTCCTCCTCCTCCTCCTTTTTCTTCTGTGTCCTGGGGACAGAACCCAGGGGGATTCTACCTCTGAACTACACCTCCATCCATGTTTTTTTCTTTCTTTTTTTTTTTTTTTTTGAAACAGCATCTCACTAAGTTGCAGAGAACTTTCCTAAGTTGCTGAGGCTGACTGTAAACCTGCAATCCTCTTGTCTCAGCCTCCCAAGTACTGGGATTATAGGC
The DNA here is from genome assembly GCF_963383645.1 of Muscardinus avellanarius. Classification (NCBI taxonomy): domain Eukaryota; kingdom Metazoa; phylum Chordata; class Mammalia; order Rodentia; family Gliridae; genus Muscardinus; species Muscardinus avellanarius. Next base: position 23,288,793 of record NC_137804.1, on the reverse strand, counting down.
ATACTCCACCACACCCAATTCCACTTATGTATTTGTGTGTGTGTGTGTGTGTGTGTGTGTGTGTGTGTGTGTGTGATACTGGGGATGAAATCCAAGGACATTCTACCTCCAAGCTACACCCCCAGCCCTATTGTATTCTATTTCTTTTGGAGCAGTCTCCTTAAGTTGCATATGGCCTCACTAAGTTGCTAAGGCTGGCTGAGAACCTGTGATCCCCTGTTTCAGCCTCCCAAGTGCTGGCATTACAGGCATGGCACCATTCCCCTGACCCCTTATGCATTTCTTTCTCTTTTTGTGTGTGTGGTGGTACTGGGGATTCTGGAAACCCTTCTACATTCGGGCTACACTCCCAGACCTATTTTGTACTTTTTATTTGGAAACAGGGTCTCTTAAGCCAACGAGGCTGGCTTCAAACCTGCACGATCCTCCTGTCTCAGCCTCCCAAGCACGGGGATTACAAGCGTGCGCCACCACGCCCGGCATGCATTTCTTATACCTTAAAATCTAATGGAGGGCAGGGTCTGTGTCTCATTTTAGATTGTGTCCCTGCTCAGTGCTCGGAATTCGCAGGTGTTAATGAAGTAAAACTCACCGACACCTCCAGCAGTCTCTATATTGTATTTGATACATGACTTAATGCATTTGGGCTTCTATAACAAAGTACCAGAGACTGGGTGGCTTATACACAATAGAAGTTTAGATCAAGTCAGTGGCGTATTTGGGTCTGGTGAGGGCAGCTCTCTGGTTCATAGCTGATGCTGCTGCCTTGCTGCATCCTCAGACTGTGCAAAAGGCAGACGAGCTCCTGCAGCCTCTGTTACAGGAGAAGAACTGTCCTCTTGTAGTATGGGCGCCGTCACCTCCGAAAGGCCCTGCCTCATATATGATCACGCTAGGAACTAGGTTTCAGCATCTCATCTACATCATACATATATTGAGAATTTATTTAGCCAGTACATTCTTAATTTGAGCTGAATATCTAGTTTGGGGACTATTTAAAACTTTACTTTTCTGCTTATATTTAGAATGAAGTCAGAGGACAGATGACAGAATGATGGTTCTTTTTATTTAGTCCATAGAGGACAGTTTAAAAAAAAAAGCTCTATTGATATTTCAAAAGGAATGACTACAAGATAGATTAAAAATGACTCCTGATATTTTTACCTGTGGGCTATATTTTCATCAATACTCACAAATTGGTTAAAGAACTCTTTGCTCTGGTGGCTACTCGATAGAAATCAGAAACTTCATTTTTCTTGTCACTCACAATTCTATTTCCACGAGCTGCCACATTGGATGGAAAGATAAGGGAAGCAAAGAAGTAGAAAGAGGCTGTGTCCTGGCTTCGTTCCTTTTGCAGTTTGAGTGTGGGTCTAGACCCTACCACCACTAGCCCAGAGGAGACTGTTCTAACTGTGGAGAAATACTGGAGGTCATGATGTAAGGACATTCTTACAAACCCATTAGTTTTCTGGCCATAGAGCCATTGGCATGCTCATAAGGGACATTGTGTCAATGCAACGAGCCCAGAATCCTAGCAACAAATTTAGAGGATGGAGATATATTAAAAACGACTCTTTGCGCATAAGGAAGTTGTGTTGGCAGCAGTGAAAGCAGATCTTGCGCTTTGCCAAAGCATAGAAAAACTCATGTGTAATTTCTTTAGTTGGCCCTTGTTCTCTTAAAACTTTTGGAAGATGCAAGGATTCTTGTGAAAAGATGGTAAGTCTCAAGAAAAAAATAACTCTAGGGAATGATGAAGTCTTATTTTTGGAATGTTTGCTCATTCTCAGAACCAGCAATTTGTTTTGTTATTGTGGTTGGCTTATTGGCTTTGGGATGCTAAGCCCTAGACCACTGTAAGCCCAGATAGGAATCTCTAAATTTGACTGACATTTCAAAATCAGTTAATGGCATGACTTATGCATTCTAGGCATTATAGACTATAAGCATCATATATTATATGCATTATCGATTTGAAAACCTCAAACCTAAGGCACAATCTCTACTTTTGTTCTCATGGATATATTTCCCTCTAAACTTCAGGGTATTTTGCATACATGAACTTTGTTTGAAGTTGGGTTTAATTAGAACTACCACTTTGAAAAGTAAGCCTTATCAACTCACACTCTAGTTGTCATGATTTGCATTTACTGGAAATATGTTCATTAAGTATTATAATTTTGAAATATATTTATCAAAAAGAAAAACTGAAAGAAGCACATTTTCCCCATGTTACTATCCATTTTAATTCAAGTCTATTTATGTATTTATGTATTTATGTATTTATGTATTTATTTATTTATTTATTTATTTTCTTGTGGAACTAGGGATGGAGCTCAGGGGGCATTCTACCTCCGAGCTCTACACCCCCCAGCCCTATTTTTTAATTCTTTATTTTGAAACAGGGTCTCACTGAATTTCAAAGGGCTTAAGAGCTGAGGCTGTCTACAAACCACGATCCTCCCATCTCAGCCTCAAAAATGCTGGGATTACAAGCATGTGCCACCACGCCCAGCTTAAGTCAACTTTAGATCAGTTAGCTTTTTATTTCTTTGGAAAAATCTCACAAAGCCAGGCGTGGTATCGCACACTTGTAATCCCAGCATTCAGGAGGCTGAGACAGGAGGATCTTTGCAACTCAGTGAGACCCTGTTTCAAAAAATAAAGAATAAAAAATAGGGCTGAGGGTGCCGAGCGGAGGTAGAATGCCCCTGGGTTCCATCCCCAGTACCGAAAACAAACAAAGAAATTTCAAATTCTATATTTTATTATACTTCCATTAGTGCATTGTAATTTTATATCATAAAATGTTATAGAGTGATAGGAATGTACGCACACTACCCTACGCCCTCTCCTTCACTGATATTGATACTGATACCTTTGTATGTGTACATAGCATTATTTGAACTGTTGACCCCAACAAGTCTCCTGCCCACGCCCCTCCATCGCTCCACTGCAGTCTCTTTGTCATCTGAAGTCCCTTTTGTCCACTATCTCTCTAGCTTCCATATGCAAGAGAAAATATACAACTGTTTGCTCTCTGAGACTGGATATTATGCTAATTGAGATTAGCCAGTTGCAACTTATTTAAAGGTTTATATTGAGAGCTTAGAAAAAGAAAGACCCAGTAGTAATCTCATGATTAAAATTATGATTCCAAGGCTGGGCATGGTGGCGCACGCTTGTAATCCCCGCGCTTGGGAGGCAGAGACAGGAGGATCATGCAGGTTCGAAGCCAGCTGCGTGCGCTGGCTTAGGAGACCCTGTTTCCAAATAAAAATGTAAAAATAGGTCTGGGAGTGTAGCCCGGAGGTAGAAGGGCTTCCAGGAACCCCAGTACCACCAAAAAAAAAAAAAAAAAAAAATTGTGATTCCATCTCCATTTTCACCATTTAGAAGGAATGAGTGGTTTTAAACCCAAGGAGGCATTGAACGACGTTTAAAGTCGCCGTGACGTTTCTGTGAGCGCGGTGATTTGCTTCTATTGCAATCCTTCTCTCTTCACCCCTGTGCCTTCAGGGGCAGCTTCTGAAAGAATTATGTTTTGTCCGAAGCATGGTCAAAGGCTATACTGGGGTAAGGTTAATCCAATTACTTCCCCATCTTTGAGGTTTCTTTTCCTAAGAAAAATGGTTGCCATCCATTTCATTTTAGAGTGTGCTGTATATGATAACCACCTCATGAATTGCATTTTGAATTTAGTTTCTGAAAAGGACTTTTTCCTGCATAATTTTGCTGGACAGTAAAAGATATGTAACTCTGTGAGTTGACAATTGTAACTTTTTTTTTTTTTTTTTTTGGTGGTACTGGGGATGGAACCCAGGTGCATTCTACCTCCAAGCTACTCCCCTAGACCTATTAATTTTTATTCTTTATTTTGAAACAGGGTCTCACTAAGTTATGGAGTGCCTCACTAAGTAGCTGACAAGGACAGCCTCACCCTTGAACCATGATCCTCCTGCCTCAGCCTCCCGAGTGCTGGGATTGCAAGCGTGCGCCATCATGCCCGGCTCGACATTTGTAACTTTTCTGCCACAAAAATTCAGTATCCAAATATAGCGGTTTATTTGCCTTAGGAGTACAATGACGTCTCATCCCAAGGCTCCTTTTAGATAATCTCTTTTCTTTGTCTTAAAGTATTGTCTTTGATGCTATTAGACACTTCTGAGTCTTCAGGAGTGGGTAGGGCACACATTTCTAAAAATATGTCTTCTGGTTAATAGTTCCATCTTGCCGGGTGTGGTACCGCACACTTGTAATCCCCGCACTTGGGAGGCGGAGACAGGAGAATCGCAGAGGTTCGAAGCCAGCTGAGCTGGCTTAAGAGACCCTGTTTCCCAATAAAAATATAAAAAAAAAAATAGGCCTGGGAGTGTAGCCCAGAAGTAGAAGGGTTTCCAGGAACCCCAGTACCACCAAAAAAAAAAAAAAAAAAAGTTCCATCTTAACAGAAATGGTGCAGAGACATATCTGAAGCAGAGAATGCATGTGCTTTATGGGCCCAAACCCAGCATCTGTTAGAAAAGTTCACAGTACCTGGGAGGCAGTCCGTAAATATTTGTCCAACTAAAGTGAATATACCATGTACATCTTTCCTCAAATTGTGAAATTAAGACCTGCTCTCCATTGTCTTTTTGGTCCATTCACCCTCTGTCCTTTTTCATTTTACCAGCTTACTTAGGCTTTTGCAAATTTTTAGGAACTGTGGCTTATCTCCCTGAGGACTATGGAAGCTCCTAAGCCAGTGGTCAGAGGGCTCACGGTGTTAGTCTCCCATGTGTGTGCGTGCGTGCGTGCGTGTGTGTGTGTGTGTGTGTGTGTTTGGGTGGGTATGGTATTTATCATCCCTATGCATCAGCTCATCAAAACCTAGAAATGTAGCCCAAAGCCAAGTTAGGATTGTATACTCTGGATAGAGAGTTGTTCAACCATTTTGAACTGAGAAGTGAGAGTCAGAAATAGAGCCTGGGCCTGGATGTTGCCCGGGCCTCCCTGGTTTAACTTAGTGTCTAACAATCGTGTCCCCCTTTCTCCTGTGGGATGTGACTCCCTAACAGCGTTGACCACTCCTGCTCCTTTGCCAAACTCCTTCCCTTTACTCAAAGGAGAGAAACTGTTCTAAAGCTATATATTTTCTTACTTTTAAAAAGAAAGATATTAGAAAAGAAAGAAAGCTATATTCCCTTGGGTTTCTAGAGGTGAAGTTTCTCCTTTTTAATTTAATGACAAAAATTAACTTTACAAGAATATTTTTATGTCTATTTAACTGTAGCTTCATCCACATCTTTCTAAAACTCATACACTGGAGAAAAGACAGCCTTTTCAACAAATGGTGCTGGGAGAACTGGCTATCCATTTGTACACAGTTGGATCTGAATCCTTACTTCTCACCATGCACAGGAATCAACTCGAGATGGATCAAAGACTTAGAAATTAGACCAGAGACTGTGAAGTTATTAGAGAAAGGCATAGGATCTACACCCCCAATATATAGGTACAGGGAATAACTTTCTCAATAAGACTTCCAAAGCATAGGAAATTAAAGCAAGAATTAATAAGTGGGATCTCTTCAAACTAAAAAGTTTTTTCTCATCAAAGGAAACCATCAAGAACCTAAAGAGGAAGCCTACAGAATGGGAGAAGATCTTTACCAGCCACCACTCTGATAGGGGGCTAATATCCAGAATATACAAAGAGTTCAAAAGACTCTACACTAGCAAAATAAACAACCCAATCAAGAAATGGGCAACTGAAATGAATAAGCACTTCACAAAAGAAGAGATACAAATGGCCAATAGATACATGAAGAGATGTTCAACATCACTGGCCATCAGGGAGATGCAAATTCTAAACTATATATAAACAATAACTTGTTTATCTACCATTAGTGGCCTTTTGGTTTATGTATCAAAGAATATTAAAAAAAGACCCTTTGGATATGCTTTCTTCGCGAGTTTGACTCTTTGTGATTGGCCACTCTCTAACCCAGTCTCTTTTGGTTTTATAAAATGACTACCCAGTGTAAAAGTCTATAACTTGTGGCAGAGCTAAGTGATCCTTGGGGATAAAGTAACCCATATAGGATAGTAGCATCATTTCGTTAGAACTTTGCTTTAGCCACATGAGGTGGCAATAATTGCTCATAACTAAGTTCTTTATAAAGCTATTAATGGCCGGGCGTGGTGGCGCACGCTTGTAATCCCAGCATTCGGGAGGCTGAGACCTGGAGGATCGCGGTTTGCGGACAGCCTCAGCTACTTAGTGAGGCCCTCTGCAATTCAGTGAGACCCGGTTTCAAAATAAAGAATAAAAAATAGGGCAGGGGGTGTAGCTCGGAGGTCAAATGTCCCTGGGTTCCACCTCCAGACCCGCAAAAAAAAAAAAAAAAAAAAAAAATATATATATATATATATATATATATATATATATATAAAGCTATTAATGGCTGCCTTAAACTCAGAGAATTCTAATAGGGACAGAAAAAAAAAAAATGCTCCTTGAAAAGGCCTTTCTACTTAACCTGAAAAGCATCCGGAAACATATGTAAGACACAATTCAAACAGATTCTTGTTCCTTAATGTAGAGTATGCCTAAAACGTTCCTTGCATTTTTCAGTCCTTTTGTTGATGTATTATTGTCTCACGCCATAGTAGAGTCCTGGTGATGGTGACGCGCGTGCACACGGCACCTGGTGAGCCTCCTGTCCTTGTACTTGGCAGTACACGTTCACATGTAATGATTTTGTACCTCAGTGCTGGTCAGCACCAAACTGGATTATTCAGTACATTGTGGAGACACTCGGTTAAATATGCAGGCTATTTATTTTCAACCTTTTTGGCAAATTGTTCTTTACAGTCAAAACAGGAAACAGGCTTCCCCCAGAAGCCATGTTATTGTGTCTTTTGGGTCTTTAATGTGTGGAGGGCATTTCTTTTCGAAGATGAAAAGCTTAAATAATAAAGCCCCATTTGGTAGGGACTTGTTTTTAGTAGAAGTGAGGAATTATATAAACAAAACTAATTTGATTTTTAAAATTCCGAAATGTCTAAGGAAGAAATGGGAGCGTAATAATTCTAAGAATAAAAACTTGCCAGTAGCCATTTTCAGTATTTTAGCCTTTTTACCACACTTAGTGATTCTGCTTAGTAGACTTATAATTAGTTGCAAAGTTCTGCAATTTGGAGGAAATAAGATTTTATTAAACAATAAGTCATTTTGCTGGTTCTTCAGTTATAAGATTTTCAGTGTTATCAGGAATGTTAGTTTTTGTTTTTATGTGAATCTTTTCAGGGTTTGCCTCTTTTGATTAATCTGTTTGGATTATAATCTCCATAAGTTAGAAAGTGCAAGTAACGATAATTCATAATTGATGTGAAGGATGTCACCAATAGACAACAGCAAGGGTTATGCTTTAAGGGTTATTACTTAGAAGATCAGACCCATCCCTAATAACTTAAGGGATGGATAAATTACTTGAAAGAAGCTAAGGTTAACGGTTTTCATGGAGTACAAGAGAATTCATCCTCTGATACTTGGATGTATGATTGTATTGTTTGTAAAGAGAACTTTTCATGGAATTCCTTCTCCTTACTTCTATTTGAGGGTGTAGTAACTTGACCTCTCTGTTGCTTTAGCCATTGTAAAGGCTCGGGCATCCTTGGGATGCCTTCTCTGAACCTTTAGTCTGGCAGCACCCTGGGTACACTAGCTCCTCTAGCACGCTTCTGTATTAGCTGCTAATCACAAAAGCCATTTCTTTACATCTGTCATCTCTATGAGAAGCTTTTTTGGGTTCCTCCATAGTTTGTAGCCCCCAGTACTTAGTAATTGTTTATTGAATGGAACACAATGAAAATAAAGGCTGAAACAGAAAGCATAGAGTAGGCCGTCTTAGCTCTGAAGTTAACAGAGCGCTTGATGAGTGTTTACAGTGCTGGGCTACTTACGTGTTTATCGCTGCAGACAACTTCCCAGGCTCCCCAGGTACTGGGTTTCTTTGCAGAAGGTAGAAGAACATCTGCATGACCAAGTAGCTGTGGGAATCAGACACGGTCCTGCATGGTTCATCCAGGCCTGGGTCTGGCCTGTTCTAATTGTTCACGGTGCTAGTTCCTTCCTGACCCACAGCTCTTCCTCTACTGTGAGCCTCCCACAAATGAAAGGGACACACCCGGAAGGTTCTTTCCCTTCTCTTCTGAAGATTGCACAACTGTTCTTAAATATCTGATGGAAGAAGAACAAATGAAAACTTGACAGTCATTGAAAAGGCGTCACCTGTCAGAGAGTCCCGGATTGGGGACTCAAGGTGGTGACGTTTCCTCAGGTTACCGGGACCCTCATGACATGTGACTCCTGATTATCTGACAGCCTCTATGCACGTTTAACACTCACAGTTCATGTGTCTCAGTTTGAGAGCTAGGATGGCTATTTAATATAGAAAGCTATATATTTTTAAGAGAAATGAGAGGACAGAGGACGGAGTCTGACATTTATGGAGCCCAAGTGGCAGACTGTTTTTCCCTTTATTACTTCATTTGACTCTCACAGAAACCATGCAGAATAAATTATTATCCTTACATAATGGATGAGAAAAGGGACAAGAGAGGCCAAATGTAGTAGCCCATGGTCGCCCGCCACCTGCAGGGAGAGCTGGAATTCGCGGTCTGTCAGCGTGTGAGCCGCGCTCTTTACCCTCCCACGTGTGGAAATACAGAAAAGCCGCCGCAGGCCCCGCACCGTGAGCATCGCGAGCGCCGGAGGGCCAGGCTGAGCTCCGCTCGCTAACCTCAGGGCCCTGGCACGTCTGGCACCTGGCCAACTATTCAATAAATATTTACCAAGCGGAGGAAAGTCACAAGTTAGCGTAGAAAACAAATTATTCCAGCAAGTGGCAGGTTGTCAACGACATGAAATTTGTCATCCTCACAACATTATTGAATTACTGAAAAAAAATGTGACATTTATGAATGCAGACTCCACTCAAGCGGCTATTTATCAGCTTAAAGATCTGCACTTAGAAGTGAACAATATGTGAAAAACTGACACAAAAAACCCTCAAAAGATGTCAATAATTTTTTAAGTGGCTGAAGAGACAAATGCTGCTTCCAGAGAAACACGAACAGTTTCTAAACCCCACGATATCTTTTTAAAAGTAACAAGATAAATTTTAATTCATGCGTACTCCACTCTTTTCTCCCAAAGTTTAAATGTTCAAAAGTTACCATTATGGAGATTTTAAAAAGCGCCATTTATTTTCATGTAAAGGACAACACAATCAACTTTCATTAAGTTTGAAAATCAGAGAAAATGTAATCATTTAAAAAGCAAAATACCTGTTCTTGGCCAAATAAATGAAGCCATTAGTTCTGTGTTTCATAAGGAGTGTGTGTGTGTGTGTGTGTGTGTGTGTGTGTGTTATACTGGGGATAAACCAGGGATATTCTACCTCTGATCTACACTTCCGGTTCTATTTTATTTTATTTTATTTTGATGCAGGGTTTTAGTAAGTATCAGAGAGCCTCAGTAAGTTGCTGAGGCTGGCCTTGAACCTGTTGACCCTCCTGTCTCAGCCTCCTAAGTACTGGAATTACAGGCATGTCCAGTTTCAGAAGGATTTTGATGATGAAAATGGGTTAGCTGAACCTCAGTATTTTATTACTGAACACAGGACCATGAATTAATCGGGTCTGGGATCTGATGGAAGTTATACTAGGTGGAAGAAATCAAGTTTTAGTTAAGTGATGATTTTCTATGAAGACCCATTAATTCCCAAGTTTTCAACTCTGTGAATATTCAAATGAAATCGACACAGATGTATTAAAGTAGGTTGAGAATTATAACCTAAAACTTCCATATTATATTAATATATTCTTCCTGTTGTTATATAATTATATTAATATTGTATACCATACTTAAGTTTTGAGTTTTTATTTATTTTTAGAACCAGGGATTGAATCCAGGGACATTCTAGCTTTGAGCTATGGGCCCCACCTAATTTTATTTTTTGTTTGAAAACAAAGTCTAAGTTGCTGAGGGTTGTGTTTAGTTGCTGAGACTGGCCTTGAATCTGTGATCCTCCTGCCTCAGCCTCCCAAGTACTGCGATTCTAGGCATACACCATCACACCTGGCTTAGATTTAAGTTTTTATAGGTGTTCCACATTTGGGATAATGGGACAAAATAGATTGAAGATAGAGACAGCTATTAGAGATTTTCCTTTTTGCACTGTTAGAACTTGTTGGACTTAAGTTCTACCTTCTTCAGCACACAGGGGCTTTAACAGGAGAGCTAGCCTTTTTCTTTTACTTTGTTTGGTGAAGGTATACTTATAACTAATAAAAACCAATCTTATGGTTATAGAGATCTAACCTCCTGGGAGAAAGCTCTCCCTCTCCCAGGAGAAAGTTCCCTTCCAAGTAAGTGCCTTTGGGGCTGGTTGACTTTCGCTTGGAAATCTATCTTATAACCTTAGTGAACATCAACTCTTTCTTGAAGGCACCGTTTCTTTTCTTGAAGGGTATATGGATTGCCTCTGAGTTTGATGACGATGCCATTCCCGATGGTGGCTGCTGTTCAGCTCTCCAGCGGCGGCGGCTTCGGATGTCACAGACACTTGACATTTATGATTTTTGTACCATGGGTTTAAAGAAGCCACCGTCTCTTTGGTTGCTCTCTATTGTTCTGTAAACTGTGAAATTTTGTGGCCTTCAGAAGTACAAATTATTTTTAAGTGCTTTTCCTGACTGAGCAAGATGATTTGTATCAACTAGGTGAAAGTAAAATATAATTTGCATTTATTAAGCCTTTAAAATTTCAAGCAAATTATGCTTTTAGTAACACAGGAAAAAAGACATTCTTCATTTTCATAAATTACATGACTTTAATATTAGTTTTTAATTCCCTGTCAAGTTATGTTCATGTCCTAGCATATATTATAGCTTCTTACATAATCTCAGACATATGAGGTCATTTAGCTGATTTTGTTGTAGTTCTTTATTTTAACCTAATTGGGGCATTTTAAATGTTTTTCTCTTTTTCTTTAGGACAGTTAATCTTGAATTCTCTTTATGCATAATGTGACTTCAGGGGTGATTTGAGGTGTGTGTGTGTGTGTGTGTGTGTGTGTGTGTGTGTGTGTGTTACTGAGGATTTAATCCAGGGGCTTTCTACCTCCAAACTACACCCCCAGCCCTATTCTATTTTTTATTTTCAAACAGGGTCTCACTAAGTTGCAGAGAGGCTCACCAAATTTCTGAGGCTGGTCTCAAACCTGCAATCCTCCTGTTTCAGCCTCCCAAGTACTGGGATTACAGGCATACTCCACCATGCCTATCTGAGTGTGGGATTTTTAGCAGTGGTGTCCATTTGTAACTTTTTAAGATATAAGACTCACAAAAATGCTATTTCTTTTTTTTTTTAATGTGAATTGGCCAAGCCTCTGCTGATGAGTGATACCCTCCTTTTCAGCCATTCATTCCTGAGCCCAGTGAATATTTGCCGAGTACTTGCTTTAGGCAAAAGCCCCACACTAGAAACATCCAGGGAGAATTTAGAATTAAATGTGACAAGTTCCTGTCTGTAAGGAGCTTATTGTCCAGACTGCCACTGTCTGATGCATTAGCCACTAGCTCCCTCGTGGTTATTGATTAGTGACAGGTGCTTGGTCCAGATTGTGATGTGCTATAAAGGTAAACTATGATGTACTCCAGACTTAATACGAGAAAGGAAAGCAGCATATCTCGATCAATTTTACATATTGAAATGATATATTTTGAAAATTCCATACTATATATAGTTATTTCACCCGTTCCTTTTTAGATCTTTTTAAAAATGTGGCTTCTAAAAATTTTAAAGTTACATATGTGGCTTTCACACTTTTTTGGCTATCTCAATTTACCCAAAAATAATTCAGGATTTTTCTCATAAATACATGTGTTTGTAACCACAATATATAATAGCAATCAAAGTATAACAGGATAGGAAATCAGAGCATAGGGTTTCTTATCAGCCCTTTATTGAACCCATTATTATGTAAATATATGGCCAGATAACACTTTTTCCCTTTCATTGTATGATAAAAAGTTATAGGGATACCAGAACCAAAGTTCCCAGGTGCTCAGAAAAACTAGAAATAGCAAGAAAAGAAAAAAAGCCAGGGGCAGGGAGAGCCATCCCTCTGTGATGGTGATTGCTTGGAGAACAGAGAGAGGTCAGGGTGTGTCTGAGATCGCCACTCTACCGGGAAGGATGAAGGCAGAGAGATAGCTCTGAGCAGACCTGCACTACGGGGTAGGAGAGAGTCAGGAGGATGGTGATGACAACCTAAGAGTGTAAACTGCGTTGATTACACTTGACATTTATTGAGGGCATCGAGCCCTTCAGAGGCATTTCTACATTATCTTGTTTGATCCTCAACAGTAGTCCTAGGAAATAGTCGCAGGCTTCAGGGGTACTCCCATGGGGCAGAAGTCACACCCGAGCCCATCTTCTCACTTGTGCCCTCTGTAAAGGGTGCCCAAGTTCACTCAGCACAGCTGCTATCTGGCCAGGTGGGAGGAAGCTTTAGAGATTGTCATGGACTTCCTTTTAATATAAGAGAACGAAGTCCGTAAGCCCGCAGTGATCTCTCAACAGGCAGCGCCCTACGGTTTTTCCCGTTTATATCTGTGAGGCTGGCTTCGGTGTTAATTTCAGGTAAACCCCTTTATCACTGCTCAGTGGTTCCAATAAAGAAGACCTGAGGACTTGCAATGTAAATGTCTTAGTTAGGTCAGCCTCTCCACGTGCCTTCACATTTCTAATCCTTAGTGCCTCTTTGTGGAGGACAAAACCCTAAAAGTAGACAGTTACTTTCCTCACCGAATAAAATTAGCAGCAGAGACTTCCGCGTTTGTTTTGTTTGGGTTTGGTTTCTTTGGTTTTGTTTTTTGCCATCCTGAAGCCAATAAAGCCGTCACTGAAGAATCTAGAAGGTATCTTAAGTCTGGCTAGCAGAGTGGACAGGGGAGGACAAGTCCAGCTTTAGGACCTTAGCGACTAAAACTTTGGGCACTAAATTGTTCAGGGTCCAACTAAACAAACAGTATTTAAATCAGAAAACTTAATCAAGGGAATTTTACAGTTGGTGGAAAAACCAAATGAGATTGTTGAAGCGACCAGAGGTTGTCTGCAGCAGAAAACTTTCCCTACCTCTGGGTAGGGAGACAGGGAGTGGGTGGTGTTACCAAAGCCTGAGACCACTGGAACCTCAGCGGTGACAGCTCCGCCCTTCACCCAGCCCTCAGGCCCCCGGCAGAGCCTCCTGGTAGTCACCCATCAGACTTGGGATCTGCCCGAGGGCCACTTCTGCCTTATAGAGCAGAGCAGGAGCATGGGAGGGACTGATCTACCTGGAGAGGATTTAACCTCTGACATGGGGATGATGGGTCCTGCTCTCCAGAGCTGACTCAGAGATAATGCTTATAAAGCCTGTATATAGAAGTACTCAGCAAAGGTTGCCCACCCCCTTTGCATCGGAACAACTGCAGTTAGCTGGACAGTAGTTACCATGTGGCTTGAAAACCAAGAGCTGTCAACAGTCATGGATTTTTCTTTATCATTCTTCACACTTCATTCTCTTTGGAATTTTCTTCTTTCTTAATTAATTCATAAAGAAACTCTGTTACATTTTCTAAGTCAAGGAACCTTCCAATTTTTCTAAGCAGTATTGGGCTGTAATAGATAAGTCTGCCCAGAGAGCTGAGATGGCCCTGGCAGAGGGTCGGTTTTCTCATACTCCTAGTCCTAGCTTTTTCTTAAAAGCCCTTGGTCTCAAGTCAGAGTCCTATTAAATTAAAAACTGCTTTACAGTAATGCTTTCAAAAGCACAATGAAATCATTTTAAAAACAAATTCATAATTGGAATAAAACATGGTTCAGCTAAAACTCCAGCTCTTTGCCGAGGACAAAATGTGATTTCTGGGTTGCCATTATAATTTCCAATAAACATCAGTGGATTTTTACATCACATTTGGGTTGGGGGAGGAAGGAAGATGCATTAAATTAGATTAAAAGATAAACTTTTTGCTAACCTAATTTTTGGATGCATTTCTTAAATGTCATAAGCCATAGACTCAACGCAGATATCTTGCAAAGGATTTGTGACCTTGGAGAGTTGTATTTTGAAGTGACCTGAGGGTATCAGATACAGAGCCCTAGGGTAAGGTGTCAAAGGTGTCACAGCAATAATGATCACCCATGTGTGATACATTTATAATTTAATTTAAAATGAGAACTTTAGTACACATGCCTATGAGCAGGGCAGAAAGGGGGGAGGTGGTAAAGAACATGACTTGATACCCAGATAAACGGACCAGTCGTCTGTGAAGAAGGTCAGTTGGAACAGCCCAGCCTTCAGCCTGCCCGGGACCTCTCTTCCTCTGCACCAAGAATTCTCAGACAGTCTCTGCCATCTTCTTCTAACAAGTGTGTCCCCTCTGTGAAGGGATCCCTGCCACCGCCAGCCTTTCACAGCGATCCCACATGCCTCCGTTATCCCACCCAGCAGATCAGAACCCCCATTTGAGTGGCTATCCCCCATTTGTGGTCCATGCAGGAAAATTTTTGGTGAGATAATCAGGAAGGTCAGATCAGGAGAGAAGCATGAGTTGAAAATGGGGGCCCTGAGTTATAATGTCCAGAGGTGGGCGGTGAGCCCAGCCAGTGACTTCAGGGTGGCATCTCATGAGAGCATAATCCATGCCAATCAAAAGCTAGAAGCTGGCTAAGAACTCCATTCTAGCCAGGTAGGTTAGAGATTTGGTTAAGGTGAACACCGTGAAGGGCAGAGCAGGGGGAGAACCGTAGCAGCCTCAGGAAGCAAACAAGAAGCAGTCAGAAGGACCGAGCTGGTTCAGTGGTACTCAGAGCTGCTTGACCACCCACTTGAAGGCAGCAAGTATAGACAAGAGGCTGGCCTGGGTAGGATGAGCTTTCAGACTGGATAAGGTGAGGTCTGCACATTGGACGTGTCCACAGACCAGATGCCTATGTGCATCCCCCGAAGCAGAGATAATCCTTGGCCTGTACCTGGGTTCCCAATGCCTGACCACTTAGGGACTTACCATTACTAATAAAGACACTTTCAAATAGGGTGGCCATACATTTTGGTTTTCCTAGTACAGTTCTTTGTGTTATGACATATTTAATTAATTAATTAATTTATTTATTTTTTGCGGGTAGACTCTGAGTTCTTGTTTTATTTCTGGGCAGCTTAAATATAATAAAATGCAGTATAATTAAATGTGGCATTTTAAGCTTACATCATAATCCCTTTATATAAAATATAAAGGAACCTTATAAATGCCTGTAATTTATTTCCTTTCACCAGCTTCCCGGAGCATATTAATACAAAGCCCTTCTGGTTCCAACTCTCAAAACTAAAGTTTTAAGTATGTGTTCTGCAGGATTCTCTGAGCGTCTTGGTTATAGCCTATACAAAATGCCGTAGAGAGCCTATTAATAGTGTTTTCTGTGTTGTATTTTTTTTTTAAACATGAGCCGTGTTCAGGAAACTGTATTTAAAATGAATGTTATACCTGTTGCGTGGAGTTAATTGTGCCTTCGGAGCAGTTTTCTCTCAGAAGTTTGGACTTAAAGCAATCAGGGCCAGACACAGTGACCCAGGGTTCACAGAAGCAGTCACTGGCAGTCACTGGCAGCATATGTCATTTAAAATACATTACTGATGAGATTTTACTGGGTTTTAAAACTGCTTTTCATTTTAGTTTGATGAGCTGGTTAATTTGAAAGAGACTTGTGGTTTTAAAAAGGTAAATGATGGTTCAGGAAAATGGCAAAACCGGACCTCTGCAATCCAAATTGGCACTGCTCAAGTCTGCAAATGCCTCAGATTAATCACTTGAGTCTTCTGGATTCCTGCCACCAGGCATTGACATTTTTATTGATTTCTTAACCCAAGTGTGGCTTTTAACAAAAAAAAAAAAAAAAATGGAGCTTACCATGGGCATGATATACAGCAGACAGATATTGGTGCTCTAAGCCAAGTATATGCAGGGTTATATCTGTTCCACTTCAACAAATAAATTGTGTCAGGAAACTTTTATTTGCATATAATATCACCAAGCAGAGAAGCGGTTGGTTTAGAATTTACTCTAATTTAGTTTTTTTCAATAATCAAGAAAAGTGAATTGCAATAACATATTACAACATTTTGAGATAATTCTGTTTAAATACTTTTTCTTTCTTCAGTACTGGTGTTAACCCAGGGGCACTCTACCACTGAGACAGACCACCAGCTCTTTTCATTTTTATTTTGAGACAAGGTCTCACTAATCCGGCCAGGCTGGCCTTGAACTTGTGATCCTCTTGCCTCAGCTTCCAAGTAGTTGGGATTACAGGCATGTGGCCCTGCACCCAGCTTTAAAAACTATTTTTTAGAGTATACAGATTTCGGCTGGGCGTGGTGGCGCACGCTTATAATCCTCGCGCTTGGGAGGCTGAGACAGGAGGACCAAAGCCAGCCTCAGCTACTTAGTGAGGGTCTCAGCAATGTAGTGAGACCCTGTTTCCAAATAAAATATTAAAAAATAGGTCTGGGAGTATAGCCCGGAGGTAGAAAGCCTCTGGGTTCCACCTCCAGTACCACCACCCCCCCAAAAAAGTATACAGATTTCTCTGGTTTATTTATTTATTTATTTTGGGGGTACTGGGGTTCCTGGAAACCCTTATACCTCTGGGCTACATTCCCAGACCTATTTTATATTTTTATTTGGAAACAGAGTCTCTTAAGCCAGTGTGGCTGGCTTCGAACCTGTGCGATCCTCCTGTCTCTGCCTCCCAAGCGCGGGGATTACAAGCGTGCGCCACCACGCCCGGCCCTTCTCTGGTGTTTTAAATGGTAAACCTTCAAGCAATAATCTGAGTTCATGCAGTTATTTGGGGGAGGGGCTGACAAACTCTAAGAGTTGAACAGTGCATATGCTGCAGCCCAGTTTTATTAGATTATTAAGGCAGAAACAAAATAAATACCTACATGAATGAGCTGGCAATTCTTAAAGTTATAAAAGTGAGGCCTTTTCCATTTGTTGACCTTTTGAAACAGGTGGTGAGTTGTGTTTGCCCGCATAGGAAAAATGCACATTATTATCAGTTTTGTACACATTTGTATTTGTTCTCTCCGTGGCAAGGGAACACGTGCTCCCAGGCTGAAGAGGACTTCTCCAGTGAGCTGCTGACTCCTCTCCGGGGAGCTCTGCCCTACAGCTCACATCCAGCCTCTTTTTTCTTGCTTCCCTTTTTTCTGCCCTCATGCCCCATTATGCTTTTCAGAATTTCAAAATTTTGGCCAGGCGTGGCGGTGCAGCTTGTAATCCCAGCGTTCGGGAGACTGAGACCGGAGGATCATGGTTCGCAGACAGCCTCAGATACTTAGTGAGACCCTTTGCAACTTAGTGAGACCCTGTTTCAAAATAAAGAAGAAAAATGGGGCTGAGGGTGTAGCTTGGAGGTAGAATGTCCCTGGCTTCCATCCCTAGTACTGCAAAAAAAAATTCAAAATTTTAATATCTCTGATGTTGGTATTAACTGTTCTCTATGATTGGCTTTCCCTTCCTTTTTTTACTTTCTATCAGGATCCATCTCAAAAGCTACCCTTTGATAAAAGCCAATTGTAATGCCATCCCTTCTTGCTTTACCAAGGACTTTGTTCCTTCAGAAATATGCTCCATCTTCTCTGCTCTCCTAATTTTTCTTCTTTATTGAATAAATCCCTTCAACATTGAAATCTGCTCCATTGCTGCTAACCCAAAAATCAAAAACACACGCGTACTCTCTCTCCCAGTTCATTTCCCTGATTCCGTCTTCACAAAGTGGTCCACACGCTCTCTCTCCATCCCTTACTTCTCTGTCAGTCTCCATTGACCACAGTCACTTCCCCCGAGAGATCTTACTGCTTTTGCCAGGGTCACTGAAGAGCCCCGTGCTACCAAATTTCAAATACACCTCACCAACTTCATGTAAAAGAAAACACGAAAGAAGAATAAAGGAACAAAAACATCAAACGTATGGACCAGAAAGAGTAAAATGGCAAATATGAATCCAGCTATATCAATAATAACATTAAAGGTTAAGGGATTAATTGATTCAATCAAAGGCAGAGAAAGTCAGACTGGATTTAAACAAAAAAGATAAAATTAGCCGGGCGTGGTGGCGCACGCTTGTAATCCCCGCGCTTGGGAGGCGGAGACAGGAGGATCGCGCAGGTTCTAAGCCAGCCGCGCGCGCTGGCTTAGGAGACCCTGTTTCTAAATAAAAATATAAAAATAGGTCTGGGAGTGTAACCCAGAGGTAGAAGGGCTTCCAGGAACCCCAGTACCACCAAAAAAAAAAAAAGATAAAATTATATGCTCTATATATTTTAGGTTCAAAGATACAAATAGGTTGAAAATCAAAGGATAGAAAAAATATACAAATAGTAACTGTAAGGACATACTGAACACTAGTAAACCGTACACTTAAAAGTGACTACAGTGGTAAATTTTATGTTGTGTATTTATATTTTATGCTGTGTATTTTGCCACAATTAAAATTTTAAACTTTTTATGATTAATCTTCATATAATACACTGAAATCTAATATTTGGAGTTTTATATTTTAAACCACTTTATTTTATTGTGGTTTTGGGGATCAAACCAGAGGTATTTGACCTCCGAGTTACACCCCCTGCCCCATTTTTTATTTTATTTTGAAACAGGGTTTCACTAAGTTGCAGAGGGCCTCACTAGGTAGCTGAGACTGTTCCTGAACCGGGATCCTCTGACCTCACCCTCCTGAATGCTGGGATGACAAGCGTGCGCCACCACGACTGGCTTAACCACTTTATTTTTTACATTTTAGTTGTGGGCTGTGAAAGGAAGGTCATATTACTAAAACTTGACTCTGTCTTTAAATCAGTGAGCATAATTCTGCTCTTTTTAATGGTATATTGGACATCTGTATGTGTATTTTGGCATTAGGCTCAGTGAAGGATTCAGTAAGCAAATGAATGAATTTGTGTGATGGTTCACACCTGTAATCCCAGTACTTGGGAGGGTAAGGGAAGAGGATTGCAGGTTTAAGGTCAGCCTCAGCAATGGAGTGAGACTCTTAGTAACCTAGCTAGAACCTGTTTTGAAACAAACAAAAAATAGAAAGGACTGGAGGTGTAATTCAGAGGTAGAATGTCACTGGATTTAACCCCCAGTACCAAAAAAAGTGAGCTTCATAGAAGTGAATGCTCCATTTGGGGAAGGACAGTTCACAGATTCTATAAACAGTGTTAGTATTTAGAAAGAAAAGGAAAATGTGGGAGGTATAAGCTACTGATACGGGTCTGGGAAGCCGGGCAGAGGAACAGCTGAGACACAGCAGTAGATTCTTGACAAAGGCAATGTTGTGTTGAAGTCTGGCCTCCAGATCCTGGAGGCCCGGGCAGCAGGAGGCAGTGTGTGAGCAGGGCTGCAGAGAGACCGAAGGCCTTGGTGCTGTGCCAGCCTGGCTGTGAGTGTTGGGATTCATTACACTGCTTCCTAAGCCCTCAGTCCCTTCATCTATAAAACATGAAGGTGGCCACACCTACCTCCAAGTTGTCTTAGAACCAGAACTTTTATTCTAGTACAGTTGTGGAGAGCACTCTATAACTGACAGAAATAGCAACTGTTATATTAATATTTGTAATGATAGCAGTGCACAGGGCGTAAGTGTAGCTGGGGTTGCTGCTCAAGGATTAGAGAGATGTAGGCCTCCCCGTGGTGAGGCTGGAATCATCTCTGCCAGGGCCCAGTGCTTTCCTGATTAGCTGTTCTATCCTAGCCTCAGTGCTTCTAACCTACACCTGTAAGCAGGTTACCTCGTCTCTCTGGGAACAGGTCATGATAATAGTCATGTGATGGGATTGCTGAGTGTATAGTACCTATGTGATTGACAAACTTGAGCTATGTGTATGATGATAACTAGTTCCCAGGCCAGAAGGTTCAGCTAGTGGGACCACAGGTGCAAATGGGCTGGTGAAGCAAGGCAGGGAGACACCTGAGCTGGTTTTAGAGACATTTAAGGAATTAGGTAGAGATCCAATTTATAACTCAAAGCATAAAGGGTGTGTTATTAAACTTTAGTTTTGTCAACAGATTTTCATCATTGTAGCCCTTTAGTAGTCACTGAACATTGTATTACTTACTAAAAGCTAGTTATTTGAATATTGACTAATATTAATATAGAACTATAATTACTTTATTTCCTGATAAGTATTATAGATAAAATGTTAACATTCAAGGCTGAAAATATCTTAAATAATTGACTTGTCTTTGTACTTTTTTATTTTATTGGTGCATTGTAATCATACATCTTGATGAAATTCAGGGTGGAAGAGGTTTACGTGCACACAGCACTCATTGGCTGATTCAACCCTCCCCCAGTTCCCTCCCTTTTCCCTTTGCCTCCCCCCTCCCTGTGCGCAGCACAGTGGTTGACTTTGATAAGTTTGTTGATCATGTCCCTTTTGGTGTTTCCCTCTTACCCCCTCCCAGGCAGGTCATCTTCTTCATTGATTAAGGTTTCTCCTCCTTTGTCTGGAGTCCCTCCTATCTCCAGTTTTCTCCCTTGTGAGTATTAGAACTCTCCCTTCATCTTGTGCATATTAGAAAAACATCCAATTTTTCACTTTTTGCGACTAACTAATCTCTCATAGCATACTGTTCTTCAGTTCCATCCGTTTCCCTGAAAATGATATAATTTTGTTCTTCTTTAGGGCTGAGTACAATTCCATTGTGTACATAGCCCATAGTTTTGTAATCCATTCATCTGTTGCTGGACATCTCAGCTGGTTCCATAGTTTGGCAATTGTGATCTGAGCTGCTATAAACTTTCAACTTTGTCTTTGTATTATTTTTTGTCTAAAAGCCATCTTGTACTAAGATTTTCATAAAATTCTTTTTGAATTGTTTACTATCAAGGTTATATAATCTGTTGTATTTAATTTGAAGAAACAACAAAATGATCTCTGCTTTTAAACAAAAACAAATACACCTTACATAAACAGTCATTTTCATTGAGCTAAAAATTAGCTGATTTTGTCTTTTTGATACTTCCAAGGCAATCGTTGGCCTTACTGAAATTATGGATTCCTTAAAAGGAGTCACTGTTCTGACTGCTAGGGCTGGTTCAGCCAAAGGCTTCTGTAATACAAAGCAAAGCCCATTCCCTTAAAAAGTTCGCTTTCTACTTAAGGAGATAAGACTAACCCACACAAAACAATTAAAGAACTGGATACGACTATCATTAAGTGTTAAATTATAGGATGAGGACTATAAATACTGTGTGAATTTAGAGGCAGGCAGCACTGAGGGCTGGACTTGTGTGGGCCCATGAATGGCTCCAAACTTAAAAAGAACATGCTACAGAGAGTCGTGTTTCCTTTTTATCTGATTCATTATTTTGTTTCTTTTCTTATTTTTCTTATCTAGTTGTCCCCACACACATACACAAATTTCACATGCATAATATAACCATAAAAAGGTCTCCAAAAGAAGGCGTTTTCCTGTAAGATAGAAAAAAATAGACTTCATAATAAATTTTCAATAGGGCAATATTCTTTAAATTTTTAATTAAAAAATTGTGAAGCCTGGTGTGGTAGTGCATGCCTGTAATCCTAATACTTGGGAGACTGAGACAGGAGGATCATAGGTTTGGGACTAGCCTCAGCAACCTAGTGAGACCCTGTTTGAAAAATAGAAAATAAAATAAAATAAAATAGATTTGGCCATGTAGCATAGAGGTAGAATGCCCTGATTCAATCCCCCAGTACACACACACAGTGGAATTATTAAAATTTCTGATTGAAGGAGCTACTGTTCATTCCCTGTGGTAGGTTGGACACAAGGCAATCACTTCACTACAAATGGAAAGATCTCTATGACGCTTTCCTCTGGCTCCTAACTACCCCTGGATTAGCACATTTTTTCTTTAACCTCCAAACAGTGCCAGATCTAGGGATTAGAAAAATAAATTATTCTTCCTGAGCTATCCTGAAATAATAAAGAACCAGCAGTTTAGGGAAGAAAAATTAGTGATTGAGAAGTTACTCTGAGCATTGATCACACTTAGACCCACGCAGTCACATTATGTGATTCAACATATCCACCTTTTAAAATTCAGTACAATTTACTAGAAAGTTATTAACAATTAAAGTTATGTAACCACACTTTCTAGTAGTTCCATAATATAGAAGTGGGCTCTATAATGTGCTAAATTTGAAATTACCATCTACACAGTTAAAAAACACTGATAGTTTTCACATAAAATGAGGCCACTGAATGCATTTGCATCAAACATTTTCACTGAAATATAAAATCTAATTTATAGGAACCCATTACTTTTACTACCAAGTTTTCTTTTTACTGGAGAAAGCTGCTGAATTTTATTGCAGTTTACATTGGACACAGGTGTAGATTATGGTTTTGTAAATTGACTTTGAATAAATATTTCAGTAGTAGTAGAAGTGTTTCACCAGTAGCTTTGTCGTGAAAGTGGGATTGTATTTAATTGCGGTCCTCTGATTTCATAATTAAAGTCCGCATTATTTTAAAGGCAAGTACAACCCATAACATCAAATGGTTCGGTAGCTTTGACCTGACCTTGAAAGCTTCATTTTGCAGAAATTGGAAATTTGTTTTCTTTACTTGTGGCTGTTTTGAATGCTATAGGTTTATATTTATCTTGACATGGGATATGAAGTAGAAGAAATCCTCTGAGTAGTTCTGATCACAAAGAGCTTGGCGAGAGCTCATTTTATTATATTTTTTTAGATAAACATAATGGGGTTTATGAGGATCTTTGCTTTAATTTTGTACTCTTTATATGCGAGTGCTTATATATGAATGGAATAATAATTATAATTAAATTGCTGGGATTTAAAGTTATACAAGACTGAGAAGTGGGTTACTTACTTGAGCCCTAGAGATGTGGAAATGCAGTCATCTGAAGTCTCCTTTGCGAGGGCCTCGGGCTCTTTTGACAGTTTTCTAGTGTATCTTGGGCACCGCATCTATCTGGCTGTGCCCAGCACCTCTCTGGGTGCATTAAGACATGACCTTGGTTAAATAACACCCAGAGGGAGCACTATTCATTCTGTTTCTTTTGGGAAAATTAAATTTCAACAAATTCTAAACAATGAGAGTATTCCAGTTACATATTTATGATAGTATTTCTTTTTGCTTTTCTTTCACAAAGAGATAAATCTCAGTCTGAAAAACCTTTGTTTAACAAGGTCTAGTGAAAGATGTACACAAGTCCAGGCAGCATTTAAAGTTCTTTTGAAATATGAACTATTTTTTTATCATACTACAGCTTGAAATTGGTACTATAAATAACATATAAATAAATAACGTATGGAGAGGGTTGTGGTATTATTTTGAGCCTGTTTTACAAGCAGACCTTTTACAGAGGACATATAAAGCTAGCTCACAGTTTGTGGCCCATGATATTTCTGTGGGTGATTTCTAAACCAAAATGTGTATAAACAGTTCAGTTAGTTTGCTTTGCCTTGGTATAGAGAAAGATATTTCACAAAGCTATGAGTAGGAGGTTTTTTTCTGTGATTGATTCACTGTTTTTATTAATAAAATTCTGTTACTTATTTCTATAAGTTGTATAGTTTTCTTCTTTCCTGTCTCTTAACATTTCCTTTTTAGATGGCCTTAAATTTTTCTTTACAATCCTATGGAGTATTTATCCTTTATTATTCTTCCCCAGGAAGTGATTATCTTTTATTTGTCTTCTAAGGTTTATGTTAACAGTCCCGGATCCTTAACTCCACCAGTGGTCACTGGCCCTTTGTGTTCAGGTGGGGCATAAGGTTCTGAAGGGTTTACTTAGTGTCTCTGCTTTACCATCTGCTGTTAGCTGCGAATGCCAGAGAGGGATCTTCCCTTTCCTTCAGTGGTAGATCGCTTGCTCCTTGATGCCAGGCTTCCACTGGGACCCCAGGGATTCTTGGTCCTCCTGGTCCAGTTTTCATCTCGGGCAGCACTATGGCACCTGGGTCTCCATGGGGGGGCCTTCTCATTATTTCTGCCCTGCTCTGCGTAGCAGCCAAACTTTGCCTGTACCTGTGCTAAGTTCAGGTAGGAAATAGTTTTCTGCCCTTCCCTGCTTATAGCAGAGTTCTGCTTTTAGTAGTGCAGACATCAGCTTCCAAGAGATTCTGCTCCCTGTTGGGGCAGTGGACCTGTCTGGCTCTAGAGACAGATGGATATTGCCCCCAGCCTTCTCCTAGCGCCCTGGCAGAGGTCTGATCACCTTCCCCCAGTGGCTCCCAGCTTTCGCTACATATGAGAGGAAGCTGGAGAAGCAGGCAGCTCATGCTGTCCCCAGCAGCCTCTGGCCTCTTTTGTCTTGACAGACAGCCCTTGGAGGGGCGCTGTCTCCTGCTGTGCCCCGTCTTTCTCAGGCACACCCACGGAGAAGACTTACCAGTGATGACAGTCATCCTGTGTCTGGGGCTCCCAGTGACTCTAAACTGGTACACTGGCCTGTACTTGGCTTTGGGAATTCCTTTGAATTTTCGCTGATTTCCTCCCGTGGACTGCTGTGGCGGCCACCTCTTCTCCTTGAATGGGCTTATCGTTCTTTGGGATTCATTTCCCTGTGTTGCCTTGTTACAAAAGATCTCTGATGGGGACAAGAAAAATTATGATATTGTAGATATAATATCTAGCTGTCCTTCAAGTTATTTTACTCTCCTTCAATTCATCTTGTTTTATAAAATGACCCCCACAGTGACTGTTTGGGTCCAGACTCACTCCCTTTCTTTCCTTCCTTCCTTCCTTCCTTCCTTCCTTCCTTCCTTCCTTCCTTCCTTCCTTTTTTCCCTCCTTTCTGCTTATCTTGGAGAGCACATTCAAGTTGTAAAGATGTATGGAAAAGTGTTTCAAGGTAACCGTGATATGCTCTGCATGGCTTATTCTTTCAATTCAGAGTTATTGTTATCGAGTTGAAGAAAGGTCAGGCCTTGCCATGTTGGTTTAATGGACCTCAAGTTCTTTCTTTCTCTCTTTCTTTCTTTCTTTTTTCTCTCTTTCTTTTTCTTTCTTTTTTGTAAAAGACAGAAATATCTTTAATCCAGTATTTCTCAATTCTCTTTCATTCTAGACACCCCTCAATAAACATAGAGATCCTATACCTTTCATTAATTCTAGACCCCTTCCCCCATAAACATACAGGTCACTGACCCTTTAGTGTTAACTTGTAATTCAAACGAAACAGCTGGACTTGGAACAAACCAGAGGATAAAGGGCTGCTTTGTTTTCATACCATAGCCCTCTCACCACCCTGGCATCCCAGCCTGCCTGTACACCTGAATCAGTGCCTGGACTTGTTTTGCCAGGGTATTGGCTATCTCCATGCATACTGATACATCATTTTCTCATGATGCTTACTGAGGAAAAATCGAATAGAAAAGTATAAACAAATCTGCCTAGAAATACGAAAGAAATGCAGTAAGAAACAGGAATTACTTTTCTTCTATCAGGGCATTGACTCTCTGTGGACTCGCAGACAAGACTCCAACCCTGTCGTCAATCTCTTCTCAGAATGAGCCGGATCGGTTAGACCAGGGCCGAGCGTTGTGTCACCAGTGGAAGAAACGGGCTCAACTGCTTGTTCCCTCATTCCAGGATGATATGTACGAAATTGCCCGTTTGTGAATTTGCTGCTACTTCTTTAATATCTCAACGACGTTCTATTTTTAGTGAAAAACTTCTGCTAAAAAAAAAGTAGATATTTTTTAGAAGTATGTGTGTCTTCAATAATAATGCATAACATGACTATTTCTATTTGGGGCACTAAATCCCATCAACATTCTTCTGCTATGATGCAAAAATTTTTTCTTAGCGTCTTTCTAGTTCTTGACATTACCTAAAACCATTCCTGGCACAAAATTGTTATTCTGTAAGTAAGCGATGGTTACTGAATAAATTACTCTTTACTCTTCTGCCTAGTTTTAAAATTTATGATTATCGGGAAATATAAAATTTCCAGGTTGATATGGAATTATTTTTATAACTGGTTTTCTTCTGTTCTGGACCTTTTTTATTTGTTCATTCTCTTGATGTAAGTACCTGTGGAGTGGCAGAAATGTCCCAGGGTACTGGGTTTTCATCTGGTGTTCACTACCCAGAAGCAGTAGGTGATGAGCACTAACTTGCATGTACAACGTCCAGCTTTTGGAGAAATTACTTATACTACTTTTTAAAGTATTTTGTAATGCCTGCACAGAAACCTATGCTTTCTTTTTCTTTGGCTAAGTGACTAGTGCCGGTTAGTTAGGTGCATCTACTCTTTCTTAGTTAAAAACTATATATAAGCTGAGCACGGTAGTACACACTTGTAATCCCAGTACTTGGAAGACTGAGACAAGAAGATTACAGATTTGAGGCCAGTCTTAGCAACTTAGGGAGAACCTATTTCAAAATAAAAAGGGCTGAGGTGTAGCTCGGCAGTAGAATGCCTTAGATTCAATCCCCGGTACCAGTAAACAGACAGACAAACTATTTGCATGGTACATACAGTTTCAATACTTTTCAGTATTAAATTTAAACTAACTTGCATTACAAGGTAACACAGAAAGTAGATTCCAACTCAGCTTGATTGCTGCCGGCTGAAGACTGAAAGCCAGGTTGAGATGAGTAGGTAGGATAAAGATTCTGAATGTTAGATGGTTGGGGCCCAATCCCCTGCCATTGAACCCCAAATTCTGCCTCCCTCCCACATGAGTGCTTCTGTCCTCCCTTTCCTTTGGGCCTGGGGGCCCAGTGTTTCCACCTCTCTTATTGTTGTATACACCAGCGATTCTGGTCCGTCTAGTGATGTAGTGACGCTCACGCCTGGCCTCTTTGTCAGCCTCTGTACTTTCTACCAGCCTTATCTGAGAGTGAGGAGGGAGTAGCAGATCTTTCCATCTGGGCCTTGGTGTGCTGTGGGGAGGACGGGATTATTTTAGGCAATAGCAGACAGAGGGGGAAGAAGAGACAGGAAGTCTCTGGTGAGAGGTGCCCCTGCTGTCATTACACCAGCCCGTGCTCTCCGGCCGCCATGTGCGTGTGTCTGCTATCGAGCACCAGAAGTCACCAGTGGAAACCTGGGCAGCATGGTGTCTAAGCTGCTCCCCTCCCACAAACGTGTGTGTGTGAGCATGTGCGTGCCGGGTGTGTTCTTAACCTACTTTGCTATTTGGTCTTTTCCCTCTCAGTAAGGAAATGACCTATGAATTTGAAACTTGTCATTTGTAACAAATGAGAAAGTGGCAGTAGAATATTAATCAGCATGTGAAATGGCAGAATAAAATTTACAATGCTGAGAAGCTGCTATATATTTTTAATGGATCAATGGATAAACAACTCCATTTATCTTTGTGACTCTTTTTTACTAGTGGCACTTTGAAGCACAATGTACAAAGATTATAAAATTCCCTTACTGAGTTAGTATGTTGCTTTTATTAAAGGTAAACGTGTCTTTTCAGAAGTAAAGAGATCCTTCATTCTGAAAAATGGGAAATTTATCCATTTGTTTCATGCCCTTATGCATGGCTGATTATAAATTTAATTTTGTGCCAGTTTACTTGAATAGATAGAATACCATCTATGCTTTGGGGATTTGAAATGGTATAATACAATATATCTTATAGATACAATTAGTACAGTTTTCACATCTTTTGCACTTGATTGTTCTGAGAACACAGTTATAAAGAAATATTCTGCCTGGTGGCTTTTATGTTTTATCTTGGCACTCAAATCACACATGCCTCTATGGTTCATTTTGAAACTGAGGGAAATGTTACCCATATGATTTAAAGTTCAAGTTTAATTACCTACTGCAAATTACTTTTGGAACTATAGCTAGTCAAAAAGTAAAAGTGGTTTTAAATTTCAGACATAGAGAGAATAGCATAATAGCTTTTTAAACTATACAGATTTTATTCAAAATAGATTCTATCCAGAGCAGGAAACTCAGAATTACCTCCATATAATATTTTGAATACTCTTTTCTTTATTGCTATGAAAACTGTATAATTCCAACTCTCACTTCTATTCCTTATTTATAAATACAGTGACTAAGTGAAAATTTATTACAACTTTCATACACCTCCTCAAAGGCAATGTTGTGTTTTAAGTTAAAATTGTGAAAGTAAAATATTATGCTTTGAGGTCATTTCAAACAAAATTTTTTCCCCAAAAAGTAAAGGCATCTATACAAGGGAAGTCTTAATACACCCAAAGATGTGGATCTAAGATCTCTCAGCGAGAACATGTTACATTGTGCAGGACAGTGAAGGAGTGTACTACTGGTGATTCGGACTTCTTCAGGGATAGGTGCTGCCTGAAGCTTTTCACTGTCATGTTAATAAGCTGTTCATATTGGAAGTCCTTCGTGACTGTCCTCAGCATCAGCTTGGTACACAGTCATAAGTTTTAATAAATCCAACTCAAGAATTTTAGAAGTAGCTTTGTCTATAATACAGACCTCTTTCTCACACTCAGTACAACTGTAATAGTAAAATCAAATCTATCTGAAGTATTTGGGGCCATAACTAATTTACTATGGGACTTCAAAGAGCCAGGGATTTCTGCTCAATTCCTATGTCTCTCCATTTAACACACACTTTATTGTTTATTTATTTATTCGTGTGTGTGTGTGTGTGTGTGTGTGTGTGTGTGTGTGTGTGGTACTGGGGATGGAACCCAGGGGCCTTCTACCTCTGGGCTACACTGCCGGACCTATTTTATAATTTATTTGGAAACAGGGTCTCACTAAGTTGCTGAGAGCCTCACTCAGTAGCTGAGGCTGGCTTTGAACCTGTGCAATCCTCCTATCTCCGCCTCCCAAGTGCTGGGATTACAAGCGTGCACCACCATGCCTGGCTTAACACACACTTTTATGGTTCATGGTTAGCATTTTCTGGTCCAGAAATAGTCCAAACGTCTTAGGAATAGGAATTGCAAGGGCTAGGAAATAGTTTTCAGACTTCATTGTACACACCATCGTGTGGGGTGCAAACAAGAAGGCAAATCCATGGCCACCATGCACAGGGAGCTGATTTCTGGGCCTAGGGATCTTGTAGATAGTCCAGATGACTCTGAGGAAGGTGGTCTGATAACAAGCCATTGCAAACACTGATGTAGGGATATATACACAGGACTTGCTTCGTGGACATATGACCTGTGTGGTTGTCCAGGACCACACTCAGAAGGGCTCTACAGGTGACTTAATGCTCTTCTACTGTCTTCTTGACATTCTTAATAATTTTTGAGCAAGGAGTCCTGGATTTTTATTTTTTATGGGCCCTGGAGACTATATAGCCAGTTCTGTATATATCATTTTATTGTATGTTATTAAAACTGTGTTCCTTGACAAACATGAATTGCAGTTCCTCAGGAATGATTTCCTACCTGTTGGTTTTAAGCTACAAGGCACTTCTGAGCTTTAGATGAGGCTATAAAATAGCTGAAAACCAAGGTCACTTCTGAGCTTTAGAGAAGAATGAATATCATTCATCGCAGGACCGAAAATAGGAAGTCCTTGTAGTATTTTTTTTTCAGGGAAGTTTAATTTTAATTCCTGTTCCTGAACATAGACACCTATGTTTTTGTTATCCTTATACGATATTTTCCTTTCCTCCCAGGATGGTACAAAACAGAAAAGGGAACGGAAGAAGACAGTGTCCTTCAGCAGCATGCCGACAGAGAAAAAGATCAGCAGTGCCAGCGACTGTATCAACTCAATGGTAGAGGGCTCAGAACTCAAAAAGGTTCGCTCCAACTCTAGAATTTACCACAGGTATTTTCTACTGGATGCCGACATGCAGAGCCTGAGGTGGGAGCCATCGAAGAAGGATTCTGAGAAAGCCAAGATTGATATTAAGTCCATCAAGGAAGTGAGAACAGGAAAAAATACAGACATATTCCGCAGCAACGGCATTTCTGACCAGATATCTGAAGACTGTGCGTTTTCAGTCATCTACGGGGAGAATTATGAGTCACTCGATCTGGTTGCCAACTCTGCAGATGTTGCAAACATCTGGGTTACGGGACTGCGGTACCTAATCTCTTATGGAAAACATACACTTGATATGTTAGAAAGTAGCCAAGACAACATGAGGACTTCTTGGGTTTCACAAATGTTTAGTGAAATTGATGTAGATAACCTTGGACATATAACTCTGTGCAACGCCGTGCAGTGTATCAGGAACCTCAACCCCGGTTTAAAAACGAGCAAAATCGAGCTTAAGTTCAAAGAATTGCACAAATCGAAAGAAAAATCTGGTACAGAAGTCACAAAGGAGGAATTTATTGAGGTTTTCCATGAGCTTTGTACTAGACCTGAAATTTACTTCCTTTTAGTTCAGTTTTCAAGCAATAAAGAATTCCTTGATACCAAGGACCTTATGATGTTTCTCGAGGCAGAACAGGGTGTGGCACATATAAATGAGGAAATAAGCCTTGAAATTATTCATAAATATGAGCCATCCAAAGAGGGCCAGGAAAAAGGCTGGCTCTCCATAGACGGGTTCACTAACTACCTTATGTCACCTGACTGTTATATATTTGATCCCGAGCATAAGAAGGTCTGTCAGGATATGAAGCAACCTCTGTCTCATTACTTTATAAACTCATCTCATAATACATACTTAATAGAGGATCAGTTCCGAGGTCCCTCTGACATCACAGGATACATTCGAGCTCTGAAAATGGGTTGCCGGAGTGTTGAATTAGATGTATGGGATGGGCCCGACAATGAACCTGTAATTTATACCGGCCACACTATGACCTCGCAGATAGTCTTCCGCAGCGTCATTGATATCATTAACAAGTACGCATTCTTTGCTTCAGAGTATCCTCTCATCTTGTGTTTAGAAAACCACTGTTCTATTAAACAACAGAAGGTAATGGTTCAACACATGAAGAAAATTTTAGGAGACAAGCTCTATACAACATCACCCAATGTTGAAGAATCTTATCTACCATCCCCGGATGTCCTGAAGGGGAAAATACTGATTAAGGCAAAGAAGCTGTCCTCCAATTGCTCTGGAGTCGAAGGCGATGTTACTGATGAAGACGAAGGAGCAGAAATGTCCCAGCGGATGGGGAAGGAAAATGTGGACCAACCTAACAATGTGCCCGTGAAGCGATTTCAGCTTTGCAAAGAACTGTCAGAACTGGTCAGCATCTGTAAGTCGGTTCAGTTCAAAGAATTTCAAGTGTCATTTCAGGTTCAGAAGTACTGGGAAGTCTGCTCATTTAATGAAGTGCTGGCCAGCAAATACGCCAATGAAAATCCAGGGGACTTTGTGAATTATAACAAGCGTTTTCTAGCTAGGGTCTTTCCTAGCCCGATGAGAATTGACTCCAGTAACATGAACCCTCAAGACTTTTGGAAATGCGGTTGTCAGATAGTAGCCATGAACTTTCAGACGCCGGGACTGATGATGGATCTGAATATTGGCTGGTTCCGGCAGAACGGAAACTGTGGCTATGTGCTTCGGCCCGCCATCATGAGGGAGGAAGTCTCCTTCTTCAGCGCCAACACAAAAGACTCTGTCCCGGGAGTCTCACCTCAGCTTCTTCACATTAAAATCATCAGTGGACAGAACTTTCCCAAGCCCAAAGGATCAGGTGCCAAAGGTGACGTGGTGGATCCTTATGTCTACGTGGAAATCCACGGAATCCCTGCCGACTGTGCAGAACAAAGGACAAAAACAGTCAACCAGAATGGGGATGCTCCTATTTTTGATGAAAGCTTTGAATTTCAAATCAACCTCCCTGAGCTGGCCATGGTGCGCTTCGTGGTCCTGGACGATGACTACATCGGGGACGAATTCATCGGTCAGTACACAATTCCCTTTGAGTGTTTACAGACCGGCTATCGCCACGTCCCCCTGCAGTCCTTGACTGGAGAGGTCCTCACCCATGCATCCTTGTTTGTCCATGTGGCCATTACCAACCGGAGAGGGGGAGGAAAGCCTCACAAAAGGGGCCTTTCTGTGCGAAAAGGGAAAAAATCCAGGGAATATGCATCTCTGAGAACATTGTGGATTAAAACTGTAGACGAGGTGTTCAAGAATGCCCAGCCTCCTATCCGGGATGCCACAGACCTGAGAGAGAACATGCAGGTACGTGCTGTGTGTATGTGTGTTCTCGGTCTACTCAGTCCGTGTCCGTGGTTTATAAACATATTGGTCTTTTTTTAACAACCGCATAATTGATTTTAAATAATTTGTAAACTCTAATTGTTATTAGAATATTCACTACTCGTCTTATTTCTTATCATTTAAATTTCCGAAATTTCAGTTACTGAAGAGAATTAATTGAATATTAGAATAAAGGAGTCTTACTGCTCGCTGCCTTACACAGGCTCATCTCAGTTCCTGTCAATGACTAATTATCATTTTTCTATTTTTTTCTAATGGTATGTGTGGGAATATCTGATATTTCTGAATATTCCTTGGTTGGAACACAAATTGTTGACCTATCAAAACAGAAGTGTATAGGTTAAAGTAAAAGGGACACATTCCAGACCTTTCTTATGAAGCTGTCATGCCGGGAAGAGAGTAGGCTCTTGAATGAGGCAATATGTTTGCATAGACCCTCCTCTTGACTTTAGAGGATAGCTAATTGTTTAATCAAGAGACATATGGTATCTCTATTTATTACAGTCTAAGATAGTAATTATCTTTGAAACATAGAAGGACTGCAAGCAATCAGGATTATGTATATAGTTAAGGATTGTCCACACGGGGACCTGTGAGTGATGTACAAGTAGACACCATGGGCCTGCCGTACAGAGGTATTGACCATAGCCCATCACGGTGTGTGAGAAGAGCCACGTGTGTGATAGGGCCTTTGTTGTTTGTTTCTTTATAAATGACTATTATGAACAAGACACCAGTAGGAAAATATGATTCAGAAAACATCCTTTTCCCATCTACCAATTCTGTGGATACCTCAGGAAGAATAAGGCCTTCCCACAATAGATACACTTATTTTCTTTCTCTCAAGGTAAAAGCAAAGCTGAAATATAAAGGGTTTACCTATTTCTAAGGGTATAAATGGTTGGGTAAATGCTCAGCTCCCAGAACGCCACGTTGTCCTCCGCCTGGTGGCCCTTGCTATGAATTTTGTTGGGGCCCTGCCGAGTCGGAGCATGAGCGCTTACAGGGCCTGCGTCTGCACTGACCCCAGCAGGCAGCAGTGCGATGTTTGATGCAGCGTGCACATGCAGTCTGGTTTGAGGATGCGGCGAGACCAGCAGATGGACCACCTGCCTCTGGAAGTTCCTCCTGTGGATGAGAGTAGGCAGCAGGTGGAGGAGACAGAGTAAGCTGGCAAGTAAGCAGACGGGACGACCTCAGTGCAGGCAGAGGCTGTGAAGAAAAGTAAGCAGCGAGGTGTGATGGAGTGACGGGAGACCCCACACAGATCACTGGTGTCTATACACAGTCGATATCAAAAGCATTCTGCGCAAAATGATATATAGTTTGATGCTCACGCTTAAAGCAATATTAATACAAATGAAATGTTGAAATGTAAAACTAAAGTGTTGCTTATTCCCAATAATACCCGGGGTCAGGGCACTTGGGAGCAGAAGGCTCGAGGCCTGCAGGGCCACAGTCTGCCCCTCGTGGCCGTGTACTGTGCCCACGTGGCCCTGGAGCCGCAAGCCCGACTGAGCTGTGATTAGAGCCGGGCGGTTATCACAGCACAGTGAGCCGGCGTGGGCCTTCACATCAGCCCATGTCAGGGCGATCTTGACATGCTCACCTCACTCACCAGCTCTGTGACCTTCAGTTATAGCGAAGGCTCAGATTCCTCCTTCATAACGTGGCTGGTTGGGAGAATTTGATGAGGTCATGTGTAATAAATGTGCTTCGATTGGCTCAGCACTTGGTAAGTTCTCTAAGAATACCAGCTTGAAAGCTGACCTGGGCAACTTAGTGAAACTCTGTTAAAAAAAAAAAAAAAAACAGATTAAAAAGGGCTGAGGCATAGCTCAATGGTAAAAACCCTTCTGGGTTCAATCCCCAATAACACACACACACACACACACACACACACACACACACACACACACGAATGGCAGTTTATGGCATTTTACAGGGTTGAGGATTTCCTTTAATGGATTTGTATTGGCATGCCTCTGGTGAGTAGGAAAGGGCCGGCATGGAGGCCAGCGGATGGCCAAGGGGAAACATGGCCCCTGCTGGGCACACTCCCAGCGAAGATCAGTGTCCTCAGATTCCAGCCACATAAACAGGTGTGAGAGTCCCATGGCTGCCTCACAGATATCACTTTCCTTTTTTGGATGTCTGGTGTATGTGATTTTTTCCCCTTCATTTTTACCTTTTTTGAATGCAGAAGCCAGAAGCCATTCCTTTTTTTCCCCTCGGAATTACATTGGCACTACTAAGAACTTTGATCTGAAAGCCGCTTTGCCCTTCTGAAGAATTTGACTTATTTGCATTTTCAGTACTTTTGATAAGTTGGTATTTCAAATGTCTAAACCTGTATTTACTTTGGAAAACAGTCATCCCCCCCCCCAAGGATAAAATAATCATTAGCCAATTCTGTCATAATGTTGCCAGAAACTTTTTTTTTAATCAGGCAGTTCCAGAATAACCAAGACCTAAGAAGTAGATTGTCCGTGAGAAATTCAAACCTCTGGTTAGTCACCCAGACCTCCTTCTCTCCTTTGACAGAACGCGGTGGTGTCGTTCAAGGAGCTGTGCGGGCTCTCCTCGGTGGCCAATCTCATGCAGTGTATGTTGGCGGTGGCTCCCCGCTTTCTGGGGCCTGATAACACCCCGCTGGTGGTCCTGAATCTCAGCGAGCCGTACCCCACGATGGAGCTGCAGGGAATAGTGCCTGAGGTTCTGAAGAAGATCGTAACCACTTACGACATGGTGAGTCCTGTGGGCCCTCCCACGTGCCCTGGTGAGACGCGCGTTAAAGCAGACAGGAGCTCCATTTACCTATGTTGGAAAACACTTCCCCCTGCCTTGCTGTATTTGAAAGTTTCATGCTTTGTTATTGTTTTAGGGAGCAGGACTCAGAGAATTAAACATGCACTAACTTCCGAAGGACCATATCTGAATTGACCTCTAAAGACTGCTGTATTTTCTACCTATATGTAGTACATATTTAACTTCCTCTTTTAGCCAACCATTGATTTATTTATTTTTTATCTCTTAAACTAGAAAAGGTGAGAAATTTATATTTTGTAAAAAAAAAAACTGAGTTTGAGATGGATACGGTGCCGCCATCACGTGACTCTGCTGGGTGGAGGTTTCCTTCCCCACGGCAGCTGCAGACACCTGTATTTGGAATCAGCTTAACCTTCATGTGGACGTTGTGATAACTCTGAAGGAGAATTCAGTGGGTGAACCGCACCCATTTCATGGTCAGCCTGATGTAGGTGAAGTTGTCAGGACCCACTTGGTGCGCTAGCGGTGTCTCCCTAGCCTGTCAGGGTTAAGGGTGGTGATGGACCTTCCTCTCCTGGACCAGCCAGCCCGTCACCCTTTAGGGCACTACCTCTTCTACTCTAAAAGCACAAGCTAAGGTCACAGAACAATAGGTGTCCTATGATGTGGCTTGCTGTGCTCAGAGAAAACAGGGTTGGCATCATATACTTTACCAGTGACACTTTTTGACTGTTTTATAAATTGGTCTGAAAGCTGCAATTTAGAAGGATTTATGAAATTATAGGAAAATAAAAAAGACTTGAGGCCAGCATTCCCTTGCTGTGTTCTAAATGATAGGTCTTAGAGGGTGATAAGTATGACACACGTTGACTTGACCAATGGACTCCTATTTCCCAAAACAGAAGTTCTAAAGAACACGGTCTGGGAAATACTTTCCCCGTCTTTGGATGAATAGATCTGAAAATGTAAAGCCAGAAGAACGCCATGTTTTAAGCAACTAATCAGTTCATTGGCGGTTTTGCAAAGTATTTTTGAGCTGTTCCCTAGGTTTCTCTGCAGTAGCCACACATTGGAGCGGATGCTTGCAATTCCCTGCTATTGGGCTTCATGATGACACAGGAGATCCAGGGGACTGAACACTGGAAACCACAGACCAACTGGAGAGAGTGGCATTCACCCTGCAGAAACCCTGAGTGAGGCTTCGTGCTGGTGTCAGAGGGGCCGCGAAGGCGGACATGAATAGCCCCTGTCTCTGGGGATCCATCCAGTTCACGGGGAGGTAAAGGGGTGAGGACAGGATCGACACAGGAAACATATGCTAGGATTTCCTTAGGGGTGGGGGAAATAGAAATATAGTAAAAAGAGCCTGGCGTGGTGGCACATGCTTGCAGTTCCTGCATTTGGGAGGCTGAGACAGGAGGATTGGGAACCTGAGGCCCTTTGCAACTCAGTGAAACCTTGTTTCTAAATAAAGAATAAAATATAGGGCTGGAGGTGTCACTCAGAGGTAGAATGCCCCTGGGTTCTATCCCCAGTACCGCAAAAAAAAAAAAAAAAAAAAAAAAAAAGAAAGAAAGAAAGAAATATAGTAAAAAGGGGTAAAAGAAGAAAAATTAAAGTGCTTTTTCATGCTCTTAGCCAGACTACTTGGTAAGTTTTATGGGAAGAATATACTTTTAAAATTTTTCTTTTAGTAATGCTGAGGATGGAGCCCAGGGTCTTGATTATGCAAGTAAATGCTCTACCCTGAGCCGTGCCCCAGCCCTGTGGATGCTTTTTAATTTTTTTTAGCATAAGTCACAAATTAAATCATAGACCTAGTTTGTTGATCAAAACCTAACATGGTTTACCCTCCTCGATGCCCCACTGGTTTCTGAGGCAGTCATGCAGTGACATTTCTTCATGGTAAGGGTTTCCACAGGACTTCCTGATGGATGGGCCGTAGTCCCCATGCAGGTGCTAGCATGATAGCCTGGGGCTGAGTGCTAATCAGGAGTGTGATCATGCCAGTCTCTCAGGGTCTCACTGAAGCCCCTTACCGTCACAGAAGCCTTTACCCGCAACTATATTTGGCACAGAAATTGCTCAGCGCCCTTGGTTCCCTGCTCCTCCCTCTTCCTGGACTGGTCGATATAACACTATAAACTCTTATTTGCATCTGACTTCACGTTTGGTTTGTCTCATTGTAGAAGAATGAGATCAAATATATTAGCTTGTTTAAGAGCTTTAAATTGTGAAATTAGCTGGGCATGGTGGTGCACGCTTGTAATCCCAGCATTCAGGAGGCAGAGACCAAAGGATTGTGGTTTACAGACAGCCTCAGCGAGACCCTGTTTTAAAAATAAAAAGACGCCGGGCGTGGTGGCGCACGCTTGTAATCCCTGCGCTTGGGAAGCGGAGACAGGAGGATCGCGCAGGTTCGAACCAAACACGCTGGCGTAAGAGACCCTGTTTCAAAAATATAAAATAGGTCTGGGAGTGTAGCCCGGAGGTAGAAGGGCTTCCAGGAACCCCAGTACCACCAAAAATAAAAAATAAAAAAAATAAAAAAATAAAAAGACTAAAAAATCGGGTTGGGTATGTAGCTCAGAGGTAGAAAGCCCCTGGGTTTCATTCTCTGTACCACACACAAAAAAAAGTGAAATTACCCTTTTCTAATAAACTGAAATAGCTGTCCTGAATGATACTCCAAGATTTGTCATTTATTTTCTGTTTTTAACTCCATTTTGGTGAATTTAAGATATTTAAAATTAGAGTCAAATTATTGCTTTAGCAATATTATAACTCTTAAAATATTTTACAGACCTTTTTAGTGAGTTAATGGTTTCTCACCTTGTGATAATTAATTTGTTAAAGCTAGCCAGAATAGACAGAATAAATGTTGACGGGAAATGTACTAAGGTCTTGGACAGCCCGTAACTTTAAATATAGCTCTTTATTTTTATAAATGTTATGTTAAGCTGGACCCACAGTTAACCTTAGGAATAAGATCTTATTTCATTTTGTTGACTTCCCATTTGCAATTTGAGGACTCCAAATGAGAAGTAAGGGTAGGCTGAGAAATTCCCACTCAGAATGTCCCTGCCATTGCCGGTGCGTACTGCTGACACACGTTACTCTGAGCACAGCGCTGTGGGGGCTCCTGAGCTTGTGCAGATAGATACTTGGACTATGGAGACTGGAATTACTTTTCAGTTTCTCGACTCTGATTAATAAAATAGTATGTTGGAATGTGTCCATTTCTTTGTGAACAGGGAGGATGTAGGTTATGAACTGAGCAGCAGCTATGCCAGCAGGGGCGTCAGCAGCCACCTCAGCGTGGCCACACATCCAGTTTCCCAGGATAGGCCTGTTCATATAGCTGTTGTCCTAGAATAATAACTGATAGTTCTCTCTTTAACTTTTTTTTTTTTTTTTTTTTTTTTAGTACTGAGGGTGGAACCCAGGGGTTTTCTATCTCCAGGCTATACTCCCAGACCTATTTTATATTTTATTTGGAAACAGGGTCTCACTAAGTTGCTGAGAGCCTCACTAAGTAGCTGAGGCTGGCTTCGAACCTGTGCGATCCCCTGTGTGGGGATTACAAGCATGCGCCACCAATCCGGCTTCTCTTTAACTATTAAAAGTATCATTGTTCAGCCGGGCATGGTGGCCCACACTTGTAATCCCAGCATTTGGGAGGCTGAGACAGGAGAATCATGGTTCAAGGATAGCCTCAGCCTCTTAGTGAGGCCCTTTGCAACTCAATGAGACCCCATTTCAAAATAAAGACTAAAAAATAAGGCTGGGGGTGTAGCTCGGAGGTAGAATGCCCCTGGGTTCCATCCCCAGTACCACAAGTAAAATAAAAGTATCCTTGTTCAAAAGAAAAATAAAAAAGTTAATTTAAAAAAATTGTTTAAAGTTCTCTTGTTCAAATGAATACATTGTCACCTACCCATGGGCTCTCAATTGTCCCAATGGATTCTTTGATTAGCACCAACATATAGATTTTCAAAAACCCTAATTTCCCCAATGGTGGCTTTGCTGTCTTTGTGGTTGGTGCACCCATGGATCTTGGAGTGGTGGGATGCAGGCTGAGGGACCTAGATCAGAAAGACAGGTGTCAGGGCCTTACAGGAGTGGGGGAAGAAGAAAGGTCAGATACCTTCTTCTGCAAGGCAGATTAAGATGAGAGGATCGCAGTTCACAGACAGCCTCAGCTACTTAGCAGGGCCCTTCGCAACTCAGTGAGACCCTGTTTCAAAAATAAAGAATAAAAACACTAGGCCTGGGGGTGTCTCTCAGAGGTAGAATGCCCCTGGGTTCCATCTCCAGTACTACAAAAAATAATAATAACAAATAGGGAAATAGGACCAGACTGGGATGGAAGTAGGAATGACCAAGTGCTGTCAACAGACTGGAGTCCGTGCACGCCAGTCCAGGGTGGAAGGCTTCTGCTGAAATTGCTCCCAGAGCCCTGATGCAGGCCAGCGACGTCCTTTCCTTTGAGAGTAATGAGGGCCCTAGATGTGAGTCCCCCAGAAACCCCTAGAACACAGGTGTGGCACCTAGTAAATTGAGGTAGGGAAGCTGTGGTGAGGCTGGACGGGGCCTTCCTGTCGGTGAAGGCTCACTGGCCAGCCTGGGCCTCTAAGTGAGGCTTCTTTGTCCCGAGTCCCATGACTTTAGGTACTGAATCCCATTTCTTAGGACTCAACTTGTGAGGGCTCAGTCTGTTGTCCCAAGTCATTAGACTCCTCCGGTGCCGGGCGTGGTGGCACACAGTTGTAATTCCCGTGCTTGGGAGGCTGAGACAGGAGGATCGCACGGGTTCGAAGTCAGCCTCAGCTACTTAGTGAGGCTCTCAGCAACTTAGTGAGACCCTATTTCCAAATAAAATATTTTAAAAAAAGGTCTGGGAGTATAGCCCAGAGGTAGAAAGCCTCTGGGTTCCACCCTCAGTACCACCAAAAAAAAAAAAAAAAAAAGACTCCTCCGGTGAGCCTGTCCTTTCTCTTAATGGAAATGATCCCTGATTCCCCTTTTTCTTACCTGCCCATCTTTTTTTTGGGGGGGGGGGTGGTACTGGGGTTCCTGGAAGCCCTTCTACCTCCGGGCTACACTCCCAGACCTATTTTATATTTTTATTTAGAAACAGGGTCTCCTAAGCCAGCGCGCGCGGCTGGCTTCGAACCTGCTTGATCCTCCTGTCTCTGCCTCCCAAGCGCGGGGATTACAAGCGTGCGCCACCACGCCTGGCCACCTGCCCATCTTTTCAACAGATGGGCGCTGGCTTCCATTATTAAGCCACGTCACTAGGCTCTCACACGCTCTAGACCATATTGTACTTTGCAACCCACATTAATATATCATGCATTCTGACCAGAGAGTCGCAGGGTTTTACATTTTTTACTTAAATAATTTATTTGCTTTAGTTAAGATGTCATGGTAGCTTTCTCTGAAATGGAATTCAGTAAAATTTAATAGGCTTATTTTAACAAAACCTATAAGATAATAAGTTATTATATTTTCATTAATGAAATTTATGCCCACTTATAAGCTCTTAGCATGTGTAAGAAACTACTCACTCATCCAGCTGCCTACGGTGTGCCAGTGACTAGCCCAAGCATCGTCAGGAACAATGAAGATTAATAAAACTCTTTGCCCCTGAGGAGTTTACAGTTTAACTGGAGATTTGAAGTATGTCCATAGATAGCTGATGAGATGACAGCAAAGACTTAGATAAACATTTTAAATCTTTTAAAAATTTGTTTGGATGTTCAAGTGAGAGGATGGGCAGTTTCAAGGTTGGGGATTAGGAAGACCTCGAGGAGCCATGGGCCCCGATCTAGCTCATTAAGGACACATTGGGTGTTGACTGGTAAAATTAAGCTGAGTTCACAGGGGTAGCCTGCTCGTGGAGGGAGGTACATACTCTGAGGAATGCACGCTTGTACTATAGCAGGTTAGGGAGTCTTCACATATTTTTGAGCAATAAGAATCTATACTCCAAATTAGGTGCCACGGCCTCAGACAGGGTGAGAGTAAAAGAGAATCAGAGAGCTGGACGTGGTGGCGCATGCTTGTAATCCCAGCATTTGAGAGGCTGAGACCAGAGGATCGCGGTTCGCGGTCAGCCTCAGCTACTTAGCGAGGCCCTCAGCAACTCAGTGAGACCCGGTTTCAAAATAAAGAATAAAAAATAGGGCAGGGGCTGTAACTCAGAGGTCAAATGCTCCTGGGTTCCATCCCCAGACCCGCAAAAAAAATAGAGAATCAGAGAGACTACCTGCTCAGCACCTTATTGTGCAGGTGAGAAAGTGGAAACCCTGTTCTCCATCAAATTAAAGGGAAAACCAGAGTTAGAGCCCAAGTAGTCTCTCTGTTCAGTTTTTTTCCTACAATCTAAATCAGGAGCGGGGCGTGGTGGCGCACGCTTGTAATCCCAGCATTCCGGAAGCGGAGTCAGGAAGATAGCAGTTCGCAGACAGCCTCAGCTACTTAGTGAGGCCCTTTGCAACTCAGTGAGACTCTGCTTCAAAATAAAGAATTAAAAATAGGGCTGGAGGTGTAGCTTGGAACTAGAATGCCTCTGGGTTCCACCCCCCCATACTGCAAAATAAATTAATTAATTAATTAATTAGGAGAATTAAATGTAGGGTGTATAGATGGATTACCAATATACTAATAAAGCATAGGTATCTTTAACAATAATAATAATTTTGTAGTTATTCATGTGAGTTTCTTGTAGTCATAGGTACCTTACTTTTTATTGAAGGTGGGAAATAATTCATTTTGCCTACCATGGTATATATTAAAAGACAGATTCAATGAGTTTCAAAAAAGAAAGACTGTAATCAATAGTTAGATGAATTCCACTCAAAGACATTTGATTAAAGTATCTCAACATATCTCTTACATTATTACTCCAGAATACAGACATTTAGTTGTTTTACTTTAACATTTATATAAATGAACATGAGTATATCCATTAACTGTAATCACATATCAAGATTGAGCTTGTTCTCTCTTGTAACTAAAGGCTGATGAGAGAAAATAAGAACAATGTTACCCGAGTGTAGGAGTTCCCAGGGAGCACCTGCCACTCTGTCCATCCAACAGCACTCATAGGGACGTAGGGACGGATCTGTACTAGTGTTCCTATGGGCCTCCCCGCCCCCACCAATAGAGGGGCTCTAGTCCATCATCTTTCAAGACTGATTTTCACTAACTTTTCATGTTGATAAGAATGAGAATTCAGCTCTCGGCCTATCTTTGTTTATTAGATTTATATTTACCGGCTGTTTTAGACTTGAGTTAGCAAAACGTTTATGAGATCCATGCTAAACACACGGAGACCAAGAAGTCAAGATTCTTCCTCTGAGAGAAAACCTTTGAAATGTAAAGTTATTGTGGGGCTGTGCGTTTAAGAGAAAGTTTTTTTTTTTAAGATTTTTGCAGCTTTTAAAAATTTTGTTTTTAAATTTTTTGCTTCAATCATTGTAACAAAATTAAAGATAAAGTCATAAGGAGTGAAAAGGGAAGAGGAAAATTAAAGATGATAATTCTCAACCCTTCCTTACAGGCAGAATGGTTTTTCATACACAAAGCAACAGTCTTTAGGGCAGCCCCTACTGGCTCAGGGACTTTACACAAATTCATCCTTAGCCCTGAAGTGCCTTTGCCTCCGTTGCAGTCTTTTCCTTGCAACTTCACAAAAATCTTCATTTTAATTACCTTCAGGTCTAATTATGACAGCATCCTCTGAGGACTCCATTTATCTAGTAGAAAATAGTATTGTTTAAGGGAGGAATGATATGCTTTGTCTTAGAAGATATAATTTGTACTCTGTGAGTGCTTTTATATAAGTTGTAGTTGTCTTTTTCTAACATGACATGACTTTAAATATTCTTTCTTCCTTCCTTTCTTTCTTTCTTTCTTTTTTTTTTTTTTTTTTTTTTTTGGTGGTACTGGGGTTCCTGGAAGCCCTTCTACCTCCGGGCTACACTCCCAGACCTTATTTTAGACTTCTTTTTATTTGGAAACAGTGTCTCTTAAGCCAGTACGGCTTGCTTCGAACCTGTGCGTGCGATCCTCCTGTCTCCGCCTCCCAAGAGCGGGGATTACAAGCGTGCACCACCACACCCAGCTAAATATTTCTTAAATAAAACAAATGTCTTTAAATAAAGTATGTGAAACCATGGCTTACTGCTACACAGAATTGTCAATTGGCACGCAGCATCAGGAGCACTCTGTTTTTTGTTGTTAGTCTAGTTTCATGTATTTTTCTTGCCACTGCTTAACGCAGTGAGGAGATAAATCACACCTCATAATTTATGGAGTCTCCTGGTCTGGGCCAAGCTGGAGATGATGTGTGATAAGGTTACTATTGATCTCCTTCTCCTCTGTGGCTGCTTTTATCAGTCTATTGCCTCAAAATTTGACATTAAAAGCTTCTTTTAATTGGAGGTGTCAACTTCACCAACTTTTATGACTGTAGAAAAAAGGTCAGTTAGAATATTATGCTCTGGAATAATTGATCTAAAAAGAAAAGAGAGAGGGAAAGAAAAAGAAGAAGGAAAGAGGGATGGGAAGAGGGTGAAAGAGTGAGAGAATATATCCAGCAGAAAGAAAATAAGAAGTCTAAGGGCTGAAATTTAATTTGGTGGCTGGAGAAGTTGGGTAGACATTTCCAAAAGCAGTCTCCCTAGAATCATGGAAAGCACACAGCTGAGCCACTCC
The DNA here is from genome assembly GCF_963383645.1 of Muscardinus avellanarius. Taxonomy (NCBI): domain Eukaryota; kingdom Metazoa; phylum Chordata; class Mammalia; order Rodentia; family Gliridae; genus Muscardinus; species Muscardinus avellanarius. Next base: position 23,245,061 of record NC_137804.1, on the reverse strand, counting down.
AGAATGGTTCCAGTTGCCGACAGCAAGGCAGATGAATGTGGACAGGCTAGAGCGTGGTGTCAGCATCCCTGCATCTCAGATCAGATGGCACAGGCTGCCACGGGGTAACCAGGAGCAGGGAGGCTTGGGAACATGTGGGAGCGAGTGCTTCAAGGGCTTGCACAGAGTGATGGTTACAAGACATTTCTGATCTGGTTTTCTAACTTTACGTGTTTTCACAGAAACCACTGAAGAACACATATTTAAAAGTATTCCTACACAGACACCCAAAATACTAAATGAGGAACTGTCAGAAAGAATGGGACTTGGGGAGCTGGCCCGCCCCTTGAAAGAGACTTTGTCATAGAGCAGTTTGCAGCAGTTAGGTTTGATACCTCTTTGGGAGAACAGCAGTGAGAGACAGTGCAGCTCAGCGTGTTGTCAGAGGTTATAGCATGCTCAGACAAGATACAATCAGTGCTTCAAGTTGAGCATCCCTAACCTGAAAGTTCATATTTTTTTTTATTTTTTGTGGTACTGGGGATAGAACTCAGGGGCATTCTACCTCCAAGCTACACCCCTAGTCCTATTTTTTTATTTTATTTTATTTTTTGAAACAGGGTCTCCCTGAGTTGCGAAGGTCCTCGCTAAGTAGCTGAAGCTGTCTGCAAACCGCAATCCTCCGGTTTTAGCCTCCGGAATGCTGGGATTGCAAGCGTGCGCCACCACGCCCGGCCTGAAAGTCCTTATTTTTAATGCTGCAAAATCTGTTGTAGCCATGCTTAAAAAGTTTCAGATTTCAGATTTTCAGATTAGGGATGGTTAGCCAGTAAAGTGTGTGCGCATATTTTAAAAACCAAAATCTGAAACATTTCTGGTTCCAGACATTGTGGATAAGTGATACCCTGTATGAAGCAAACCGCTGTATTGTCTGACTTACTAACAGCCTGACCTGGAATGCCTAAATAAACTAGGAACCAAGAGCTGGCTGCCGTTCACTCCTATCGGTGAAGGAGAAACGGGAGCCTGTTGTTGGCACAACTTCACTTCTTGGGTAGGTTTCATTTGGGTCAAGACTCCTTGGAGAACTATTAGAGGTGATGGTTTGGGGCTGCACGTTTGCCACCGTTTAACAGGGGTCACTGCTTAACTTCTGTTTAGAGCCTTTCTGTTGCTTTAAAGGAACAGAGAAAGACTGGTTATTTTTCAACATTTTATGTCTTTGAATCTGGTAGAAAATAGCTATAGAATTTATCTGAAACATAAAGCTCATGACAAGGCTGAGAACTTCTTCCTAAACTTATACTTCATGCAAAATAATGCTGATACCTTTTTCCTAAGACTAAGAATCCTGAAATGCTGTAGTCTTTTTTTCTTCCTGTACAAAAGCAGAGAAATTACTTTTTCTCCCAGCAAAGTCCACATTGACTATTAGAGTTTGTATAATTGTTCCAGAGCCTATTTTTTATACTTTTTCTTGATCAGAAGTGTTTTGTGTATGTTTCTGCATTGTCTGAAGGCACCTGTTAATAACGTTCCTCTATCAAGAACACCTGTGGGAAATTTTTTAAAAAGGACTTTATAACACTGGGCGTGGTGGCGCACGCTTGTAATCCCCGCGCTTGGGAGGCGGAAACAGGAGGATCGCGCAGGTTCGAAGCCAGCCGCGCTAGCTTAAGAGACCCTGTTTCCAAATTTAAAAAGTATAAAAATGGGTCTGGGAGTGTAGCCCGGAGGTAGAAGGGTTTCCAGGAACCCCAGTACCACCACCAAAAAAAAAAAAGGACTTTATACATCTTTACAATTCTGTACCTACACTATAGCTAATATCCACGTCTCTTTTTGGTCAGCCATGTGCACTGGTGATCTTTGGAAGCTGTGAGGGAGCCAGGAGCCTCCCTACCCCACTTTATTCAGTGAACCTTTTGTCCACACTAGACTCAAAAGACATTTTAACCGAGTGGAAGAGGTGGTGCCGCTCCCTCCCCATTTCTGCAGCCTTTTGTCACTTTCTGCCTGTGTGACAGAGCTGGGGATCAAACGGCACACTCAGCAGCAATGGCTGTTCCTAAATTTGCGTGGTCTGTCGTGTCTATTTACACTGCCCATTTTGAGCTCTTCGGGTACACTGTTCAGCATGCAAGTCTCTCTCCTCCATCAGTTCCTCATTCAGCATGTGCCCCATTCAACTTTCTAGCAGTCACATCTTCCCAACACCAAAATTTTTGACTTGCTCTTGAAATAACTATGGAACCTTACTAGTGATGTGTCACTTTGGGGGATAGGAGGTTATAACACCCAGAATTTGTGTGGTATCCTAAAGTTTGTAATCATTCTATCTGCACAATAGTATTGTCTCTACATCCCATTTCATGCATTGCGATGAGAATTCCTTTCAAACTGGAAAGCAGTCATTGAAGAACCTAATTGCCTTTGGGTATATGGTAATTTGTAAATCTCTATGTGGCTTTTGAGTTTGAAATCTTTTCAGATTGCAAAAATGAAGGCCGACTGACCTCCAGCATGCAACCCATGGGTTGTAATGCGTCCAGGTCCTTCGCCCGTTGTGTTTGGGGCTAGCCATTAACGTAGACCCAGGGGAAGGTCGTTTTCTCTTTGATCCTTTGATGTGTGCTGTTGGCACAAAGGTAGTTGTTTCGCCGTGTGCTGGCTTCTCCTGTAGAGGAATTGATGTGCTCATCTTCATTATAAGTTTTCAGAGACCTCTGATAGAAACTTTGGAGCTTCCCAAGAGGGCTCCACTTTAAAACACCTTCATGTAGGACCCAGGAAATACACCTTCACTGTTTAGCTTGGTTGTCTTACTGGGGCGATTTCTGAGCAGGTAGGGAGATGTGTAGCCTGTGGTGACTCTTCATTCCAGGTCTGAGGTTGGCCCTCGTGGGCCAGGTGGGATTCAGGATGTTCACCAGCCAGTTACTGGAGATATTTTGTCTGAATGGTTATTTTAGCTTTGCTGGCTTCAAAGTGTGATCTATAATTAAAGCCAGGAAGAATCACACATGTAAACTTCTATTTAGAAATGTTTCTACCTTGCCCTGGTTTTGTCTGGCAGTCAGATTAGAATTTAGAAAGCATATACATTGCAGAGATAATATAATTTTATTGTTTAGAATCTCGATGCTTCTTCATATTGTACCCTATCAATGCCAGGTCTGCTCCATTCCCAGAGGTTAAGTGGATTTATGGCCACCTATTCTTGTGCAACTTACAGCGGCAGAGTTTTTCCATTTAGAAATTCAGCAGTGTTGGAAAGATTGAAATTGCATCAGATAAGTACATTTGCTGCTTACATTAGATACGTCCATAAAATTGTTAGTGACAATACATTGTAAATGCAATGATGAGGTCCTCTCTGTTCATGGACATCAACTTCTTGGATGTGCAATCACATTTTGGAAGACAGCTCTCTAAGGAATGGAATAATTTAGGTGGAGTCTACCCCATAAAAATGAACTCGTGAAATAATCAGCTTATCTGGCAGATCATCTATTTCAGAATTGGTTTTGAGTCAATGTAATTGTTGACACCAGCTTGGACCACCTTTCTGGTCTCTTTGTATAGTGTACAATTTTCCTGTCTGTGTCCCTAGTCATGATCTCGGGAAAAAATTAAAGGTGTTTTTCCATAGCCTTTTGGATAATGAGGGAATAATTTTTCCCTATAACCAATGTATTCATATAAATAACATTTGGCACTGTAATAAAGCTCTGAAGACACCCGTATTTTATTGATATGTTTCATTTGACCTCAAGTTCGTGAGAGAAATAAAATCCAGTATTGCCCGTGGATTCCTTATCTCTTGATTTTGCACCAGAGAAGACTGGCGCTGGCCCTTTCCAGACCTTTCAAGGCAGCGGGCCAGGCTGGCGGTGCCTGGTCCACGCCTCTGCTTTCCCGGGGACTACGGCAATAGTTACTCTATTTGGTAGCACCTGCTTCTCACTCTTTACACATGTATTCCCCCAGATCCCTGAAAAATAACCAACACATCCCCCACTACCAGATGAATGTATCAGGAACAAAAATAGCATCTAATAATGGTTTTAAATTCTCTTCTAACTTAATTACAGCATTTTAAATTCTGAGCCATAAGAAAATTACTCTCTCAGTAAACTCAGTGGGTGGACAATATGATGTACTAAGAGTTAAGTTTAACTCTATGAACTTAATTACTAATTAGCTTAAAATAACATGTTAAGTAGTTTAAAACATTTCTTTCCTACCACGTTAGTATGAGCCAAATCTTTAGGACTAAATGTTATGTATTTTTTAGTATGGCAGTTTACCATAGAAGATTCTTCATCCATGTATAGAAATCAATTCAAGTATATTCTTTGAAGTCAGTAATTATTGCACACCTACACTGGAAAGAGGTCAGAGGAAGTTATGCCAACATTTGCGTCACTATATAGCATGAAATAAATTTAGATCTTAAATCAATTATCTGATGCCAAAATAAAATAAAATCTATCTTTATGAATAGAAATGGTTCTCATACACAGTGGCACCCACCTGTGAGTCTAGGACTTGGGAATCCGAGCTAGGAGGGTCACAGATTCTATGCTAGCCTCAGGCACTTAGTAAGACTCTCAGTAACTTAGTGAGACCCTGTTCAAAATAAAAAGTAAAATAGAGCTACGGTATAGCTCAGAGGTAGAATGCTCCTCCATTCAATCTCCAGTACCAGACAAAATTAATAAGTAAATAAATAATAGAAAATGGCTATTTGACTATAGTAAATGTGACTGTGATGGTACGTACTAATTTTTAGTTAATTCTCTGAAAGTAAACCCTATCTTTCTTATATACTATTCTCCATAACCAAATCTTTCTTTTGCTTACAAGTATCATAACAAATGTTCATTCTTTAAAACTACTCATTGCATTTGATTTTTTATGTTCTTTTCTAAAATGTGCAGGTAGCATATCAAAACTATACTGTATTGGGTACTTTTAGTTGACTATTACCAAATGATGTATCTTGTAATATTTCAGAGCAAAAGTTGAGAAATTCCTGCTTTTGTACGATCTTCAAACTAAGAATGATTTGTATGTTTTAAAATGGCATTTTAAAATATTTAAATGTGACATGATAATTATGTGAAGTTTTAGTGTCCATAAACAAATTTTCATTGAATCACAACCACATCCATTAGATATTATTGGTAGGTGCCTTCTCACTACAGTGGCAGAGAGGTGCAGTCACAACCGAAACCAAGCCGAAGCCTGAAGCCACTCATCCAAAAGTGGATCTGGATAGTCTTTAGGGTATTTTGATATATCGGTTTCCAGATTCACCTCTGCTAACTTCAATTGTGATTGTAAAGTTTTCTCTTTTCTTCCTTCTTTTGTACTGTACTCACTACGTTCTGAATTTTAACCCAGAACATGGATTGAAACAATTAGAACATGATTCTCATCGCTGACCCAGTAGGAAGAGAATGCTTGAGCACTTCTCTCCTGGAAAAGCAGTCAGAAAGTCGGAAACCTGAAACAACTAAGAGGTGGAAAGTAAAAGAGGGAGGAAAGCCAATGCAAATGAACATTCGCCCTGGTTTTCCGTTAGTGCCTGTAAGACCAGCGTGGTATGTCAGGAGGAGATGGTGACGGTCAAGCAGAGTTTCATGTTATCACCCAATGAAACCTGTAACTGATTTAGCTTCACACACAGTTAGTGGTATGTAAAATCATGATTGTATTGCTTGGTAAGGAGGTATTAAAAATGGGCTGGTCAAAGAATTTTTGTGTGTGTGTGGTACTGGGGTTCCTGGAAGCCCTTCCACCTCTGGGCTATACTCCCAGACCTATTTTTATATTTGCCGGGCGTGGTGGCGCATGCTTGTAATCCCAGCATTCGGGGGGCTGAGACCGGAGGATCGCGGTTCATGGACAGCCTCAGCTACTTAGTGAGGTCCTCTGCAACTCAGTGAGACCCGGTTTCAAAATAAAGAGGGCAGGGGGTGTAGCCCAGAGCTCAAATGCCCCAGGGGTTCCATCTCCAGACCTGCAAAAAAAAAAAAAAAAAAAGCCTTTTCATTTTTGGAAACAGGGTCTCCTAAGCCAGCACGCGTGGCTGGCTTCGAACCTGTGCGATCCTCCTGTCTCCGCCTCCCAAGCACGGGGATTACAAGCCTGCGCCACCAGCCTGGCATCAAAGAATGTTTTTAAGGAGGCTCCTTTTCTCAGCCAAATCAAGCATTTCTAGGGGTGGGGTGGTGAGGGGTGGGGCAGAGATAGGGGAATTGGGTGGGGTCAGTAAGCCACTCTGCAGTGACTTTGAAAACCCCTCATTTCCTTTCACCTCCCTTTCGCGGGGAGGACGACCTTCTCTCCAATTATTAAATCCAAGCTTTGCTGGCCACGTTCTGTGTAAAGCTGTCTGGTAAAGGAAGCGTCGTGGAGTGCTGGAGGCAGAGGCCAATCCTGTGAAACCCTCCAGCCAGGACCAATGGGAAGGATGCTTGGAGGCCCCCAACCCCTAGGTTTCCACCCTGCGCTGTTGTTTGTACTATTTATTTCCCTTTTTTGTGGTGCTGGGGATTGAACCCAGAGGCATTCTACCTCTGAGCTACACCCCCAGCCCTATTGTATTTTTTATTTTTTAAAATTTTTATTTATTTATTTTGATGGAACTGGAGTTCCTAGAAACCCTTCTACCTTCAGGCTATACTCCCAGACCTATTTTTATACTTTTTTAAAATTTGGAAACAGGTTCTCTCAAGCCAGTGCGGCTGGCTTCAAACCTGCGCGATCCTTCTGTCTCCACCTCCCAAACAAGGGATTACAAGCGTGCGCCACCACACCCAGCTTTTTAAATCTTGAAACAGGGTCTAAGTGGCAGAGGTCCACACTAAGTTGCCAAGGCTGGCCTCAAACCTGCAACCCACCTGTCTCAACCTCTCAAGTACTAGTATTACAGATGGACAGCACCACACCTGGTGGTTCCCCCTTATTTTTTAAAGCACCTCTCTCCCCTTCCCCTTCTCTTAGCTCCAGAGAGGCAAGGCCCTGTGTCCTGCCTGCCCCGTGTTCTCAGCGTGGACGGCAAGCCTGGTACACAGCAGGCCCTTAAAGATATTTTTGATGAGTGAATGATAATGATCTTGATCTCCAGGACACAGATACCAGCTGTGCTTCTTAACCTCCATCTCTGTCCTGTATGTGTCTGCCTTTTCCCCCAGAACTTGATTTGTGTTTTTAAGGACACAAAAAGCCTTTCTTCCTAGGATTAGGCTTGGGGGCTAGCAAGGGGAAAGATGGCCGCCCTCCCAGGCTGAGTTCTAGATGGGAGCCTTCACGTCCTGCAGCAGTGAGGGGGATGCTCACTGGTCCAGGAGGAGCAGGAGGGGGATGCTCACTGACTGGTCCTGGAGGAGCAAGAGGGGGATGCTCACTGGTCCAGAAGGAGCAGGAGGGGGATGCTCACTGGTCCAGGAGGAGCAGGAGGGGGATGCTCACTGGTCCAGGAGGAGCAGGAGGGGGATGCTCACTGGTCCAGAAGAGCAGGCAGCTGGGGGTGCTCAGGCAGCTCTGTGCCTGTCAGGTGGAAGGTAGCCATGAGCATCCCAGCTCCTGGGTCATTTACCCCTTATTCAGACTCTTGAAGTCATCCCTAGTCTTTGCCAGAGGTTCTGCATTCTGTCAGAAATTCTTCCTTAAAAGATTCCATGTGACCTTAAGAGGAAATAGCGCAGGCTTGAGGAGGGCAGGGAGAGGAGGCGGAAGGTGAGGGCTCCTGTGGATTCATCTGGCTGGGTAGGACAGCAGTCTGACTTAGTGAAGCACCCTGAGTTGGGCACTGCCCTTGGAGGTGGACTGGCTTTTGATTTTCCAAGTGTGCTCTTAAGTAGATTGTTATGTGAGCCAATATTCAGAGGTATGCTGTGATTGAGACAATGGCTTGGGAGAGAGAAGAGAGGAGAGAAGCCTCAGGTGGGCACAGGCAACTGTTGGTCTGAGAAGTCCTTGAGAGCCAGACAGTCTCCATGCCCTAGCTGCAGCGCCCCTCCACCCAGCACCCCCTGGCACTGGCGAGTAGGCTCTACGGCGCTTCTGTGCTTCTGGAAGGAAGCCTTGTTGCCCCACCCCCACTCCAATATCTGCCAGCTCCAACCCCACCTGGGGAAATCCTCATCTTTACCCTAATTCATCTGTCAGTGTGAGTGGACTCCCAGGGCCACAGGAGATCTGCCTTGACCTGTTTTGCAAAAAGCACATCTTAAGCATGGTGGTGAACTCACAGGCCACCCAAGTAGGTGTACATGGCGTGTGAACAACATGTTATACAAGATTATGTTTATACAAGGACACAAAGTATGACGGGAAATTAGAGGATGAAGGAAGAACCTCCCAGCACCCTGGGAAGTAGGTAGGTGTTTTGTTTTTTCTATTTTTTGTTTTATGGGGGAAGGAGTATTAGTGAGGAACATAAGCCCAAATAATACTCCAGCGCTTACTTCTGTGACTGTGCTAAAGTCCATTTGTTTTTCTGTATGCTGAGCATAGGGTCACCTCCTCAGAGGATCACGAGACTGTGTGTAAATAGCCCAGAACCTAATAATCCTCAGTAAATGGTAGTCATGACCAGTTTTCAAAAGCTAGACGCATGCAGCCTTGGAAGCCTCAAGACCTCTACCTATGTGTGCCTCTCTTAATGTCACTCCAAGCTCCAGAGCAGCGGTCACTAGCCAGGCTGGGCTTTGCTGTGCAGAGAGCACGGTGACTCTATCACATGGAGGCAGGTTTTAAGTTCAGAGTGAAAAGCAGGAGATGGGTCTTCCCACACCTCAGACCAGTAGTCTTGTCCACTCTGAGAACGATCCTGGACCACGCGAGCCGTGTGCCCAACACCGGGAGGAGCCTGGCTTTGGTCAGCAGCCACTCACCAGTGGCTCAGATGCAGTCTCTTCTCTCTTCGATTCCAGGAATGCTGTGGACATTCTGCCATGCTACAAAGTACAGCTTCCATTCTGCAAACGGTTATCACAGACCTGGGAGAAACTAACGATACTTTACAGTAAGATTATGATTGAATTACCTCCTGTTAATTATGCGTTCCTAAATCACCTTGATCCCTTGGAGAAAGGCTTGATATAAATAGGCAGTAATAACCGTGCCACTATATTTAATTCAAATTGTATCTTTTGAAATTTAATTAATTTAGTAATAATAGTTTTAAATGAGCATTTCAGAACACTAAATGGCCCTTAGTGACTTGAAAGAGTTAATGCAGCATCCAGAAGTTCCTGAGTCGTCTCCGGAAGTAGCTTGCTCTCTGAATAATTGGGTTTCACCAGCCCGAGTTCCTCTTGCAAAAGTGATTCAGGCCAGAGTTTGGGCCGTTCTTACCCATTCTGTGGAGACACCTCTCCATGTAAGATGTAGCCTCTGAGTTCACTGTCTTTCAGACTTCCAGGACTGGAGGAGACTGGGGTACTACCTGGTCTCTCTTTCCCTCTAGGCAGAAGCCAATGAGGACCATATCCTCACACTGGCTGCCCAGGAACCCTGTAGAAAACGTTCCTCCCGGCTTGCAAAATTCACTTCCTTACCCCCATGCCTTCCCCCTCTTGTGGCCATAGAGTAAGCATGTCATCATTACTGCTTAGAAAGGCAGAGGGGAGCTGCATAGTGTTAAGGGGCTGACATGACTGAAGGTCCAGGATGGGACAGGGTCCATGCACGTCCGTCCTTGCCAAACAGTTCTACATGCGCCATACGGAAGCTTGTTCAATGTGAGAATATTACATAGGGCTTCTCCCGGTGATTGTGTGCAAAGGATGTCACATACCAAGTTCTTTCCTAATAAGACATCCTGTCAAATAAGTGATCATAAAACAGAGTAATGAGTATCATTATAACTTAAAGGCACATGAATTTACTGTACATATGTTCTTCATATAGAAAAACACAGCATGATAAGTTACTACATGAACTGGCAGAAATTCTTCAACTTTTATGGATAACTTTCTAATTGCAGTAGAGTTCCCTTTTAGAATAGTTTTTGTTTTATTGCTCAAATATCAACATTTTCTGTTTTCTCCATGAGTATGTTATTGCATAGAAGCAGAAACCATACAAGATCAAACCTAAAATTTTTTAAATTTTTTTGAAGTTCCTTTTATTTCCTGTAATAAGATAAATAATTTGCATGTACAATAATGTCACATTAAAACCCACTTATTTCTAAGTATAACACATCAATAAAATTAATTGAAAAAAGATTAAGTAGCATATTCCTTAAAATTTTGGTTAAAACCAAACTAATATTTGAAATCCAAAAATTTTTTTAATTTCCCAACAATTTTTAGTGGGATAAAAATCAAAAATCTGTATACATTGACTTCATAAATAATCTTTAGTACAGTTAGCACTGCTGGGTTTTCCTGCGCCCTTTTCAGTTTTCCTCAAGGTATTTTGCACAATGAAGCTTTGCCAGCCCCTGGCCTATTTAAATATATCTGAGACCATATGGAGACTTCTAGTAATGCCAGATTCCAATTAGGCTGGAAATAGGAGTGAATTCCATTTAAATCAAAGTCTGGTTGTGATGTTACAGTCAGTTCAGTTGCTTGCATAAAATAAAACATTCTCGTCTAACTTCAGCGACAGATGTTGGTAAGATAACTCACCTTGGTGCCTTCACTGAAGTCCCCTACGCTCTGCCTCTGTGAGCCTGTTAAAAAAAAAAAAAAAAGAAGGTTATTCCTGTAGAAGTATATTTCCCCTCAACTTCTTTCTCCTAGCTGTCCGCCTTACAAATATGTAATGCTAAGGACTTCTAGTGGCTAACTCTGGAAGTGCCTCTCAGATATACCCACAAGCATAGCTGTGGGTCCAGCCCATGTGCCCTGGACACCAAAGCAACCAGCAGAAATCAGGAGCTTGGGGCAATAGATCAGGTTCTGATCATATGACACGATTTATTTCGTGAATTTTATGCTGAGTTGGAATGGTGATTTGGGCGAGAACAGGCACGCCCGTATCACGCCACGTATAATACACATGTGCCTTCACCTTATTCTTACTTGGTGATTCGGTCGAGAGACTGCACTTCAACTTTTGTCTGTGAAATGTAGCTCCTTCGATTTGTGAATATAGTTATTATTTTAGAGTGAGATATAATAGAGACATTAATTGTGGTATAGAAGGTGTTTTACAATGTGAAAATTCAACTAGAGATCGTGGGCTTGTTATTTTACAGGGTTTTTATCTGAAATTGAGTGCATGAGAGGTCTCGGCCGTACCAGTTTGCAGTTATGTAACACCAGAGCCACATGGACCTCTGGGACCACCTTATTCTGAGTTTTGTGAAATTAGAGCACATTGAAGTTAGGGAATTCTTGGCTTTCTGAGTGGAGACCCTGGGTCACTCACAACTCCTAATTCACTCCAGATTTTTGTAGGACTTGGCAGCTATTCTCTGGCAAGGAATGAGTGTTAAAATAGTTGAATGCAATGTTGAGGCAGGCTTGCGGGATGCCAAAACCATGCTTTGGTGGAACATGATAGAACCTGAGAGTTAACTTCATAATAAAACTGCATAGGGGAATTTTATTTTAAATTTTCAGAAAGAATTTGAAATGCTCTTCTTCAGGCAGTGCTGGGATGAACACTTGTTTTAAAAATGTGAATTTATTTGGATGCAGTTGATACATGAAAGAACAACTTGAGCATAACTCAAATTTCACATTTGCTTGTGCACAATTTTATCCATAAGAAACACTAGATGAACCAGAAAACTGGGCCACACTCCTCAAATACCAGCGCTCTCGGCTCACTGAGTGTGTGAGCTCTACCCATGCACATCCCGTTATAACTTCCTTCTGCCGCGTCCCAGTGATCCACAGCAGCAAACTTTCCAGTGCCCACTCCCACAAGTGACCTTCACAAGTGACCTTCAGGCCTTTTTCAAGGTAAAGGGCTATATTTATTACGGTATTTTTCAGTCTTTAACCTTTTAACACAGAGAACTGTGCTAATGCTTTTGATTTCTCTTTTTTAAATATGTCACTTTGAAAATTTTTAGTATTGTGCTCTTAACCCTTCTCCCCTATAAGCCCTGTGATTTTTGTTGCACAATTTTGTGTCCTGCTGGGATTTCTAGGAATGCATTTGCAGCGTTATTGCAGAACTCTCAGCACCGCAATTATATCCTCCACAATCACTTGAGATCACCAAATGACTGAACCCGAGACTCCCAGTACTGTGGAATCACCGCCTTCTAGAAGGCTCTTCTCACGCGTATCTGAATGTTTAATATCCTTGCTCCTCCTCCCCTCTGACCACTCCTGCGTCTCCGTACTCATTCCTCTCTCTGCTGGGTAACTCAAGTGATCCTGGAGCACCACTGTGATGCTCATGTATCTCTTAAATCCCTCCCTAGGCAACGCAGGCATTCTTTTCATCTCAGCTAATACTGCCGTGCAGAAAAGTCTCAATTTTCCAAACACCAGAGCCAGGTTTTACACAATTTCTGTTTGCTGCTCGAGGTTCTCACAAGACTTTCTTCCCTATTATAACCACCAACTCAACTCAGCTAAGGGAGAAGTCCACGTCCTAAAAAGAGCTAACACATTTAAAGGCACTAGAAAGTACTTCACAACCCTAGGGTGTGCTGGACTCGCTACTGTGCCAACCAGTTTGCCCTGCGTGGTCTCCAGCTCTCCTTTCGTGCCCGAGGCAGGTTGGCCATGGAGTCCCCTCTGTCCTTTCCCTTCAGGCCTCTTGTAGAGCAGGGCCCCACCTACGCTGTCCCTTCCTCCAAGCTCCCTGCCTCTCACAGCGCCCTTCATATCGCTCACTCCGCTTTGACACAGCACATCGCTGTTTAAATTGTTAAGGGTTTGTAATGAAGTTCCGTGCAAAATTCCATATTGTATCCAATCTGCCCTTCACTATTTTGTCCGTATTTCCCTACTCGCCTGTACTATGAATTAAAACAGAGATCTGGATATCTTATGGTGGTTTTTTTTTTTTTTTTTTTTTTTTTGGTGGCACTGGGGTTCCTGGAAGCCCTTCTACCTCGGGGCTACACTCCCAGACCTATTTTTACATTTTTTATTTGGAAACAGGGTCTCCTAAACCAGCGCACGCGCGGCTGGCTTCGAACCTGTGCGATCCTCCTGTCTCTGCCTCCCAAGCGCGGGGATTACAAGCGTGCGCCACCACGCCCGGCTCTTATGGTGTTTTAAATCCTGCCTGCCCTCATCATGCCTCAAACGGGGGATGTGTGTGTGAGTGGCAGCACCAAATTTGCTCCTTCCTGTTGGTTAAAAACTTGGATGAATCTTTGAGGGTTTTTTTTTCCTCAATAATTTTCTTTTACATAAATTTTGTTCCTAATTTGCATGGTGAAAACAGGAGATGGAGGTGAAGTTTGCCAAGGAAAGTAGAACACGTTGCTCTGGAAACAGTTGTATTTAGCAGGTGCTCATAATGACCTTGACGGAAGGGATGAGGACCCCAGCAGCTCCTAGTGACCCTCCGAGATGACCAGCTTCTGCCTCCCAACAGCGATGCAGCCACAACCCTCCGCCAGCATGAGATGGAAAGGGAGCCGGGTTTAATTGCAGAGACCCCCATAGCAATGCACCTTTTGCACCTGATTCAAATACATGGCGTTTATATTATGTTCAAGTATTAAAGGCTGTGTCCCATTTTCTAACAATACCTTTATAAGTGGTGCTGCTTCTGTGAGTTCAAACCTGTGACATTTTGCTGTCCTCTAAGCGTTAGTGAAAGAAAATTTTACCTTTGAGTTCCAGTCTACAAGTTCCAAATCTCAGTGCTTGTGGGTTGGATTTTCACATTCTTCACCCACACAGGAATAAATTAGTATACAGTGTGAAAAGGAAAACCTGTATTGTTAACCCAGAGAGAGATGTTTCTTTGAAGAACACAGAAAAAAGCACTAACGCTTACAAATTCCCGAGGGAAATCTACTCTTGCTTTCTGTCCAGTCACAGCAGCAGTAGACAGATCGGCTTCCCACGGCTGCGCAGCACAAGGAGGCTGGCAGTCCACCCTGACGCGGGTGTGCAGGGCCACCTAGTCCATCATGCTGCTCCCTGAGTACCACAGACCGGTCATATAAAGAGGAAACCTATTTTCTCACAGTGGTGGCAGCGGGGAAGTCTAAGGCCAAGGCTCCAGAGGCTTGCGTCACAATATGGTAGAAGGTGGAAGGTGGCAGGGCTCCCTTTCCTAACCATGTGAAGCTTCTTTCATAAGGGGCTTCATTCCAGGCCCAGGGCTGAAGGCCTCATGGCCAAACCACCTCTGAAAGGCCCGCCACTGTCTCCTGAGTGTGGGAGGGCCTCACTCAGACCCTCAGAGGCTGTCATTCGGGGAATACTGAGTAGCGGCAAATGCTGCTTTGGGTTGGATTCGCCCCTGTTTTCTAAAGAGCTGGCCTTTAGCTCACACTTGGAGTTCATTGTTCATCCCGGGAGTCCTGAGGCAAGTCCGGCTTTGGTCAGGTCTGCCCAGGGTCTTGACCACCTGGAGTGTTGAGTGTTGAGAGTCGGGCGAGCTTCGTCATTGGCCTGTTTGAAAGTGATGATCTTTCAATTATTTGAGTTTTGAGTTTCAATTATTTGGGAAGATACTTACCTCTTTTATGTCAAATAATCATGGAACTTAGGTAAAAGAACAAGCCTAGTTTGCTATCTAGTGGATTTGGGATCATTCTCACTCTAAAGCTTCATTGGAAACAGCTACAACAAAAGCAGCCATGACATCTGCATGTGCGTATCACAGAGCAGAGCGTGGTGGCACAGGCCTGCAATCCTCGTACTTGAGAGGCGAAGACAGGAGGGTCACAAGTTCAAGGCCAGCCTTAGCAACTTAGTGAGACCCTGCTTCAAAGTAAAAAAGACGAAAGGTTTAGCTCAGAGGTAGTGTCTTGGGTTCAATCCCCAGGAGCTTAAAAAAAAAAAAAGTGCAGACGTACCAGGACACCATGCAGAGGAAAGTGTTACAAGATGGAAGCTTTCTGTCCGAAACTGAAGTTCCAAACAGGATAAAAGGGGAAAAAGACTAGAACTCAAAAGACGTTACTACCATAACTTCTTTCACCAAAGGACTAAAAAGTATTCATAAACTACTTTTGTAATTATTGACAAAAATCTGTGTTTCTGACATAAAAGGAATTGTCTAAAGTCAGGTATAAGATCTAAAAGAACAAACCTGCTTATTCTGAAAGCAGAATTTTCCTAGTTGATAAGCAATTTCAAAACAAAATAAGGGAAGCCGGGCGTGGTGGCGCACGCTTGTAATCCCCGCGCTTGGGAGGCAGAGACAGGAGGATCGTGCAGGTTCGAAGCCAGCCGCGCGCGCTGGCTTAGGAGACCCTGTTTCCAAATAAAAAAAAATGTAAAAATAGGTCTGGAAGTGTAGCCCGAAGGTAGAAGGGCTTCCGGGAACCCCAGTACCACCAAAAAAAAAAAAAAAAACAACAACAAAAAAAAAAAAAAAAAAAAACAAAATAAGGGAGTAGTCTGCAGATGCCTAGTAATATATAATACAATAATATAGTAATCATTTTTCTCATAGCCCTGTCTATAAAGAAATAGATTTACCTTACACTAACACGAGGAGTTACTTTCAAAATGCAACACTCTTATGAAAGGTGTTTCTGGTTTCCTTCGGGTTAATAAAATATAAACTTAAATTTTCACTGTGCCTTAAGTTGAAGCTTTCTTCTTTTTATCTGCTTGAGTCTGTATTTAGATCTTGTTATTAGAGTTGATCAATTTTTTGAAATGGTTTTCTGAGCTATGTTAAATCTATGTATTAGTTTCAAAAGTTTAGTAGGCGCTAATAACAGGTCACTAATATAAAATCCATTAGCAACAAGTGTATGCATGCGTCCTGCACTGAATAGACAATATAGGTGTCCCTGGGGTGGATTGTGTGGGCCGGCAGCAGCGTGTCTGCTGTGCCAAGACTTGTACCTGTGTGCCTAAAGGAGAATGAAATCAACTCATTTGCATTCATGCAAATAATGCCTATAAAATCAACTACTGTACTTGGCCTTGCATGGTATTGACATGTTAATGTAATATTCACAAAGAAAACAAAGTAAAGTGGTTTATTCCTTGGCTCATCTCTTGATATTATTTTCCACGTATCTACGTTCATCTAACCTGAGATTCTTATTCTAGTAGTTTCAAATTAATGAAACGGTGTCTCTTTTACAAATCGTGGAGCCAAATAGTTTGTTTATTGCTATAAAATATATATATATATATATATATATATATATATATATATATATATATAACTGAGAACTGAACCCAGGGGCATTATTCTTCCTCTGAGCTGCATCCCCAGCTCTTTTATTTTTTATCTTGAAACAGAGTCTTGCTAAGTTGCTGAGGCTGGCCTCAAACCTATGATCCTCTTATCTCAGCCTTCTGAGTCGATGGGATTGTAGGTATGCACCACTGTGCCCTGCTATTGCTGTCATTTTTTTAATGTATTTTCTCAAAGTGCTACATAGAAATATTGCTTGAAGAAGAAAAAAGGAGCTGGAAGCATAGATTAGTGATAGAGCACTAATCTATCACAAACAGGCCCTGAGTTCAATCCCTTGCACTGGAGGAGAGGAGGAGGGAGGGACCAATGCCAATATCCATCAGCAGTTAAAATTTATCCCCACTTCTTTTTACACCCTTCTGGCTGGAATGCCCTGTCCTCTTCACTCATGCAATTGCTACTGTGTATCAAGACCTATCATGGTATTGTGGAAAAGCAAAGGCTTTGAGGTCAAATGGAGTCCCGTTCCATTCATCACGTATAATCCCTTTACCTGTGATACAGATGACCTTGAAAGAGAGGCTTACCTCTCAGAGAGGTCTCCATGTACACACTCGAGGAGGATGAGGCAGAGGCATTGAAGTACTTTCATCTTGATTCATTCAGCCAACACTGTACTATTTATAATTGCAGCTGTTATAATAGTGATTCCAAGAGAAACTGGTCCCTGCTAGATACTTACCCCCATCATCAAGAGAGGAGTTTCCATATTGAAATCTAAGCCATGGGGGGATCTTTCAGTGGTCATCACCACGAGACCCTTTATACCACAATGCTGACCACCATGCTGCCCCACTGTGTCCTCAGTGGCCTGTGCTCAACCTTCAGTGGTAACTGTAAGCTGAATGAAGGGGCATCGCCCACTCTCCGGAAGGCCCACGGCCTGGCGCTGCCCATCCACCCTGCCGTCCTCTAGAGGGGTGTCTTTGTAGACCCCACAGCCCTCGAGCGCTTCCTCAAGAGTGCATCAAGGAGAACTTACAAAAGCCCCAAGAGCTGAGGATTAGTGAAGTCGCGCTATGAACAAGAACTGCAAACCATTTATCAAACATTAATTTAGTTGTAAATATGGACCCTAGTTATAAATCAATACCCTAAAACCATAAAGAGCTATAAACTAGCAGTTCCTCCTTCTTAAGGAAATGGTGCAAATGCTTAAGAGCAGGTGTGGCAAAGCTCATCTGTGCTGGGCTCTGGAGGTGTTTTCTTTCCCTTGTGCAAGCTTTGCTGAGGGTTCACCCTGCCTCCCTTTCTCTGGGCTGATTCCCTCTGACGTTCACCTCTAATCCTGCTGTGGGCTACTTCCAAATGGGAGAAGAATGTTTTCTTCTGTGTGTGTTTTCTTCCCCGGTGCATTAACCACCTTCAGATTCAGTACACTCTCACATGAAGGGAGGGGCAGCATATTTACCCCATCATCAAGAGAGGAGCTTCCATATTGAAATCTAAGCCATGGGGGGATCTTTGAGTGGCCATCAACACGAGACCCTTTATACCACAAGTACCTCACCATTGAATATCCCACCAAAAGTGTGGCTGAGGTGTATTTACTTTATTACACCTAATGGCTCACTGGCTGCAATAGCAATGTCACATTTAATTGCAGTTAATTTTTGTTCATCTGTCTTCTTTCTCTACCATAGTTCCAGAATCAGCAACAATTCTTTATTCGGCCTTAGCACCTAGCTCAGAGTCCCACACATAAGGGGCCCCAGCAAATGATTGTCCTAAGAACAAACAGTCCTTCATGTTACAGACAGACCTCCCTGTCTGCACCCCAATGTGCCTTTCTTAAGCCTGGCATGCGTTTTACAGATGAGAGGTGCATAATTATTTAGCCTTTGGTGATACTTTCCCCTGGAAGATGCTGCTGAGAATAATAATGTGATTTGCTGTTTCCCTGAACTTCATCACAGCAGGCTTTCCAAGTAAAACTAAAATTAGTAATGAGTGTTGGAAACGTTGCCAATGAGCATATGAAAGAAAGGCGTACTCATTCAGCTAATTTTGGGCAACCAGAAAATGCTCTGCCAGGCCACCTGGGTACACGGGGAGTCAACCGTGACATCTACCATTTGCAGGCGTCCTCGTCGAGCCGGTCACTCCACATGCATCATCGTATTTACTTCTCATATGATGGGGGCAGTGTCTAAAACGCTCGCCTTGCAAATAGAGAATGACGGTTCTGAGGTTAAATATTGTCCTCGATGACAAAGCTAATGAATAGCAGAACCAGGATTGAAATGCAGGTAAATGTAGGCTCTTCCTACCGCTATGCCCCCAACATGAGTTTGCTTAGAATACCCCCCGAGCCAGGTGATGTAGGCATGTGTGAGCCTGCGCGTCAAGATTCTGCTGTCCTGTTCCCCTCCATTCCTTCTGTGTGGTTCCTTTCCTGCCCCTCTGCTTCGTGTCTGGCTTCATTCTATTGATCTTATTATTTTTTCTTTTTCTTGTTTGAACGATGGAGGCATGATTGACTAGTTCTTTGGTATGAGCTGTGATAACCACCATTCTTGCTTGAAGAAGTCCTTGTTTCTTTGTATCTCCTGTTTGGCTTGACGTCAAAGCTGAAAAAGGTTACCGATGACAGTAAGAACCTTTTCAGCATGCAAATTTGTAATGGCACAAATGACTTTATATCGGCATTGATAGAGTTCTTAGCTAGTCACTTTTATCACGGCCTGTTTAGTATGTCAAGCTGTAAAATGGAATATTTTAATTTACAGGAATCACTCAGATCTCGAAGAATGAATGTGAAAATAACGAATTCCAAAGTGCAAGCTCTACCTCTAGGCTGTGGACTTTTTGAAGAGAGAGAGCACATTCTAGTTTCTACCTGGGGCCTCTAGTAGGCACCTACTGAATAATGAAGATATCTTAAATGTTTGGTGTTTACTATGGGTGTGTGTGTGTGTAGAAAAGAAGAAGTTGATAAATCCTGTTTGACTAAGAATTAGTGTTCTTTTAAGGAGGAATGTTGGATTATACTTCAAGTATGACAAATAAAAATATGGTATTCTTTGAGTTATACAATAACCCAACCTACATACCTTTAATTACTTTAAAATAATTACTGTGGCAGTTAGTGATCAATACATGATCAATACCATTAAGGAAAATAAGACAGAATTTAAAGAAATGGGTGTTTGTTATTTAAAATAGAATGGTCATAACCAGACGTGGTGGTACATGCTTGTAATCCCTGTGCTTGGGAGGCAGAGACAGGAGGATTGCACAGGTTCAAAGTCAGCCTCTCTAGTTTAAGAGATCCTGTTTCAAAAAAAAAAAAAAAAAAAAATATATATATATATATATATATATATATATATATATATATATATATATAGTATGTCTGTCTGGGAGTGTAGTCTGGAGGTAGAAGGGTTCCATCACCAGTACCACCCACCAAAAAATAATAATAATAATAATAAAATAGAATGGTCATATAAAATAGGTGAGTAATAATATAATGAAAAATATTTGAACATGGAAATATAAAAAAGTTAGACTCTACACTAAGGCAAGTCTAGTAACTGTACCTGTTGGAGCCCAGAAAGTTGAATCTGACTACTTGATTTTCATAGTGGTTATGGAACCAACAAGGTTACTTCAGGCAGGTCTTTTACTGGCTTTTTAGTGAGTAAAATAATTGATCAGCTGTGCCCTGATCTTTTCTCTTCTTTAAGCTTGCACTCTTAAAACAAGCACATGTCATTTGGGACAAGAAATCCAAACTGAACATTTTAAAAACCATTGACAGAAACATTAAAAATACTGGGTATTTTTAGTGTCATTTGTGATGAATGGCTTCTCATAAATGCTATTTTTAAAATTCTTCTTATAGCTTTTAATCTCATTTTCAGATGGAGATGTTTTAGCTTGAAATGGAAGAAATGTGTAGGTGTTGGAGCTTTCTGTAAAATGAAGTTGAACATATCATTAAAATGATGACCAAAAATAAGATTTAAAGCTCAGATCAGATGAGCCCGCGTATTTATTTATAGCATTTCACAGCAAACAAACTCAGTTCTGTATTGTCTCAAGGTTCAAGTTCAGCGTTAACTGGCCTAATTATACCTAGAACATACCCACAGCCTTCTTTAAGTCATTATGTGGTGATATGTGGTTTTATCGCTTTTCACCTACACATTTGAACTTGAGTCGTGGGGAAGTCAGATAAAAAGTGTTTTGCGTTGTCACAACAGCCTGTGTTAGAAGAGTCTTGTGTTGAGCGGAGGGGGTCTGGTTGGCAAGTGTAATCTCAGGTCTGGTTGTTCCCTTCACAGATGATCCAGTCCCTCAAGGCACTGACTGAAAATGCAGATGCTGTGTACGAAAAGATCGTACATTGTCAGAAGGCAGGTAAGTGAGCCTTTCTTCTCTTTAAAATAAAATTAACACCATCATGTGTTTGTCCTCAAAACTATATTATCTTCTTGATACTTTATCAAGAAAATTTGTTTCCATGGCTAAAGAATATACTACTTTAATGATCCTAAACCCTTTAGTGATTCTTAATATACTAACTTTTGGGGAGCTTTCAAAATATACCATCATTGGTGTGGGTTGGGATTTAATAGCTGTTAAAAATTCCAGACAGCCGGGCATGGTGATACATGCCTGTAAACCCAGTTTCGGAGGCTGAGACAGGATTGTGACCAGCCTCAGCAATTTAGTAACGCCCTCCACAACTTAGTGAGACTCTGCTTCAAAATAAAAAATAAAATAGGAATAGATCGGAGTATAGCTTAGAGGTAGAATGCCCCTGGGTTCAATCCCCAGTACCACACACAAAAATAATAATAATAATAATAATAATTCCCAGGCATTTCTAATGTGCATCCAGGATTAGGAGCCTGTGTTAATCTCTTCCTTAGGACTCTATGTACTGCAGACTTCCTGCCAGCCACCCATGACTTCTTAAGACATGGCAGGATGGGGAGGCTTGAGCAGTAAGAATGATTTAAGAAGGAAAATAGGTGCTGGTGACAACTTCTTAATGTGCTAGCATTGTCAGGTACTGTTAAATTATTAATTTACTAGCCAAATGTTATACTCTATCAATACAATTCTGCTAACATAGATAGCCATCTATAGATGCGTCTCGACTTACAATGAGGTTATGTCCCAGTAAACCTATCACAAGTTGAAAGTTCTGCCAGTCAAAAGTGTATTGAACTCACCTGTCTCGCTGACCATCAAAGCTTAGCTACAGACACAGTACCCTGCTGATCCCTCCTGACCACAGGGCTGATGGGAGCTGGGGCCCAGCCTTGTGGAGAGTGCACCACCAGGAGCCCAAGAAAAGATCAGAATTCAAAATTCTGACTAACTATGGATGCTGCCAAATGCACGTCACTTTTGCACTATTGTACATTTGGAAAATTTCACATTGAACCATCATAAACTGGGAGATGTCTGTAGTTAGTTTTAGCTATGGTAAAATAAAAAATTAAGTATCCTACATTGCAATAAAAATATAAAATGAAGAACTTTAATTTCTCCACTTTTGAGTGGACCTCGGTTTGAAAGATTTTAATATGAAGAGTATTTGTAAGTCTTAAATAAGGATCTCTGTCCTTACTTTCCAATGGTTTTTGGTTACTGTCTTTAAAATCAAGAGGCTACAACTATCATGGCCGAAAAACATTATCCGTTATTTCAGCAATTAACCAGTTTAAGATAGATTGAAGACAAGGATATGCATACCAGTTTTCTTTTTTGGTATATTGAAGGATTATTCATACCAATGTCTGATCAAACTCCAAAATCCTCATCTTGTTTTTCTCATCCTATTAGAAGAATATGGTTAGCAAAATGATGTTTCTACTTCTAGTCCTCTTCAAGCTACTTTTACCTAACGTCTACAACTAAAATAAATTGCCTCAAATACCACCTTTATCATATCACTACCCTATACAAAAATCACCCAGAGGCTTACCAGCAACTCTGGTATCAAATCTAAACTCTTAACGTCACACATGGGCTCATCTAAAATCTGTTAATTATACTATCTGTTCATTCATTTGATAAATATGTTTTGAACTTCTATGTATATATAAGGTGTTTGATACCTCTCGCATATCAAAATATGAAAAATAATGTTGACCTTGCCCTCCAGAACCTTCCAGTCAAGCAGTAGATGTTAAAGTAAGCAGACAATACTTGGCGTACTCGCTGTGCGCGGCTCAGGAGTCTCAATCCAGTTTGTGAGGCAGTGGCGAGCCAATGATTTTTTTAGCACAACAGGAAGGGAACTGTGCTATAAGTCATGGATGTAATATCCGTGTGCAGAGAATTTCAAAAGGCAGGACCTGACCGGAAGGCTGTCAGTGACGTTGACAGAATGCTGTGGGGCTGTGAGGAAGGAAAGCTGTGTGGGCCAGCCCTCTAACTCACCCGTCCCGTGCGCGCCCGCTCCATCGGGCTTTCACCAGCCTCCCTCTGGGCCACTTCTCTCTCCATCTTCTCAGCCACTCCGTAATGTCTTCCAGGAGACCTTTCCTGATTCCAGAATTGATGGTACCAAACTTTCCACCCCTCCAAACCATTTATTTGATTCATCTGATAGCGCTTCTTTACTTGTGTATTTTATGAATGTGTTCCATCTTCTAAATAGGATAATAACTTCTGATGGCACTAGGACTGTATGTTAACTTAGTTTCTGTATCTTACCCATGACATCTGTTCTAACATTCTGTGCAGAGTAGTGGCTCGAATATTAACTAACTGAAATGTGGTTTGACTTTTATTAAGCATTTCATTCTATTAGACATATGGATGAGCATTGTGAACTTTGTGAAATTTTTTTTTTAAAAAAACTTTATCAGAAAGAAGAACTATTGCCAGGCATGATGGTGCATACCTGTAATTCCAGTACTTGGGAGGCTAAGACAGGAGGATCACAGGTTTGAGATCAGCCTCAGCACTAGTGAGACTCAGCAACGTAGCGAGACCCTGTTTCAAAAAAAAAAAAAATTAAAAGGGCTGGGGGGATAACTTAGATGTAGAATGCCCCTGGGTCCAATCTCCAGTACCAAATACACATACACACCAAAAAAAAAAAAAAAAAAAAAACTATTAATTCGACAATTTAAGTTGCTGTTAATTAATTTCTTGCAAATTCATTGGTTTATGAAATTTGATGCTATCTGATATAATATGGCTTTTTGTTTTTCTTCTGTTTAATTTTGGTAAGGAATGTGTCTGCTTGTATTTAAAAAGCTGAATGGGACAGAGGAAAGCACTGTGAGTCCATTTTCTCTGGGCTCCGAGATCTTGAGAAGCATAGAAAGGTCACCTTTGGGTTCACAGTTGCTGCCTAGCACCTGCAGGCCCTCCTCTTATCTCCTGCACCTACTCTAGAGTCCTTGGCCTTTTGTTTCTCGTGTGCACAGTTACTATAAGGACCTACAGTTATTAGTCATATGAAGAATCGCTAATTTGTTTTGGCCTCAAAATACATTTGCATAAGATTTACTTTTGATAAGTAATTGCTATTCAGCTTGCAGAATTTTAATCTTGCAAAAGAAGATATAGGTCACCAAAGTGCTGCAAGAAAGGATTATTTTAGAAGTCTGTCTAACTTTAAAATACAAATTTACATTCTTGTTAGGTAAAACTTCATTTAAGTAATTAAATGGAAATAAGGAGTCAGACATCCACCCCCAATTACATGTTAAAAAGTTCACCTGGTTTGGACAGGTTCAGAATCCTGGCTGTGTAATGGAGGTCTTAGGGGAGGTGGCTGTTGTGCTGCAGGCGGGAGCCTGCAGGCCCGGAGGCAGGTGAGCCAAGGACCCTGAGGGGGCAGAGGGAGAACTGGGCGCCGGGCAGCTGAGGCAGCCTGCATCCACTCTTCTGAGAAGGAAGCTTGTGGTGTGGAGAGTTGGAGTGAACAGGGAATGTTAATAAGGAAACCTTGCTCCTAGGGATGTGACCGACGCAGTGAAGAGGAAGGTGCTTAAAAATGAGACAGACAGGATGGAGAAGCCGAAAGCACAGGAGTGAAGTCTAGCCACCGGGCACTCGGCCTGAGGGAGGGGAAGGACCTCTCTCCTTGGGGAGGTGGACAGGGAAGTGGTGCTGCAGGAGAGGGCCAGCTTTGGTGTGGGGGTGAGAGGGGATGCAGGACAGGAGGCAAGTATTGAGGCCCATTGCTCAGAGTGGCGTGGGATGGGGAAGGTGTCTGGGATGCCCTGAGAGTAACAATGAGACGGCTATCCCAGAATAAGTATGTATAAATGAATATGCCCAGACAGACACACACACACACACACACACACGCACGCACGCACGCATGCACACACGCGCATCTCAAGTAGGTGATTGATAAGGAATGCATACTGAAAAATTGAATAGGAACTTGAATAAAATGAAAAATAATAAAAGTTCATTTTTTTCAAAATTTGTATTTTCTGATAAAATTTGCCCAGCTCTTTCAAGAGGGAAAATCTTTTCCACTTTCTATCATCTCTCTTTTTCTCTTTCTGTGGCCTAAACTGTAGCCTTTCTTTGAATTACTTTTTTTTAAAATCATCACTGAATTGATCTGCTTCCTAAAGGGTAGGATTATGATCTAGAAGGGCAACTAAACTGCTTCCCTTCTTAAGTGAGCTGGGCCTGTCCATCAGGTGATTTTAAATGGAAAATAAATTGTTCTCTGGAGGAGAATAAAAAGAAATCAATGGCGTACTTCCTGCTAAAGAATTAACATGAGAATTTTAATTTCCACTCCCTTCTAAAACCTCATTAAAATAAGGGGTTTTTTTTGGGTTGCTTTGCATTTTTTTGTTTTGTTTTTGTTTTGTTAAGGCACCATCCATAAGGAAAAAGAATGAGAGCAACAAAACCTCGGAAACTGCAGAACAGCTGAGCAGTGCGAGGGGCCAAAGGGTTGATGCTTGGCTGAGCTGCTGGCTCAGGAAGGCTGCAGGGGAGGCTGGAACCTGGCATGGGGGCTGACAGCCACCCCCAGAGCACGGTGGTGCCAGGCACCTCTGGAAATCAGGGTGAGGGAGGGCTAAGAGACAGCCATCTGCAAGCCAGCTGAGGAAGCGGTTATGGCGTTTGTCCTGACAGGCGTGAAACTAAGCTCAAGAGTCTCAGCCTTCGTGGGGGAATTTACTAGGTAATGCTGGAGAACAGTTCTAAATGAATCTAAGCTCGTTACTTAGAAATATGGGCATAAATACTTAAAAAGGAAAACAAAGTGAGTTAAAGGAGCTGAATGTGACTGCCCCTGGAGAGGGGGATTCCTGGCAGTTAAAATCTACATGGATGCGTAATTCTAATAAAAATAAAAACAAATTATAGGAAAAAAGGAGGGACTCAAGGGACAGAAGCTGCCACCGGAACTGAGGTTCCCCAGAGATGCATTCCACACCCGGAGCCCCTGGGGACACAGGCCTGGGGCTGGGGGCCCTGGGCTGGGGCACACAGCAAGGGCTTCTGTGCGGGGTGAGGCTGGCTCTCCTCACAGGGGACTTGGCCCTGCTCTTTCAGAATGACTGGCCCTAGCTGAGAGGAAGCCCAGCCCACCCAGCCTTTTCTGAAAGCTCTCAGCGGTTCTCACATGTGGCCATACTTGTATCATTTCTGAGTAAAGGAAACATACCGTCTATCTCTAAATATGGTAGCTTTATTTACCCTTCCTTGTAATCAATTGAATGATTTTTTTTTCTATAATGGATTCTATATATCCCTGGTTTCTTAAGTTTAGTTTTCCAAGAATTATTTGGACTCTGGTGTTGGTACCTCAGGGTCCTCTTGAGATGCATCCAGGAGGAGGCTGTGGTTTAATGCAGTGGTTTCCCAGGAGCCTCTGGTCCCAGCCCCTCAGCCTGCCACGGCCCGCCCCCTGCCGCCACGTGCCCGCTCGCTCACCTCCACTCCCGCACTAGCAGCGTAATTCCATCTCCTGCCTCCAGCTCTCACTCTCTGGTGCTCACAAGTACTGTATTTCCAACTGTCTGTTTTCCTCCCTCTTTCTATTTCTTCCCTCCGTCCATCGGTCCCTCCTTCCGCTGCTTCTATTCTGCTGAGCAGTGGGCGTCGCCCAGGTGCCCACACTGATAGATTTGTCTTAGCTAAAAGCAGATGAGGACCTGGCACACTCCTGTGTGGGCAGAATGAGCGCAATTCCGGGGTTTGATTGTGCAGACCTCTCTCTCTCTCTCTTTTTTTGCAAGACTTGCAGACCTCAGAATGTTCTTAGGCACCGGGGTTAACCAGAGAAGTCGCCTCTCACCGTCATCTCCTGGGCCTCCTAGGAGATTCATTCCAAAAGCACGCCACAAACATTCCAGCATAAACGATTTGCAAAAGGAAACCCAGGTGCTTTGTAACTTTTGTCTCATCAGAAGTAAAAGCTTCTTCCCTGGGAAGCCGGGGGCCTGAGTTCTGCCCTGTCCTGCTGTGTGATTCCCTGTTAGCCACTGGACCCCCCTCCGCCTCATTTTTCTCTGGATGAGTCCCTGGTGGCCTGTGGGTTCTAAAGTGCAGTGACCTAAGATTCATTGCATAAGCAGCAACTTTCTAATGTCCTGATTACAGTTACTTTAAAAGATTGAAACGCAGACTGGGGTTGTAGTTTAGTGGTAGACCGCTTGCCTCTCATGTGCAAGGAACAGGGTTCAAGTCCCAACAAATGCACGTACACAATTAAACAAGGCTTCACATAGTGTTGCACAATATAAATTGCAGCCTCTCAGCATGAAGTTTGAAGGGAAAGTTCTTAATTTTGAAGATTAAGAGCAACCCTCTCTGAAGATGAGATGCTGGGGACCCACATCAGACTGTAGGCTCCTTGCGAGACCCAGTGGCATCCACAGATCTGAACCAGGTAAAGGCACCTCGATGATCTTTAAGAGGAAAGACTGTTTATTCAGCAGATCCTCTTCTAGGTACTTACTTACTAATTAATGACCTAATAATTAGTGAAACCACGGGAAGTCAAGTGGTATCAAGGTCCACAGTGGCTCTCTCTTTCTCTCTGTCTCTCTCATACACACACACACACACACACACACACACACACACACACACACACACACACTTTCCCTTAAGAGGGACCTTCATCGCTGATAGAGGAACAAAGAGAACATGATCATAAAGGTGAGAACTCATCCAGGGCAAAAACTTCAAAATAAGTAGCTGGTGTCTAGACACCCTGTCTCACCACATCCTATTGGTCTCTTATACCATCCCAATCCTGCTCTAAGATTTACCCATCCAGCTCAGCAGAGTATTGCACACCCGTAATTCCCAGGTTGCCCACCTACTTGGGAAGCCGAGGCAAGCAAGTCAAAAGTTCAAAGCCAGCTTGGGCAACTTAAAGAGACCTCCATCTCAAAGGCTGGGGATATGTAGCTTAGTGTCAGAGCACTTGCCTAGAATTTGTAAGGCCCTTGCTCAGTCCCAGTACCACAAACAAAAAGGTTTCCCGCCAATTTTTACATGAACACTATGTTTCTTGAGTGTGGTCAGAATCTCCTAGGGATGCTATTTAAAATGCTTTCTTTTTACCCCTAAGTACTAGGGATAGAACCCAGGGGCATTCTACCTCTGAGCTACACCCTCGGCTCTATTTTTTATTCTTTATTTTGAAACAGAGTCTCACTGAGTTGCAAAAGACCTCACTACGTAGCTGAGGCTGGCCTCGAACTGCGATCCTCCTATCTTAGCTTCCCAAATGCTGGGATTACAAGCCTGCACCTTTCCATCATCCCCCAAATATTGAATCTTCGGGCATGAGGCTCAGGATATGCTCTGCAGTGAGTGTGCTTGGGTCCTGAGAGCCTCTTTCCAGAGTAGAGCAGAGAAGGCCTCTTCCCATTGCAGGCTCTGACCCTGCGCCTCCTCCCTCTTTCCTCAAAGGGACAGAGTGTGCTTAGACTCAGACACACACTGGCTGCATGGTTGAGTGACAGCCAAGTTATCTTTCTAGAACAGCAGAGTCCTTTGTAACAGACCTTTGACCAGTGAAATTTCCCAAGCACCACAATGGAGTGGAGGGAGGGGGTGGCACTTGGCTTTCCTGGGGCACCTGTCCTGGATTCTGTGATCAAATCCCAAAGCTTTGCTCTCCTATCAGTCATCCTCCCTTCTTCTGTGTAAACTCACAGCCTCTTGGAGAAGCACTTTTTTCATTTAAATAGCAACTTCCAGGGGTAATTTCAGCAGATTCTCTGCTGGGGAGTGTCAGGAGCAGCCCTCCTTAGATAGGCTGTTTTAGACTTTATACTTGCATTAAAATTTGATATAGGGTTATTATTACTTCTATTATAATTCTGAAAAGAACCACAATTCAAGTAAAGTTCACAGACAAATTAAATCACCTTTCTTGTGCAAATACTAGAAGGTTTAGAAGGTTGAAGATATAGAAACCCTAATAGAGACTCTTCAGATCTAAAATCAATTAGCCTAGATGGTGTGTCTAAGGCCTTTCCAGCTCTCAAATGCTATGTAGTTTGCAAATCTCGTAATATAGAATAAATACGGAAGAGATTGTCAAGATGAATTTATAAGAGATTGGATAAAAGTAAAAAAAAAATCTTCTTAAAACAGGGAATTTAAAGCAGATTTAATGTATGCTCTTTCATTGTATATTTTTCGTTATATGTCAATAACATTAGAGATTTTTAAAAGATAGAGGTCTTCAGCTATCATGGGACATTCTAAGACAAGTGAGTAGCATAGATCCCAGGTAGGAAGTGTGAGGAAAGGCATTTCCCAGCGGTGATGTTGGTGGGGAGGAGAGAGAGCGCGCTCCGGGGATGCGGAGATCACGAAAGTCAACAGAAGGAATGGGTGTCTTAGGTAGGCAAAGCTTAAACGGCTCCATCATCAAGGTGTGAAATATTTTATTCTGGCTGAAGGGAAATATTTGACCAGGAAACAGTAGAAATGAGGGTTGGAAATTCAGGTTGGGCCTAACGATGAAAGCCTTTTAATTAAGGTTAAAGCATTTGGGGTTGACTTTGTAGCTGTGCTCCGTGAGCGAATGATTTCATCATCAATTTTCATAACAGTTTATACGCTTTAGAGATTCTCAGTGCACACTGGCATGATACATAGCCTCCTGTGAGCTGGACAGGGTGGCGCACGCCTGTAATCCCAGCATTTGGGAGGCTGAGCCAGGAGGATCGTGGTTCACAGACAGCCTCAGCTACTCCTTAGTGAGGCCCTTTGCAACTCAGTGAGACCCTGTTTCAAAATAAAGAATAAAAAATAGGGCTGGGGGTGTCGCTCAGAGTTAGAATGCCCCTGGGTTTCATCCCCAGTACCATAAAAATAAATAAATAAATAGCCATCCGTTTAGCTCAGCATGTTCCGAACTTATTTTGTTCTAAAGCTTTTGTTTCAAATTGCATCAGTGTCTTGAGCACTTCAGGAAACTGTTATCGGCAGTGGGGTCACTATAAATACTTAGGGACCCTCTTGAGGACTTATCGATTAACTCATTTTTTTCAGAGATCTTTTTCTCTACAGATACAATTACATATTTGGGGATGGAAATATAGAGTTTGCTTTGTAATATTGGGAACAATTTAAATGTTCAACTGGAGAGCTCTGGCTAGATACATTATATGATATATCCTTATTATGGAACCTTTTGCTACCATAATAAAGAATAAAGAAGTGTACATGTGAGTACTTATACATGTATCACCTGCATTTACACTATACATAAATACACATATAATGAAGATCTTACATATATATAAAAGTAAATACACACACACACACACACACACACACACTTTTTTGGCTTGTTGTGGTACTGGTATTAAGCCTAGGGGCATCCTACCTCTGAGCTACACCCCAGCCCTTTTTATTTTTTATAACAGGTTCTCACTAAGTTACCACGCATTGGCCTCAAACCTGCCATCTACCTATCTCAGCCTCCCAAGTACTGGGTGAACCTAGCTAACTATTGATTTTAAAAGCAAAGCAAAAAGTATGTGTTATCTGCTGGTGTTTGTTTTAAAAGGTTGGTTGGAAGAAGAGAACCATGTGCTATGAGTGTGCCACCCTCTGGAGTCTCCAGGGGGACTGAGAGATGAGAAAAGAGAGTGCCCTGTACATCAGCGTACAGTTTTTAACTTGTTTAACCATATGAGTAAGTTATCTGTCAAAGATTCAAATAAGAAGAGATGTAAAAGGGAGAGAATACGGAGTGTGGTGAGGAGGGCCTTGTGTGTAATGGTGAGCATGCCAAACCATGGGAGAGAAAGCAAAAGTGAGAATGGCAAAACAAAAATACTCTAGCATACCCCCAAAAAAAATATCTGTCCTCTTTTGTTTTGCAGTGCTGGGGTTGAACCTGTGCATGCTAGGCAAGAGAGCTCTACCAAAACAAACCAGAAATACTCTATGTATAATTGGGGCGAGGAAAGCCTCTGTACTTCTCAGTGGGGTGAAGTGGGAGGGTCTGTAAACACGGGATCCCTCACATGGTCTCACTCCTGTGAGTCACATGTGGATGATGGTAGTGTGGCCTTGAGATTCCACAAAGGACTAAGAGTTACGCAACTCTATCTCACCTAGACTTACCCAGATGGAAAATGCTGGCGGAGGAAGGGAAACCTTCTTCACATAATCCATTCACAAATTGTTCTGCCGTGGATTCAGCACCACAGGGATCTCGTCAGCCATCTGGGTTTCAGGGATATATTTAAGAGACCAGGTTTATCTGTTCTGTCTCATGTGGAATGGGATTTAACAGTGCAAAATCCATCTTAAAATAATTTGGCTTTTGTTAATGCCAAGATTACTTTGGAAGAGGGCCAGGAGAAAGAGACTACTACCAACTGGAACAGTTTGAAAGGCACGAAGGCAGCGCCAGGAGCCCAAGGGTGAATCTTCCCCATGTCTGTGGTACATCCACAGGACAGTCCCTGAGTTAGGGGTAGAGTGTATAGTTTACAAAAGTCGTGCATTTAAACTGGTACTAGATAAAAATTAGTTGGAGAAAATGATCAGATATCTACATATTGTTCTCATGGTTGTATATAATGTAACACAATACTTGTGCAGACCCTATTAGGTAAAGGACCTTTTAATAAGGTTGATGAGTAGACCTCTTAAATGAGCTCCCAAAGTAAACCTGTGTTGTGTGGAATTCCACTTCTTGGGACATATCCCACCACATCTCATTTTGTGAATTTGAAATAAATTAAAATTACAAATGTCTAATTCTTTTGTTGCCATTTAACAACTTTTACCTTTCACTTTCAATTTACATATTTCAACACACATACAGATATTTGTGTGCTGGCTATGTTTGTGATCAAAGAGGGTATTCGGAGATATAAAAGTAAAATTTCAGTTGCAAAGCTCATCTTTAAGTGTATCAGACTAAGATCAGTCTGTCTCTTTCACGAGTGCTTGTTTTTATTATGTTTGCTTCTAGAAAAGTTTAGCCATGTGCTGCATGGTACATGTTAGATTCATAGAAATGGGATTGGTAGAGAAAAACCCAGCCAGAAGGTCTGAAAGGTCATCTGCCTTGTGTTTGGCAAGGAAAAATGGTGTTCATTTCAGTTAAAAGAGGAGAGGATGCCATGGCTCTGGGTTGGCCCCACCTCTCCTTCAAAGCAAAAGCTTTTTTATATTTCTTATTACATGCATCATAGTTTTTTTTTTATTTCTAGGAGCTGATTAGTTCTTATCTAAGTTTGTTATCTGTAATGGGAAGCAGAGAACTTTATAGAACTGGAAACCTCTCCACAGTACATGCTGATGTGGTTGTGTGCAGTTACACTAATGTTCATTTAATTATATTGTCTCAAAGATTTTGTGCCCATTTATTCATTCTCATAAGGCACAATACTTTTATCGGCATTACATTTTGTCTTTCGCCATTACGTTTTGAGCTCCTCAGAACCCTTGAAATATTTAAGTTACTAAGTATTTTAAAATATTAATTGGAAGACTAAATGAAACATATACCTTCATGTCAACAATCTGGGCTGTTTAGATTTTTCAAAAATAACATGTAAAGAGTAGATGACTTTTGAAAATATGTTTTCTTTACATAAAAACACAGTAATACACTTTCAAGTGGCCATACCAGTGTGTAAAATTTAACACTGTAGGTGTAAATCAAAAGCCGAGTGATTTGTGTGGTCTCCACCATAGACAGATGGTTCTTTGTCACATGGTCTGTGTCTTCAATTCTCTTTGGAGAATTGAACTGAATTTAGACATGAACCGAATTAGACTCCCAGAGATCTCACCTGATACTGGATTTTGCTTGTCCATTCTCTGCTGTTTTATGACCTATTACTTCTTTCCTTAATTCACACACTTTTTTTTTTTTTACCACAAAGGAATTTGAGCAGGTTTTCTCCTTTATTAACATCCCAGAAGAAAAATAGCTCACCGCATTTCCCTAGAAACAGGAACTTGGAGTTATAGAGTCAGGGGGACCTAATTGTAGGCTCTTTGGCACAGAACAAGCAAGGCTCAAAGACAGTCTTTTTCAAAAGAGCCACAGCCCCAGGCCCAGCCAGGTCTATGTGTGAGGCACTGACCATACACAGATTTCTGGACTTTTCACTTCTAGGCATGAATTTATATTTTATGTATTTCATTGGATTCATATAATATGCTTGAAGACTTCTAATTTTGATGCCCTTATGCCCAAAATATATTTGACCTTTTTTTGTGGGGGGGGGGTTCTGAGGATGGAACCCAGGGGCATTCAACCTCCAAGCTACACCCCCTGCCCTATTTTTTATTCTTGATTTTGAAACCGGGTCTCACTGAGTTGCAGAGGGTCTCACTAAGTAGCTGAGGCTGTCCGCGAACCGCAATCCTTGGGTCTCAGCCTCCCAAATGCTGGAATTACAAGCATTCGCCACCACACCGGGCTTTGACCTTTAAATTACATAGGACCTTATAATTGTGTCAAAGTGTCAAAGGACTATTTACCAAATTAATGTTGGTTTTCAACTGAAGTTTACAAACTTATAAAAATTTAAGTTTCTTTGCCCAGAATTAACTGTCACCTCTTGTCTTCTTTGAGGGGCGACATGGCTGAACAATCAGGGAACCCTGATCCTCCGCAGCTTCTTTAACAGGTGCTGCACCGCATCACAGATCAGCTCTAAGGAAAACCTGAACCATGCTCGGTTTGAGTCTTTTATAATGTCCTTTAGTTTAGATCAGTCTAATATGTGGGGCATAGACTAATGGAAAAATGTGATTTTTTTGTCAAACAATTAACTGCTAAGTTCATGTGAAACCAGACATTGCTCTAAAACATACAAATTTATGATGAACATGTGCTGGCAGAGTATTTGGAAGATTCAGGAAACAGACAGGGAAAAAGATCTTGTTCCTGAGAGAATAAAGAACCCTGTGTCCTTCCCTCGTTTTTTTTATTGGTCTGGCTTCTATTTCTGAACCTGAAGATTGCTTTCACAGCAGGGATTCTTATCTCTGCCCTAAGCAGCAGTGGCAGCAGCAGCAGCAACGCCCATGACTGAGTTGGCCTCCCTGCCACCTTCCCCATGTCTGCCTGGCAGTTTCTACAAGTCCCTCAGGCAGGGCTCAGCATGTAAGCTAAGAGCCACAGACTGGCAGAATATTAGGACTCTTTGGGCTTAAACCCATAATGTAGAAACTTCTGAATATTGATTCTGCAGATTATCACAAAAGTACTTTTTCCAGGATCATTAACATTGCAGTTATTTTCAGAATGATAATACCACCCCTGATGCTGCCACCAAAGAAACAGAGGCCCCGCAGACGCCGTCCTTCCTTCTCGGTGTCTTCCTCTGGTGGCAGCGGGGCCATCTGGAGACAGCCTCGAGGTGGCAGGAGATGACAGCCGCCGTGTTCTCTTCTAACTGGCTCAGTTTTGCACCTTCCTCTTCCTGCTGCGCTGCGCTGAGTCTATACAAATCACCAGGGCCCTTCGCAGAGGGAGGGGCTCCGCTCTGAGATACTGGCAACCTAGACAGGCAGATAAAAGATATGTGGATAATCAGTAAACATGGAACATGCAAACAACAACATCAAAAAGATGTTTACTTTGTGTGAACAGGTTCCTCCATGGTTAATAAGAAGGCCGGAGGTAGAACCACCTTCTGTAGGCTGACCAAGGAAGAGCGGCCAGGCTTTGTTTCTGAACACAGTAATGCAAGGCTCAGGCATGCTGGGCCCAGCTGCCCTGTGGTTGTGAGGAACTGAGCTGGCTGCTCCAGGTTGCGTCCCAGGCCCAGCTGGCAGATTGAGGACAGGAGCAAAGCAAGGAGCTGCCTCCTATCACATCAGCCTTCTTGCTACCACTTTAGGAACCAGCGAAGTGCAATCACAGGGAACTTCACAACATAGTCGCTTACGAGTTTATATAGGTGTAAAAAGCCGTTGACTCTACCACGTGGGGGATATACTTTTTCTCATTTTTTTTTCTAATCCTTTAGTGAAAACACAGAATGGACATCCTTCTCAGGTCTGCAGAAATTTACACTTGTCTTATTTGTTACTTAGTTTTTTTTTTTTTTACAAGATTAAATAGTCTAGTTTTGAATGACTCATCATTTGTAGTTTATCTTATAAAGTTTTACATTATCCTCTGTTTTCTTTACAATCTTCCATACATAGCATGTTTCCTAGTACAAAAATCCCAATTTGGTATGAAACCTCAGTTAGTTTTGTCACTAATTCTCATGTCTTCATTTGAATGCTGTTGCGTCTTCACGATACCGATGCCTCTAAACTCAGCCATTATATTCCAGAGCAAAGATGTTATGCTGATATTATATGGAAGAGTTATGCTGATATTATAAGCACTCGTTTCTAAACCCAGTTTGCTACCCATGCTTCTAAAACCAGTGTCTGCCATATTTAAGTAATGTGTTTTAATAGGACTAAATAGACCATATAATCAAATGATCTGCACATGGTGTTTGATCAGTAAATGGTATTGGCTGACCTCTTAGTGCTATTCCTTCAAGAATCAAGAAGCACTTAATTATCAAAAATGATGAGATGTTTTGCGTGTCAATATTATGGATTTTGACTGCTGATTGCAGAAACAATGAAGTGTCCTGAAAAATCCACAAGGAAAAGAAATCTTAACTGATAGTTTTTCCTCTTGAAGTTAACGTTCCTCATTCAATTTTGTGTTAGAGTCCTTTTAAATAAGAGTGAAGCAAGAAAACAAAAAATAAAATCTGGTGCAAATTAAATAAATATCTGTTTACATGAACTGGGCAATCACTAAAAAGAAAAAAAAAAAGCAGAGTCTTGTCTCCTTCCTTCCCTCCCCTTCCTCTTCCTTCCCTCCCATCCCTTTGTGGGTCACACATTGTTGGCAGACTCATAATTGCTAGGTTTCCAGCAACGCCGCTGATTCTGGTCCTCTTACACCCACTGCACATGCTCTCTATCCTCATCATGACTTCCCCGTCTCAGTCCCTCTCCTCACTCTTACTCCACTTTTCCTCAGAGTGACCCCTGGCCCTTTGGCTTAGAAACCTCCTGGGGTAATTAGGAAATATGTCCCTGCTGGGCCCACTGCAGACCTCCTGAACCAGAACCCCCAAGAGGTGAGAACCTGCATTTTCCACATGCATCTCCTGTGATCCTATTTGTTGTAGGCGGAGGCTTGAGATCCATTCTCAGGTCCACATGATTTCCCTGCGAAGCCCCGTCATCCTCTGGCAGCTGCCCAAGACCCCAGCACGTCACCATAGTCACAGCTGTGTGCCTGCACATTCTCTGGATTTCAGCAGCAGCCTCTCCTGTGCGGTTCACCTACGGTCACAGATCCATACCTGCTCCCCCAGCCTGGGCCTTCCCAGCACCACTTAGCCCCCAACCCGCCCATCCTTTTTGTCCACATCTTTCTGTAATTAAGAACAAGAAGTTTTAATGAAGAATGACTGGGATTCTCTGCAGGTAGACCGTGTGACTTAATCTTAAAATTTTTACTTATCTGATTTTTACCACTTTTAAAACTTAATCTACTCTAGACAGAACAATGTGATTTTCAGAAGGTAAAAAAGTTCTCTTAAGTTTCTTAGTATCATAAAGAATTGTTCATTGGGCTAGTTCTTTGCTATAAGTCACTTGAAACATGGGGAGAAGGTTATTTAACATCTAACCCCAACAATTTCTTCATATTTATTGTTGATGTAAAAATCCCAGAAGACCGCCTATGATACATTAGAGATCCTGCAAGTTACCACCAAGAGAATAATGCAATTTGCAGCTTAGATATAACATTGCCTTTCTCTTCTTACATATATGGGCTGATTCACTTTAAGTAAATAATCTCATTCTCTCTTATATTTCTGTAGAACTGGGCCAGTACCTATTCAATCGCTCTTATACCATTCTGCCTCACAGTATCATTATTTTATACCCATAACCATATCATAAGCTCCTATTAAGGTCTGAGATGCTTTTGTTCTAGAAATAATGTTTGGTGGTTGGAAAACCCTGGGCTCAGACAAACCAAGATTCATGCCCTTTGTCACTTCCTCGGGAAGCTCTGTGGTCTGGCTGCCTGTGTCTACAAGGTACCTGTGTAGGTACCTGGACAGTTGCCCAGGCTTCCCCTGGCTGTAGAGCCTCGGTCCTTGCAATGGCTTCGCGAGTCACTGAGCAGGGAGAGGTATGGTCCTGCCACTGTACAGGTCAAGGTGAGAAACGCTTTATTTCCTTTAAACATAAAATTAGTATACGCTTCAAACCTGTGGATTGGCATAATGCATACCAGTGGGTCTGCAGAGATCAGTCTCTACGTTAGTAATAAAGAAATCTTTTTCCAGAAATAAATGTGTTAGCCAAGCAAGTCAAATAACCCATAGTCACAGTCACTTTTCAAAATTCTGCGTTTCATATTTTAACATAACTTTTATAGTATCCAATTTATCACCATTTTATGCCTACTTAAATTTTTTTATTGTCATTAAAAAATTTTTTTCTGCAGTTTTGGGGATGGAACCCTGTGCTTTGGGCTTACTGGACAAATGTTCTACCATGGGGCTGCACCTCCAGACCCCCATTATTAAAACACCCTTGTTAAGCCGGGCATGGTGGCGCACGTTTGTAATCCCCGCACTTGGGAGGCGGAGACAGGAGGATCGTGCAGGTTCGACGCCAGCCTTGCTGGCTTAAGAGACCCTGTTTCCAAAAAAAAAAAAAAAAAAAGTCTGGGAGTGTAGCCCAGAGGTAGAAGGGCTTCCAGGAACCCCAGTACCACCAAAACACCCTTGTTAATAATACACTTTGAATTTCCCTGTGAAATTTTATTGGACTAGATATTTTAAGAGGGGTAAAATAAGAGGTAATTTTCTTATCTCTCTTTTCAATAGAAATTTAAAATATGAGCTTTTTGGATAGCGGGCATGTAAGTATCTAGACTCAGTGTGCACATGTTTCTACATTTCTTCCTTACCAGTATCTTTTTTTTATCATCTCAATTATGTTTCTCCTTCAACCCCCCCATCCTTCTCAATGGACCCTGTCCTTTTACTGCCCTGACCCTGGTTCTCTCTGCCTTCAGAATTTTCTTAAAATCTACGGTACATGTGTATCTAAGCTGAGTGTTCTCTTCCTCCACTGTTCTATCTTGCATTATTTGTTCTTATTTGTTAGCTGGATTAAGGCCAGTATCGCAGTCCCTATCATTGCCTTACTGCCTTAGAGCTGATGAAACGTTCAGCATGACACCCTGAACAGCCCAAGCAGAATGAGGCTTCCAGCCAGACACCCGGATGGCTGGAAACAACCCCACTATTGTTGTGTTACACCTGTGTGCCAGTTTTAAGATGTGTACAAAAGAGTATCATGAATGGCCCACACCTGGTCAGGCAGGTGTAGTCTTAGACACAGCGTCACGCACCGCAGGCAGCCCTTCCTGGTGCCTTAGCCCTGGGCCATCCCTGTAGCTGCCTTCCTCCTACAGAACACTGCTCCTGCAACTTCTCTTCTGTCTCTTCCCTTTCCTTATTCCAGTCACAGATTCCATCCACCATGTCTCCATGATGCTTAGACCATGGTGCTTCCTGACTGATAGAAATACAGACATTGTTGAGTATTAAGGATTCCTGTTTGAGACGCCATTCTTGCAGAAGATCAGTATTAAAATTCAACAAAAGAGCCAACACATTAATGTCTTTTGGGGGGGAGGGGTATCGGGGATTGAACCCAGAGGCACTCTACCTCCAAGCTATACCAGCCCTATTTTTTTCATTTTGAAACAGGTCTTATTAAGATGCGGAGAGCCTCACTAAATTGTTGAGGCTGGCTGCAAACCTGCGATCCTCCTGTCTCAGCCTTTCAAGTCCTTGGATTATAGACATGCACCACCATGCCCAACTTTAATGTCTTATCTTTAAGGTCCCAGCAGACAGGTCTGAGTCATTGATAGGGGGAAATTGTGAGTGTTCTAACAAAAGCCAGAAGTTTTAGAACATAATCGCTGCTTATTCATGGTCATTTTTGTTGTTGTTTTCGTTCAGTCTGTTAAGCCAAGCATATCCAGTGAAAGGAAGAGCCAGACACAGGGGCCACAGCCCATCTGAGCTGAGTCACCAGCAGCAGCAGAGTGTGGGGTAGAGGGAGTCAGTTAATCAAATTGAGATGCTCTCGGGTACCATGATTAGCAAAAGAAAGCTGTAGGAAAGGAATGTGTGCCAGTTCCTTTACTAGACAATGGAGGGGATCTTATTAATGTCTCTTCTTTCTTAGGACCAGTGAGGTTCTCATGTCTCATCAGCATGACAGGAAGTTGGACTGTAATTCCATAAATAATAGAGGAGAAGAAAAAGACCACATTGGCAGCTTATTATATTTATCATGTGTATTCACTTTTTCTTGATGTTTAAAGACACTAAGAAATAAACGTGCTGTCAATCACTGTGTAGAATTGCTTTGAAATGGCATAGAAAGGAAGCTTCTGTACCATTTCAAATGCCTAACCAAAGAGAGAAAGTATACAAAAGAACACAGAAAATGTCTTGTAAAATGTACAGCAGTTCCACATTATTCATAATAGCAAAAGAGTTGAAACAACTCAGCATCTATCAGTAGGGATCTGGCTCCCCAAACACGGGTTCATCCATACGGTGAGATCTCAGTAGCTGTCAGAAAAATGAGGAAGAACGGACATAGTGGTGCTCACTTGTCATCCCAGCACTCGGGAGGCTGAGATAGGACCATCTCAGTCCGCAGACAGCTTCAGCTATTTAGTGAGATTCTTTGTGACTCCGTGAGACCCTGTTTCAAAATAAAGAATAAAAAAATAGGGCTGTGAGGGTGATTTCATTTGAAACACCCACCATGTCACTCCTGAATGGCATGGGGCTGTAACTATCTTCTGTATTTCTATCTTTTTTGTTGTTGTTGTTTTGTTTTGTTTTTGGTGGTACTGGGGTTCCTAGAACCCCTTCTACCTCCAGGCTACACTCCCAGACCTATTTCATACTTTTTATTTGGAAACAGGGTCTCTTAAGCCAGCGCAGCTGGCTTCGAACCTGCGCGATCCTCCTGTCTCAGCCTCCCAAGCGCGGGGATTACAAGCCTGGGCCACCATGCCAGGCTATTTCTATCTTTTTAATAAACTCATTTAAATCTTAAAAAAAAATAGGGCTGTGAGTGTAGCGCAGAAGTAGAATGCCCCTGGGTTCCATCCCCAGTACCTCCATAAAAAAAAGAAGAATTAACAAGGGCACCCTTGTTAATTAACAAGTATCCTTGTGGAAAATGATCTCTACTGTGCAGTTATGTGAAGGGGAAAAACCCAACACATATGATACAGAACAGTGTACAAGTGTACACTGCACGCTGCTTTTTGTGTACGAAAGGGAAGACGCTGAATATACGTGCCCATTTGTTCACATCTGCAAGGAGAAACAGTATGATGGAAAGATACACTAAAAATGAATTTAAAAATATCTAAGAGGAGGAAGGATCAAGGTAGAGGAGACCAGGAAGGAAGCAGGACTCATCTGCCTATACCTTGATAAACAGTCCAACTTTGGAATCCTGCTGACTTTTGCCCCCCTGCATTATTTTGACGGACAATGGGCATACTCATTTGATTGAGTAAATCCTGCTAAAGAGCCCTAATGTAGATGGGAAGTTAGAGTTCACATCCTTCTCTGCAGTGGGCTTGGTATCTGGCCTCAG
This sequence comes from Muscardinus avellanarius, assembly GCF_963383645.1. NCBI lineage: Eukaryota > Metazoa > Chordata > Mammalia > Rodentia > Gliridae > Muscardinus > Muscardinus avellanarius. The sequence goes on along the minus strand of NC_137804.1, from coordinate 23,204,582 downwards.
GCTGACCCTCACTATGGCAGGAAGTTCATGACT